>NC_142363.1:30371796-31571796 GCF_059441175.1 Urocampus carinirostris | reverse complement strand
GGTTTTCATCAAAATGATATATTTGTTCACGATTTAACAAATGAACCCAATTTTAATGGGCATAAACTTTGCATTATTTATTTTTTTAAAGCGAATGTTTAAAATGGGATTTGGGGGAGCTTGTTTTATCGGGATCAAATTTTAGGGTCTTGTTTATTAAAATTCCTTTTTTTATTTGAAGGGACTAAAAAATAACTGAAATCGAGTTTAATATTGTTTAAATAAAGAGGAGGACCCAATTTTGGTGGTTGATTTAACAAAATGATACAGTCATTGGGTTTCGTTTTACCAAACGACCTGTTTTGAGTTCATAATTTGAACAAATTAACGAACACAATATTTGCCTTTTACTTTTTTTTAAAAGACAACATTTAGGAGAATTTTAGGATGACTTCATTTTGGGTTTTTGTCCAATAAAATGAGTAGACCTCATCAACGAGTGTTAATTTGACACTGGATAGTTGACTATTTAGGTATCAATTTGTCAAAATTTCGGTTATTTCATTTACTTTTAAGTCATTTGTTAGCAGGGTTGGGTAGGGTTACTTTAACTGGATTACTTTCAATTACTTTTGGATTACTCCAATACCAAATATGCTCATAAAAGACAAAAGAAATGAAATATGAATAAAATGACTAAATTTTGTGCAGGCTTGGGGAGTAACGGAATACATGGAACGGCAAAAATGATGTTGGCAAGCTGTTTGGATTGATTTTCATTTGGTTTCTGTCGCATTTTATGTTCGTTTTGCCGGAGATCAAAGAGATCAAAGCCAGGAGAGAAAGCTTACCACGTGTTGTGAGTCATCATTTTTTTCACATTTAGTTTCTTTCTAATTGAAAGTAATCCAGTTAAAGTAACCCTACCCAACCCTGTTTGTTAGTGTCTCTTGTACGCAAAACAATCCAGGAAATTGGGTTAACTTGACCCAAGTATTGACCAAGCTGGGTAATTGATGTCCCATTTGGGCAATACAACTACCTTTATAGTGTACATCCATCCACACTCGCAGTCCTGTACACAAAGGAATATTCAATCGGACAAATACTCAAACGCGTACGTTACTTCTAAACAACCAAAAATCACGTGTTTTGTGACGGGCGTGTGACCTGCAGCTGAACAAGGCCCTGTGCATCATGGGAAACGTAGTCCGGAGCCTCCTCTCAGTACTCCCACTCGTCCGTCTTCATGTCCAAGTAGTTGAGTATGTTCTGCGCGAACTTGACGGCTTGCTTCCGTGCGGCTTTGGCGCCTTCGTCCCCGTGCGGGTCCACGGCGTCCAGCGCCAGAAGCTGCTTGGTCAGCAACTCCTCCAGAACCACGTAGCTCTTGTCTGCCCGCTTGCCGTCGAAACTCAAAGCCTGGGCCTGCAGATCCGAAAGGCTGGCCAGGACCGCCCACACGTCCCGGTGGGCCGGGTGCTCGTCGGGGCCCGGCCGTCGGCACGCTAGCGCCTCCCGCAGGTCCAGGAAGGTCACCAAAGCCTGCACCTCCACCACGGCGCGGCGCCTGGCTTCTCGGATGCAAGGGTTCTTGGCCGTGTCCACCTGGTCCAGGTGGGTCAGCAGGCTCTGAAGTTCCGCCTTGGGGCGGACGCAGTGGTAAAGGACGCCCTCGCGCAGGTGCCGGACGTGTCCGCGGACCGCCTCGATTTCCCGGATCGAGTCGTTCTGGGCTAGGTCGTACCTGAAAGGGAAGAAAATATTACCTTTGAATACCCGGAAAAAATGATACATTTTTTGCCTTTATATCCAACTATCAATGATTGGGGTATCACTCCCCTCCCTGCAAGACATCTACACCACCAGCCTCACCCGAACAGCCATCTTTATTGCCAACGATGCAACCCACCCTGCAGACTGCCTATTAAGCCTCCTGTCCTCTGGAAAGAGATACAGAAGCCTCCGCTCCCGCACTACTAGGCTCACTAACAGCTTCATCCACTAGTGACTAGACAGTGAGACTACTGAACTCTCTTTACATCAGGTAAGAAGAAATGAACACTCACAGCTGCATGTCCACTAGCACACACTTGCTGATTGTGTTATCATTTCACCCATTTTATTTTTTATATTTTACCTTTATCTATTTATATCAGGGGTGTCAAACTCATTTTAACTCGGGGGGCCACACGATAGAACTAACATTCTCTCGGGGGCCGGAGTAGTAGATTAAAAAGAAAGAAAAAGAGAGAGAAAGAAATAAGAGAAAGAGGGAGGGAAAAGAAGAGAGGGTGGGATAAAGAAAGAAAAAGAGAGGGAGAGAAAAGAAGAGAGGGTGGGACAAAGAAAGAAAAAGAGAGGGAGAGAGTGTGAGAAACAAAAGATAAAAAGTCGTGAGAAAGGGGGAAAAGAAAGGGAGAGGAAGACAGAAATCCAAAAAGAAATAGAAAGACAGAAAAAGAGAAAAGAGAGTGCGAAGGGTGTGAGGAGAGAAAGAGAAAGGAGAGAAAAGAAAGTGCGAAGGGTATAAAGAGAGAAAGAGAAAAGAGAGAAAAGGAAAAAAAAGGAAGTTAGAGCAAAATAGGTTAAGAGAGAGAGAGAGAGAGAGACAGACAGACAGAAACAGGAGAGAGAGAAAGAGAGAGAGAGAGAGGGATAAATACAAGTACAGTGTCTTTGTGAGAGGCACCTGGCTTTGGCAACATCAAGTTGACCTATTTCAACCCGCAGCTTGTTTTTCTCTTGCGCTTCTCTGAGCGTTGTCTCGCGGGCCGGATTCAATCCCTAATCTGGCCCGCGGGCCGCCCGTTTGACACCTGTGATTTATATTATTGCTACTACTGCTGCTGCTTGAAACACTTTACTGTCAGTTGTATTATTTCTGTATTAGCCGAAAGGTCACCTGCACTTTTATTTAGTATTATTTTAGGTTAGGACTATCTGTGCACCTGCACTTTGTCATCAACGTCTGCAAGGGAGAGTGTGAAACAAATTTGAATTACTTGTATGTGAAGTACATCTGAAGATATTGAAAAATCAAGTTGACTTTGACGATTAAGTTGTTATGAAAACCTATATTATATAAAACCAAACAAAATGTCGAGCATCGCCTACTTGCCAGGCTGATAAAAGATTGGATTCGGCTGCTTGGAGTGGTCAGTGGACGGTGCCTCTCACAAATACACTGTACTTGTATTTATTTCTCTCTCTCTGCCTCTCTCTCTCACTCTCTCTCTGTCTCTCTCTCTTCCACCCCTTTTCTCCCACTCTCTGTCTCTTTCACTCTCTGTGTCTCTCTTTTTCTCTTCCTTTGTAACTCTTTGTCTCTTTCTCGCTCTGTGTATTTTTAACTTCTTTTGCTCTAACTTCCTTTTTTCCTTTTCTCTCTTTTCTCTTTCTCTCTTCCTACCCTTCGCGCTTTCTTTTCTCTCCTTCTGTCTTTCTATTTCTATTTGGATATCTTTGAAAAAAAAAAGGGTGGGGGTGGGGGGGGGGGGGGGGGGGCGTCGATACTGCAGCTTTGCATCGGGATACGATACCCAACTATGAAGTAGTCCTCAATTTACCTGCGGGTGTCCTCCCCCTCTCCCTCCAGGTCCAGATGTTTGAGGAGTCCGTTGATCTCCTCCACAACTTGCTTGCGGTAGTTCCTGACGGCGGCGTTTCCCGAAACGTCCAAAGCGTCCAGTTCCACTTGCATCTCCATCAGAAGACGAGAAAGGTGAGCGCAACTGTCGCGACCGCTCAGGCCCATCAACAGCGCCACCAGCTGGCTGCGTGCCACGCTCACTTTTGCCATCACCTGCGTAGGGCAGAAAAAAATTAAAATTGTGCAGCGCACCCTATCTCTTATGCAGAGCGGCAGACATAGACCAGTTCGGTGGTCTTAGGGAAGGTCACAGGTTCCAGCTTTGGCTGATTCAAGACTTACAACATTTTTGGGTAAAATCACATTTCCAACTCATTGTGACTTCTATGCGATCTCCTGCGACTTATATGCCTTCTCCCATGTTCACCACAACCAGAAGAGGACGTGAAACGTCACATGCAATGCATTCATTGTTTGCAGAAGTACTCATGGATGCTAACGCCGTAGTGTATCTAGCAATTTTAAGCAAGTTATTGTTATTGTCTCTGTGCATTTGTTTCATGAAATGGTGTCATTCCGTGTTATTTAGCTCTTTTTGTGATTTATTGTATTAATTGTCTGCTTTTATCTTCGGTATTATTCGTCCCGTTTGACTACTACATTTTGGATTACTTTCTGTCCTATCATTATGGGTTTCTAACACACAAAAATGCTTATATTCGAGGAATCAACTCTTTGCCCTGAAGAATACTCGTGTCGGTGTGATGAGGGGGCCCTATCATGGCTGCAGAGCCGGAGCTAAGGTGAAGGCTAAGAGGCTAGCGGCGATATAAGCCTTCGGTACCGGCCGTAATCATGGTAAATGTGAACTCTTCTACCAAAGACCGACGAACTGGCTGTGCTGGTGAAAAATATCAGGGCGTACAGGGAGTGCACTTTGCTGTGTTTTACGGAAACGTGGCTCACGTCTAGCATCCCGGACGCTATCGTGGAGTTACCCGTCTTCAGCGCTGTTAGCGCAGACAGAGACACAAAAGACTGCGGGAAGCGGAGAGGAGGTGGACTCGCTATTTAAGTGAACACGAGGTGGTGTAACCCTGGGCACCAAGATTTTCATTTGCTGCAGGGACGTCGAACTTTTGGCCTAGCGTGTGACGTCATCTACTCCGCTGTGGCTAAACTACAACACAGCACCCGAGGCTATCCTGTTAATCTGTTAATAAACAACAAAGGGATACTGCTGGAAGTGTGAATTTCCCTACGCGGATGAATAAAGTATCCATCTAGCTATCTATCTATCTATCTATTTTTCCATTCGGACCAGGACTCCGGTATTGCAGAAGCTTTCAGCATATTACAATGATTTTGAATGTTATTGTCATTTCATATCAACCGATCATGCACTGTGTTGCTTTGGCTTTGCAAATAACAAATTTAGAATGATGCAGCAAAGATTAACGTGTCTATCTTTTATCTATGAGCCAGATGTACCGTATTTTCCGCACTATAAGGCGCACCTAAAAGTTTTAATTTTTTTCAAAAGCTGACCATGCGCCTTATATATGGCTCAATATTAAGTCGCAAGGTCTCGCAACTTACGCAACAGCTGCTGACTCGATTTTCCCCCAAACGTGGAGTAGTCCGCGGTGTATGCTGGGATTTATAAACCGGCGTTTCATTGGCTAACCAATGTGTCAATCATCATTTGAATCGATCGCTATTGGCTGAAGTTATTCTGAGCCTCGGATAGGCTAGAGGGCCAAAAGAAACCCTGCAATTGGCCGAAAAAGATTACTGTGAATAGCAAGCTTGCTAAAGTACGCCGTAAAGAAACATGTTGGATTTACTTCACTCACGGTTGTAAGAAAACCACGGTTGCGTATCATTTTTGAACGTGAGAACTTAGGTGAGCTATGCGGCTTTATATTTTCCCGGTATCTTGTTTTGGAACGATCTTGATGTTGCTGTGATGAGTTGAGTGAATTCAACTCAATTCCAAGTGTTTATTGTCATATGCACAGTAAAGTTGCGAGCGAAAAAGAAAATAGAACTAAGGAATGGTTGGCATTTCTTGAATCCCAAGACTTTAACCTTCCGAATGATATTTGAAACGACGCATTTGAGTGACGTCGTACGGACACCGCATCCGCACGTGTTCTCGACACGTCTTTGCAAGCTTTGGGAATGTTAAGGGGGTAATAAGTTGGACTGAACTATCTGACTGTTTTGTCGACGTTCCCATTGTAGCGCCTTATAATCCAGTGCGTCTTATGTATGTCAAAAATAGGACCAAAAACTATTTTTGGGGGGTGAGCCCTATAACCCGGTGCGCCCTATAGTGCGGAAAATACGGTACTCATGAAAAGAGCCATATCTGTCTCGAGAGCTATACGTTCCGAATCCCTAGTCTATTGTATAGTCTAAACATTCTTTTTCATGCCATGGCATTTGGTTCCTTTTACCTGGTTGATGCAGTGGACGGCGGCGTGCGTTTCCCCCGAAAGCGGCAGCGAGAGTGTCTGCTGCGGCGTGCGTCCTTCCAGAATATCCTGGACGGCACAGAGTCGGGTGAGGGCCCTGTAGCGGGCCTTGCGCAGCGGCACCCGTCCCTCCGTCTTGACCTGGGTGAGGCGCAGCACCAACTGCTGCAAAGCCTCCACCAGTTCGTCGTCCACGTCGGCGGCGCCTCCCTGCCGTTGCGGCGCCACGACGCGTTGGTCTACCAGCCGCCGGGCTTCCTCGCTCAGCTGCTCCACCGCCAGGCGGGACGGGTGGCGGGCGTTTTCTTCCAGGTAGCGCAGCAGGCCCTCTACCTCTTGCGCCGCCCGATTGCGTGCCACCTGCAACTCCGCTTTGCCCTCCGTGTCAACGCGGTCTACCTCCAGCAGGAGGCGGGTAAGCTCTCGTTCCAGACGCTTGTAGTCTCGGTCGTCGGGCAGGCCGCTGAAGGTGCATACCTGGAAGTGGGGAAATTGAATGAATGAATGAATAAAAACTTCGAACATCAAAATAGAAACAGAAAAAAAACAATAACTCAACAACAAAATTTCATAATAAGATACACAACTATTTGTCATTGACGCCGGTTACCAATACTTCTATTTCATAAAATTCCCCCAAACAAAAATGTTGGATTTTTTTGAAAGAATTACTTTTATTTATTAAAAAATATAGGAAATTTAAAAAAAAAACAAGGGGGGGGATGTTGCTATGAGATATGTTTACGGATCAGAAACCCCCGGTGTTTTTGAGAAAAATGCAAGAATTAATGTTCAATTCAAATATACTATTTCCTTATTGTATTTTATTTATGGTAATTTATAAATCCTATAATTGGTATAGAGTACCGAATCCTTAAATGGGGCTGGTAGCAACACTACGACTTATACTGAACTTTTCTGTCTTTTTATTAAAACATTCTGTGAATGCAAAAGTAGCAACAATATATATATATATATATATATATGTATATATGGTAAGGCGCCCGCTTTGAGACTGGGAGGTCGGTGGTTCGCGCCCCGGCCGAGTCATTCCTAAGACTTAAAAAGTGGTCGGCGGCGCCCTCTGTTGGCTGCATCGGCTCGCTACAACGGGTCAGGTGCAATCGACATTTCGTTCTGTGTACATTGTTACACAGAATGACAATACAAGGAAATTATTATTATTATTATTATTATTTTTTATATATATATATATATATATATATATATATATGCATTATAGGACCATAATATAAGGCAATATTTTTCATTTTTTTCTTATACTCATGAATAAAATTTCGAATCAATTTAGCTATTGGCTATCAGTGACTGACCCTATAAGTCACTGGAAGGAGAAGTAAATGGAAGGAGACCAAGAGGAAGGCCGCGATTGACGTGGATGGATTATGAGTGCACTGCAGGAAAGAGGTCTAAATCTAGTGCAAGCAACAGCTCTTGTTGGTGATAGGATTGAGTGGAGAGGTGTTGTGAAAGGATAGTGGGATGTTTGGACGTGTTCTAAGGGATGGGCAGGGAATTCGCATGATGCGGCAGGGGTAAACCAGTGAAAGCTGTCGGGCCCTGCTGTTGAACAAGAGAGTGTGTTGTGTCACCCTGACCCAAGTGACATGGCTGCTTTCTTGTGTCCCGTTTCATCCGAAGGGACAAAAGCATGACCGACTTAGGTGCCGAGGTGCCTAACTTGTTTGGGCATTTGGGTTGGCCATGGTCCAAAAATGTTTGTGTGTGTTTTTTGCTATTTTTTCCCCCTTTTTATCTCATCTCATCTCATCTCATTAGCCGTACCGCTTATCCTCAGTAGGGTCGCGGGGGGCTGGAGCCCATCCCAGCAATCATCGGGCAGTGGGCAGGGGACACCCTGAACTGGTTGCCAGCCAATCGCAGGGCACACAGGGACAGACAACTCATTCGCTCATTCACACCTAGGGACAATTTGGACCGGCCAATTCACCTGACATGCATATTTTTGGAATGTGGGAGGAAACCGGAGTGCCCGGAGGAAACCCACGCAAGCACGGGGAGAACATACAAACTCCGCACAGAAAGTCTGGAGCTGGATTTGAACCCACGACAGGTTCCCATGACATGAACTGTGCCGCACAAGCGCTAACCACTGCGCCGCCGTGCTGCCCCCCCCTTTTTATTTTCTTTGTTATTGTATGTGTTTTGTCTTGCTGTCGGTCACCCCTCTTGAGGGATATGACCAAGGTAGATATATAGATAAATCAGTGACTGACTTCTATTTTTAGATTTACAGTTGTTGTCCATCTGAATAAATTATATACATGTATAAGTATTCCTGATACTTTGTATTAGTTAGGCATGCACGGTATTTACCGTATTTTGCGCACTATAGGGCGCACCGGGTTATAGGGCGCACACCCAAAAAATAGTTTTTGGTCCTATATCTTCCATAGATAAGGCGCACCGGATTATAAGGCGCTACAATGGGAACGTCGACAAAACAGTCAGATGATTCAGTCCAACTGATTACCCCCTTAACATTCCCAAAGCTTGCAAAGAAGCAAATACGTGTCGTAGACACGTGCGGATGCGGTGTCCGTACGATGTCACTCAAATGCATCATTTCAAATATCATTCGGAAGGTTAAAGTCTTGGGATTCAAGAAATGCCAACCATTCCTTAGTTTCTATTTTCTTTTTCGCTCGCAACTTTACTGTGCATATGACAATAAACACTTGGAATTGAGTTGAATTCACTCAACTCATCACAGCAACATCAAGATCGTTCTAAAACAAGATACCGGGAAAATATAAAGCCGCATACTCACCTAAGTTCTCACGTTCAATAATGATACGCAATCATGGTCTTCTTACAACCGTGAGTGAAGTAAATCCAGGAGAGTAAATTTTTTGCAAATACAGACTAATAAAACATGTTTCTTTATGGTGTACTTTTGCAAGCTTGCTAAGCTTGCTACGCCATTGCTAAACTCGGCCAATTGCAGGGTTTGTTTTGGCCATCTAGCCTATTGGAGGCTCTGAATAACTTCAGCCAATAGCGATCGATTTCACTGATGATTGACAAATCTTTTTCGGCCAATTGCAGGGTTTGTTTTGGCTATCTAGCCAATCCGAGGCTCCAAATAACTTCAGCCAATAGTGATCGATTCAAATGATGATTGACACATTGGTTAGCCAATGAAACGCCGGTATATAAATCCCAGCATACAGCGCGGTCTACTCCACGTTCGGGGGAAAATCGAGTCTCCGGCTGTTGAGTAAGATGCGAGACCTTGCGAATTTAATATTGAGCCATATATAAGGCGCACTGTATTATAAGGCGCATGGTCAGCTTTTGAAAAAAATTAAAACTTTTAGGTGCGCCTTATAGTGCGGAAAATACGGTAATCTCTTTCCATCACCCTTTGTGTATTTATGTATAAATATACGTGTGTATATATTTATATAATATATATACACACATACGATGTTTTCTCACATAATGAAGACACCCATATTTCTTTAATATCTATATATCACTGTTATGAAGCTCAGAACAATATCTAGTCATTTTAGTTATTTCTGAGAAGCAAACTAAAAACTGATCGATTCATATGATTAAGTCAAGCTCTAGTCTCCCCAACTCTACTTTTTGGAAACATGTTTTCTGTGTGTTTTTCTTTTCTAATATAGTATGTAGTTGAAAGAAAGAGTTTTCGGTAGCATTCTCCAGGAGCAGGTTTTTTTTTGGGTTTATCAGTATCCGTGGGAAAAACAGTTTTCGTGCATCCCTAGTATTAATGGCACTTTTGTGGTGTACCTGTGGCCCGAGCGCCGCCACCTCGCGGTGGACTTCATAGAGTCGCATCATGGCGGGATGCTGCTGCAGGTACTGGCACGGCTGCTCCGTGGCCGTGGGCTGTTGCGGCTGGCCCCCGTGATCCATCCTCTTGCCACCATCAAAGGGCTTCCCGAAGAGGCTACCGGGAAACGACAACAATGAGTTTTGTGTTTCTTTCGAAAACCTGCTTCTCTGGTTATCCGCGCGGCATTTTCATTTTGAACCCTTGACGTAAGTGATTTTAGGAAATAAATGTCTTTGCAGAAGTTCACAGTTTTAAAGAAGCAATAAATTGGACAGAAGACCCTGGCAGTCATCAACACAGCCCAGGAAATCATCGGCTGCTCAATGCCCATTCTGGCTTTAGGAAATAATTGAGATTTGACACGGTGCTGCTCAGACGCCGTTAAAAAAAGTAGCAAAACGCTCAGCATAGTAAAACCAATAATGTAGTCATTTCATGTTTAGTTTTATGAGTAATTTAGTTGTAAAAGTGTGGTATAAAATACTCAGTCGTATATTTTCAACACTCTATATATCAAGAAATCAACAATGTAGTGCTTACGGCCACCAGATAGCCCCGCCCCTAAAAAAAAACCTTAATAGCCCGTAGACCGGTTCTGAAAAGAGCTCAACAGTGATGGATCATTGTGATTTTCTTGGAAATTTGATTTCTAACTGTCATGAATTTTTAGAGGTTGACTGATCCTATTTCAACCATACCTCTAATAATTACAGCCTGGTAATAACATAAAAGTAACATTAACGACCTAGTAATACCATAAGTTGTTTTTTTAGAAATGAAAATCTGACTAGTATCCCTTGGCACTAATCAGTAACAAAGTAGTTGATCTCTGTTTAAAATAGTTTGGTGCCGCCCGGTATACCCCAAAGAAAAAAAGATGAATGATAAAAAAAAAATGCATTTGGTCAGTGAGAGCAGCAGTTTTAAATAGACGGGAGGACCTTAAAGAGAGTCATCAGCACAGCCAAGGAAACCGTTGACTGCTCTCTGCCCAGTCTGGCTTTTGAAAATATTTTTTCTGTGTAGAAGTCCAATGATTGAAAATATGCAAAAAAAAAAAAAAATTCTTAAGAGACTAAGGAAACTTTACAGAGAGTCATTTACACAGCCCCCCCCCAAAAAAATCATCGGTTGCTTTCTGCCAAGTGTTGTTTTAGGTAATAATTGTTCACTTTGTAGAAGTTTAATTGTTTTAAATCCTCAACAACGATGTTTTTAACAAACAGAAGAACTAAACCATAGTCATGAGCACAGCCCAGGAAAACGTGGGCTGCTCTTTGCCCAGTCTGGAGGACATTACTGGTTCACGCTACCAGAGCAAAGCTGGCATTATCTTTGAGTTCTTTTACCCCGGCAATCACCACCATGACCTGGTGCCCTCTGGCAGACATGACAGTTCTGTCATGATTACCGATGTGAATCACCTGTGCCCACTCATTTGGCGCCAACCGCTGCGGGTTCTGATTGGCTCCCTGTGCCTTTTCAAACCCACTCCTGTCAAACCCCTGCTGTCAGTCCGTCTGCAAACCTCTGTTTATACAAGGCAAGCCATTTTTTAACCCTGACTCCCGCCTGTCCCATTTTTGCTCACGTTTGTCTCCAGCTACGACCTGTTTTGATGCTGACCATGTCTGCTCTCCCGTCCCGGCTTACGACCCATTTTTGATCCCGCCTACGTCTACACTCCTTTCATCGCTTACGACTCATTTCCCACCACGTTTTTGCTCTCCCTGTCCCGGCTGCCGACCTGTGTTTCCGTCCCTGACCCCGCCATTGCTTGCTTCGGAAGATCCACTTCCATCACAATAAGATTGCGAGGGCGACTTGCCTCCTGCGTCCAGCGAGCATCGGATCGCGGGGGCTACCCTTCCTCTTTCTTTCAATAAAATTGTGAGAAAACGTTACGAGATGGGGTCTACCCTGTGTGCTGGTCATGACAAGTTCCCTTAAAAGAAGGAATAAGAAGCTCAGAGAAAGTTTCTTCCCCAGGACCGTCACCACTCTAAACAATCACATAAGACTTTGAAAAAATATGTTGCCTATACTATATATCTATCTGCCTATACAGTATTGTAAAAAAAAATCATTTTCTTTTAGTCTTTGTTTTTATCCTGAAGTGCCATTTTTAATCTTTTTGTTTACAATGAGCACTACGTCGTTATCAATGACAATGATAACAAAAACCATGCATTCAAAAGAGTATATACTCACTTTTGATTTTAAATTGGTATTGTAGCGCCTGGAGAATTTGTTTCCTTTACCAAACGGACCCAAATGGCCCTACATGCACTAAACACGTTTAAAACAGACCTGAGCCGGATCTATTTGTTGCGTTCTAAACTTTGTACAGCGTTGACCCTTTTTTTTCTTTATCTGCTCCACCCCGGGCTTGCACAGACGAGATAAAACCAGTCAAGAAAGTGAAATCATACGTCGGAAAAGTACCTACAAGGTAGGATAAAAATAATTAAAGGGGCAGGCCACAACTGTTATCTCAACACTGCTACATCATCATTAAAAACTTAAGAGTGCTCACATTTATTCCACGGTTGATTTTTAACTCTCTGTAAACTAAATTATTAAACTGGTTCCCTTGTTACAAATATAACTTGCAAAACACAATTAGGCAATGGTTTCTCTACTAAATGCAAATCAGGTTTCATTTTCTAACTAAAAATCAAGTCAAGAAGAAGCACACAGTAAATGGTTTCTGAAAACATATTGCAGAAAAATGATCCCTTCATTAAATGAGATAAAGAATTTCTTTTGTTAAAGTTTTACCTTAGTTAAAGCTTTAACTCGAGTTGAAAAATCTTTAGGTTGTCAAATCATGAGATTTAGCTGCTAAAAAGCTTTTGAGATTCAAACCGCTTTACCTGAAGAATTAAAGCTTTAACTCAAGTGCTTAACTTTAGTTGAAACTTTAACTTACTTAGTTAAAAGCTTTAACTCAAGCGCTTTAAAGGCTTTCCAGTTTTAAGTCAGGAGTTTAAGCAGCTGTAAGGCCTTTTGAGATTGCTTTGCTTTGAAATTCTTCACCTTGAGAGTTTAAGCAGGAGTTAAAGCTTTAACTCAATCATTTAACTTGAGCTAAAACTGACTCAGTTAAAGCTTTCACTCAAGTGCTTCAAAAGTTTTGGATTGTTAAGTTAGGGAGTTTGAGCAGCTACAAATCTTTGGGAGAATTCTTTGCTTTAAAACGACTTACCTCAAGAGTTAAATGAGTTTAATCTTTAACTCAACTGTTTCACTTGAGCTAAAACTTTAAAAGGCTTCGTCAAAACTTTAAACAAATCTTGAAAGGCTTAGTCAGGAGTTTAAGCAGTTACAAAGCCGATTAAGATTGCTTTGCTTTAAAACGTTTTTACTCTGAGAGTAAAATCCCGAGTTAAAGCTTTAACTTTGGCAGCAACATTGTCATTTGAAAGGGACAGTTTTTTAATAACATTTAGACAAAATGGAAAAGTAAAATGATTTCACATTAAATGAAATATTGAACATGCATTTCAGGTGAATTGGCCAGTCCAAATTGTCCCTAGGTGTGAATGAGCAAATGAGTTGTCTGTCCCTGTGTGCCCTGCGATTGGCTGGCAACCAGTTCAGGGTGTCCCCTGCCCACTGCCCGGAGATGGCTGGGATGGGCTCCAGCCCCCCCGCGACCCTAATGAGGATAAGTGGTACGGCTAATGAGATGAGATGAAATATTGAAATCGAAAACAAATAGATAATCAAATGAGTTGTAAATGCTTTTTAATAATACAACAATAGCTCTGAGAGCTTGTTTAATTTTCAGAATTCTTCTTGACAGTATTTTTTAATCCATCCTTTTATTTCCCGACCTGTCAACAAGCACTTGTGTCTTAGGAACCCGATGGCCTATTATCGTTGAAGACCCCTCAGGCAGGCGGTAGCAGGCCAAGAAGTTAGCCTACATTTCTTTTTCACGACACGTAAAAAGCACTGTAAAAATGTCCCTCAGCCTCGTCTACTGACCCGAAAACAATGGGATGTTCTACACTTCTATTTCCTCACCAATTATATTTTTAGACCGGTGCCATAAAGCGATAGCCTTCATCTGACACAGTTTTGCAAAAATCTATTTTGCACAAATAAATGTGATTTGACTCCATGAACAAAGACAACAATCATATGCTGTCAACAAATTTAGCCAAACACTCAGCATGCTAAAAAAACATTTTTGTAGCATGAAATTTCAAACAATCATTCAATGTTTTTGTTCTTTTGGGTAAATTGATTGTAATAGTGTATACAAAATACTTCTAGTGACATGGAGGCTCTCAAAGTTTTTCCCCCAACACTGTATATACTAAGGGTTCACTGAGTAGTTCAGCAGTGATGGGTCATTGTCATTTTCTAGGACATTTGACATTTTAGTGGTTGACTGGGCCTATTTGAACCTTACTTCTAATAACCACAACCTGGTAATAACATAATGGTAACATAGTAATGACCTAGTAAGAACATAGTCATTTTAGAAATGCATATAATACTGGTAGCCCTTTGCGCTCACCAGTCCCCTGGTACATACAAATAAAAAATGGGGGAAAAACTACATGAATGTGTTAGTTTCTGGTGAATTTAATTTTTTTATTTTAATTCAATGGATTTGCACTTCATCAGTTTGAACAGTTAGTCAATCAACTTGTTATTTAAGTTTCATTTTATGTTCCAATATAGTACGTTAAAAATGTCCAGTGCAAATATTGCTCGCTTTTTAAGACAATACCTACATGGTTTTATATCTTTAAAAGACAAATTTCAATCATCTATCATTGTAGATTTCAACGCTAGCAGGTAGAGATTGATGTTTTTTAAAGGTGATGTTTGGAAAATGAAACGTTTTTACTCTCTGCAGCCATCTCCTGGCTTAAAGTCATGATCGCATTCTCAGGGACTTCATTCATCAAGTACGTGCACTCGAATAAACTCTTCTTTTATTCATCTTTTTGGGGGTTAGGGTTGGCGCTTGGACTGTATTTGAAACAGAGCTTTTCTTACTTTTACCTATTTCATGCTACACTAACAAAAAAAACACGATGATGGGCATGAAATCAATTTTAGCGTCGCACCCACCCCCCGCCTACCCCACTTTCATGCTTCCCAATGGGTTGCCCGTCCTGAAACAGTTTTGATAGAAGTAAGATAAAAATAGCACAGTGGAAAACAAAATTACAAAGTCTCATTGAACTCACTTGGCCATTGTTAACACATACCCAATAAAGTGTTCTACTTTCAAAATCTTAAGGACACCTCAAACGACACACCCCACATTTAAATTAAAAATAAAACTCTGTTGCATTTTGTTCCGTGTTAAATATTGCACCAAAAGAACTGTGATTTTGATTTTTTTTGGTATGCTGTCACACCTCTAATAATAACAACACTTCTAAGAGGTTTTATGGATCAGTAATCCCCTTAGAAAACGTTACGTAAGAGGGTGACAGTCAGGTCATTTTCACTGCTCATGGACCGATGGGTTCTATAGACCACATCTTAAAAATGTGACATTTAAGAATCCGATTATTAGCCACATAAAAAAACGCTTGCAGGCTTTTTGGGAGGGGGACATGCTAAGAGGCTAGCAACCAGGAGAGATCTCTTCCTGCATGTGAGATCACCACAATACCTAGCCCACCTGCAGCAAGCCTATTCCCGGACTGGCGCATTATGTCATCCCGACCTCTCTATAAAAATAAAACCTGCACATGTGTCAACCTGTACACGAGCTGGCACATCTGCATCACGCACAACATTGCCTGTCACGACAGCGCTCACCTCTTCAGCACTCCGAACACGTTGGCGCACATCTTTTAACTCGAGCGGCTTCCCATCCGGTGATGATGGATGAATAACGTAATATTGGCGAGAAGTGAGCAAATGTGGATTATATTCGGGGTGCTGGGTTTGTTGAAAGGATACGACGCAGCAGATGTGCTCAGCATCAGCACCGCGCAGCTGTGGCCACGCCTACAAGCCAACATCAGCTCGTCATTTTCCGTTTTCGTATTTAAATAATAATAAACGTCACTGACGCTCATCGTAAGCACATTGCAGGCAATATCGCATTAAAAATGACATTATTACGGGTTTGAAACAACGAAAGTAGAACCCGCCACCTTTTATAACCCCCATGTGTGCCTTCTTTTTTTCCACGAGCAAATTCAGATCACCTGACTGTCCCCCACCCGGCAACTGGAACTTTGCAACGTAACAAATGAGATTGAGAACACAAATTTGGACATTTGTCTCACTTGCATAGCCAACGAACAGCCATGTGAAGCGTTGGGAATAGAACACTCGTCACTCCTTCCTCGTCTTCCTACAGCACAGCTAGCATACATTAGCTTAGCGGGGCTAGCTGCTTGCGTCACTTCACCGTCGCTCCGCCCCGCAATGAAAGCCGGGGTTTTGGGCTGTTTGGACGCTGGTGTCAATTCCAATTGTTAAAAAATATAAATAATTGTCGTGTATTGAGTCCTTTTATCGGTTGTTATTTGTTTCCGAACACGTCACGCGTTTAATGCGTCAATTGGCTTTGGTGTGTGAATTTTGCTTGGCGAACATGAAGTTTAGCTTCATTTCTACACCGTTACGCGCCGTAAAAGCGGGGTTTATATAGGAAAATAGTTTATATTCCTGAAACGCAGATTTGATTAAACATCACAAGAAAACACGTTATTAATATTGTAAAAAGTATATATCTTTTACGGAATAAAGGCATACTAGTCCTAAACACGAGGACAGAACATGTGTTAGAAAACGCCCCGTTTTACTCAGTGCGGAGCTGGTACCAATTTGAAACGCTCTTTTGTGGTTGACTGTCACGTGACCAGAAGTCAACCGGCGCACGCAAAAGGACTCTGGTGGTGAAACAAGAACTCGTAGTTGTTTAAATGGAGCCTATGTGAATTATTTTTGGCTTAAATAGTGTCCTTTTTTTCGTTTCCTTTTTTGGTAGTCTATTTTTGTGAGGTTATCATGTCCGTTCAAACCGCCACTGCCGGAGGGTTAACGTGGCGCCGCTGGAGTTGTTTACATGCGCGTCAAAGTGTCACAATGGCCGTCAGTAGACGACAATGCACCAAGCTAGCGACAAAAGAAGATAAATTACCAAAGGTTTGCATTTTTTTATCCATAGACTGGGAGATAATTAAGGCTGCATACAGGTTGCCTCAGCTTTGCAACTTAAACCAGGTTGTAGGTCGAGATCTGTTTTGGTGGAGGTCTGAATTGATTCTTCCCATAAGAAGTAATGGTAAACTCATTAATCCGTTCAGGCCCGAATGAAAAGTCTTTTATATATATATATATATATATATATATATAAAACATTTATCTAACCAGCAATTGAGTCCCAAAGCATACATTTCTATACTACTGATATGTTTGGTTTGATACCTTAACCACTGAGGTCGTAGGGGTACCATTTACTGTGGTGTGTCTTGGGCAAGTACAGCCTGGTGAACCCATCCCTCTCCACGGCAACATCAATTTCCACATTTACTAAAAAAAAGAAAAAAAAGACTTCTGTTGAAGAACTAAATGATGCCCATTTATTTCATTTTGGTTTTATTCCTCCCATCACGTAACTAACAGAAGAATTTACTTTAATTGTCATTCTTTGCAACCATGCGCACAGAACGAAATATACCCGTACAGTTAAACTGTAGCGAGCCGATGCAGCCAAACAGGGCGCCGCCATTTTAGACCTAACTGTTGTGTTGGGAGTCATTAGGTGACCAAACCCCCCAATTCCAACCCTTAATGTCGAGCGCCAAGCAGGGAGGCATTGAGCACCAATGTTGTAAGTATGACTCGGCTGAGGCTTGAACCAGCGGCCTCCCATTCTCGGAGCGGGCGCCCTACCATCTAGGCTACCAAGCTGCTCTGAGACCTGTCAAAGATTGTATGTTTTTTTCTGGTACATCAAATAGTTTACTTGTACAGGCAAAGTAAAACTCGAGGGCCCAATAATACCTTTTCGTTTTTCTTAAAATACGGGTCAATGTTAATAATAAACCTAATTTTCCCCCGAGTATCTAGTCTTTGAAACCCTGCCTAAACTAAAGTACATGCATCGATTTGAATTTGCATTTTCCACCATTGTCGTTCGTAATCCAATTTTGCATCCGCTTTATAAATCACGTATCCTCAGAAGGACCTTAAATAAGAACAATTATTCTGAGGGATACTTTTGGTTTAAAAAGTCATATTAATTGTTGTATTAGAAAATCGAATTTAACATATATCTCTGAAAAATACATACTAGTTAAAATATCGACTCAGTTTGATGTTTTGGGTATCTCCATGCCTTTTTTGAATACAGAGGTCAAAGTTCCGACCAGAACCGAGCCACACGCATGACTGGATCGGGCCCCCAAACCCCCTTTCCAACCTGCGGCCCATCGTCTACCGTGTGGCCCCGAATGAATCAGAGCTGGAGAAGCGTCTGAGAAAAATGAGGCAGGAGACTGAGGACTGGAACCACATATTCTGGAGTGAGCAGAATCTCAGCTTTGGCAAGGTGCTCACGGAATATGACACAATAGTATTTGCTATTAACCTTTTTTTTTTTACAGTTTGTTACCCTGATCGCATTAGTAATTCTGTAAATTTGGGGACCAGAGATCATTGTTTTTTATAAGTTTAACCCTTTAAAAATTGACACTTTTTTCGAACATTACATTATTATTATTATTTTAAAATGTGAATCAATGAAATATATTGGTATACAATTCCGGGCACCACGGCGGCGCAGTGGTTGGCGCGTGTGCGGCACAGTTCTGAGGTCGTGAGATCAAACCCCCTGTGTGGAGTTTGCATGTTCTCCCCGTGCTTGCGTGGGTTTCCTCCGGGCACTCCGGTTTCCTCCCACATTCCAAAAAAAAACATGCTTGTCAGGTTAATTGGCCGGTCCAAATTGTCCCTGGGAGTGAATGAGCGAATGAGTTGTCTGTCCCTGTATGCCCAGCGATTGGCTGGCAACCAGTTCAGGGTGTCCCCTGCCTACTGCCCGAAGATAGCTGGGATGGGCTCCAGCACCCCCGCGACCCTTCCGAGGATAAGTGGTGCAGATAATGGATGGATGGATAGTATACAATTCTATCGCTATTTAATTCATTGATCATCTATTACTTGATCAGTTATGGGCCACTATGCGGAAGTACAACATGGGTCAGAAACTAGTTAAGACAATTGAACAACGGTATGCCAATGCCAACAGTGCGGTACTGATCAATGGTACCACTGGAGCGTGGTTTCAAACAACAGTCAGTGTGAGAGAAGGCTGCATTCTCCAACTTTATTCAACTTCTTTTTGGAGGGGATTATGTCCGAAGCTCTGGAACAACATGAAGGTACAGTCAGTATTAGGGGATACAACATCAATGACATCCGTTTTGCTGACGATATTGCCGGACTGGCAGAAGACGAACAGAAACCCAGAGATTTGGTGAATCGCCTGGACAAAGCATGTATGGGATGATAATCGGCACAGAAAAAAACAAAAGGAATGACCAACAATCTCAAAAGTATCACCACAAACATCACTATCAACCGCAGAGAGCTAGAACCTGTCACCAAATGTAAATATCTTGGAGCTGTCATATCAGAAGAGGGGTCTGGACCAGAAATCATGGCCAGGATAGCTCAAACCACAGTTGCACTTACAAGACTTAAACCCAGCAGGAGGGACAAGAACAAAGCAGTGAAATCAAAGATTAGACTCATGCAAGTGCTGGTTACTTCCATCTTCCTCTATGCTTGCGAGACATGGACTCTCGCAGCGAAACTGGAAAAGAAAATCCCGGCCACGGAGATGCCATGCTACAGGAAACTTCTATTTATCAGCTACTTAGCCCATTTGACAAACAAAATGGTGCAACACCATCAGAAGGAACATTGGACCCTACCAAGAACTGTTGTGAACTGACGGAAACTTGAGTGGTATGGTCTTGTTACAAGATCATCAGGACTATCCATCCATCCATCCATCCATCCATCCATTCATTATCTGCACCGCTTATCCTCAGTAGGGTTGCGGAGGTGCTGAAGCCCATCCCAGCCATCCTCGGGTAGTGGGCAGAGGACACCCTGAACTGGTTGCCAGCCAGTCGCAGGGCACACAGGGACAGACAATTTGCTCGCTCATTCACACCTAGGGACAATTTGGACCGGCCAATTAACCTGACATGCATGTGTTTCGAATGTGGGAGGAAACCGAAGTGCCAGGAGGAAACCCACGCAAGCACGGGGAGAACATGCAAACTCCACACAGGAGATTTGATCTCATGACTCATCAGGACTAGCTCAGATAATTCTCTAGGGCACAGTCCAAGGGGCTTGAGGAGAGGAAGACCCAAAAAGAACTGGACTGACAACAATAAAGAATAGACCAGTGCCAACTTTGCCACCACTAAAAAAGGGGCCAGGAACCGAAGTGGAGAAAGCTGTCCAGAGTTGTTTCCCCATTGGCACCCTGACAACACAGGCTGTTCAGGGATCGGTGAACCAAGAACTGACTACAACCATGTTCAACCTAAAATAGTGTAAATCCCCAAAAACGTAAGCCTCTAAATAAAAACAAAAAATCTTTGAGTCCCTGAAAAAGAAATTAAATTATCAATAAAATTATTATTTGTAGCCTCAATATTTTTCTTTTATTACAGTTTCAGTGGGTTGTCTTGTTCGAGGTGTCCTTAAAAAGTTGAACTTAACAAATACTTAATACAGATGATATATATTATATCAACGGCCTAGTGAGTTCAAAGAACCTTTGTATTTTTTTTATTCAACGCCTAATTTAGTTTATATTTTATCAGAGCTGTTCAGGACTCGCAGGATGGGTGGAGAGTAATTTCCTGCCCCTGCTTGTGGTTTTCTCTTGGTGTAGCAAAAAAATTGCGAAAGTAAGAAAAGGACTGTTTCAGACACAGTCCAAACGCCAACCCAACCCCCCCCCAAAACTTGTGCTCGAATAAACTTTATTTTTTTTTACATCTAAAAAATGCACGTACCGTATTTTCCGCACTATAAGGCGCACCTAAAAGCCTTTATTTTTTTCAAAAGCTGACCATGCGCCTTATAATACAATGCGCCTTATTTATGGATCAACATTAAGTTTTCCAACTAACTTGCAGCCGCCGACTCGATTTTCCCCCGAACGCCAAGTAGTACGCGGTGGATGGTGGGATTTATTTACCGGCGTTTCATTGGCTAACCAATGCGTCAATCATCAGTTGAATCGATCACTATTGGCTAAAGTTATTCGGAGGTCAAAAGGCGGATCCTTCTTATCATTTACAGACTGCCATTGGCTCAAACGGCAAACAAAGCCTGCAATTGGCCAAAAAAGATGTGTCAATCATCAGTTGAATCGATCACTATTGGCTAAAGTTATTCGGAGGTCAAGAGGCGGATCCTTTTTATCATTTACAGACTGCCATTGGCTCAAACGGCAAACAAAGTCTGCAATTGGCCGAAAAAGATGTGTCAATTATCAGTTGAATCGATCACTATTGGCTAAAGTTATTCGGAGGTCAAGAGGCGGATCCTTTTTATCATTTACAGACTGCCATTGGCTCAAACGGCAAACAAAGCCTGCAATTGGCCGAAAAAGATGTGTCAATCATCAGTTGAATCGATCACTATTGGCTAAAGTTATTCGGAGGTCAAGAGGCGGATCCTTTTTATCATTTACAGACTGCTATTGGCTCAAACGGCAAACAAAGCCTGCAATTGGCCGAAAAAGATGTGTCAATTATCAGTTGAATCGATCACTATTGGCTAAAGTTATTCGGAGGTCAAGAGGCGGATCCTTTTTATCATTTACAGACTGCCATTGGCTCAAACGGCAAACAAAGTCTGCAATTGGCCGAAAAAGATGTGTCAATTATCAGTTGAATCGATCACTATTGGCTAAAGTTATTCGGAGGTCAAGAGGCGGATCCTTTTTATCATTTACAGACTGCCATTGGCTCAAACGGCAAACAAAGCCTGCAATTGGCCGAAAAAGATGTGTCAATCATCAGTTGAATCGATCACTATTGGCTAAAGTTATTCGGAGGTCAAGAGGCGGATCCTTTTTATCATTTACAGACTGCTATTGGCTCAAACGGCAAACAAAGCCTGCAATTGGCCGAAAAAGATGTGTCAATCATCAGTTGAATCGATCACTATTGGCTAGAGTTATTCGGAGGTCAAGAGGCGGATCCTTTTTATAATGTACAGGCTGCCATTGGCTTAAACAGCGAAACAAAGCCTGCAATTGGCCGAAAAAGATGAATGCGTATAGCATGTGGCCGATGGCATAGAGAAAGCATTTTTTTCTATTCTGTATTTGTAAATATTGTATTCTCCTGGATTTACTACCCTCACGGATATAAGAGGACATTGCCTGCACATTATTATGAACACAATGACTTCGGTGAGCTATTCCCGGTTTTATATTGTCTTGTTTCAGACTGAACTCGATGTTTCTGCGATAAGCGGTGCAGATAATGGATGGAATGGAGTGTCTATTTTTAAATTCAACTCAATTCCAAGTGTTTATTGTCATATGCACCGTAAAGTTGCGAGCGAAAAAGAAAATAGATACGAAGGAATGGTTATCATTTCTTGAATCCCAAGACTTTAACCTTCCGAATGATGGAACGATGCATTTGAGTGACATCTTACGGACACCGCATTCGCACGTGTTCTCGACACGTATTTGCGTCTTTGCAAGCTTTCGGAATGTTAAGGGGGTAATAAGTTGGACTGAACTATCTGACTGTTTTGTCCACGTTCCCATTGTAGCGCCTTATAATCCGGTGCGTCTTATATATGTCAAAAATAGGACCAAAAACTATTTTTTCGGGGTGCGCCCTATAACCCGGTGCGCCTTATAGTGCGGAAAATACGCTACTTATACCACACAATCAGCTTGACAGAGGTTGCAATGATGATTTAAGCCAGAAGATGGCGTCAGTAAGTAGAACATTTCGGACAGCGCCTATAACTATTTTAAAACCGTAAAAATTTTTCACCCTATTTTTAAAATTTGACTTCAAAAATTGGCCCTCTCAATACTTCAACACGTGATTTTCTTTTTCATTACCTAGCCAAAAATTAATCTATAATACGCACTGTGTGCTTGATGAATAATGACTAATAATGAATAATAATTACCCTTTGTTGTTAATGAGAAATATAATTGAACGTCTATTACATATTTGTTCAATAATATTTACTTGTTTTGTATATCACAATCAATTGAATACGTTAATGTAAAATTATATTATTCGCGGTTATTTGGATTTGATATTTGGATTTCTTTTAGTCCATTTAGGTCATTAAGCTTTTTTAAGCTGAGAGCTACTTTTCTGTTACTGATTAGTATATACTTGATATGCTTTCCTAAGTATGCTATTACGATGTTCTTACAATGTTATACATGATTCAATTGATGTTTGTTTGTAAATGATTCAAATTGAATCTTTTCTTCCGGCGCCGTCACGAATGGCAGCCACTCCAGCAGCTCCCGTGTTATTTTCGATTGTTCTCGATTGTTCTCAGCTCAGGGATGCTGCTGGAAATGTGAATTTCCCTTCGGGGATGAACAAAGTATCTATCTATCTATCTATCTATCTATAACGTTATTAAGTTGGTGAGCCCTGATTTAGTCGATTACACATTTTCACAGTAGAGGGCAGCAATTTCCAAGAAATTTCAGCAAAGGGCACTTAACACTTGTTTTCTAGCAGATAGTAACTGCAGTTCTACTTCAACTCAATCTGTTCCATTCATTAGCATGACTCATGGTTGTCTGTGAAATGTGTTCTGGCAGCTTCTGTGATCATTTATTAATTCTTGCCTTTTGTGTTTTGTGCAGGAAAAAGATGCCTTCATCGTGTCGTGTTTGATGGCAAAAGGCTTAACTGAGCGAGACGAGCAAGGTTGTCCCACTTGTCAAGAAATATTCAAATATAAAATACTATATTATAAAATAGTCAAATGCTATGCCTGTGTTTCCTATCGATTGTTGTGTTAGTGTTCTGGTTGAAATATTTTAGACATATTGATCTCCCCTGAGCGTATTTTGTTATGTCCAGAACCTTTACATAACCCTAATTAAATTTTGTTGTTGTTGTTGTTGTTCTAACATAATACCAAATCTGCTTTGCAGGCCGCCGTCGCACTTTGACCAGCGAGGAAATATCCATCTTTTACAAAGACTTCTTGGACAAAAACCGACAGCGGCACATCAATTACAACAAGTTAGTCACTTCACTCTTTCAATAGATCAGGGGTCGGGAAGCTTTTTGACCCAAATATTTCGATTTATTTCTTTATTTTTATCAAAGAGCCATATGATATTCCATTTTTTTTTTTGAAAGAGCCACATTCTTTATTTTAAGACGGATTGAATTCAAAACTGCCAAACCTCCTCTTAAGAAATAAGATTTTTTTCCGTGGATTTTATTTCACTGTGTGACATTGGATGACATGATCAGGACTTATGAAATACTAATAATAATGACGACGAGCCCCTTGTCCCATATCAAGTAACTTACCACGGACAGACTGAGGAGATCATTTCTTCCTCATGCTATGAGGCTCTTTAATTCCACCCGGGGGAGTAAAAGCCCACATTAAACCCCACCCCCACATTTGCATATTACCCTATTTTTATTACAGTGTGTATTTTCCGTAGCACTATTTAAATACTCTATATCAACAGGTTTTATTGGGTATTTTTGTATTCTATATCTTTTATTATTTTATTTTTTAACACAAGGATACTGCTGGAAGTGTGAATTTCCCTACGGAGATGAATAAAGTATCTGTCTATCTTACCTCCCTCTCGCAGTTACTTAAGACTGTTGAGGCTCAGTTTGACTTTTTTTTCGTACATTTTGGTTCCAGAAGAAGGTTTTAGCAGTTATTTTGTTAAAAGAAATACAAAAATTACTAAATACTTCAAACGAAAAGTTTCCAGCTTTACAGTATCCCCCTTTAGCGCAGTGTGCGCGTGCGAGATAGAAGGAAGCATGTCTTGCGTGCAGAGATTCGCTCACCCCTACCGCTCACCCATTCAAATCCGTCCATTCCCACGGTTCACCCAATCCAATTGTTCCGTGTACTTTGCTGGCATTTTTGGGTTTGTTCTGTGGGTTTTCATCATATAATTTCTCAACAGTGAACTTAAATTATTTAATGAGCTTCCATATGAAGGATTCCTTTGTGGCGTACAGCCAAAACGGGGTCTGTTTGTGTGACACCTTGACTGGAAACTGTTCCATTTATATACTGGGCCGAACCAACTTTACTCCTTGCGTTACATTGGCTCTTTAAGTGCCTAACTCTGTTATGGGCCTATCAGAATTGGAACAACACAGATGAAATTTGCATGAGCAAACTTTTATCGGCTAGCCATATATGGCTCGCGAGCCATAGGTTCCCGACCCCTGGAGTAAACCCTTGGGGTACAACATTAATTTGGTATTAGCTGTAATGGTAAAAATGCTTTAAAGAGGCAGAAAAACATCTGAATTTACACTGTAAAGCGAAAAAGTCTTAATGCGGGGCTTGCTGTATCCCGGGGTCTATTGTGCATAGACAAAAAAGCATTCTTAGTGAGGAATAATGGGGATGTTTCTTACGTGTCCTTGCAGGGAGTGGTACCGGCGCAACTTGTCAATCACCTTCCTCATGGCCCGTGTCGCCGCGCACAACCTGTGGAAGTGGGTCGGCCTTATTATGCGCCGTGGGACAACCGCGACGTGATCGAAAAACGCCTGTCAAGTATCTGCTGACAAGTCACTTTATGAAGAACACGAGCTGTGTGTGGAAGGAGATAGCTCGCTCACATGGAATTAAATAAAACATGATTGGTGCGTCTAGAGGGGGGTTTTTCAACCAGTGTGCCGGGCAAATTAGTGTGACGTGAGAACTTGTCGAGTGCGCCGCTCAAAATTATTATCTTTGCAAAAAAATCCATGCCATTGTCAAGTGTCTTTGCTTATTTATCCATATCAGAAGTTATTTTTTTATTTATCTATATTATCTGCTCGTGAGGCTGTACTGGGAAATATATTAAATAGCTTATTTTGGTGGATGAAGCTGTTTAAGTTTGTACTTCAAAGAATAATAATATTTGTTTAAAAAAAAAAGCAAAATTGACCAAGCGACCAATACGAAAGGCTCTAATGAGAAAGAGAAGCGGGTGTGAAGACATATTAGGCCCAAGTGGGCACTATTGTACGTATATATTTGTGCAAACCTATTTTTAAGCTATGAACGTGAGCAATGTTGTTGAATGCATGTAGCCATAATTAAAATAATTCATTTACAAATACGAACACAATACCCACATAAATGCAATGCATTTAATGTCCTCCAAAGTCGGATTCATCATCAGATACACCAAAGAGATGTTTCCTTCGTCGTGCTTTTTCACGTTTACTACACTGAGTGACCGAAATGCACCATTTTACTTTTATTCGTCTTTCACAAGGTTTTTGTCCTTTAGGGGTACCTGTAGAAGCAAGATGGTGGACGATTGTGTCATCTCCCTTTGGGTGAGGCTGGTTTTACATAATATTAACATTTCTCAACCTTAGAATAAGATGTCCTGTTTTCAGGGTTCTTACGGGTGTTTGAGTTTCTTAAATCTTTGAATTTTGATGTTTTCACGGTTTTAGATCAGGTGATGGTGTAATAATAGTCTGTATTTTGAAATAATCTGTGGTCTCTGCAGCCCTTTAAGACTCCTTATGATTAAGGGTGTCACCAATAAACATGACTTGATCTGACACTATTCTCTCATTCCCCCTAGGTTTGTGTTAAATCCGCTAACACAGTGACCATAAATGATAGAAACAACTTTATACTGTCAATTTAGGCAATGTGAACATTTAGGATTAAAAAAAACATGCAACTGGTGCTAGAAATTCTCAAATATTTTATATAAAAATGTGTGCCCCGGCTCTAAAAAGGTTGAGAAACCCTGGTCTAGAAGTCATTTGTATAACCGGGTCATGAAATTATATTGGTGATTGGTTGAATCGTTTTTGACTTTTTAATTTATAAAAATAAAGCTATGTATCTACCCTGGTCATATCCCTCAAGAGGGCGTGACCGACAGCAAGACAAACACAATAAAGAAAATAAAAAAGAGACCGAAAGGTCCCGCAAACCCTAGTTATAGGGTCACTAAATGTGAGAGGATGTGGAAGTAAAGCGACTGAGTGGAAAAATAAAGCACTTCAGAAAATACTTTTGCTGCATGAAAAGCACATTAAGTAGGAATGGCTATTCTTTTTGATCAATCAATAAAGAATTTCACAAAAAGAAAAATGCTTTAATCTTTATAAGAAAACAAAAAGGAATGGGCTAAAATTACGAAAATAGAATACAATACTTGAATCTTCAATTTTTATGTATTTCAATGACTTTCCTTTTACTTAAATGTTTAAAGGTACCTTGTGTAATGTTTGACCACTTGATGGCACTGTATTGTCTAATGCGAACAAAAACCAGTGCCAAATGAGCATAGCATAGCAGCAAGATGCAGACAAACATGGCAGCGACTACTAGGTATGGATATCGCTATGTGAAAGAAATAAGCATGTTTTGACCACAAAGTGGCTATGTGTAGCATAGATCAAGAGTTTTTTTTGTTGTTGACTTCGATCACTCAAAGAAGTCGCTATCTTGCTGCTTGCACATACTTGGTGCCAATGTTCCCTCTAATTTTCCTTACGGGTCTGAGCGTTCACACAAAGTCGGTGAGCAATGCTTGAAACAACAGTGAGCAACGGCAATCCCAAGTGTGGCAACTAATCCATTATCAAATATGTCCAAAACTTGACATCAAGTTACATTTTGCTGAGTTTCTGGCAATGCAAATTTTTTTTTTCACTTTTGAATGAATTGACTCATGTATTATTGCAAAGGTTGTACGGCCTTCAAACGTCGTTTGTTCTTACAATTCTTTCACAAGATATCCATTTCTTTTAATTTCCTGATATATTTTGTCGCATAATATTAACATTTTTGGGGGCTTATTTAGTCGGTTGTAAGATACAGAACCGTACTTAATCACATTTTTTAGTGGAAGTACAATGTTGGCAACAAGATTCACTTGATATAGATGGAAATTATTTGAATGCAACAAAAAAAAATAATCTTCTTTTCTCCGTGTTTTTTTTTCTACTTTTTTTTAAATTCCTTTAAAAAAGATCTCATTGTGTTTATTTTTTCCGAGCTGTTACTTTTTTCTTTTTGTTCCCTATTTACTTTTTTCCTACATTTCCTTCTTTTCTGGCTTTTTTTAAAAATGTTTCATTCTTTTTTTCCTCTTCCTTTTGTTTCTTTTTTTCTCAGCTTTTCACTACTTTTTCATTTTGGTATTTTTTTCTTTTTTGTTCTATTCCCCTCCTTCCTTTAAGTCATTTTGTGCATAATTTTACATAATATTTCGTCATGTTGGGATTAAAGAAACAAAAACAACCCGAAGAGTCGTTTAGGACCAGAAAGAGCCGGTTCCTTTTAGTGAGCCGAGCCGAAGAAGCCGGTTCTCAACAAACCCTACTAACTTTACTCAACTTCGTTCTACTTCGACTCAACTTCAAAATACCGCACTTAGGACACAACATCAGAGGAACCCGTGTATTTTTACCTACGTGCACTGTAACTTTGACTTAAGTCGCTTCTTAATTAGTAATTTTGAGCCCTGATTTTTGTGCGCTGGCTAGATTTTCTTGTGCGCAGAGAATGTGCGAGCATTGCGCAATTGCGCACGCGCGCAGCTTAGACAGAACACTGCTTGGTGCCTATCTGAGACGTTACTATCAATGATCCGCAATCATTTTCTGTTAATCTGCTGGTATAAACTTGCATGTATTCTGCTATCCTGCTTTAACAATGCACGCGCAACTAAGTTATGTTGTACTTGTTTGCAAACACGGAAAGCGCTCTTTTATAGCCTATGTGATGTCCGAGTCAAATTATATTTCGCTCTCATCAACACACTAAAAAAATCGGAGTTCGAACGCTAGAATGCGATGCTGAGCGGCGTACGCGTGTCGATCGCTCTTTTCCTGACCAACTGTTATCGCGTGCGGACGTGCTTCGTTTTGCTTTCGCTTTTAATATAGGTGTATGAAGTGTTTTAGCCCCTATTTATGCCTCTGAAGAAAGTCAGTGCAAGCAGCAAAGTTGCTACAGGTGAAAAACAAAAGTAGTGCGTACAACTATTGCATTTAAGAAAGAAACAATAGCAAAATATGAAGGAGGTGTGCTAGTGTCTGATCTTTCTAGGGAATACCCCACTGTCCACCTGCGCCTTCTGCTGACCACCACAAAGGTAAGAAATCCTCATCTCATCTCATTAGCCATACCGCTTATCCTCATTAGGGTCGCGGGGGGGCTGGAGCCCATCCCAGCCATCTCCAGGCAGTGGGCAGGGGACACCCTGAACTGGTTGCCAGCCAGTCACAGGGTACACAGGGACAGACAGCTCATTCGCTCATTCACACCTAGGGACAATTTAGACCGGCCAATTCACCTGAAATGCATGTTTTTGGAATGTGGGAGGAAACCGGAGTGCCCGGAGGAAACCCACGCAAGCACGGGGAGAATATACAAACTCCGCACAGGAAGTCTGGAGCTGGATTTGAACCCACGACAGGTTCCCGAGACATGAACTGTGCCGCACAAGCGCTAACCACTGCGCCGCCGTGCTGCTGGTAAGAAATCCTAATCATAATTATTTTATTTATCCCTTTTTTTTATTTTTACACGTTCATGTTAGCGTAATCTTTCGTACGGAAGATTACGCTAACGCGGACGTACGATTAGCCTGGGTTAGCTTTATGTTTCCGTTAAACATTCAAGGTAAACATTCAGGGTGTTGGAACGGATTAAAACGATTGACATTATTTTTAATGGGAAAAATGATTTCAGTGATCGAACAAATCGGTTTTTGAACAGGGTTCTGGAACGGATTATGGTCGAGAACCGAGGTTCCACTGTATTGTTGCCTCCAGGCTAAGCCACGCCCACTGCTACGTCACAATGTTTACAAATAAATAAAATGGTCTTCATAAACCAACGACAGGTGAGCTTTGTCTCGTCTCCTGGCAACGGCAATGCAACTAAGGTGGAGGCATCCCACTGGAGAAACGCATCAAGTCCACGTGAACGCACATTCTCTCTGCGACGATAGCTAAGGTCGCAAACGGGCGCGCGCCCCTTGCCTTCTTCCCTCCCCATCCTTTTAATCTTGCCAGAGTGACGTCACCCACCGGGAGACCAGGGAGGAGGCGCCATTTCCCCACCCAGCAGCACCCAGTCAGTCTGACAGTCTTGACACCTGAGCCGTCGCTTCATCCTAAGGTGGCCGCCGCTTCATCCTTTCTTAGTCCCAGTCCTTGAACCATGGAAGTCCCGGAGGAAAAAATGTCGCTTTTCACGAGGGGCTCCGTCTAAAGACAGTTTTCTTTTTGACAGCTAGCTAGTATGTGAGCTAGCATCTCCGGCGTCTTACGGTGAAACGGGTGCCATCCCTGCCGGGGTGTTGGAGACTTTTGTGTTTTAAGTATTTTTATTTTATTTAAAAAAAAAGAAGATAAAATAGCTTTTGACACATAGTGATTGGCGTCTGACTGTTTTCGAACGAAGGCGAGGAGAAGACGCAATTCAGCTGCATTGGCAACGGATGTCCTAGAGAACGGTAAACCGGGCTCAGTCTAATTCCTGCAAAACTGTTTTGCTCAATTATCATATTTTATTATCATTTTATTATGTTATTTTTCATGCGTCACCGTAGTGTTTTATATTAAAAGCAAATAACTATAACACATAGATATTTAAAATTATTCTACTCTCTCTTGGTGTTTACATTGGACTCCAGGAATTGGTCGGGTGAAAGTGTTGCTGTTTCCTGTGAGTCAAGCAGATTGTTTTCAGGCTAACTGGTTCTTCAGGTTCAACCGTGTTTGTGTCAAGCGATTACGCTAGGGAAGGCAGACTGTCAGCCGGCCAGAGGCACGCTGTCGAGCCGCTGTGGTTGGAACGCCCGACAGTCGATTGTCATTCTGGGCGGGTGGAGACTCTTGCAAAGGGACACAGGGCACGCCAGTGTGAGATCTACAGCTGGGATGAGGATGATTGACCCAATGGATATTGAGTTTCACATGAAGGTTCTTTAACCAATATGCTTGTGACAGCCAAGTCCTGAAATTGCATTTTTAGTCGACTATTCTGGGCTAAAATACTGTAGACGCCCAGGAAATATGTGGTGTCGTGTAATACACTCCCCTTCCTGCGGTGTCACTGTATACTTATGCGCAGCCTTGTACTTGTGCTAGAGAACTACCGAAGAAGAAGTTGAGTAAACACTCTATGACTGTACCGTCCGTGCCTGTCTCTGAATCCGACTGCAACCCGACTACATACACAACAACATTGGTGTATTCTGATCAGGGTTGGGTAGGGTTACTTTAACTTGATTACTTTCAATTACTTTTGGATTACTCCAATACCAAATATGCCAATAAAAGACAAAATAAACTTAATATGAATAAAATGACTCAATTTTGTGCAGGCTTGGGGAGTAACGGAACTCATGGAACAGCAAAAAAGATGTTGGCAAGCTGTTTGGATTTATTTTCATTTTGTTTCTGTCGCATTTTATGTTAGTTTTGCCAGAGATCAAAGCCAGGAAAGAAAGCTTACCACGTGTCGTGAGTCATAATTTTATTCGAATTTAGTTTCCTTTGTCTTTTATTAGCATATTTGGTATTGGAGTAGTCCAAAAGTAATTGAAAGTAATCACGTTAAAGTAACCCTACCCAACCCTGATTCTGGGGTGAGGATCGCACAGTGAAATGGCCATATAGTGGAGGAGAGAAAGTTAGAAACCAATGGTAATGATCTCCAAATCCCACATTCCCCAGATAAAAACATTAAAATAACAAAATAGTGTATACCAAGTATCACTTGTTTGTAATATATGTGCATAGAATAGTAGTAGTTGTGTGACGAGCTGATGCTGATGAATATTGTGAAAGGATAGTGGGATTGTGGACGCGTTCTTAAGGATTGGCTGGGTATGATGCGGCAGGGGTAAACCAGTGAAAGCTGTCGGGCCCTGCTGTTCAACAAAAAAGTGTGTTGTGTCACCCTGACCCGAGTGACATGGCCGCTTTCTGGTGTCCCATTTCATCTGGAGGGACGAAAGCATGACCAACTTAGGTGCCGAGGTGCCTAACTTGTTTGGGTGTTTGGGCAATTGGGTTGGCCATGGTCCAAAAATGTTTGTGTGTGTTTTGTTGCTATATTTTTTTTCCCTTTTATTTTCTTTGTTATTGTATGTGTTTGTCTTGCTGTCAGTCACCCCTCTTAAAGGGATATAACCAAGGTAGATAGATAGATAGAATAGTAGTAGTTGTGTGACGAGCTGATGCAGTGGAATTAGTAGGTGGATGTAGAGGGGATGAGACATTCGATTAAAAATTAAACTGATTTTAAATCTTTCACTTGCGAGGACTGTCATGTCGTTAGAAGATTTGCTTTTTTAAAGTCTCTTTTTTTAACCGCAAATAGGTTACGAAAATGTAACTTGGCAAAGGTAGCTATTTGTGTGCCTTCTTCAGATTTCTTGACAATTGCAAGCTTGCTCCAAAGGTTATTGTGTGTTTGCTTCTCCCTTAAGCACCACTGAAAGCCTTGGGACTCATGGTAAATAAATACAATACTAAAAACACAGTATTGTATCACCGATGCTCAGTTTTTATGAAGCACACGAGAATGGAGAGAAAAAAGGCATTATGGGAAGTTGTTTAACCAATACTGTAGCATATTGGCTTTTTCATGATGCAGTGTCGCTAAACATTAGCAGGCCAGCATTATAATAGACATCGATCAATAGCAGACAGGTATCTTAGAGACATAACTTGTTTTTATGCACGTAAAATAATTTGTTGTTGATGACGTATAGAGTGCCAAATGCATTGTACTCCACACTGTAAAGTGAGAATATCATAAGGTAGAAACACTGTATCCCGAGGGTCCACTGTATTCAGATTCAGGTTATGGTAGCATAGATTTGTGTCCGTGATCGCCATGCAAACTCGTTGCAAACGCGTTTGAATAATAACCTCAACAGCGAGTCTTCCTGCAATCAATGCACGCTGCTGCAGTTTTTAAAGAATTGTTGCATTTCCGGTCTCTTGCAACAATGTGGAAGTGAAATCTCAAAGTAGATTGTTGACGAGGGACAAAGTGTTCCGAACAGGAGATTTCATGCTCCAGTTTTAAGATAAGCAGAATGTTATTTACTCATTCTGTAGCCTGGGGTGTTAATGGAATATATGGCAAATAAAGTAAGGCAGGGGTCTCCAACCTTTTTCAAGCTGAGAGCTATGTTTTGTTACTAAATAGCGCAAAGGGCACCCAGTTTTGTGTACATTTCTAAAATAACTTATCATGTTATCACTATGTCGATACTATTTTATTACCAGGTTAACTATTGGAAATACGATTAAATAGACTCAGTCAACGACTAAACGAATGTTTTTACTAGAAAATCACAATGTCCCAACACTGATGAGCTATTTTCAGGACATGTCTGCGGGCACTTCAGTTGTCCTTAGCAGTCACCCTAGTTCCTGCGGGCACCACGTTGGAGACCCCTGACGCAAGGTATCACATAGACCTGAGTGGGGCCTTTTCATAGATCTCAATTAATGAGTTTTATTTTTTTGAGTGTAAGTCGGTGCTAACCAACGTGGTCAACGTTGCCTAAGAATACCCGAGTAGCTCATGGGTCAATGTGACTTTCCTGGAAATTTGATTTATAGCTGGTATGAAATATTTTTGGGGCATAATCAGTGTGTTCAAATCCATGATCAATTCTTACAAAACCTTTTTAAAATTGGCCCATAATTTATATGTGTAAATTGCTGTAACGTAACTACTTTAAAAGTAGGGTTTACTTTTAATAATTACAACCTGGTAATAGCATAATAGTTTAGTAGTAACTTGCTAACCTTTTTATTTTAGAAATATACTTTGCGACTGTTTACTAGTTTTTATTGATTTAGCTGCGAAAGTAGTTTAACACATTTATTTGTCAGAACTAGAACCTTTATTTTCATTTATTTTAATTATGTTTCATTTTTGAGCAGATTGAGCAGTACCATCTATTTGTAGTTATTTAGTTGAACGTGGTCTCATTGATCTACGTGTAGTTACGTTTGTCATTTCGTCTCTTTTGATTCTTTCGGACCGTTTCATCGCCTTGATTTTCAGTCTGGTTTTGAATAACATCACTTACAACTAGTTTTATTTTCTCTTTCAATTCTTACTTTTTCACTACACCTTAATTATTTGACTTCACCACGGATGAAAAAAACACATTCTTTTTCCTGTTTTATGGGAATTGGAATTGTATTTATTGTCATTGATTACAACGTAGGGTATATTGGTCACTATGAAATTAAACGTGGTACTCCTGGTATATGTTAACTCAACATGTTAATGGTGGCTCAATTTCCTCTTAAAACAATGTCATGATCATCTGTTTTACAGATGCCTTGTCTGCTGCTGACATTCATAAATTAAAACTAAAACGCTGCCTTTGAAATAAGAAGCTGCAGTGAGACTTTCTCTGCTCAGTGTATCCCAGTTTTGATTATCTGAGACTTCGCCCACGCGAGCTAAGATTTCCTCCACCTACTCCTCCTCTCTAGCTTCGCCTCTTCTTTCTCATCCCTTTGCAGATCAAACGGAAAATCTTCACCTTTCATCACTATGCCTTTTCAAACCCATTGTTTATGTTTTCAAATGTTGGCGGTCTCTCATGCTGTTGCAGAGGCTATGATGCCGAATAGAATAGAGTTCAAGAAAAGTTGGTTTCCGGTTACTTTTGCATAATTACATCTGGTTACATAACATGTTATGTGAGATCATAAATTAATTAAAATTCGTATGTACAGTTTATTTTGTTTGGTGCCATTCACGACTCCGCTTAAGTAAGTTGGCAGTGAAAGTTACATTTTCTGATCGGCCCTTTGTTTTTTACAGTCGTTTTATTTCTGTCTGATCTTGGGTTCTGCATCTCGTGCAGTATGTATGCATGGTGCACTTCCTGCCAGGCAGTCAGCTGACTCGCTGCAGGCTGGATGCTGCCCCCCTTTCAATTCTTTGTTTTTCACAGTGTAAGTGTTACCTTCGAGCACTTGCTAATGAATGTGAAATATTTTTAGAAGAAGGTTGCGGTCTGGATGTGCACGGTGGTTGTCATGGAGGTGAGCGTGATCAGCCTGATTTTTTGCGTTGCAGTTTGAGTAGCTTTGCAGTATTATATCAGAGCCTGCAGACATTTCATGCTGCAGGCTCGTAATCTCTTTCAGCGCGTGTGAAATAGACACAAAGCTGGGACGGAAATTAATTCTACAGAGCGAGTTATATCCAATTATGTTTCCAGTTGGACCCGGTTTACTTTTGTTTGTCTTGCATTTGACAATAGAGAGGAGTTTGATTTGATTCCAAGTTTATGGAACTGATTTGTTTGATGTTGGATATTAAGTTGAAACAGCTTGCACAAGAATTCTTTCCAAAAATTCTGACAGTATCAAATTAAAAATTATTGTTTAGACAATACAGGTGAGAAGCCTAACTAAATAATAATAATATAATAATTTCCTTGTATTGTCATTCTGTGTAACAATGTACACAGAACGAAATGTCGATTACACCTGACCCGTTGTAGCGAGCCGATGCAGCCGCAGCCAACAGAGGGCGCCGCCGACCACTATTTAAGTCTTAGGAATGACTCGGCCGGGGCGCGAACCACCGACCTCCCAGTCTCAAAGCGGGCGCCTTACCATCTAGGCTACTGAGCTGGTAAATAGAACAGACATTACATATGCACAAGAGAGATATTATTAAAATGACAGCAAAAATAAAAACAAAATATATTTAGTACTTGTGATACAATTTTCAACTGTATTTTTGTTGGCCCTATTTTCTAATTTCATGGTGTCTTTTGTGTTCATTTATGACAAATGAATTTGAAATTTCAGTGTTTTTTAAGTTAAATGATCTATAACAGCATGAACTTTCTGCCCTTTAAGAAAAAAAATCTATTGGTACCAGCCACTAGGTTGTATGAATACTAGATATCTGGTAATTGAGTTTTATACTTGGTATCATTTTGGGAAAAAGAACAAACAATTTTTTGATAATTATTTTGAGACCTTTTCCTAAATGTGTTTTTTTTAAGTATTATTTGATTAAATGCTGTGATAAGTGAAAATTAGCTTTTCCCTTTAGAAAAGTATATATACAATATACATGTCTATTTCTGTAATGCAATCAAAACTAAAAACATGTCATACATTGTGGATTCACTACAAGTCCAACTGAAGTACTGCAAGTCTTTCATTGTTTTAATATTGCTGAATTCTGCCAAAAATTCAAAATATCCAACCTCAAAATATTAGAATATCATGAACAAGTATACTAGTAGGTTGTAAACCATTACTAGCAATATTAAAACAATGCAAGTCTTATATTTCAGCTGATTTGTAATAAACCCAGAATGCATGATATTTATCTGTGTGTGTGTGTGTATATATACATATACATATATAAATAAAATTGCATTACGGAAAATCAATACAGTATTCACATTTTTTCTGTAAGTTTTTATCTGATTTATCAAAAAAAAGCAAAAATTAATTTGCAGGCTTATTGTGTAGTGTATTTTGGGAAAATCCAGTGCATTTATTTATGGCTCAGCATGTATTAGGTGGATGTTAACAAAATGTTATTTATGGGTGTATTAAGTTTTGGATCATTGCACTTAACCAAATCTGATGTGGAATGCTGAAAAAAGGTTTTCTTGTTCTTAACAATATATATTCTTAACTTTTATGTGCCATTGGTATTCATAAACATACATATTACATCAAGGTCGACTGCCAATGAACGAGTTAAATAGAGTACTGTTCAGGCTTTACAGTGCACCGAGTCTCTGACATTTAGAAGAAGTGTTTCTCCTCTGCAACATACATAAATAAATAACGCAAAACTGTCTTCTGTGGCTTTCACAGCACACAAGGCTTATGAGGATTTTCAGGAAATTAGCTTTTCTGTTTCATGGCAGCTTAAATTTCATGTTTAAACCAGCCCCCCAAAAAACGCAAGCAGATTGTGCACTCACCCCGGTTATTTGGGTGTGTCATCTTTCAACATCCTCTGAATAATCAATGAAAATCCAATGGTTCTTTGTTCAAGCATGAAGCAGGTGGGGCATTTAGGTCAACAAATAACAATGAAATCACCCTGCTCCGTTTTTATTGTTATCATCTTTCATCATCGCCTCACATCTCTTGATGTGTCACCCTGAGATCGACACCCACATCATCCCCTCTTTCTATGACTGTCGCTTTCAGGATGCGTGAGGACATGTCCACCATGGTGTGCGTGAAGGCCGAGGAGGAGCCTGGAGAGAGGCTTTCCCAGGATGAGATCATCTCTCGCACCAAGCAAGTGATCCAGGGCCTGGACGCGTTGAAGCAGGAGCACCACTCCATCCTGGATGGCCTGCTGGGAACACTGCGCTGCCTCAAGCAGGATGAGGAGGGCGTGCTAGTGGAGGAGAAGTCACACATGATCCGCAAGTCCCTGGAGATGCTGGAGCTGGGGCTGAGCGAGGCCCAGGTCATGATGGCCCTGTCGGGTCACCTGAGTTCGGTTGAGTCGGAGAAGCAGAAGCTACGGGCGCAGGTTCGCCGCCTGTGCCAGGAGAACCAGTGGCTAAGGGACGAGCTGGCAGGTACCCAGCAGAAATTGCAGAAGAGCGAGCAGAGCGTGGCGCAACTGGAGGAGGAGAAGAAGCACCTGGAGTTTATGAACCAGCTCAAGAAGTATGACGAGGACTTGTCGCCCTCTGTGAGTCCTCCAGTTAAATTGACTGCTGAGCATATTTTAAAAATATTGACACATGGACACACTTGGTCATCTTTTACCACACTAGAATTTAAATATTGCAACATTGGAACTTTGTAAATCGAGTATTTTTTTATGTAAGTAAACACTTTCCTTCGAAGGCTACAGACAAGTTTACATATCTTTTTTATCTTACTGTAATTTACTAATTTCTGCAAAATCATTTTAGAATTATTTTTATACATAAACCCAAAAAACTCAATATAAAGTTATTTATATATTAATTTGCATCCCAGATTTTTCCAAACCTGTGGAGCAGGTGTTATCAAATGGTAGCCCCCTAAGAACACCTGATTAGCCCGTGGAAGCGTTCTGAAAAGAGGTCACCAGAGATTTTATAGAAAATTTGATTTCTAGCCAACAGGTGAAACCATAATTAGTGTCTTTAAATACATGATCCATTCTTACTAACTTCTTATTAAAATTACCCTATAATTCATGTATGTAAATCCGTCAGTGCCCTCATAAAGAGTAGATGTTTTTAGTGATTGCCTAAGCCTATTTTAACCTGACTTTTAATAACTACCCGGTAATAACATAATGATAACATAGTAACAACATAGTAATAACATGATAAGCTTTTTTAAGACTGCATATCAAACTGCTAGCTCTTCACTTTAAGCAGTATAAAAAAGTAGCTCTAAGCTTCAAAAAGGTAGATGACACCTGTCGTACAGTGGTTTAAACACATTCTTCTTTAGTCCCAGTTATCATTTTTTTCAAAAAAAACTATTACAATTAGGTGATCTGTAATTAGGAGAGAATCAGTCATTTCCTAGATTCCACAACACTAGTTTTAGTGGACTTTCTGAGGTACAATATTGAATTATATGTCTGCAATTTTTTTCACCAGGAGGAAAAGGACTCAGACTCCAGCAAGGAGACTTTGGATGATCTCTTCCCAGATGATCATGACGACCAAGCGCAAGGCAGTAAGTCATTATGTTCTTTTAAATATTTCTATATACGTTGTAAAATGATTGATTCAATATTCCCGTAACCTTTGCAGTTCAGCCAACCCACGGCAGCGCAGCGGTGGCGGCAGCCCAACAAGGCGGCTACGAGATCCCGGCCCGCCTGCGGACTCTCCACAATTTGGTGATCCAGTACGCCTCGCAGGGCCGCTACGAGGTGGCCGTGCCGCTCTGCAAGCAGGCTCTGGAGGACTTGGAGAAGACATCAGGACATGACCACCCGGACGTGGCCACTATGCTCAACATTCTCGCCCTCGTATACAGGTTACAAAAAAATGGCATTTGTTGCTTGTGTGTTTTGTATTGTAAGTTCGGTTATCTGTTATGAAAAGAACGTTTAATTCAACTCCGTTTTGATGACAACTAGAGGTAAGATCGGGCCTAAAAAAAATCCTAATCGCCTAAGCCCGATCCCAACCAATAAGAGACTGACCCCGAAAACCCCCCAAATTTTCATATTTTAGTTGTGAGGGCCAGGCATGGCTTATCTCACACTTTTAAAAAAAAAATTATCAACCTGTCATTATTCTTGTTTTTACATAGTCTATTTTTCACCTAAGATTTTTTACAAAAGACAGGCGCGGGGTCCTTAGAGTAAACCGCCTCTCTAATACTCCCCTTCACCCCCTCTCGCTCAGTCTGAGCTCCCCGAGCGGACCGAGTTTGCAAGAGTGGTGCAGCCATTGGACACAGAGAACCAGGCGTTCGGCGGGGGCCAGGCGGCAAAATCACTGTGATTTTTCTAGGAGATTGGATTTCTAACAGGCATGATGTTCTTCTAATAAGTATAACCTGGCAAATAATTAGTTATAACATAGTAACAACATAGTAATAATATGATAAGCTGTTTTTAGATATGCATATCAATCTGGTAGCCCTTTGCGCTAATCAGTAACAAAAAAGTAGCTCAGCTTAAAAAATGTTGGTGACACCTGCGATAGATAATCAGCATAAAAACATTATATCACCTCATTTGAATTAAGGGGCATTTTCAAAACAAAACACTTTTACCAAGATTAAACCTTAAAAACATTCAAGGGATAGTTTTTTTTAAATTTAACACCTCCTAGTGGTTAAAAAACTGCATTCATCAATGAAAAAAACAATAATGGTTTAGAAAATAAGCAAAATTCCATGATCTATCATATAAATGTGCATTTTTTTAAAAATACTCAGAGGTTGAGAAATTTCTCCCACCTAAAGGGAGCTTACATCATTGTTTGCCATCTTGCTGCTTCGGGTACCCCCAGAAATCTCACAAAAGGCTGGGCAAAAAATGAAAAGTACAATTGTGCAGTTTGTTTACTTTAAGTCTCCGTAGTTTGTATTCTTCCTTGTGCTCTTTAGCACCCATTTTTAGATGTGCTGCACAATACAGTGACATCCAGTGGTCAAATAATACACACTGTCACTTTAAAACGTAAAAGTTAATTCGTATCTTATAACTCACAGTAGTTTACAGGAACTATTTTGTGACTACGGTAATTGTTTCAAAAGTAAATTAATGCATTATGAAAAAGACATTTTCAAGATGATTTTTTTACAAGCTATATTTATAAGACTGATGCAGCTTGCAAGAACTCTGTGTTTTTTACCGGCTCCTTGACAACCAGAAAGTTCCTTGTGGAACCCGACAAACATGGCTGACGATTTACAGTACAGTGTCAAAGTCGCCGGGACAAAAGAATGACCCGAACCTGTTGCAAAACTATTTTAACGGGTTTTTCTTGTTTTTTGTTCCCCTCTATAAATCTCTTTTTAGACTAATCTGCCTAGCTTTTGGTGAAGTGTGGGAACTATCGTCAAACGACATTATGTTAGTTGTTGTCACTTGGTTTTAGGGGGTTTCTGCTGTGTGCATACTTGTTACAGAGATCAGAACAAATACAAGGAGGCCGCCAACTTGCTGAATGACGCTCTGGCCATCAGGGAGAAAACACTGGGCCGGGACCACCCAGCGGTAAGTTGTTGCTTGTAGAACATCCTCTACTTTGGGATGCTAACAATATCAACATGTATCCATACATACAAAGTTCTCTGATTGTTTTACAGGTTTTCTGGTGCATTAACCCATACACTGCTCACATTCTCAAATGTAGATTTGACCTCTATAGTCGGCAATAAAGTTAAAAGTTTAAGCCCCTATGTGTATAACATAGCAAAGGTAGGTTTTCCCAGTGGTTTGATTAACCATAATTGGCCACTTACCTTCCACAGCTAAGCCCTACATGTGGTGGTTCTGAAGTCCCATGATTTAAGCATCTTCAACTTTTTTACACTGTTTCCTTCTCTAGCCGCTTGGCTATAGACTATGGCTCGCCAGTAGCCGCTATTATTAGCTTCTCCGTATGAATAAATCTTGCTAAAGTTACCCACTTATACCAGCTCTGACCCACTCCCGCTATTCCCTCTTTTTAGCTCCTGGTCGCTCGGTCTTTTGTTGTCGCCGGCGGTGATCAACGCGCGCTCTCATGTTCTTTAACTAGCTGAAATTCATCCCTGCTCACACAAAAAAAAATAGAAATAGGGTTCCAAATTTTTTGAAGCGGTATCCTTCAGGCTTCGGTGTTTGTCCTTTAAATGCACACCCTACAGCTCCATTCTAAGCTATAAAGACCTGATGGTGAATTATTATTCACTGTGTCTTTAAGCTGATGGACTACTCTCCGTAACAACTGGTTCGATAGAAGCAGGAGTTTTTATTTGGCAAATTCAACTGAGGCATGCTGAGTCACGGGTGTTGTTTACATGACCTGTCATCACACTGACCTTTTATTTTTTTTCTCTCTGTGCAATTTAGCTGGGTAGTAAACCAGGATACACTTTCTCGCTTTGTGATCAATAACATTGATTTGTACTGGCTTCCTTGTTGACAACATGACCATTAGTGTTTTTTTCTTCTCCGTTGGATGAATCATCTTTGAAACATGTTACTGCTTTTTTAAGCGGGTGCTTTACCAAGATGATGTCACTTGTGGATTCCTTAAAGATTAAAATGTGTTCACCCCTTTAGGTGTAGACCTCCAGAGAACGGCATTTTTTGAGGTTTGGCCTTCAGCATCTGTATTGTGCCTAATCACCTCTAAGTAATCTCACAAGATGATTTTCACCCAAAATCAGCAATTTTTCCTCACTCTTTTCCACAAATAGACCTCCGTCTGTTATCTTCAAGTCCTGAAAAGAGGTCTATTAAAATCAGTCCCCAGTGACTGTCACATGCTCCGGTCGAGACACTAGGGAACAAGAGAAAGGGCACATATAAACACACGCGCTGTTGTTTTGAAAATAAAAAATAAAATAAAAATTTAAAAACTTTTTTATGCTACAGCAACCAAATTTATTTTTAAACTGAATGTGTTGTTGGAAAAAACATGAGATCGTACATTAAAGAGGCATTTTAACTTTTGGAGGCAGCACTTCATTTATTATGTATCAAACACTACTCTTTTCACAATGCACTTTAAATGCTCCAGTTAACACACTACACCAAGGGTGAACCCTTTAAAAAAATGGGATTTCTAACATTACTATTTCACTGTGTGGTCTTTTAAGCAATAGTGCACGGGACCATCATGTTGGTACACCTGAGCTGAGAAATTTGGTTAGATTTTTGCCTTTATATTTCAGTATTGGAGTATCCCAACAACCTCATTCATGCTCTTCTTTTTTCTCTGTCCTCTTCTTGGTTACTATTGACATTTGATGGGCATTCAATGACAAGGCCACACCAAATGACCTACTTTCAGATCTCAGAAGTTTGATGGAGAAAAGCTGATTCTTAAGGCATGCATTCTTTTAAAAAGGTTTTGTCTTGTACCCGCTAGGTCGCCGCCACGCTCAACAACTTGGCGGTTTTGTACGGCAAAAGAGGGAAGTACAAAGAGGCAGAACCTCTGTGCAAGCGAGCCCTGGAAATAAGAGAGAAGGTGAGATTGAATCAGATATAGCGACGCTTACTTAATGAGACAGAGACGGAGGTTTAAAAGGTTTTGATCACCCCCCTGTTGTTGTGCTCAAGGTTCTTGGCAAGGACCACCCAGATGTGGCCAAGCAGCTCAACAACCTGGCCTTGCTGTGCCAAAATCAGGGCAAGTACGAGGAGGTGGAGTACTACTACATGAGGGCACTGGAGATTTACCAGACTAAGCTTGGCCCCGACGACCCTAATGTGGCTAAAACCAAGAACAACCTGGTGATAAAGGAAGTTTTTTTTTGTTTTTGTCCACATTGTGATGACACTGTTCATTTCCCTTCCGCTAGGCCTCCTGTTACCTCAAGCAAGGGAAGTTCAAGCAGGCTGAGACACTCTACAAAGAAATCCTTACGCGGGCCCATGAGCGGGAGTTTGGCTCTGTTGACGGTAGGGAGTGCTTATGACTTGATCGCACACGTATAAACACGCTCGCATCCACAAATTATGTTATTGTTTACACTGCAGGAGAGAACAAACCCATTTGGATGCATGCAGAGGAGAGGGAGGAGAAAAGCAAGGTAAAAAAATGTTAATAAAGTTGTCCCTCAAAGCATTTTGTTCTGCACGTCTTTAAAAATCACATAAATGTGTAAAAATCAAATGTTAAAAATAAAAAGGTCAGAAAACAGATTAAAGTTAAATACTCTGTCTAAAGTCCGGCCTGGCGGCCAGTCACAGCTCGTGATCAAATTTCTGCTGCTCCGCGGCCTTTGTCCTACAAAGAATAATATGTGGCCCACCAGCAATGTTGACAGCAGTATCAAATAAATTTGTACCAAAAGAAATTCACCATTCACCTGATGTCAATTTTAGCCCACCCTATTTCTGACATGGTGACTGTAAATTAAGAAAAATAAAAGTTGACTCTGAGTGCCGCCGCTTCGGGGACAAGTTGAAATTGGAGTATTTTTTCACCGAAATCTGAAACAACTGCATCTGCCTAATTTTCCAAAAGACTGGCTGTTTTTAAATAACATATTATCAAGGGGCACTGTCAGAATAAACATGCAGACAGCAAAAAGCTAACTGGAAACAAACGCTGTGAAAAGGTTAGGCAACTGGAAGCTGTTGTAACAGCACATCAGCGCTTTTTCACAATACCCTGCGGATCAAATGAAAATTCTGATCGCAAAACACTGTAAACCTTTCACAGAGAGTGAATTTATTAAAGACTGTTCAATGAATGCCAAGAGAAATAGTCGGCCCTCACATATTTTCAGTTTACCAAATCTGACCTGCTTTCTGAACGTTTGGGACACCCCTGCTGTACGGTTGTACAGTATATGTCCCACCACTTTCACTGCCAATCTGTTTTCATGTCATTGGTGTAAGAAAAATAAGCTTCAGTTGCCTCGGTCACTGGCATTGTCACATATTGACTGCAACTGCTAAATCGTAGAGAAAATCTGCATTAAAATAGTGGATTAGCCGCCGCAACGATGAAGCTTGAAAGCGTTGTTATTCGTAAAGCTGCCATAATCCCACCAGTGCCGCTTCATGTCCAATTTTGTAGTTGGTTCGTTTCCATCTTAAACTGCTTTTGAGGTTAAGGACCTCATGCTGGGATGATAATCAAGATTTAAATGTAACTAAAAAAAGAGAAAAAAAAGTTAAGTCTTCGATAGCGCTAATGTCATTTTTTTCCCCCCAGGGCAAGCAAAAGGATGGATCACCTTTCGGAGAGTACGGTGGATGGTACAAGGCTTGTAAAGTTGACAGGTACAATCGTCGTTTTTGATGAAAAGCGAACAAAGGAACGCGTACCAGTTGAGCAGAAGCGACGTGTCGTATGCGCAGCCCCACAGTCACCACCACCCTGAAGAATCTGGGCGCGCTCTACAAGCGGCAGGGCAAGTTTGAGGCGGCTGAGACCCTGGAGGAAGCCGCCATGCGCTCTCGGAAGCAGGTGCACACAACCACTTATACTCACTATATTTTTCATTGTTTTTAGTCAAATAAGAAAAAAAATATGCATCAAATTATCTTCCCTCTAAAAAAGTAAGATCGAGGGCTGATAGATGAAGAAGATTTTGGGCAATTATATCGCCATCTTCCATTTTTGTCTTCTATATTTCCTATTTCAAGCTTTATATATATATATATATATATATATATATATATATATATATATATATAATATGGTAGAGTAAATATTCGATCAATACAATAAACAAAAAGTAGTCCACAAATGTGTAGCTTTATTATTTTTACCTAATTTTTTTGTTTGTGGAAAAAATGTGTCATATTTTTTTTTATCGGTTTGTGATCAAGAATAAGCACACATAAATTCAGAGCTTTAAAAGGAACCCTTAAACAAATCTGTTAAATGTTTTTCGGCTTTAGGGTCTGGACACGGCGCATAAGCAGCGCGTAGCTGACGTGCTGGGCGAGCCCGAGGCCCGCGAAAAGCAGCGCAGTCGCGAGAGTTTAACCTCAGACGTGGTCAAGTATGAGAGCGGGCCTGACGGTGGCGAGGAAGTGAGTATGGGCGTGGAATGGAACGGGGTAAGTGCAGTACACAGCCCTCTCCTTGATCGATTACTCTAAACTTTTGTGTATTTTATAATCACAGTCAACAGAGGATTTTGTTGTTTGACTGTGCAGTGGTATGAAAAAGTATCTGAGTCTTTTGGAATCCCTCACATAACTTTATAAAATGATCATCAAATGTGACCTGATTTTTGTCAAAATCACATGTATGAAAAAACATGGTATACTTTAACTAAAACCACCCAAACATTCATAGATTTCCATATTTTGATGAGGATAGACTGCAAATAATGAGAGATGAGAGTGGGATAGATAACTGAACCCTCTGCTTAAGGAGAATCGAGAGCAATTGAAACCAATTTTCACCAAACAATTTAGGTAACTAGAAAACACATATTTTAAGAATTCGTTTGATGAGAAGCATTGTCTGCTGTGCAACATAGCTCTCTCAAAGGAACTGTGAATATTTGTGATCAAGAATTGTTGATCTGTATAAAGTTCGGAAAGCATACGAAACCATCTTTTAAAGGGACAGTGTGGTAATATTTGGTGCCTTGGTACAAAAAAACATTGATTCAGTAAAACAAAAACATTGATTCGAATAATTGGCAAAAATGCATGAACTATTATACCAATGTTAATTTTTATAAATATTGATAGGTCGAGATTTCTTTTACATAACGGAATCCATACAAAGTACTTGCCGCCATGTTTGTCCTGCATCTTGCTGATACACGTGCACATTTGGCACTGGTTGTCGTTCGCTTTAGACAATACAGTGCCAACCTGTGGTCAAATAAATTGTGGAAATTCATCAATTGAAAGTTCAGCACTATTGGAGTGGCCATCCACCAAAGATGACTCCAAGAGTTCAGCACATCTCCTTAGGCAAAGGGTTCAGTTACTTATTCCTCCCCTTCTGACATTGTGTGCATGCCATCCTCACTAAAATTCAGAATCTTGTAAATGTTTGGGTAGATTGATACATTTTCATACCACTTTAGTAGAAGCCATTGGTACCTTGACGATTTAATAGCTGTTTTGCGTGTTGAATTTTTGGTCTTTGATAGTGTCAAAGATTATTCAAGTGTTTATGTCAAATCAAGGTACCACTCTTTATCAATCAAGTGGCTTGAGTTCAGTTCAGTTTATGCATTTTTGGACCCCTTCTTTCTTGCGAGCATACTGTACTGAATGCTTGATGGGAAGATGCACATACAATAGATGTTCTGGATCAGGGGTGGACAAACTACAGCCCACGAGCCGCATCAAATCCGGCCTACCAAAGGAAAATGGTGAAAATATGATAATATAGTGGTAAATACAGTACAGCCGATAAATACTGATACTTTGCTTTAATTCTGAGTGTTTCAAAACTAATTAGATGCAATTGTGTATTTATAAAGAAATATAAAATGAAATACATCATGTAGATGTCATGTCTGCATGAATATTTAATCATGAATGCATTTGAGAAAATTTGAATAGGCCTGTGTTTTTCTTAGGTATTGCCAAAATATTGGATTATAGACTCTGTACAGGTAGATCCCCCTAAAATGGAATCACCCAATCATTTTATTTCTCCTGGGCCGACCCCTCTGCCCAGATTTCGGACCCAAAGCGGCCCATGAGTCAAAGTTCACCCACCCCTTTTCTAGATGCTTCTTGTTGCCTATTAGGAATAATGTCAGCTCATGAAAACAACAAAACACTGTAGTGTAACTTGTAGTGTTTTGTAACTCCTCTAAACATACTGCATCATTCATTCACTTTCAAATCTTTTCTGTTTTCTAAATGTCTAAATCCTTGAAAAAAAATCCTAATCATTTTGATTTCATCCCTTTTCTTGCTCATCCCTCCGCACCCTACTAACGCTACCTAGTTCTGCTTCTAACTTTGCTAGCAACAATTGTCATAGCAACCTTGTCCCCTCTTACAACCAATCAGCATCTTTAGCTGTGTCAGCCATTTTGTCAACAGAAGTGATGACTTCCAAGTGTCTGTCGGGGGAAATCTTTCTCCTTGTTTCCGTTACGTCAACATGGGCTCTGTACTGTACTCCTACTTTGTGTGCACGTATGTATATGTGTGAAAATTGCATGTCATGTAAACCTTCCTCCTTTGCTTTGAATTTTTGTTTTAAGAATGTTAGCAGCCAGAGAGCCTTAAAACTATTACTATTACACCAAAATGTCAGCCTGGCTGGCTGCTCACATGACATCTTTTAATAGTGAAACCTCCTTTTTTGTTTTGGGTCAAATTGATCAGTTTTATAAAAATCTAGCAACATGAAACCATAAGCTACATTAGAATTGTTGCATGCTATCGAGCTAACATTGGATCTTTTTGCTAGTTTTCAAGATAAATGCAGGCCTTCTTCTTAGGCAGCTATCGAGAGTTCTATCTGGCTATTTAGTGGGCTTTTTACTCTTTTTTTTTTTTTTTTTTTTTAGCCAGCTATCCAGCTCCCTTTTAGTTTATCACGTGTTTACCTTTTTCGCTAATTATCAAGTTACTTTTTAGCTATTTAGCCAAGTTCCTAAAATTCCTATCAAACTGGGTGCCATTTTCCGCTAAATAGTAACAAGAATGTAGCTCTCAGCTTAAAAGAGGTTGGAGACCAGACCTGTGCACTAAAAGCTTGCTGTTCAGATCCTTGACAAACACCTAACTTCTTTTCTCGTCATTTTCCTATCTGTCCCTGCTCTCCTTTCTTCTTCCTCTTCCGCCCCAGCCACAGGCCTAACAACCTCCAGATGCCTTGTAACGCTTGTAAACGCTACTCTTCTGATGTGGGGGAGATCTGTTCCTTCGTGTTCAACCGGTAGAGGCAAAACCATGAAACGTGTATTTGTGGTGTGCTTCGTCGCCGTCCACTTATCTCGCACCGGGCTTTTTTTTTTCCCCCGAGACGCATTCTCCAATCCACTCGGTAAACGTCCCCTATTGATGACATCATAGTCAGGTGACTTATTAAACGGAAGATGCTTTATGTAAAACTGCAGCGAGATAAACATCACAAGAGACTGCGTGTATTATTTAAGCATGGTGAAGCAGCATGTTGTTCATCGTCACCCACTCTTTAGTCCGAGGAGCTTGAGCTATTGGTTTGTTGCGAAACGACTGCTTTTAGGCTAGCCAGGAAAAAGCAATTCTAGGATTTCCTCGACCAGATCTATAAAGAAAAATTGTCGGGGAATGTTTTGTTTCGGAGTTTACTGGTTTAAAAAAAAAAATAGCCCATCTTCATTGAGTTTCTTTAAGAAAGGATTGATATACAAAATAACAGCTAACCCTTTTGTCAGTGAGTAAAAGCATTGTCAAAATTAAGCTTGAATTTATATTTATAGTTCAATAGTCATAGCTATAACTTTAGAGCTAATGCTGCAGGGCTGCTCTTACACAAGTTTTAGAGCTGTTTAACTCAGATTTGAAGATTTGGAGCTGCTAAAACTCAATCAAGTTGCTTTAACTCCTGTTCAAGCTTTAAATCTAATTTAAACCGCTTTTAACAAGTTCAGTTGTTTAGTTAAACAACTTTAAACAGTAACACAAGAGATAAATTTATAAACCTGCTTCAACTCATTGTTCGAGATTTAAAGCTTTTTTAACTCGGAGTTAAATTTATGAAGCTGCTTTAACTCTTAGTTCAAGCTTTGAGTCAGAGCTAAAGATCTTTAGAGCCGTTTTAATTTAAAGTAAAATCTATGAAGCTGTTTTAACTCATAGTTTGATCTTTAAATCTGAGTTCATCAGTTTGAGCTGTTTTAACTCAGAGTTAAATGTATGACGCTGCTTTAAGCCATAGTTAAAGCTTTAAAGTGGTTTAACTCAGATTTGGAGTTGTTTTAACTCAGTATTACATCTCTGAAGCTCCTTTAACACATAGCTTTAGAGCACTTTTAAGCTAGAGTTAACTAACTTAAATCTATATGAAATGCTTTAGAGCTGCTTTAACTCAAGAGTTAAAGCTATGCGGCTCTAATTTTTGACAACACTAAATTATGCGTCTAAATTTTAGGATAGCTCATAAATTGTTGTTAGATAGTTACAAAATCCATATATTTAATTTAAAAAAAAAAAAAAAACAATAATGATCACATTTGACAAAAAACATTTAAGTTTTAGTAAATTAAGATTAACTCGTCTAAATCTAATAAAATGTACCCACCATAAACAGTGTCTTCTGCCCAATTTGAAGAATGAAGAATAATCACCAAATGTATAGAGAAACACCAAAATCATAGAAAATCTAAACATATCTAATCACCAGCAATTCAAAAATGTAAAACAAGTATTTAATATTTAGTAGTGTTTAGTTGGCATTTTCCTTGGCACAGGTCTAAAATTGCCCGGCAATTCACAATGACTCCACATACCCTCGCTCCAAAGCGCTGTAAATATGACTTCCCCGAGAAAAAAACATGATCGACATTCTTGTACATAATTGTGTAGCACGTCACGCCATGTCATTAGATGTTTGCATGCAGCCATGACCAAAATGGAATTCCAATATCGGGAGATGGGAAAGATGAACTACTGCACTCGTGATCGCTGCTTCGAATTTTTTTTTATCAACTATTTACGACGTAGTCATTAGGGAATGAATTCCGAACACAGCTGTAACGTCTCCTGGTGTGGTGTTGTTGTCCTTCTTCTTCTTCTACTATTACTAATCCTTTGCTGCTTGAGCTGGCTCACTGTGTGTACGTGTGCATCTTTCTTAACTTCAAATTAAACTTGAACTCTTCACTGACATCAACTATGTGTGTGTTGTTCTTTTTCCTGCTCTGCTATTTTTCACAGTAACAACTGTTTTATTTGCCTGTCAAAATTTAAAATGAAGAACTACAAAAATAGAGAAAACATACCTGTATTTAAAAAACCAGTGCCCCATCGGCAGATAATTTTGCTCATTTTTAAACATTATTTTTTTTACGCCATTATATTTTGAACCTAGTTACCCGGATAAATATTGCAAATAATTCTTAAAACGAGCAAGATCATCTTTATTTTTCATTTCAGAGTAATAAAAAGAATGCTATAGAAATTAGCATTTTTTTTTAACCATCTACTACCATTTTACAAATTCGCTCATTTTAATGTTTTTCTTACAGAGAAATAATACATACAGTAAACCCCCGGGATACAACATTAATCTGAACTGAGCTGGGGATCGCAAAGATTGTGAAATTATCGTGTGCTGGGGATGAAATGCTATTGAAATTAGCTAATACGTTATAAACCCCCTGTACACTAGGTAAAAAAAATTATATACATGAAACATTTGTAAGTATTACTATTACCCTTGGTGTGACGTCACTTGAGCTGGTATAGTAAAGTTAATGGGCGGATGCAGGAGGCTGGAAACAACGGATCAAATTTAATACTTTTTTGGAAGATTTTCTTGCTTTATTTGACACCTTTTTTTTTAATCATCGTCTGAATCGTCGATTAGTTGCGGCCATGCAACTTGGCGAGGGTAGCGATTTGTGTGCCTTTGTCGTATTTCTTTACGTAAGCTTCGTTTAGATGGTTATTTTGCTTCTCCCTTTAGCATTAGTTCAAATTTTGGGACCCATAGCTACTAAATACAGTACAGTTCTCCGACGCGCAAAGTCTTTATGAAGCACAAGAGATTCTGCACTAAATGAAGAGGAAAAAAGTGTGGGAAGTAGTCCAGCCGATAGCATATCTGCATTTTTAATGATGCCATGACGGAAACCAGTAGCATACCAGCATGTTATTTGATGTCGACCAATAGCAGAAAAAGGCATCTTATAGACATAACTCTACGTACATACAAACACCGCAAAGTTTGACTTTTAAAAGTTTTGAAATAATATGATATAAAATCCATTATGATCAGAAATGGAAAATAAAATGTAAAAAGATAAGTTTGTATGGTTTTCGGAATGCGAAATAATTTGTGGTTCATGGTGTATGGTAGAGAAAATGCCGTCACAAGGGGCTGAAAAATTATCGTAACATATTAACATCGTAAGGTAGGGATGCCGTACCCGGGGGTTCTAGTGTATCACGGTAATGACAGTGTAATGACAGATTTATCAATATTTGTATAAAGCTCACCATTCATATGGAACCAATCATTTTTTTAACCCCTGATTGTTTTACATGCCCTTGATGATGAGCTAACCAACCCGTTTACTGAATTTTTGGGCTTTTTTTTTTACTTGCTGTTTTATTTGTTGTTGTTTTTTTAATATTTTGAAGTGGTAAGAAAGTTTTGATGAGGACGAACAAATCAGGCCCCAATACAATTAGCATGCTAACATGCTAACAGGGTTGGGTAGGGTTACTTTAACTTGATTACTTTCAATTACTTTGGATTACTCCAATACCAAATATGCTAATAAAAGACAAAAGAAACTAAATATGAATAAAATGATGACTCACAACACGTGGTAAGCTTTCTCTCCTGGCTTTGATCTCCAGCAAAACTAACATAAAATGAGACAGAAACAAAATGAAAATAAATCCAAACAGCTTGCCAACATCATTTTTGCCGTTCCATGTATTCCGTTACTCCCCAAGTCTGCACAAAATTGAGTCATTTTATTCACATTTAGTTTCTTTTGTCTTTTATTAGCATAGTTGGTATTGGAGTAATCCAAAAGTAATTGAAAGTAATCAAGTTAAAGTAAACCTACCCAACCCTGCATGCTAATGCTTTGATTCATATTGAAAAACTTGTAAGCTAAGGGAGCACTATAAAGTTCCTAATGAGGTGTCTGGCTGGTGGCAACCTGTGCTTCCCCCTCCCCGATCAGGACGGCTCGGGCGCTCTGAAACGTAGCGGCTCCTTCAGCAAACTGCGAGCATCGCTCCGCCGCAGCAGCGAGAAGTTGGTGCGCAAACTCAAAGGCGGCGGAGAACCCAAAAATCCCGGGTAACTATCACCCAAACGCACCCCTTCTGCTCTCTCCGACACCATGAGGGATTCGCTGGACCTCCAAGCCTGCGGGGGGCGCCTGCCGCACTAACCAAAACTAGAGATTTTTTTCACCAGGAAGTCATATTTTCATGATTGTCCTTAAAATATATAACATCAAGAAAATATGTGGCAGTTGAAATGCCACTATGGACTATAACTATTTTTATTTTATTTTTGTGATGTTCACTAATATTTATTGCAAATGGTGGCTTCCTGTGGGCTGCTTTTATTTGGATGTCCTGTTTTGTTGTTAAAGGAACACGCTGTGGTTGCTGCATGGCTTCTTTTGTTTCTTGCAATATTTTTATTATTATTATTTATAAATAAATCTCACTTGGATATGAACTTGCATGTTCTCTCTGGTCTGGTTTTACTTTCTGCTTCCTGTCTTGTTGGTGGAAGGCTGATGATGTCATAACATGATGATGATGATGATGATGATTTCATCCACCCGTGTCATGATGAGTAATTTTTACGCCTTTTGATACATTTGGGGGTAAAATTATGACCAATACAGGCTTGACTTTCATTTTAATGTTATTAAAGCCCCAGTGTGTAATATTTGACCACTAGATGGCACTACTTTCTAATGGGAACGAAAACCTATGCCTTTTATATTAAAAAATGATATTGTTTCATGTATGATTCCCTGGAATTCAAATCAATGGTTTTTTTACTGACATTTTTGGGTTCCACTAGGAGGCACTAAATATTACACACTGTCCTCTAAAGGTATTCCCAGACAGAATGCATTTCAATTAGGCACAGAATGTGTAGTGTTCCATCCTACAATTATGAAAATATGTTTCAAAATATTCCCAAGCCAAGGGACTCAAAAAAATGTCTCAATTTTGACGCATCAGGATTGTTTTCTCTCGAACTGTGACATTGAAGGAACGCAACTTTCAGATTAGTGAATCCCATTAACACCACAATTGAGGCGGGTTGCGTAACTGATTAGTTTTAGGTAGGTAATTTTGGCTTTTCCTTTGGGTTTTTGGCCACATTGTCGCATTAGGTATAATTTTGTCCGGCTAGCTCCCTGTTAGGGGCTGCCGAGGGCTTTCCTGTTTTGTTTGCGCCTGGTTGCCGCTCATTGGCTGCCCTCATCTGTGTTGTTTGGCCGGCTAGCTTAGCATTCATGCCAGTTTTGCCATGTCTTTTTGTTTATTCCCGTTGCTGCTTTTCGTTGTTGGTTCCCAGTTGGCCTAGCTGCTCACTGCACTTTTTTCGTCGGCCAGCCTTCATTTTTCCGCCTTTTGTTGATTGGTTCCGGTTAGCCCCCCATTAGATAGATAGATAGATGGATACTTTATTCATCCCCGCAGGGAAATTCACCTTTCCAGCACCATCCCTTCGCTGAGAACAATACAATAATAAAGGAAAAGGAATACAATAAACAAATACCCAATGTGACGTAGCGTGTTGTATAGAGTATTTAAATAGTGCTACATAAAGTACACACTGCAATAAAAGTACGGTAATATGCAATGTAGGGGGTATGGTTTAATGTGGGCCTTTACTCCGCCGGGTGGAGTTAAAGAGCCTCATGGCATGAGGAAGAAAAGATCTCTTCAGTCTGTCCTAGGTACAAGACAGTGACAGCAGTCTGTCGCTGAAGCTGCTCTTAGCGGCTCTACGTCCTTTTTTAGCTGCTCGCCCGTTGTTTTAACATTACTGCATCCACCTGCGACACAACCCTAGGCATTCTCCACAAAAACTTCCAAAACTTAGCTTAAAACACTCATAACCTCTTTGACTAACACATAAACCAATAAGCTGACTAGCTTGCAAGGATGCTGGTGTTCCTCCAATTATGTCAAAGCTCAGGAGTTTAAAATGCATTATCTCTGAAAATAATTTGAATATACCGATGAAAGGTATATAGATTTCATGCAGAAAACATGACCTATTTCCTCACATTTAGCATGTTTAAGAATTTGGGAATACCTTTAAAGCGAAGGTTGTAGTTTCTCTTTTGGCCAGTGGTGGCGGGCGCGAGTTAAAAGTGAAAGTCAAGGCCTCCACCACCATCATCATCATAACCTCTGAGTTGAAACAAATTAAAGTAAATTGTTGACGTGAGTGTGTGACACTAACCAATTGTTATTAACCAGGCGTGTTCTCCCATCCCCCTCACCTCTAAAACCTCTCCTTTCCTCCCCTCCTTCCCTCGCATGGTGCAGCTTGAAACGGGCCAGCTCACTCGGGGTTCTGAACGTCAACCCGGAGGCGGTGCCCAGTGAGCATATCTACCAAGTAAGCACTCTACGCTCAAGGACAAACAAAATATAAGAAGTAAATAGCCATATTTAAAAGTTAAAAAAAACAAAACGTCGATGTACATTTTTACATGCAAGGGTGGCGAATGCTAAGATTGGAGTCTAATGATAAGATGATGTAGAATTAAAAGAGTGTTCTAGAAAAAAAGTTATTTTTGAAAATCTTGTGACAAAATTTGACTTTCATTTTCGATGGGGTTGTAGAATGAAATAAAATAGCCTTTGTTGGTATTTGTCACAACAAACTTCGTTTACAACAAGATAAAGTCAAGTCATATTTATTTGTATAGCCCTTAATCACAAGGAGTCTACAAGGGCTGCACAGATTATTGCAAACTACAGGGTACTGATCTAAAACCTACATGAGAGCAAGGAAAAACTCAAAAACCTCAACATGAGGAAAATGAAGAAGCCTTGAGAAGGGACTGCACATGAGGTAATACATCTTCCAGGATGACCAGGCTGCAATGGATGTTGCAATAACAAATAATACACAGATATTGTCAACATGAAATATAGGTTATTCATATGCTATAGAATAGAAATGTGTTTTAAGCTTAGATTTAAACATTTCCACTGAGGTTGCAGATCAAATCTCAGGGGGTAGAGCATTCCACGACATCGGGGCCCGAATGGAGAATGCTCTCGAACCTGCGGTTCTATTCTTGGCTCTTAGTAGACCAGCATTTTCAGAGCGAAGGCTCCATAGGGGGAAATTAAATCTGAAGGATATGAGGGAGCAAGTCCATGCATGATTTTGTATACTACCAACAGAACCTTAAAATCACATCTTAAGCTAACAGGGAGCCAATGCAGGTTAGCTAAAATCGGGGTCATATGATTTGCAAATAAAGCAACCCCAGTTAAGGGCAGTGTTTGTGACTCCACTATAAGAAAGACACTGGTCAAAAATGGCATCCACGGAAAAAAATGCATCAAAATTTCAACCTGGCTGGCGAATTGAAAATGTGGGCATTCCTGTTTTAGAGCCTGATTGACAAACTAATGTTATGGTAACAGCTAATCACTCCGCCTTTCATTTAGCGTGCTTTTAATGCTCTCGTTTACAAACACACACATGCTTGATTGACGAACTAATGTGTTGAGAGCTAATAATCAGTCGCCACCTGAACGTGGCTCTCTGAGACATGTTAACTACACTATTTACGCTATCTCTTAATCGCTTTTCTATCACGGACAGAGGCATGTCGAGACAAGTTTACTGAGCTACTGCTACCTCTCATTGTTTTTGCTTTAGTGGCTCCGCCTCCGGTCGCATATCCAATCAGAAGGCGCGGGGTGGGTAGCGAGGATAGAGGATGTGGGGAGGGGAGGTGTACGAGCAAGAGAGAGAGAGTGTCTGGGCAGCATTAGACCTAATAATCGTCTCATCAGGAAAAAAAATTAATAGTAATAATCGCCTCATCGAATGGATCAAAATACAGATACCGATACTGTTGTGGAATGTGGTCACAAGCTGATATGCTGGGGGAGCCGGAGCGGACGACCTTCACGAGATATCTTAACTTTATTTGAGAACACTACAAAAGCCAATGTTGAACGTCTGGAACTTTGAACGTGTCCTGAAAGCAATACAGCATGTCCCCTTTTTGCCATATCTCCTCTCTGCGTATTTTTTGGGGCGACACCCAACGATGGTCCCTCAAAAAATATCTGTCAAATTCCCAAATATCGGTGCCCATAATCTGCCGACCTCTACTCCATAGCGTTGTGAAAGACTTATTACCAATGATCGTAAATGTTTGATTTGTGTTATTGCTGACAAAGCTGGGCCAACTCATTATTACATTCAGGGGGCAATTTCTTTTTCACATTGGGTCACATAGATCCTGTTTTTTTGGGCGGGGGGGCTTAATAAATAGAATCCACTTTTCAAAACTGCATTTTGTATTTTGTTGGGTCTCTGTGTGATATTAAAATTGGTTTTGATGATCTAAAACCTTTGTAAGTGATAAATAGTATTACTATTGTTATTATTTATGCAAAAAACACAGAAATCAGGAAGGGGACTAATACTTTTTTTTACTGCACTTTAACTTCTAGATGCATTCGAGTAACCGCTGGCTTTTGATGCCCCTTTAGGAACGAAATCATCGTTTAAGGAAAAGTCGCGACCTGAGCGCCAGCAGCACCGACCTGGCTCGCTGACGCTTCGCCACATGCTGCTTCGCTACCACTCGTAGACTACCACTCTGATTTTAAGACTTCCTGATGGGCGGAGCCTTTTTTTCCCCATTTCAGCTGAACAGTTTTGAATGTCACACTCAAAATCTTAATAGTCCTGTGCACAAAAAAGAAAAGATGGACTTTTTGCAGGTGACGATTTAGGGCCAACAGGCAAGACAACAGATGCACTTGGCTCATTTTGACGCACTGACGTTTTACTTTCCATTTTTTCGGAGTTGAAAATCACAACAAATAATCCACCCAAAGATATTTGAAAAATAGCTGTACGTTTTAAAAATATGTGTGACGGAAAATAATTTGGAAATTTTGGGGAACCAAGTAAAAAAGACCCCCGGGATACGGTGGCCCCGCCTTTTGACAGTTTCACTTTACAGTCTGCAATTAAATGTTTTGGGGCCCCTTATTTACAGCATTTTGCCCACTATACGACATGAACACAAATTATTTCACAGCTCCAAAAACCTAAAATACAGTATTATTTAACTATTTATTAGCTTTGGGTCCCAGGGCTTACAATGAAGCTAAAGAGAGAGGCAAAACCATGATAACCATGGAAATGAAGCCTGCCGTTATCAAGAAATGCAAAGGAGGCACGCAAATCGCTACCCTTGTTAAGTTTCATGGCCAGAAACAGTTGCCAACTGGGATGAATTTTAAACAATAGTAAAAAATTGAAGTGGAAGTTTAATCTTTTTTTTTTTTGATCCGCCATCCCTATCTCTTCCCCCTGTTTTGCATCCCTCCGTTCCTCCACTCAACCAGTCATGTTACACCAAAGGTAAAAATAATTTTAGTTTTTCTCCACATATATATATATATTAATAATGTTAATTACCGGAAATCATACTCAAAAATAGTATTTACTTCATACTATTGTGTTATTTTAATATTCTTACCTGCGATAATGGGTTCAGAACACATTAGCTATGTCAGAACCAGAACAGGAGGAGGACCCAGATGCGTAACGTTTTCACTCAAGCTTTATTTTACGAGAATGGGGCAGTCATGCGCGTGAACAAAAACGCCAGTGATTCGGCGATCGCTGGGCGGAAGAAGGAAGAAGTCCGGCGTGGAAAAACAGGAAGCCAGAGGCCGACGAGATCGATACCAGATACACGAGCAGATACCGGACGAATTGGGTCGATACCAGATACCGGACAGACGGGGTCAAGACAGGACGGGACAGCCTGGATCGATACCAGATACACGAGCAGATACCGGATAGACGGGATCGATACCGGACAGGACGGGACAGACAGGATCGATACCAGATCTTGGAGACTGGAGTCAGATATCAGACAGGATGAGACAGACTGGATTGATACCGGATACTGGAGACAGGAGTCAGATATCAGACAGGACGAGACAGACGGGATCGATACCAGAGACTGGAGTCAGATATCAAACAGGTCAAGATAGACGGGATCAATACCGGACAGGATACACAAGCAGGATACCGGGCAGAGTCAAAACACGCATCTTGCAGGTGCAGAGGTTCGTCGACAGACTGATAAGGGATGAGTGAGAGCACTGAGCTTAAATAGGAGGGAAGCCAATCAGGCAACGAGCCGCAGCTGGCGCCAAACGGGCGGGGCCAAGTGAGGGCAATGGGCAACGGTGACAAGCTATACATTATCATAGTATTCTCTCCCCTGTTGTACAACAAAATATCACTTTGCGATTCCTAGCTTAGAACGGATTCATCTTGTATCCCGGGGGCCTATGGTACTAAATTCAAGACATTATTTATTTATTTTTTGGAATGAAAATTCTTTCAAACTTATACTGTATATTCCTATAAAACAATTCTCATTATTAGGTACCTAAATTTCCCATTTTTCAGGGAAAAGGCTGTAAAATTAAACACAATGGACATTAGGGGAAAAAAGTAAATATGTTAGCGGGGGAAAACTTTAGCTAACAGTAAATCTCACATAATTATAAATGTGGATTTTCATTACGTAGAAGAAAGTCTAAAATTGAGACTCTTTTCAATTGTGCTAACTGGACTTCATTTTCTCCTTGGTGTGCAAATATTTTGCGATATTTTCTGTACAGCTCCACGTTTGACCCCAAAAATCTCCAAACGTCCTCCAGGAACTTTTTCTTTTCTTCCTTTAAATTTGCTGTTTTCGTCTGTTACTTTTGCAGGATTGTGCAATAAGCTTTTCTTTGCTTGTTTGTATCATGATCTCCAAATTTTCCACGATGGCTGTCATTCCTAGCACTCGTTGTCATTTACCAAAGCTCACATTGATTTTTTTATCTTAATTCTTATTGTCGTGAAATTATCATTTGTGAAATTCAAGCGACTGCTGAGCGGTTCTCTCTGCACTGACCAAAAACTGCAGCAGCACGGTGATGATGAATGTATTGACAGTGGCAGGGATTCCAAATGCTGATACATGAAGAAAATGTGGCAGAACTAAGTGTGAGTTGCTTTTGTGAGATCTCAATATGAGAATGCAATCAAGAATAAACCAATGTCTGTTGTTTGAATTTGGCTGGTTTCGTTTGTTTATTGAGGGCCCTCTGTGTCGTGTCCAGCATGGTCGCCGTGGCAACCGGCCGGCCCCGCCCCCTGGGCACCAGCTGAAGCAGATCGCCTAATTTGCGCGTTTGCTTCTTAAGGGGGGTTTTGGGTTTTGCGGGTGCTGGCTCATTGCATTTTCTGTCTGCATTTCCCGTTCTGTTTTGCTCTGTCCTGTTTTGTTTGATTTAGAGGAAACCTGTGTTTTCACGTTTTGAGTAAACGCCTGTTTTTGTTCTGTTTTGTCCCTGAGTTTTGGACGACTTTTATTTTGCTAAATAAAAGTTTTGATCGTCAACGCACATGAGTTCTCCCTTCCTGCCTCCTGCCTCCGTTCTGGTCCGGTCCTCGTGACACTCTGTGTCAGGAACAGAACGGAAACCAGACCCAATTGCTTTACATTTCTCACAAGTTTTATTGGAAGAAAGAGAAAGGGTTGCGTCCACGATCTAGTGATTGCTGGACGCGGGAAGCAGGTCGCTCTGAACGCGGAAGTGGATCTTCCGTGTGGAGAACAGAAAAACGGGTCAGTAACCGGGACAGGTGAGCAAAAACGTGGTCTGGGTCGGAAGCGAGTCGTAAGCCAGGAAAGGAGAGTAGACGTGGTCGCGGACAAAAAATGTTGAAAGCCGGGACGGGAGAGTAGACGTGGTCAGGGTCAAAAACGGCTCGAAGCCGGGGGACAGACGGGAGCAAAAAACAGGTGGGAGTCGGGGTCGAAAAAGGCTTGCCTAGTGTTAACTGAGGTTTGCAGACGGACTGACAAAAGGCGACAGACAGGAGTGGGTTTAAATAGGGACAGGGAGCCAACCAGAGTCCTTGGCAGTTGGCGCCAAAGGAGCGGGCACAGGTGATTCACATCGGTAATTATGACATTCTGCTGTGCGTTTGTATAATCATATTTTAAGAATTTTGTCCCATTTTAGCTTTAAAACAATTCTCATCAAGTGTTATCTACAATAATAAAGCATAAAGAATAAACCATTTACATGTTTTGTTTGTAGTTTTAATTGGTCCAGTTTTATTAGTTTGGGCATGAAAATCTCTCACCTTTAGGAGAAATTCACTGCTTTGAAATCACACGCATGGTCATGGTTTTCTTTAATAGTGGGATGAAAATGTTGAAAGTGAGAAAAGCACTGTTTCAAATGCAGTTCGAAAGCCAAAAATAGGATGAAAAAGAAGTTTATTCAAGCAGATCTAAGAATTTCACAAACTTGCTTGCGCTGCAGTGATAATTCCAGCCAGAAGATGGTGTGAGCAAGTGGAATATTTTTTTAGGTGACACCACCTTTACAAAAAAACGTTCTCCCGTACAATGTTTTTTATCCGACATACAAAATTTAAAATGATCAAAAACATAAAATGCAGTTTTTTTTTTTATTTTGTGTCGTTTATTTTGTTGTTTGGAACCATCTTATCCTCTTTTGTAACCATTTTATAAGCCAAACTTCTTTACTTTTGTGGTTTATTTGTACATTACATTTCAGCAAAACGTCGCCCATATTGTAATACCTTTATCATTATTAATATTATTGTTATGATTATATTGCAGTTTGGGAACATCATGTTCTGTTTTTCTAAGCCATTTAAAAGCCAAACTTTGCCTTTACGATTTTTGTCGTTTATTTTCAGGGTTCGGTAGGGTTACCTTAACTGGATTACTTTCAATTACTTTTGGATTACTCCAATACCAAATATGCTAATAAAAGACAAAAGGAACTAAATATGAATAAAATGACTCAATTTTGTGCAGGCTTGGGGAGTAACGGAATACATGGAACGGCAAAAAAGATGTTGGCAAGCTGTTTGGATTTATTTTAATTTTGTTTCTGTCGCATTTTATGTTAGTTTTGCCAGAGATCAAAGAGATCAAAGCCAGGAGAGAAAGCTTACCACGTGTTGTGAGTCATCATTTTATTCATATTGAGTTTCTTGGTAATATGGCGGCGCCCTCTGTTGGCTGCGGCTGCATCGGCTCGCTACAACGGGTCAGGTGTATCGACATTTCGTTCTGTGTACATTGTTACAAAGAATGACAATACAAAGGAAATTATTATTATTATTATTATTTTGCTCGCTGTTTATTTGACATTGTTTCATTTTTTTCATTACGTTTCAGCAAAAAGTCACTCATATTGTTGTAACTTTATAATTATTAAGTCAAGTCTTATTTATTTGTATAGTCCTTTATCACAAAAAGTCTCAAAGGGCTGTACAGAGCACAACAACAACAAAATAACTAGTAAAGTACAACAGCAGCTACATAAAAAAATACATCTGAATGTTGAGCATCTGCAAGGAGTTTGAACTACCAGGTCAAGTCAAGTTATGTTTATTTGTGAAGCCCTTTATCACAAGGAGTCTCAAAGGGCTGCACAGACCACAGATTATTGCAAACCACAGACTATTATGATACCATCCCCTGATCTAAAACCTACATGAAGGCAAGGAAAAACTCAAAAACCTCTACATGAGGAAAATGAAGAAACCTTGAGAAGGTAGCGCACATGAACTTGCCACTTAACTAGCTGGTGTAATATTTTTAGAATCACAATCGTTTTTTGTCATTTATAACAATGTAGTGAATTGTTTGCAATTAGATCAGACATGGCGCTAGAGGATAAACATGACAGAAAAGACCCAAAAGGGAAAAATATGATATTATTTGGATAATCATCATCACTGTTATTATTATTTTGCAGTTCTGGAACAACAAATTCTGTTTTTTTTAGCCATTTTAAAGCCAAACATCACCTTTACGATTTTGTCCTTTATTTTCCATTGCTTATTTAATTCCTGCAAAATGTTACATGTATGTGCCTTGTGTTTTCGTACTTATACTACCCATACCGTATGTGTTATGGTTATTGGTCTTTTTTTTACTAACGTCCCAAAAAAAATGCAACTTTTTGTTGCAAAAAAACGTAAAACTTTGCAAACGTGTCGAATGGGCGCGGCAGTCAGAAAAAGCAAAACATTACACTCGCAGTGATTTAAACCACGTGACCGAGTCTACGTGTCCTCATTCGCTTATTGACCTGCCAATCTAGCAGTCCGAGGGGGCGTGTCTGCAGTCACTACCGGTCTTCCGTAGGAGTCAAAAGTGGAGGGGAAAATGTCGTCGGTGCCTGACGGAAAGAAGCTAGTCCGAAGCCCGAGTGGCCTTCGCATGGTGGCCGTGAACGGAACATTTAACAGTCCTTTCTGCCTGGATGAACCGAAATGGGTGCCTGATAAAGAAGTAAGGATAAAAACGCGTCTTTTTCCCTCCCTCCCCTAACTGCTGCTAGCGTGAATAGAACGCGCGTTTCCGTTAAATGCTTTCAAATTAAAACTCACTTTTTTTCGTTACTTTCGCCCCCAAAAATCTCAAATTCAGAACAAACGATTAAAAAAAACGTCGTTCTTTGTATTGCGTGCATCGTTTTTATATGTTCAAAGTCATTTAAGACGTGTTTAGATGTTTTAATATTGATTTACTTTTTTTTTAATACGTGATGAACATCCGGTTTTGGAAATCAAGTCAACGGGACTTATTCCACAGTTGGCTAAGCTAAGAAGCTAAATAAAAGGCTGTTTGTTCCATAAATTGTCCTTTTCCACTACCCTCGGGGCCAACTTTTAACATCTTTTGTTTTTCTATTGAATAAAGACGATCTTGTTTGACGTGACAGAACGGATTCTTTTGTGTTTGCACAAGATAACCATCTGCATACAGTGACCAGCGGCTAAAAAATAATGTTTTTTCAAATTTCTGTAATGCAACATTTGTTGGCCTGGAGAGGGATGGTCACTCCCAGGTTGTACGTTCCCAACGCACACCACAGTAAATGTTGCCCCGACGACCAATGTGGTTAAGGCAGGGGTAGGGAACCTATGGCTCGGGAGCCATATATGGCTCTTTTCATGAGTCCGTATGGCTCGGGAGCCACATATGGCTCTTTTCATGAGTCCGTATGGCTCGGGAGCCACATATGGCTCTTTTCATGAGTCCGTATGGCTCGGGAGCCACATATGGCTCTTTTCATGAGTCCGTATGGCTCGGGAGCCACATATGGCTCTTTTCATGAGTCCGTATGGCTCGGGAGCCACATATGGCTCTTTTCATGAGTCCGTATGGCTCGGGAGCCACATATGGCTCTTTTCATGAGTCCGTATGGCTCGGGAGCCACATATGGCTCTTTTCATGAGTCCGAATGGCTCGGGAGCCACACATGGCTCTTTTCATGAGTCCGAATGGCTCGGGAGCCACACATGGCTCTTTTCATGAGTCCGTATGGCTCGGGAGCCACACATGGCTCTTTTCATGAGTCCGTATGGCTCGGGAGCCACATATGGCTCTTTTCATGAGGCCGTATGGCTCGGGAGCCACATATGGCTCTTTTCATGAGTCCGTATGGCTAGGGAGCCATATATGGCTCTTTTCATGAGTCCGAATGGCTCGGGAGCCATATATGGCTCTTTTCATGAGTCCGAATGGCTCGGGAGCCACATATGGCTCTTTTCATGAGGCCGTATGGCTCGGGAGCCATATATGGCTCTTTTCATGAGTCCGTATGGCTCGGGAGCCATATATGGCTCTTTTCATGAGCCCGAATGGCTCGGGAGCCATATATGGCTCTTTTCATGAGTCCGAATGGCTCGGGAGCCATATGTGGCTCTTTTCACGAGTCCGTATGGCTCGGGAGCCATATGTGGCTCCTTTCACGAGTCCGTATGGCTCGGGAGCCATATGTGGCTCTTTTCACGAGTCCGTATGGCTCGGGAGCCATATATGGCTCTTTTCACGAGTCCGTATGGCTCGGGAGCCATATATGGCTCTTTTCACGAGTCCGTATGGCTCGGGAGCCATACATGGCTCTTTTCACGAGTCCGTATGGCTCGGGAGCCATACATGGCTCTTTTCACGAGTCCGTATGGCTCGGGAGCCATACATGGCTCTTTTCATGAGTCCGTATGGCCCGGGAGCCATACATGGCTCTTTTCATGAGTCCGTATGGCCCGGGAGCCATACATGGCTCTTTTCATGAGTCCGTATGGCTCGGGAGCCATACATGGCTCTTTTCATGAGCCCGTATGGCTCCGAAATAAAATGTAACTATTGCTCATCTCTCTGTGGCGTTCCAAAGTCAAGTGATTTCGTCCCGATTTTGATCCATATAAAGCCGAAGCAACTTAATGCAGAAGTTCGATAAGAAACCATTTCAACTGATAAATAAAAACGCTGGCAAACGACTTTGATTGGGTGAGCAGTAAAGGTGGGCGGATCCTGCACACAGCGCAAGTCTCTCTCAGTGCAGTCTACACCGAAAGTGAATATGACGATATCCTTATCGTTTGCAGTAATTTGTGACATTTTTACAAAAGAACTTTGCCTGCACATTGTTTTGAAACCGTTACAAAGGACAAATTTCATGGGAAAAAATAGCCTCAACGCTCTTAACTGAAGGTGGAAGACAAATTGTAAATGGCATATTTCCATTGATTTGGGACACAGGCAGTGTTCCCTCTAAGCTGCGCGCGTGCGCAATTGCGCACTGCTCGCACATTCTCAGCGCACAAGAAAATCTAGCCAGCGCACAAGAGTCCTAAACGGCTCTTCAGGTAGTTTTTGCTTCTTTAATCCCAACATGACCAAATATTATGTAAAATTATGCACAAAATGACTTAAAGGAAGGTGGGAATAGTACAAAAAAAGAAAAAAATACCAAAATGAAAAAGTAGTGAAAAGCTGAGAAAAAAAGAAACAAAAGGAAGAGAAAAAAAGAAGGAAAAAATTAGAAGCCAGAAAAAAAGAAAAGAAGAATAGAAAATAGAAATAGAATAAAAGATATAAATGTAGGAAAAAAGTAAATAGAGAACACAAAGAAAAAAGTAACAGCTCGGAAAAAATAAAGACAATGAGATTTTTTTAAAGGATTTTTTTTTTTAAAGTAGAAAAAACATGGAAAAAAGAAGAAAAAGTTTGTCTCATCATCTCATCAGCTACACCGCTTATCCTCATTAAGGTCTCGGGGGGGCTGGAGCCCATCCCAGCCATCTCCGGGCAGTGGGCAGGGGACACCCTGAACTGGTTGCCAGACAATCGCAGGGCACACAGGGACAGACAACTCACTCGCTCATTCACACCTAGGGACAATTTGGACTGGCCAATTCACCTGAAATGCATGTTTTTGGAACGTGGGGGGAAACCGGAGTGCCCGGAGGAAACCCATGCAAGCACGGGGAGAACATACAAACTCCGCACAGGAAGTCTGGAGCTGGATTTGAACCCACGACAGGTTCCGATGACATGAACTGTGCCGCACAAGCGCTAACCACTGCGCCGCCTCAAAAGAGAAAAATAATTTTGCATTACCGAAAACTCAGCAAAACTTAACTTGATGTCAAGTTTTGGACATGTTTGATAATTAATGATCTTGCCACACTTGGGATTACGGTTGCTCACTGTTGTTTCAAGCGTTGCTCACCGACTTTGTGTGAACGCTCAGACCCCTGGAAAATGACAGGGAACATTGGACACGGGTTTTGGCATTATCATTTCATACGTTTGATGAAATCATCAAATGACACACAGTGAAATAAAATGTGCTGAGGAATTAGCTTTTGTCTAGAGAGCGTGTTTGGCAGTTTTTTCAATTTTGATGTGCCTCTCTCAATTTCTTTTTAAAACATTTTTTGCTTTTATGGCTCTTTGGGTCAAAAAGGTTCCTGACTTCTGGGTTAAGGGGTCCACCCACCCGATGCAACTGAAAAACAATGAAACTTGAATAACTTTGTATCGAAATTTGGAGGATATGTCAAACTGACAGATACAATAATTACTATGACAAAATTGTATTTAAGTACTACTAACGTGTAATATATGTGTTAATGAATAAATAGCATCATAAATAAATATGCACGTCAAGGAAATATTACATTGCATTTACTTTTACTTTCACGTGACTTTAGATGGTCAAGTGGAGTACTGGGTGGATGCACAGGGGGAAGGAGACAGAGAATTTGAATTGAAACTGATTTTGAAACATTCACTTGCGGGGTTCGTCATTCCATTAGAACAGGGGTCTCTAACATTTTTCATGCTAAGAGCTGACTTGACTAAAGGCACTATATATCACACACTGTCTCTTTAAAACCCGTAGAAATCCTTAGCTCCGGGAATTAAGATAAGCAGATTTCACTTCTTTCTTTTTCATGTTGTTTAACCACTTCCTGTTTTCCCTCAGTGTCCAAAATGTATGCAGTGCGAGGCCAAGTTTGCCTTCACCAAGCGCAAGGTCTGTTTATTTCATCTCTTCCGAGTCAAACATTTCACAATATCCTCCTCAAATGAGTTTTTTTACCCGCCGCAGCACCACTGTCGGCGTTGCGGGCGATGCTTCTGCGACAAGTGCTGCGGCCAGAAAGTGGCGCTGCCACGCATGAGCTTCGTAGACCCAGTGAGGCAATGTTCCAAGTGCAGCCTGCTGTCACAAAAGGAGAGCGACTTCTACGAGAAGCAGATCAAAGTGCTCGTGGCGGGTGAGCGGCACGTGCTAGCTAGTGTTTCCTAAAGCCCCGGTGTGTGATATTTGACCACTAGATGGCACTGTATTGTCAAATGTGGAGGGAAACCAGTGCCACAGAGCACAGCGTAGCAGCAAGTTGCCAGACAAACATCGCTGTGGCCTTAGGTAGTGTAAGGTTTTAACAGTTCCTAAATTGCAATATGACTCTAAGACACTTCACGTGTTCTGTGCCAATTACAATCGTGTTCAGGAGACAGAGATACGACAGTCCGGGGGCTCCTCTGTTATAATTCAATGCCGATGGAATGTTTACACCCCATGACAAGGCCTCTGGCTGATAGGTCCGCGCCGTGTTGATGAAATTATCCCAATCGTCCTTCGAAGCATTGGGAGAAGGGTGATAGGTCATTGCCCTTGCCCTCAGGCGAGGGGATAAGTCATTGTTATCTACACAAACAGAAACCAGAGACACAATCCAAAGAACAGGAGTTTTTTACGACAGCCTTCTCTCAGAGTTTTCCCTCAAACACTGAAGTCAGATTTTAGAACAAGTATATTTGACTTCATGTAAGAAAACAGTGTATAAAATAGTATATAACTTCAGTTGGGAAAACACTATGTAAAACAAATGTAAATTTCTCGACTCAAAAATGAATATTGGTATTATAGTTCATGTAGTTTTGCCTAGTTCTCAAATCAATGTGTTTAAGAAGCACTAAACATTACACATTGTCCCTTTAACACCGACTTAAAAGGACAGTGGGCCTTATTTGACCGCTAGATGTCGCTGTATTGCGCCCTGCAACCAAAAACAAGACAAAATACAAACTTTGGAGACTCCGAGACCATGCGTCACCGTTTTTCTTCACTTCTTTTTGCCCAGATTTCCACAAGGCTTTTGAATTTTGGGGGGGTAACTGTAGCAGCAAAATGGCAGTATTTTATGTCAGCTCCCTTTGAGGCTAAATTATGTACTGAAATGAGAAACAAAAGAGTTGTGACCATAAATAACGTTAAAGACTAGTACTGGGAATATAAAGGCAAGGGATGATTAGAGTTAGGTGTGGAAGACTCGCGCCACACCCCCCTGTCGGCACCTCTAGGGGGAATGTCAAGTTCCAGATTCTGACCTTTTTAGCCGCACAATTTTTAAAGCTCCAAATTTTTGTTTCATCTTAAATTAGATCACATCTAATGTAGATGCCCTAGTAGTGTTAATAATGACATGTTTGAGTGTTATATGTGTTATTAGACTTTAGATAGTCTGGGTTGGTTTTTTACCCCAGGAGCTATTTGTATCTGATCCATGATCATAGCATCATTCCCATTTCCCCAAAATGGTAAAACTAATAAAGACAGATAAGTAAAGTATATTGTTTGTGTGTGAAATAAACAGGAAGTCCCTTCCTAGTCACCCGGGATGGATCGGACAAAAGTACCACGATGACAACCCGTCTCTCCAACAACCACAGGTATGTAAAATGTCAAATCAGCCGTACCGCTTATCCTCATTAGGGTCGCGGGGGGGCTGGAGCCCATCCCAGCCATCTCCGGGCAGTGGGCAGGGGACACCCTGAACTGGTTGCCAGCCAATCGCAGGGCACACAGGGACAGACAACTCACTCCTAGGGACAATTTGGACCGGCCAATTCACCTGAAATGCATGTTTTTGGAATGTGGGAGGAAACCAGAGTGCCCGGAGGAAACCCACGCAAGCACGGGGAGAACATACAAACTCCGCACAGGAAGTCTGGAGCTGGATTTGAACCCACGACAGGTTCCCATGACATGAACTGTGCCACACAAGCGCTGACCACTGCCCCGCCGTGCTGCGTATTATTATTATTATTGGACTCTGTGTCTTTCTTTTGTTTGATATTTAACAGATAATTAATATAATTATAGTTTGAAAGTCACACAATTTAGAGCAGGGGTTTACCAACGTGGAAACGTTAAGGTTAAAACTTGAAATTGTAGTAGAAAGAAGAAAAGAAGAACCTCTGAGTCGGAAAGGCTCATTTATTGTAAAACCCAAGAAGGAAACTACACATCTGATTGGTTTATATGAACACAGGAAATGAATCTGATTGGTTTCGACAGGAATCACATATTTAAATGCAGTGTATACTCTTGGTCGCTAGATGGCGTGCGAGTATAATAAATAAGCAATAGGGATAGTGAAACTTTGTAAACACAATGCTTTCGAGCGGCTTGAAATGTGGGAGTCAAAGTCATTTCTGAATAACCAGCTAGCAGGCTTCATAGTGGCCTTCAAGTTGTAGCTTTTTAATCGGAGGCACATCTTTTGGTGCCTGAGAACTTCTTCTCCTGACCTTGAAGTTGTTTGCGAATTCGTAAAAACTCACTCTTATTTAGCACTATAGAAAAATAAATGTATAAAGACATAAGAGTATAAAAGTAACAGTATAAAACTATGTATTGTGTTTAAGAATATAGAATGTAGTCTAAAAGGCACATTACCCTTAAGAAACACCTGAGTAGCCTACTGCTCGCTACTGAAAGGTCATTGTGATTTTCTAGGAAAATTCATTTCTTAACTGGCACTATGTTTTAGTGGTTAACTGACTATTTTAACCATACTTCTAATAATGAAATCCTGATGGTATTTATAATGGTAACATAGCAATGTTCCCTCTGAGCTATCCCACAAAGTCTGTGAGCCACATTAGTCCTGCGTATGGCAACCAAACCTGAGATTAAATCAAGTTCCCTTCTGCTGGCTTTCCAGCAAGACTTTCATGTCTTCTTTGAATTTCTTGATAATGGCAGGCTTCGTTTCCATGGTTATCATGGTTTTTCCTCTCCCTTTAGCATCACTGTAAGCCGTGGGACCCAAAGCTAATAAATACAGTGAAAAAATACTGGATTCAAAGTTTGTGGACCTGTGAATTGTTTTGAGTTGATGTCGTCTAGTGGGCGAGATGCTGTAAATAAGGGGCCCCAAAACTTCTTATTCCAGACCTGCTTTTTTCTTCTATAGTTTTTACTCTTTTCTTCTTTAATATTTTCTTTTGTCTTTTTTTACAAGCTTTTTGTTTCTTTTTTCCAAGCTTTTCTTCTTTTGTTGTTTAGTTTTCTTTTTTTCTTATTTACTTATTTTTCTTCTTCTAGCTTTTCACTTTTTTCTTTTTTTTCCTATTACTCTCTTGGTTTTTTATTCTTACTGGTTTTCTTTCTTTTTTCCCTCTTTTTTCTTTTTTCATTTTTGTCCAGTTTTTTTTTTTTTTCAATTAATTTATTTATTGATTTATTTATTTTTATTCTGCCACACCCCTTTGAAGTCATTTGTGCACGATGCCACATAATAATTGGTAAAATATGGATGAAAGCAACAAAAACAATCTAATAGAGCCATTTGGGTGCCGAAAGATCCTGCTCTTTTTAGTGAGCCGAGCTGAAAGAGCCGCTTCTCTAAAAAAGCTGGAAACTTGCACAGAAACATTGACATAGTCACGTAGGTAAGAAAGGTCATGTAGGTACATTATCTCACCGTGCAGGCGATAATCCAAGTAAATTACACTTGTCCCTCTATATTTTAATATCTAAGTGATTGTTGCGGATGAACCGTGGGCGAGTGGCCTTCAAGCTGACCGTAGCCTATTGTGTGAAGAAATCTGGCGGAAGTCATGGGATAATGTTGTTGCAGGAAGTCACAATCTGTTGACTGAGCAAGCCGGCGCGGGCAAACATCACGAAATGTTGTGAGCACAGTATAAAGCCCAACGTTTCTGAATAAAGAGCGTTCCCTCTTTGCCATATCTCCTTCTCTGCGTATATTTTGGGGCGAAGCCCTACGACGTCCTCTCTAAAATGATGACACAGTGATACACTAATAGTATTTTTTTTTTTTTACCAAACTTTTACAACCCCCCCCAGCCACCGCTTGGCATCTCTTTTCAATCTTTCTAATTTCATATCTTCTTCCGAATCAAGCTCATACGAAAAAATGGTTAGACAAATTGAAATTATTTGTATGCCTCTAGGTCAGGGGTGTCAAACTCATTTTAACTCTGGGGCCACACGATAGAACAAGCATTCTGTCGGGGGCCGGACTAGTAGATTAAAGAGAAAGAAAAAGCGATGAAGAAATAAGAAAGAGGGAGGGAAAAGGAGAGAGGGGGGACAAAAAGAAAAATAGAGAGAGGGAGAGAGCGTGAGAAACAAAAGATAAAAAGTCGTGAGAGAGGGGGGAAAAGAAAGGGAGAGGAAGAAAAAAATTCAAAGAGAAATAGAAAAGAGAGCGCGATGGGTAGGAAGAGAGAAAGAGAAAAGAGAGAGAACGAAACAATGAGCAAAAAAGGAAGAGAGAGAGAGAGAGAGAGAGAGACTGAAAGAGAGAGAGAGAGAGAGACTGAAAGAGAGAGAGAGAGAGAGAGAGATACACATACATACAAGTACATCGTTTGTGAGAGGCACCTGGTTTTGGCAACATCAAGTTGACATATTTCAACCTGCAGCTTGTTTTTCTCTTGCGTTTCTCTGAGTATTGTCTCGCGGGCCGGATTCAATCCCTTAGCGGGCCCGATCTGGCCCGCGGGCCGCCTGTTTGACACCTGTGCTCTAGGTGTTGTTCATGCTTTGGCCACCGGAGGGCCAAATTCAACATGTAAAAAACAGAAAGTCAATAGCAGAGGATAAAGAATATATGACGATGCCACGCTATCCTTTTTGTCAGGTTCCTGTTCCTCGATGGTGAAAACAACTTTGAAGTGGAGTTGAACCGCATCGCCTCTTTACAGGTTCTCACTGATGCGAGCAGTCCCACAGGTGAGCCACTGGAGCGCCTTTGAGATTGCATGGTATTTCACTTTGAGTCTTGCGGGAAAAATGCAGTAAAAAAAATAGTATTCCACAGTCTGGAATCCAGACTGTGAAGTGAAAATGTCGTGAGGCGGGGACACAGGGGTCTACTGTGGATTCAGTCACGAGCAATGTTCCCTCTAATTTTCCCACGTGTCTGAGCGCTCACACAAAGTCGGTGAGCAACGCTTGAAACAACAGTGAGCAACGGCAATCCCAAGTGTGGCAACGGAGTCATTATCAAACATGTCCAAAATTTGACATCAAGTTACATTTTGCTGAGTTTACGGCAATGCAAAATGATTTTTCTCTTTTGAATGAATTGACTCATGTACCGTATTTTCTGCACTATAAGGCGCACCGGGTTATAGGGCGCACCCCGAAAAAATAGTATTTGGTCCTATATTTGACATACATAAGGCGCACCGGATTATAAGGCACTACAATGGGAATGTTAACAAAACAGTCAGATGGTTCAGTCCAACGTATTACCCCCTTAACATTCCCAAAGCTTGCAAAGACGCAAATACGTGTCGAGAACACGTGCGGATGCGGTGTCTGTACGATGTCACTCAAATGCATCGTTCCATCATTCGGAAGGTTAAAGTCTTGGGATTCAAGAAATGCCAACCATTCCTTAGTTTCTATTTTCTTTTTCGCTCGCAACTTTACTGTGCATATGACAATAAACACTTGGAATTAAGTTTTATTTAAAAATAGACACTCCATTCCATCCATTATCTGCACCGCTTATCACAGAAACATCGAGTTCAGTCTGAAACAAGACACAGGGAAAATATATAGCCGGAGTAGCTCACCGAAGTCGTTGTGTTCAATAATAATGTTCAACAATGGTCCTCTTATATCCTTGAGTGTAGTAAATCCAGGAGAGTAAAATATTTACAAATACAGTACAGTAGAGTAAAATACTGTTTTCCCTATGCCGTCAACCCAACTTGCTATTCATTCATCTTTTTCGGCCAATTGCGGGCTTTGTTTTGCCCCTTTAGCCTATGTCAGCCCGTAAATGATAAAAAGGATCCGCCCCCTTTACCTCCGAATAACTTTAGCCAATAGTGATCCATTCAACTGATGATTGACACATCTTTTTCAACCAATATCAGGGTTTGTTTTGCCCCTTTAGCCTATCCGAGCCTGTAAATGATAAAAAGGATCCGCCCCCTTTACCTCCGAATAACTTTAGCCAATAGTGATCGATTCAAATGATGATTGACACATTGGTTAGTCAATGAAACGCCGGTAAATAAATCCCAGCATACACCGTGGACTACTTGGCGTTCGGGGGAAAATCTAGTTTGCGGCTGTTGCATTAGTTGCAAGACATTGCGACACACCATTGATCCATATATAAGGCGCACTGTATTATAAGGCGCATGGTCAGCTTTTGAAAAAAATAAAGGCTTTTAGGTGCGCCTTATAGTGCGGAAAATGCGGTACTATTGCAAAGGTTGTACGGCCTAAAAACGTCGTTTGTTCTTACAATTCTTTCACAAGATATCCATTTCTTTTTATTTCCTCATATATTTTGTCGCATAATATTAACATTTTTGGTGGCATATTTAGTCGGTTGTAAGATACAGAATTGTATTTAATCACATTTTTTAGTGGAAGTACAATGTTGGCAACAAGATTCACCATATATAATTGGAAATCATTTGAATGCAACACAAACTTTTTCTTCTTTTTTCCATGTTTTTTTTCTACTTTTTTGTTACTTTTTTCTTTTTGTTCTCTATTTACTTTTTTCCAACATTTTTCTTTTCTTTTTTTCTGGCTTTTTTTCTAAATTTTTCCTTTTTGTTTCTTTCTCAGCTTTTCACTACTTTTTCATTTTGGTATTTTTTTCTTTTTTGTTCTATTTCCCCCTTCCTTTAGGTCATGTTGTGCATAATTTTACATAATATTTGGTCATGTTGGGATTAAAGAAGCAAAAATAACCCAAAGAGCCGATTAGGCCCCTAAAGAGCCGGTTACTTTTAGTGAGCCGAGCCGAAGAAGCCGGTTCTCTACTGACTTTACTCCACTTCGTTCTACTTCGACTCGACTTCAAAGTACCGCATTTAGAACACAACGTCAGGGGAAGCCGTGTATTTTGACCTTCATGCACTGTAACTTTGACTTAAGTCGCTTCTTAATTAGTAATTTTGAGCCCTGATTTTTGTGCGCTGGCTAGATTTTCTTGTGCGCTGAGAATGTGCGAGCGGTGCGCAATTGCGCACGCGCACAGCTTAGAGGGAACACTGGTCACGAGCTATTAATTGTTTTTCCACTTCTGCCGCATCGACTGCTCCTTGCGCGATGTCAGAGTTGGATGCTGACCTGCTGGATGCAAGCCACTGCGGCGAAGGTTAGCGCTGTTTGCCGTCTTGTCTTTTTCAGTGTATCACACTTTTAAGCGTCCTATCCTGTTTGGTTTTGGCTTCTAAGTAACCATTTGGTAAGAAACCAGTGTTCATTTTAGCTGTGAAAAGTGATGGGTCCCGGGGACTCGCATGCTCAAAAATCTATGGGTCCCAACAGAGATCTATGGGTCCCCAAAATTTAGTTATCCAGGTTTAAATTGTAAATCGGGGACAAATATATTATAAAAATCTATATATTCATTCAGTTTTAATCATCACACTTAATTGGTAATACAAAGAAGTTATCACTTCAGATTTTTCAGTTCACAAAAATATTGTACATTATACAAAATAATATTGCTGAAATATTAGTCTATATATTCATGCCGTTTTAATCACTTCAGATTTTTCAGTTCATATATTCTTGGTGGTTTGCTGTCCCGCCACATTTGTAATGCCTTCTTAAGGTCCAATCGCAGCAACAGAATTTCCATAGCTAATTTGTGGTTTTCGTTGTCGTTGTGCCGATCCAATGTGCTTTTCTGAAAGTTCATATTGCGAAACGATTTATGCAATCCAGTTTTTTTGTCGCGCTGGGTACACGCATCACAGAACATGTAGCCTCCATTATCATCCTCCTCATAGCGTCACCAGGAATATTATTGAGTCCATTTTGGCAGAAAAGTCCTTTTCTTGCCAGGAGTATACTTTTGTTTATCTTTCGTCGAATCGTTCGCTTCAAAACACGTGTTTTCCTTGCCTTCGCGGTCTTCTGAAGAATTTCTCCGCCGTTTTTTTTGTGCCGGAATTATTGCTGTTGTTACCACTTTCTGTATTATGTTTCGACTTATTATTGACACTGAAGAAATTTGCAATTTTTGTTGATTTGCACCTAATACCAACTGTTTTTACATACTTCTCTTTCACTCGACAACCACCAAAACAATGACGTCATCTCGACACAACAAGATCTCGTTTGCCGAGATCGGCGCGAGACCAAAACAACAATGGCGGATCTGCCTGACAAAAAGTTTGGAGTGCGGTAAATCTTTGTTTAAAAAAAAAAGTAATCGGGTAATAATGACAATTTGGTGTCAAAAAAGTTGCGTCCCGGGGACGCACGTTGATTTGACACAATGCGTCCCCAGCAAAAATGATGCGTCTAGGACGCGGGCAAACCAGAACACTGAGAAACATTGGTGCTAAGTGTGTATCACGCCGATTTTTTTAAGAGTGATCCTTCCTGTTGTTTCAGAGGATCTTTGTTCAATGTAGATGCTAAGTCTAACTAAGCTTGATGATGGTGTTTGTTTTCTGTTGTTTTTAATGCATGAAGCATGTGTCTTTGTGAGCGCTGTTAGCTTCGATGCTAACTAGACAATTACAACAAGGCCATGTTGATGTAGCATTAATGCTAACAGTGCGCTTGAGTGAGTCTTTCACAATGGTTTGTCTTTGGTTATGTGTTTTTGTTTTAACCGCTAATTCACTGTTAGCATAAATCCTAACTTTAATATTAGCATTTAATGTAAAAAGTTACGACCGGGACGTTTCTACTAATGCTAAAAGTGCAACCTAGTGCTTTGCACAAGTCCTTCTTTGGGGTTGTGGTTTTTATTTTCTGTCCACCGTTAGCGTCAATGCTAATATAAATGGTCCTCATTTGCGTAGACTTCCCAAAGCACTTTACGATGCGCTTCACACTCATTCATGTCACACAAACATTTATACACTTCTGCCTGCTTATCATGGGCAACAAATGTTGTCCCCATTGTCCCTCTATATAAAGTATCACTACAGAAATACTAAGTATTTTTTTTTTCCTTTGGTAGTTTGCGTGTGAGCTTTTTTTATGTCTTGAGAGAACTGTTAGCTTTGATGCTACTCAAATCGATACAACAAGGTCAGTTTGAAGTAAAATTTATGCTAACGATGCAGTTCAGTGAGTTCGTTAGCTAGTTTAGTCATCTTCTTACTGTTAGCATAAATGTTAACTTTAGCATTAACCTTTAACGTAAAGTCAAGTCAAATATGACACCTAAATTTTTAACTGAGTCACTCTGGGTGATATTACATTTGTCAATGTTCAGAGCAGTTTTTGAGAACAAGTCACGGCATTTAGATGGACCAATAGCATTTCGGTCTTTTCAGAGTTAAGGCGCAAGAAGTTGAGTGACATCCATTCTTTTATCTCAGTGAGGCAGGCCTCCAAATTTCCACAGTTTAGAGTGGCAGATTCCTCCATCAGAAGCTAAAGTTGAGTGTCATCTGCGTAGCAATGGAAACTGATATTATACTTGTGAATAATATCACCTAATGGAAGCATGTAAATGCTGAAAAGAAGGGGGCCTAGTACTGAACCCTGGGGAACACCACACGTAACACTAAAGGGCTCAGATGTCATTTCACCCTATTTAACACAGTGCGTCCTATCTGAGAGGTAGGATCTGAATGTTAGAGGTTCAACCTTGTGCTTTGTACTAGAACTTCTTTTGGGTTGTTGTTTTTTGGTGTTCTATCAACTGTAGCTTTCATTCTAATGTTAGCAATCACGTTTTGCTGTCTTCAAAGGTAATCTTGACGAGGCTATTTTTGCCATAACAATGCTAAGGCTTTAGGTTTACCCTGATATTTTGTCCAATCCATTTTGTTTTTGACATCCTGCCCACAGTTAGCATAAATGCTAATGTTAGTGTTACCTTTTTGGAGGGCCTACAGAGGTATCATCGCGCCCTGTGTCATTTTAGCTTCAGTGCTAATGCTAATTATTCTTTCGCGCAGGCACTTCTTCGCGTCCAGTCAGCATGCTCGTCAAGTATAAGCCGGCGAGCGATCAGGACGTGAAGGAGCTACGATTGGACGTCGGAACTTGCGAAGAAGACAAGAAAACGGCGGAGGCTTGGCTATTAGCCATGCACAAGGTCCGAAAAGCTCGTTGAGCTTTTCTTTATACCCGCTTTCACTTCTCACTTTTTGACAACGCTCGTTCTCCGCAGGCAGCTAAGCTGCTCTACGAATCTCGGGAGAACCAGTGAGGAAACGTCGCCCAAAGAATCTTTCCTTTCCGGGAAGACGCCAGCGTTTACTTTTGTTTTTTACTGCCAACGTCGGCCATTAGCGTTTACGTACCAAGCTCCACAGGCAGGTGATGCATGATGTCACTTCCTGGACTCAAGAGTGGATTTTTATTATTATTTTGTGAAAAATACGTAAGGAATTATTGTTTGTATATGAATCTTAGTAGAGTAAACCCCAGGGATACGATATTAATCTTATATGAAGTGAAATTGCCTTATAGCGGGGGATAGAAACCTATTGGTAGTGCCTAGCTAATGCATTCCGAACCCCTGCTACCTCAGTTAAAAAAAATCGAGATAACTTAATAGTCCCTGCGACTGGCTGGCAACCAGTTCAGGGTGTCCCCATGCCCACTGCCCGTAGACAGCTGGGATGGGCTCCAGCACCCCCGCGACCCTACTGAGGATAAGCGGTGCGGATAATGGATGGATGGATAACGTAATAGTAGATACTAAGTACTACTTACAGGTAACTTGCTTTTATATTTAATGATATGAAATTATTTTTACCTCACCTCCTTATTTTTAATAGTAGTCCAGTTCATTAACTGGTTACAGACATGCACCATAGCGAGGCTAGTGGTTTGTGTGCCTCTTCGTATTTCTTGATAACTATAAGCTTGGTTTCCATAGTTATCAGGTTTTGGCTTCTTCCTTTAGAATCACTGCAAGCCTTTGACCCATAGCCAATCAACAGTTTTGTATCGCCGACTTACAAAGTCTTTAGAAAGCACACAAGATTCTGAACTGTATAAGGAGAGAAGCATTGTGGGAAGTAGTTTAGCCAATAGCATATCCTGCATCATTTTCATGATGCCGTGATGCAAACAAGTAGTATATTTTATGATGTCAACCAATACCAGACAGGCGTCTGAGTGACGTGACACATGACATACGCTGCAGTTTTTTGTTTTTGATGCCGTATAGTGGGCAAAATGCCATAAAGTGGGGCAGAAAAAAACCCTATTCCACATTGTAAAGTGAAATTGGCACAAGGCGGGGTCTCCATATCCCGGGGGTCTACTGCACAGTTTACAGTGTTTCTCTTATTGCCTTCATAATTTGGACCTCAGGGGTAGAAATATGCCTCCTTAATAATTCTGGGAACAAAGACGTTAGTTGAGATGATAGTTGGGGCTTCCATTAGAATTGGGGTTTAGGTCTAGTCCAGAATTCTAGGATTAGACTCGTTTTTTAAGGCTTTAAAATAAAGATGGAGCATATAAACTATATTTGCCCTTTAATTTTCAACGGAGTGCACTTATAAAGCGCCTGAGCCACGTTCCGTGGTGTTTTGTGAGCTAGCTAGCTAATACCGTTAAAAATAAACCCCCTTTTTCGTTTGTTATTCTGTAAAGCCCCAGTGTGTAATATTTGACCACTAGAGGGCACTGTATTGTCTAATCCGGATTAAAAAAAAAAACTACCACGTAGCATAGAGTAGCAGAAAGATGCCTGACAAACATGGCGGCGACCTCTAGGATGGGATCCACTATGTAAAGGAAATACAAATTTCTCTACCTATGATTTTTGTATTAAAATTAACATTGATATGATAGTTTCTGTATTTTTGGTGGCACTAACTATTACACACTGTCCCTTTAAATATTTAAGTACCAATACTAGGCATATGTGCTGATACTAGCCTTTTTTACGGTACCTGTTCTATAATTGTAGCCAATACTAATATTGGCGACACTTTTTCTTTTAATATATATTTTTTTTGTAGAGGAGAAAATATGGAAACTGTGCTAGTTGTATCAGTATTGGTATTGGTCCGAAGAACTAGTATTGAACATCCCGAGTAGTTATTTCACAAAATTGTACAAAGGGACAGTGTGTAATCTCTAGTGCACAGGTGTCAAACAGGCGGCCCGCGGGCCAGATGAGGCCCGATAGGGGATTGAATATGGCCCGCGAGACAACACTCAGAGAAGCACAAGAGAAAAACAAGCGGCAGGTTGAAATATGTCAACTTGATGGTGCCAAAGCCAGGTGCTTCTCACAAAGATACTGTACTTGTATTTATTTCTATCTCTCTCTCTCTCTTCAACACCTATTCTCCCTCTCTCTGTCTCTGTCCCTTTCACTCTCTGTGTCTCTCTTTTTCTCTTCCTTTGTTGCTCTTGTCTCTTTCTCTGTGTCTTTTTAACTTCTTTTGCTCTAACTTCATTTTTTCCTTTTCTCTTTCTCTCTTCCTACTCTTCGCGATTTCTTTTCTCTCCTTCTGTCTTTCTATTTTTCTTTGTATTTCTTTCTTCCTCTCCCTTTCTTTCCCCCTCTCTCACGACTTCTCTTTTCATCTCCTTTGTCTCTCACCCTCTCTCTCTTTCATTGTCCCGCCCTCTCTTTTCTTTTCCCTCCCTCTTCCTCTTATTTCTTTATCTCTCTTTCTTTCTCTTTAATCTACTAGTCCGCCCCCCTACAGAATGTTTGTTCCATCGTGTGGCCCCCGAGTTAAAATGAGTTTGACACCCCTGCTCTAGTGCCTCCTCGTGATACAAGAAACTTTCATTCAGTAAAAAAAAGAACTTTGATTTGAATACTAGGCATAAATACATGAACAATCATACCAATGTTAATTTTTATAAAAAAAAATCCTACACTGTGCAATCCACATTTAGGTCGCCGCCATGACAATACAAGGAAATTATTATTATTATTATTATTATATTTGTCAGGCATCCTGCTGTGCTCGGTGGCATTGGCCTTTGCTTGCACCAGACAACACAGTGCCATCTAGTGGTCCAATATTACACACCGGGGCTTTAATTGTGATATTTTATTTTTCTTTTCTGTGAGTATAGATAATTATCTGCTAAAATCTTTGAAAAAAATCAAATGATCTGGTTATTCGTTGTACAAATACTTATTGAGTGAACAGGGTAATAACTTTAACTGTCATGTCATGTTTATTTGTGACGCCCTTAATCACAAGGAGTCTCAGAGTTGCACAGACCGCAGACTATTATGACACCATCCCCTGATCTAAATCTGACATGAGGGCAAGGGAAAACTCAAAAACCTCATGAGGAAAATGAAGAAACCTTGAGGTCATCCGCCCTCCAGGATGACCAGGCTGCAATGGATGTTGCAATAAAAAATAATACACAGATATTGTCAACATGAAAATATAGAATACATATATACAAGCCTAGATTTAAACAGTTTTAACTCACTTATGACTGACCTGGGAGGTTTTTTTTTTTTTTGTTCTTCCTTAAAGCCCCAGTGTGTAATATTTGACCACTAGATGGCACTGCTGTCTAATGCTAACGAAAATCAATGCCAATGCAAGCAACTTGGCAGACAAACAATGCGGCAACTACCAGGAATGGATTCTGCTATGTAAAAGAAATACGAATTTATCGACCTATGAATATTTGTCCGTCTGTCTCTATCTTATCTATCTCTACATTAACATTGGTATGATAGTTCATGTATTTTTGCCTAGTAGTCAAATCAATGTTTTTGTTTTTGTTTTTAAATGAATGGTTTGTTTTCTCCCCCCAAGGCACTTAATATTACACACTGTCCCTTTGATCAAAAGTACCCCACTGAGAACAAATGTCCAAGAAGAGAGTATTTGCTGCGCTGCTCAAAAACTTTATCAGAGGAGTGAAATCCGTTTTTGACAACTTCCTTTTCCGATTGTCTTCCGAGAAGACGACGCACAAAAGTTTGCTTTCCCTCCGGATTCTGGTTTTGTATGAAGGATGTCTTTGATGAGCACAAATCCAAGTCGAAAAAAAACTTGATTGAATCAAATTTGCATGAGGAAACGTCTTCTTCGCTTTTAACATCGCTGCTTAAAGTATTTTTCTAAGCTTCCTGCCCGAAAGTTGAACGTTTGTGTTACCATTTGATGAATTTGTACTGAACAGCATTTATTGACAGCATTTGGAAATAAACAGTATTTCTCTATTTGGACTCCTTCGATTTACTAATGCATACGCATTTTTCAGGGTTCATGTTGTGGAAAATAGACTTGCATTTGTAGAATAGAGTTGCATACATTTAGGAATATAGAAAGACTTGCTTACAGTTGTGAGGGAATGTTGACATCATTTCGAGAAGGTCCTTGGCAAGACAATTGAGTTTCCTTAAAAGGGCATGGGACCTGCAAGGACTCTCTGAGCAAACTGAGGCGAACAACATGTCCTAATAAGGGTACGACAGCATCTTCCTTGTTGTTACTGAGGACTAGGGCCGCCTTTTGGGTTGTACTCAAATTGAAGCTATAAAAGCGTTATGTCTGGAGTTCTCTGAGTTCTTTGGGATGACGAAATAAAGAGCTCCCCTCATGACAAGGCCTCCGTGTACTTGATTAAATCACGTAAGAAGACTTAAAAGATATCGAACCTGTATTTTCTCCTACATTCAGTGGCGCCCAACGTGGGGCTCGAACACGGTACTTGAAATCCTTAAATGCTTAAATTTTAATGTTGTGTAAATGCTTGAAGTTGTTGCCATGTTTCTCAAGTCTGCTTTAAAATGACGCCGACGCTGCTCTTTGGTGCCTTCGCTTTGCTATTGTTCTTTTACTTCTATGGCGAATAACGGCAGCTAGCATTAGTTTGTATGGCGTCACCGCACCCTACTGGTTGCACCCTAGAGGACAGGTGAATGCTACACCTAAATTACGCAGCCTGAAATGTGTATCAGTGCAAGGGATAGGTGTCAATTATGGAGGTTTGTTATGGGCCATGCAAAAAATTAAGGCAGTGTTTTTCAGTAGTAATGTATAATGGGAAGAACTTCCTGCAACTGAAAATTTAAGGTACATATTACTGTCATGTTCACCCAAGAGATTTGTCTCAAAAGTACTTGGTTATTGTTCAGATCCATAAATTTATTGCCGATTTACTCAAGATCTAAAAACCATATGTCTTGATAAAGGCACAAGCGAGATTACCATTTTTTTACCGCTAGGAGGCGCTAATTATCACACACTGTTCCTTTAAATTATATTTAGACACACATATCTTTAAGACCAAAGAAATATGTAAATATGTGATTACTTTGTACACATGACATAATGAAAAGTACTTTTTCCAATATTTATTTTTTTCATTTTATTGAACATCGCTTCATTTGAAACAAAATTGGCAGGATACAGCCAAAAAAACAACACAAAGCCAAAACAGCTTAAGAAAGAGCTATAAATGTAAATGGTCTGCATTTATATAATAATAATAATAATTTCCTTGTATTGTCATTCTGTGTAACAATGTACACAGAACGAAATGTCGATTGCACCTGACCCGTTGTAGCGAGCCGATGCAGCCGCAGCCAACAGAGGGCGCCGCCGACCACTTTTTAAGTCTTAGGAATGACTCGGCCGGGGCGCGAACCACCGACCTCCCAGTCTCAAAGCAGGCGCCTTACCATCTAGGCTACTGAACTGGTATAGTGCTTTTAGTCTGAAAAGAAGATCTCCCAAAGCGCTTTACAATGTGTTTCACACTTACCCATTCACACACTGATAGCAGCTTCAGCTATGCAAGGCGCCTACTTGCTTATTGGGGACATTAGGGATTCAGTGTCTTGCCCAAGAACACTTCGACATATAACACGGATGAGCCAGGAATCGAAACTGCGACCTCTTCATCCCAGGAGGACCGCTTTACCTCCTGAGCTAGAGCCACCCGAAAGGTCTTCCTCGGACTTCCCAGCACCAAAGCAAAGGCCATCATGAGTAATAGAGGAAACAATTGTTGCAAGAATACAAACAGCACCCGGATATAATCTTTGGCTTCGTTAAGGCACTTTTGAGGATAAAATCATACACAGGCACATTCAAACTATAATAAAACAAAAATTTCCCTTACATATCTCTCTCCAGGTCCACATATATTTCCCTCCAGTCTCGAACCAGCGTACGTGATTTGAAATGATCAAAAAAAGCTTCCTGAGAGCTATAAAAATAAAGAGAATTAAATAAACTGAATAAAGAAAGAAAAAAAGAAAAACACCAGTTATATATATAACAGGTTAAATCAATCAATGGGTTATCAATTTTGGGTGACGTATTTTGAAAAAATGTCAGGTGAAACCAATATTTCTGACGCAATGTATTGTAACTCAGAATAGGCTTTTCATGTCAAGTCCTGTGCTTTTCTTGTGTTAGGAAGAATCTGCAGGGATTATTTAACATCATAACATTTCAAATGTAAAAAAAATCCAAACAAATATTGAAATACTTTAAAACTGATTCCAACTGTGATTTAAATCCATTTGAGCTGACTCAAGCACCCCCTGTCCTGTGAACTAAGTGGTATCGTCCGAGCGTGCACTCTCTTGTTTTGGAAAAAAATGTAGCGGTATTCTGTCGCTGTGGGTTTCCTACAAGTTAACTTTTAAAGTTAGTTATTAAAAAAAAAAGGATATAATTAGAGACCCTACCCATAAATCTAAATTCTGTAGGGTGGGGGGCAGACGAGCACGCGCACGTCACTCAACCACGCTGGATTTCGGGTACGTAACGTGCACGCGCGGGCACGTGTGAACAGTCCACAGACTTCAGTGAGCACGCTACTTATTAAATCCGAATTAAATTTGATTTCTTGTTCAGTTTTTTTCTTCAAATTATTTTTAATTTTTTTTCTGTGGGTGGGGGGGCTTGCAGCCGAAGTGACGCGTGGCCAGCGAGCGAGCAAGTGACGGTGCCACGTAGCTAGCCGGCTAAACGAGGTACGTCCACAGTTGTCATCTTTTCCCAATTGTTTTTCCATGTTTATGTGTTTCACTCCGATTTAAAACTGGTTTCCATGCGACTTTCATTCATGTCGAAATGTTTTTAATGCGCTGTCATGAGAAAGCCGACCTAACGTGGTCGGCTCTGTGACGTCATCACGCAGGGTGGAACTCCACAAGTTTTAAATTTTAAAGCGTCTCCTTCGGGTCTGTGTTTTCCTTTTTTGTCTTTTTTTTTCCTTTTTTAATAACGTAATTTTAAATGGTTTTGTTGTTCATATTTGGTCATAATTTACATTTATGCTGAATACTAAGTGTTCATGTCCAATTCCATTAAAAAAAAATATATATACATATATGTTGGCGCCTTTTTTAAAACAGGACTTTCAAGCAAACTAGTGAAATAGCTTTAATAACGCTACTAGCACATTTAAATGATATAGTCATAAATAAAGTGAACCATTTTTTTGCTTTATTTTCTTTGACATACTCCGGAATAAAAATTGTCAAAGATTAAAAACAGAAAAAATATTTCATGGTGGCGCCTTTTCAAAACATGGCTGCTCACTAACTAGCTAGCTACATAGCTTTTCCAATGTTATCAGCAAAGTAAAATTAACTACCGTATTTTCCGCACTATAAGGCGCACCTAAAAGCCTTTGTTTTTTTTCAAAAGCTGACCATGCGCCTTATAATACAGTGCGCCTTATTTATGGATCAACATTAAGTCGCAAAGTCTTCCGACTAACTTGCAGCCGCCGACTAGATTTTCCCCCGAGCGCCAAGTAGTCCGCGGTGTATGCTGGGATTTATTTACCGGCGTTTCATTGGCTAACCAATGTGTCAATCATCATTTGAATCGATCACTATTGGCTAAAGTTATTCAGAGGTAAAGGGGGCGGATCCTTTTTATCGTTTACAGGCTGGCATAGGCTAAAGCGGCAAAACAAAGCCTGCAATTGGCCGAAAAAGATGAATGGGAATCACACGTTGGGTTGACGGCAAGGAGAAAGCATTTTTTACTATTCTGTATTGTAAATATTTTATTCTCCTGGATTTACTACACTCACGGATATAAGAGGACCATGGTTGCACATTATTATTGAACACAACGACTTCGGTGAGCTACTCCAGCTATATATTTTCCCTGTATCTTGTTTCAGACTGAACTCGATGTTTCTGTGATAAGCGGTGCAGATAATGGATGGAACGGAGTGTCTATTTTTAAATTCAACTCAATTCCAAGTGTTTATTGTCATATGCACAGTAAAGTTGCGAGCGAAAAAGAAAATAGAAACTAAGGAATGGTTGGCATTTCTTGTATCCCAAGACTTTAACCTTCCGAATGATATTTGGAAGGATGCATTTGAGTGACATCGTACGGACACCGCATCCGCACGTGTTCTCGACACCTATTTGCTTCTTTGCAAGCTTTGGGAATGTTAAGGGCGTAATAAGTTGGACTGAACCATCTGACTGTTTTGTCGACGTTCCCATTGTAGCGCCTTATAATCCGGTGCGTCTTATGTATGTCAAAAATAGGACCAAAAACTATTTTTTGGGGTGCGCCCTATAACCCGGTGCGCCTTATACTGCGGAAAATACGGTAAATTACTTTGCTCTCTATAAGAAATATCTCCTGTAAAAGTCAAACTAATACAAAGAATTATAGAAATAAAAACACAATTTGTGCTTTACACCACAAATATCCTTTAAATATAAATGATTTCAAAACAACCCTAAACATTAAATAACCCAAACTTTGCTCTTCATTAAAATATCTCCTGTCAAAAATATCCATATTCAAAATGTGAAAAAAATGGAATCATAAATACAATTTGCGCTTTTCACTTTGGAAATTTTGCTTTTGTGAAAAAACATATGCCGAGTCCTCATATTCTTCTTTAACTCTTTAACTTTCTGTATCTTCTGCTCTGCATTCTGTTTTTTCAGCTCTGATGTTTTGTCTTTTAGTGCAGTTTTACATTGAATTCCTTACTTACGGCCGCATTAGTTCCATAAAGAAGACACGCGGGTTTACCGGCAATGTCAGTAAACATATAATTATCCTCCGATCGGTTTTGAAAGGCTCCGTTTCGGAAACCACTTCTTGCTCGGCCATTGTGAAGGTTTAGCATTCGCGTAATACACAGCAATAGAAACATCACCCTGCTTTTTTCCGTTGAGCCTTCCCGTTACATTGTGATAGATGTTGGTCTCCGCTTTCTGACACTAAAGACTGACTATTAATGCACTTGTGTTGTTTTTCAGTAGATAGTTTCAAAAGTGGCTGCGCTCGTCAGGCTCCAGCTAACTCGATTGATGCGGGAACATTTTCGGAAAGTCTTGTGGCGGCAGTAGAAGCGCTGCATTGTGGGATCTGTAGTTTGAGACTTGTCTGTGGGCCATGATAGTAGATGTAGGATATAAAATGATTTCACTGGCCGGATATAATTTTATGCCGGGCCGGATGTGGCCTGCGGGCTGTGAGTTTGACACCTATGCCCTCGGGCCTAGCCTATTAATGATTGATGTTTAAATTCTATGAAATACAAATGATATCAAAGAAATACCAAATGCAACTTGCTTTGTTATTTCACAGAAGCACCTTATCCTAGTCATGTCTAATATGTAGGTTTCATCGGAGTTACAGTGGAACCTCGGTTCTCGACCATAATCCGTTCTATTTCTTTGTACGAAAACCGATTTGTACGATCACCGAAGTCGTTTTTTTCCCCATTAAAAGTAATGTAAAATTGTTTTAATCCGTTCCAACACCCTAAATGTTTACCACGAAAGTAAACATGAAGCTAACCCAGGCTAATCGTACGTTCGCGTTAGCGTAATCTTCCGTACGAAAGATGACGCTAACATGAGCGTGTAAAAATAAAGAAATCAGGTCGTTTACACGTCATTTAGCACCCGGGTCTCCACAACAAGTGGTAAGCGGTTAAAGGATAAAGAAAAGAATTATGAGTAGGATTTCTTACCTTGGCGGTTGTCTGCAGAAGCCATGCTGTATTCCTGAAAGAAGGGAAACTCGCACACCTTCTTCATATTTTGCTATTATTTCTTTCTTAAATGCAATAGTTGTACGCACTACTCCTCTTTTTTCACCTGTAGCAACTTTGGTGCTTGCACCGACCTTCTTCCGAGGCATAATTAGGAGTTAAAACACTCCCTTCACCGTTTTTGAAAAACGAAAGCAGAGAAGGAGTGCGCGTTGCCGTGACAACAGTTCTTCACGAGGGGTGGGGGCAATCTACACTCGTACGCCGCTCAGCATCGCCCCTAGCGTACCCGGCGTTTGAACTCCGATTTTTTGAACGAAAAGCGAAGCAAGAATTTCTTGAAATTTTTGGTCGAGAACCGATTTATTCGAACTGAGAGGCGTTCGAAAACCGAGGTTCCACTGTATTTGTTTTGTATAATTAGTATTAATTTGTAAAATGTTCCTCATTGTTTCGCATGTCATAAATGTCTGTTCAACTTCAACATATTGGCAAATTGAACCGTTTAGAACAGGGGTCAGCAACCTTTTCGGTGTGGAGTGCCACTTTCAAATGTCCTTGTAAATCGGTGTGCCACACCAAGATTAATGACTCGCACAAGAATTTTTGTACAGTGAAACCTCGGTTCTTGACCATAATCCGTTCCAGAACCCTGTTCGAAAACCGATTTGTTGGATCACCGAAATCATTTTTCCCATTAAAAATAATCTAAATCGTTTTAATCCGTTCCAACACCCTGAATGTTTACCTTGAATGTTTAACGTAAAGCTAACCCAGGCTAATCGTACGTTCGCGTTATCGTAATCTTCCGTGCGAAAGATTGCGCTAACATGAATGTGTAAAAATAAAAAAAAGGATAAAGAAAATAATTATGAATAGGATTTCTTACCTTTGTGGTGGTCAGCAGAAGGCGCAGGTGGACGGTGGGGAGAGGAAAATCATCAACAGTTTTTCAACCTCTTCCAAAACTTGCGGCCGTTGCTTGCTTATAGCACTCACTCCCTTAGCCACATTAGATTTCACAGCCTCCTTATTCTTTAGAATCGTACTGATCGTAGATTTAGCCATGCTGTATTCCCTAGCAAGATCAGACACTCGCACGCCTCCTTCATATTTTGCTATTATTTCTTTCTTAAATGCAATAGTTGTACGCACTACTTTTCTTTTTTCATCTGTAGCAACTTTGCCGCTTGCATCGACTTTCTTCGGAGGCATAATAAGGGGCTAAAACACCCGTACGCCGCTCAGCATCGCACCCTAGCTTACGCACTCGCGCATTAACGGCGTTCGAACTCTGATTTTTTGACCGAACAGCGAAGCAAGAATTTTTCGAAAATTTTGGTCGGACTCCGATTTGTTCGAACTGAGAGGCGTTCGAAAACCGAGGTTCCACTGTATATCCAACAGAGCTGTCGTTTTACCCCAGTCCACATGGATATACATTGAAATCGTATAACTCACCAATTTTATCTTCCACTATTCTTGTTCATCAACAAACTAAAAAATGAATGTGAGCAACATGTGGAAAGGCCTGTAGACAGCCATGACTTCAACCATTCTTCATCAACAATGAACTACAATCAAAAAACAAGTGATATGGACAGTTACCATAACATTTATCAATAAAATTTTATTTCAGAAACTATCAAAACATGCTATGCAGTGAGCAATGTGATAGCTTGCTTCAGTGGTGGTGTTTTTAGCAGTGACAAAGGTTTTCAGGGTATGTGTTTGTTTGCCGTACCTGGACACAGCGCTTTTAATGTCTCTGCCTTTCCAGACTCGTCCTTGAATTTATGTTCATGATTCGTTTCGTAATGACGCTTGGCGTGCGAGGTACAACGCTCTCGAGGCATAATGCACAAACAACACGGTCATTTTTTTTGCACAAAGCCTCAGTCATCTGTCCACGCTGGCTGAAAGGAACGAGAGTTTTTCGCTGGAGGAGCTGTCGTGGTTCGTTCATTTATCGAGTGCCGGTGTTTCTGTGGGAGGGTTTAAACACAGATCACTCCTCTGCGAGGCAACGCGCAGACACACGCTCACACACGGCGCAGAGGGGGAGGAGGGCCGCAACAACACAGTGCGCAATAAAAATGTCTAAATTTCAGGTAAAAACGCGCATTAAAAAATATAAATATTACTTTGCCGTGCGGTCGCGTGCCACTGGTTAACCCCTCGTGTGCCACTGCTGATCCCTGGTTTAGAAGAACAAGATTAAGACTATTGTATTTAGATTTTATCCTCTTAACTGACAAATATATTTGCATTAACATTTAAGCGGTGCAATTGTCAGTAAAACGTGCCGACAATTACTAAGTTAGTTCAATCCTTCTGTATATGTAAAGCACTCTTTTGTTGTATCTTAAATATCACTCGAAAAAGCAAAGAAATAAGCAAACCCATGCTGAATTTAACTCCCTCAAGCTATACAGAGATTTGTTGACACCAGTGTTCCCTCTAAACTGTGCACAAAAATGAGGGCTCAAAATTACTAATTAAGAAGCGACTTAAGTCAAAGTTACAGTGCATGAAGGTCAAAATACACGGGTTCCCCTGACGTTGTGTCCTAAATGCGGTATTTTGAAGTCGAGTAGAAGGAGAACGAAGTTGAGTAAAGTTAGTGGAGTTTGTCGAGAACCGGCTTCTTCAGCTCGGCTCACTAAAAGGAACCGGCTCTTTCAGGTCCTACACGGCTCTTCAGGTTGTTTTTGCTTCTTTAATCCCAACATGACCAAATATGATGTAAAATTATGCACAAAATGACTTAAAGGAAGGTGGGAATAGTACAAAAAAGAAAAAAATACCAAAATAAAAAAGTAGTGAAAAGCTGAGAAAAAAGAAACAAAAGGAAGAGAAAAAAGAAGGAAAAATTTAGAAAAAAAAACAGAAAAAAAGAAAAGAAAGAAATGGAGGAAAAAAGCAAATAGAGAACAAAAAGAAAAAAGTAACAGCTCGGAAAAAATAAACACAACGAGATTTTTTTTAAAGGAATTTAAAAAGAAGTAGAAAAAAAACATGGAAAATAGAATAAAAAGTTTGTGTTGCATTCAAATAATTTCCAATGATATCAAGTGAATCTTGTTGCCAACATTGTACTTCTACTAAAAGATGTGATTAAGTACAGTTCTGTATCTTACAACCGACTCAATAAGCCCCCAAAAATGTTAATATTATGCGCCAAAATATATCAGGAAATAAAAAGAAATGGATATCTTGGGAAAGAATTGTAAGAACAAACGTTTGTAGGTCCTACAACCTTTGCAATCGTACATGAGTCAATTCATTCAAAAGAGAAAAATCATTTTGCATTGCCGGAAACTCAGCAAAATGTAACGTGATGTCAAGTTTTGGACATGTTTGATCATTAATTATCTTGCCACACTTGGGATTGCCGTTGCTCACAGTTGTTTCAAGCGTTGCTCACCGACTTTGTGTGAACGCTCAGACCCGTAAGGAAAATTCGAAGGAACATTGGTTGACACTGCATGTTTTTCTTTTAACTTCTGTTGTGATTTTGTTGTTTTTAAACAGGAATTGTTTGTCACTTTGCCGCCTTTGTGGTGTAAACGTTCATTTAAAATGTCCGACAGTGTGAAGGGTGCAAGAAGGCTCCCTCCCGAGCGGCCAAGATGAGCCCGACCTGCAAAAACTGCGGAAGTTCCGACGTGGATGTGGACCATTCGCGTGGAAATGCCGTCTGCATGGCCTGCGGGTCCGTGCTGGAGGACAGCATCATCGTCTCCGAGGTGGAGTTCGTCGAATCGGGAGGAGGAGGCTCGCTGGCTGTCGGCCAGTTTGTGTCCTCGGAAGGTAGGAACAAAAGAATTAGGGGATCTGAAATGTCATATTATAGTGCCGTTACCATCTCCCTTTCATAAGGACATTTATAAGGTATACAATAGTGCACAGGTGTCAAAGAGGCGGCCCGCGGGCCAGATCAGGCCCGCTAAGGGATTGAAACCGGCCCGCGAGACAACCCTCAGAGAAGCACAAGAGAAAAACAAGTTGCAGGTTGAAATATGTTAATTTGATGTTGCCAAAGCCAGGTGCCTCGAACAAAGACGCTGTACTTGTATTTCTTTCTCTCTCTCTCTCTCTTTATCTCTCTCTCTCTCTCTCTCTCTCCTGTGTTTCTTGTTGTCTATTGTTCTATTTGTTTTGCTCAATGTTTGCCTCCCTGCCATTGATCTCTCTTTCTCTCTCTCTTTTTCCTGTTCTCTTTTCTATTTGCATCTCTATCTCTCTCTCACTCTCTCTGCCTCTGCCCATCTCTCCCTTGCTATTGTCTGTCTGTCTCTCTTTCTTGTTTTCTATTTTTTGCCTCCCCACCATCTATTTCTCTCTTTCTTTCTCTCTTTTTCTTGTTCTCTTTTCCATTTGCTTCTCTCTCTTTCTCTCTCTCTCTCACCCCTTTCCCCCCACTCTCTGTCTCCATCTCTTTCACTCTCCGTGTCTCTTTTTCTCTTCCTTTGTTGCTCTTTCTCTCTGTCTTTTTAACTTATTTTGCTCTAACTTCCTTTTTTTCCTTTTCTATCCTTTCTCTTTCTCTCTTCCTACCCTTCACGCTTTCTTTTATCTTTTCTCTCTGTCTTTCTACTTCTCTTTGGATTTCTTTCTTTCTCTTCCTTTCTTTCCCCCTCTCTCACGACTTTTTATATTTTGTTTCTCACGCTCTCTCCCTCTCTCTCTTTCTTTCTTTGTCCCGCCCTCTCTCCTTTTCCCTCTCTCGTTCTCTTATTTATTTATCTCTCTTTTTCTTTCTCTTTAATCTACTCGTCCGGCCCCCGAGAGAACGTTTGTTCTATCGTGTGGCCCCCGAGTTCAAATGACTTTGACACCCCTGGAATAGTGGGTCAACGTGCCCCAAATGAATCATATGGCTAAAATCATGAGATTTTCCTCTAAAAAGCCATTTTTTTTATCGGACTATTCAGTCTTGAAAAAAAGACTTATAAAAGTACCCGATACACATCCCTCAAAATCAAATCAGTAAGCTGTTGTCTGTACCTATTGGCCGTCATCTCGAACGTTGACCACTACATGTCTCCACGTGGCATTGTATGTTATTGTAATTCACCAACTTTTCGCTGGAGGGTGCTGTTGTCATCGCTATTGTGACGTCATGTCATTACCGAGCCTGACGGTGGAGCCATTTCACAGATTTGCTTGTTTGCGTGTGCAGGCGGCAGTAAACTTCCTTCGTTTGGAGACGGTCATTTGGCCCACGCGGGAAAAGAATCACGAGCGCAGACGCTGTACAGAGGTAAAGTGCACAAACTCACTTTTTTTCCACTACAGTAGACCCTGGGATACGTCAAGGATCCATTTTGAGGTGGGGATCGCGAAGTGCAATTGCCATATAGAACCCTTGGCACCCTGGAAATAAATGTTAAAATAAAAAAAATAAGTATCAATGCATAATATACATGCATATGATTTAATAAATATGTATGTAAAAAAAAATGGTGTGACGTGAGCTCAGCTGGTCTAGTGGAGTAGTGGGTGGATGCAGAGGCAGGGAGACTGCAATGGTGGAGTGCAAATGAACCTCATTTTAAAACTTTCACTTCGTAAGATTTTTATTTTTTATTTCCATTATTAATCTGATGCTAATCACCATGCAATTAAGCAAGGGTAGCAATTCTCCTGCCTTCTTCATATTTCTTCACAATTGCAACCTTTGTTTCCGTGGTTGTCATATTTTTACCCTTTGAAAATACCCTTTCTCTGTCAGGACCAGAACGGAGACAGGACCCACTTGCGTTGCGTTTCTCAAGTTTTATTGGAAGAAAGAGAAAGGGTTGCGCCCTCGATCCAGTGATTGCCGCACGCGGGAAGCAGGTCGCTCGGAAACTCTGATTGTTCAGATTCAGATTCAGATTCAGATCTACTTTATTGTCATTCTAGTACACGTGTATACAGAACGAAATGTCGATGCATCTGACCCCCACAGTTTCCTTGAATGTACAGATATAAATAATGTTGTATTGTATTTTGGCTACGTATAGTATTTTACCATAGTGCCGATAGTGCAAGAAGAGTAGCTAACCAGATGTGCAAAATGGGCAGTCAGGTTAACAAGTCAGGTACACAGTAACATTAACACTGTAACAATAACGCTGTAATTACAATAGTGCAGAGAGCAATGTGCAAGGAGTGGCAAGCTATAAAAAAAAACTGCCAGTAGTGCAAAAGTCAGATTAGCAGCCGTTTAGATTTAAGTTAACTATATGTTAGATTGACCATTTAACAGTCTAATGGCCAGGGGGACTAGACTATTGCGGAGCCTGGTGGTCCTGCACCGCACACTGCAGTACCTCTTCCCAGAGGCTAGCAGAGTGAACAGTCCATGATGGGGGTGAGAGGGGTCCCCGGTAATGTTTTTAGCATGGGATAGGCAGTGCTTCTGGCCAATGTCCTGAATGGAGGGAAGTGTAGTCCCGATTATTTTCTCTGCTGTCCTCTTTACCCTCCTCACACTACCCCAGTCGGTAGCGCTGCAGCCTCCACACCACACAGAGATACAGCTGGTCAGGATACTCTCTATGGTGCCCCTGTAGAATGTAATGAGGGAGGGTGGGGGCAGGTGGGCTCTCCTCATCCTCCGCAGGAAGTACAGGCGCTGCTGTGCCCTCTTAACCAGTGATGCAGTGTTCACGGACCAGGTGAGTTTGTTTGTAATGTGCACCCCTAGGAACTTGATACTGCTGACAACCTCCACAGCCTTGTTGTTGATGCAAAGTGGGGCATGGTTGGGCTGGTTTTTCCTAAAGTCGACAATGATCTCTTTAGTTGTGCTCCGAACGCGGAAGTGGATCTTCTGTGGCGAGCGATGGTGGTGTCAGTAGCCAGGACAGAAGAGCAAAAACGTGGTCGTGGTCTGAAGCGAGTCGTAAGCCAGAATAGGAGAGAAGACGTGGTCGGGGACAAAAAGAGGTCGAAAGCCGGGACGGGAGAGAAGACTTGGTCGGGGACAAAAAGAGGTCGAAAACCGGGACGGTCGAGTAGACGTGGTCAGGATCAAAAACAGGTCGAAGCCGGGGGACAGACAAGCAAAAAACGGGACAGGTGGGAGTCAGGGTTGAAAAAGGCTTGCCTAGTGTTAACTGAGGTTTGCAGACGGACTGACAAAAGGGGACAGACAGGACTGGGTACAAATACTGATCGGGAGCCAATCAGAACCGGCGGCAGTTGGCGCCAAAGGAGCGGGCACAGCTGAGTCACATCAGTAACCATGACATTCTTCGATTGGCTCCTTATTTTCAGTAGTAGTCTCGATCATCGATTTAGTTACAGCCATGCAAGGATAGCCATTTACATGCCTTCTTTGTATTTCTTGATCATCCCAGGCTTTGTTTCCATGGTTATCATCTATTTTCTTTTTCCCTTTGCGACCCGCTGTAAATGAATACATTACAAAAAAATTATAGTATTGTATCATTGATTCGCAAAGTATTAGAAAATCTCACAAGATTTATAACTGAAGAGGGAGAAGGGCATTGTGGGAAGTAGGTCAGCCAATAGCATATGCATATTTCATGAGGCCGTGACGCAAAACAATAAGAGAGTAACATTCCATATGATGTCAACTAGTAGCATACAGGCATCTTCGAGTCGTAACATACAAAACCTTTTGTGCATGCAAAATAATTTTATCATTGATGCTGTATAGAGGGGAAAATGCCATAAGGAGGGGCCAAGTGAAAACCTCATAGGTTGGGAAAGCTGTATTCCTGGTGTCTACTGTATTGTCCTAGGACTTGCATTTTCATTGGTTGAACAAGTACCGTAAATTCCGGACTATAGAGCGCACCTGATTATAAGCCGCACCCACCACATTTTCAGAGGAAAACCGATTTCGTACATACACAAGCCGCACCTGTATATAAGCCGCATGCGCCCACGTTAAAAAATGGTAACACAAACATTAAATTTATCCAGACCCGACTTCAAGTCGCGCGGTTGAAACTAAATGTCCTTCATTGAAGTCCACAGTCAAAAAATCACAGCCGGCAAAATGAACGGGAAATGATACCGGTACTTAAGGTTTGATGCAGACCTGCAGAGTCCGGAGTTTACCCGTTTAAACTAATCAAAGGAAAAAAAGTCTATATTTCCAAAGGTAAGGGTGGGAAAAATATATATCCACTATTGTTCGCCGCGACAACAGGTCTCACTCACCTTTACCCCACTTCCCGTCAGCCCGCGTTTGCTCCGCCCCTCTTTTTTAATTCGCAAAACATATCAGAATAAGTTTCTCAAATAAATACATTACAAATATACAGGTGCAAATACATATTACACATGGGTTACACATATTTATAAAGAAAGACGGTACAGCGAGAGAGTTTTCAAAGCTTTAATAATAATAATCTAACTTTCATCCGGGCAGTTAATGGTAGCAACACGCTAGCAACACAGTAAACGGGTCTGTTAAAAAAACATACCGTACTTGTAAAAATCACGGTAAACCGTCCTCATCTTCCTCCTTAGAACTGAAGCCATCAAAGTCGTCTTCCTCACTGTCGGAAAGAAACAGCGTCATATAGACGTCGTCCCACGTTCCCGCAGCCTCACTCGCGCGGTCACTGTCGCTGGTGTCCCCTTCTCTCTGTCACTTTTCGCAACCCGTTGGTGATGGTGGATTTTTTCATGCTGCCCCACGCTGTCAGGATCCACTGGCAGACTTGCGAAAAAGTTGCCAGTTTTAGTGAAAGATTTCTCGCCGCTAGTCAAGCCAAGAAGTTGCAGTCTTCCTCTGTGCATATATTCCACCGGTCTAAATCTTACCCTTTGTACTGGAGCGCCGCTGGCGGCCGTTAGAAAAATGACATCAATTGGCCGCATCACTGAATAAGCCGCAGGGTTGAACGTTTGGGAAAAAAGTAGCGGCTTATAGTCCGGAATTTACGGTAATCCAAACACACTTTAAAATAGGATAAATGCAAAAAGGCGCTGCCTCAGTTGTGTTTTTTTTTGTTTTTTAGCCAAGCAGCACATCGCCGTCCTGGGCAACCAGCTTCAGCTGAACAAGCATTGCCTGGACACGGCCCTCAACTTCTACAAAATGGCCCTGGCCAAACACCTGACCCACGGACGCAAGTCGGCCCACGTCATGGCCGCCTGCCTCTACCTGGTGTGTCGCACCGAGGGGACGCCGCGTATCCTTTTGCGGACTTTGCTAAAACGAGGTGGGCCGAAAACACCGTTCTCCCGAGAAGATGGAGGAACTCCGGAGATATTTAAAAGCGGGATTCATATTAAAAATATACTCAAACGTCAACAATAAATCATTTCGTCGTTTCAGGGAAAGAGAGATGTACCGTATTTTCTGCACTATAAGGCGCACCTAAAAGCCTTTATTTTTTCAAAAGCTGACCATGCGCCTTATAATACAGTGCGCCTTATATATGGATCAATATTAAGTCGCAAAGTCTTGCAACTAACTTGCAGCTGCCGACTAGATTTTCCTCCGAAGGCGAAGTCGTCCGCGGTGTATGCTGGGATTTATTTACCGGCGTTTCATTGGCTAACCAATGTCTCAATCATCATTTGAATCAGTCACTATTGGCTAAAGTTATTCGGAGGTAAAGGGGGCGGATCCTTTTGATCATTTACAGGCTCACATAGGCTAAAGGGGCGAAACAAAGCCTGCAATTGGCCGAAAAAGATGAATGTAAATCACACGTTGGGTTGCACTACGGCATAGAGAAAACATTTTTTACTATTCTGTATTTGTAAATATTTGACTCTCCTGGATTTACTCCACTCACGGTTGTAAGAAGACCATGGTTACGTATCATTATTGAACGTGATGGCTGCAAGAGAACTTAGGTGAGCTATGTGGATTTATATTTTCCCGGTATCTTGTTTTAGAACGACCTTGATGTTTCTGTGATGAGTCTATTTTTAAACTCAATTCAATTCAAAGTGTTTATCGTCATATGCACAGTAAAGAACCCCGTTTCCCTGCACAATAAAATTCTTACTTTGCTGTCCACACAGTTGCCAGCAAAAAATAAAATGGAAACTAAGAAATGTTTGGCATTTCTTGAATCCCAAGACTTTAACCTTCCGAATAATATTTGGATAATTGCTTCTTTGCAAGCTTTGGGAATGTTAAGGGGGTAATAAGTTGGACTGAACTATCTGACTGTTTTGTCCACGTTCCCGTTGTAGCGCCTTATAATCTGGTGCGCCTTATGTATGGAAAATATAGGACCAAAAACTATATTTTCGGGGTGCGCCCTATAACCCGGTGCGCCTTATAGTGCGGAAAATACGGTACATAAAGTTTTATTTAAAAAAACTATTATTTTTATTTTACAGGAGATGGCGATGTACATATCTATAAGTATACCTCCAACTTTCTTGACCGCCCAGGGATTCATTTATTCATTTAGTTTCTTTTTAAACCGTTTTTTTCTATCAATATTTAAAAAAATATTAAATTTTATAGAAAAGTTAGGAATTTAAGGATTGGGTTTTTGTTTAAGTGTAGAAGTAATACTTTTCATGTTTTTTTAATAGCTTTTTATTGTAATAAGTAATCCTTTAAATGCAAGACAATTATCAATATATATATAGATATAGATATATGTATATATATACACACAGGGTTGGGTAGGGTTACTTTAACTGGATTACTTTCAATGACTTTTGGATGACTCCAATACCAAATATGCTAATAAAAGACAAAAAAAAACTGAATATGAATAAAATGATGACTCACAACACGTGGTAAGCTTTCTCTCCTGGCTTTGATCTCCGGCAAAACTAACATAAAATGCGACAGAAACCAAATGAAAATAATTCCAAACAGCTTGCCGACATCATTTTTGCTGTTCCATGGATTCCGTTACTCCCCAAGCCTGCAAAAAATTTAGTCATTTTATTCATATTTAGTTTATTTGTTCTTTGATTAGCATATTTGGTATTGGAGTAATCCAAAAGTAATTGAAAGTAATCCAGTTAAAGTAACCCTACCCAACCCTGCCAGTGGATGAGATTGAAGTCTAATGTGACCTTAACAAATGGGTGACACTCTTAAACAGTGTTATTAATGATCCTAAATCACTTTTAGTGAAATTATTATTTTAAATAACAAGCCAAGCGCTCTGAACCTAAAACACCCCAGATCATATCTTACAATAATTGGTGAAAAAAAAATAGAACATTTCGAACCGCTACACCCTTAACACTAAACGCCTCTAAAATAATGCCCACCAGAGGGCGCAACAACTGCACAAACGGAATCAGACCGTGTTTTTGCAAATGACTCGCTGTTTTGATATCGTTACATAACAACGTCAATATATAGTAGAGATTTGAACATCACAATGTTACAAAAAAAGCATCAACATTTCATTCAATGGCTGAATGGTTTGCATTCACCGTTTTCTGACTTAACAGTTGCGGCGCAGACATGTTGTTGGACCTCAGCGACATCCTTCAGGTATGTCGATCTCGATCGCCGTGACTAAACATGAGTCAATTTTCCGATGAGTGCGTGTGCGAATTCCGAGACACAGCTGGGTCTCTGGGTGAGGGTATTTGCACCGGAGCAGCTGTCTGGCTGGAGCCCCTCCCGCCTAACATGCCCACTAGTGGCATGCGTGAGTGCGTGCCATTACTCAGGGATGACTCAATTAATGATGCGATAACGTCACAGAAGGTATTTAACACAGAATCGGAAGACTTTATAGCCTCATACTCAGTCGTTTACACATTTTGGGCCTCCAGTTTAGCATGCAGTGTTCTCGTTTGCCCGTGTCCCTGCGTCCTAGACGCATCATTTTTGCTGGCGACGCATAGTCTCAAATCAACGCAACTTTTTTGACACAAAATTGTCATTATTACCCGATTACATTTATTTTTAAACAAAGATTTACCGCACTCCAAACTTTTCGTCAGGCAGATCCGGCAGATGTTGTTTTGGTCTCGCGGTTCGAGTTTTCGTCTGCACGCTGTAAAGTTGACTGTTTTTGGATGTGTATTTCTCAGACTTCCATGCTATGAAATTAACCTGTTTTTATATTTAGGAATATAAAAACCATCAACATACACATGGTCACGTTTCAAAGATCAGTCTAATTCCATTTTCTTTGTAAATACGTTTCTCAATTTTATTTCATTTTATTGTGAAGTCGCGCTTATGTGTGACTTCATTTCCTGTTTATGTGTCAAGAAAATAAACCATGCCTACTGACCGATTGGGGGGAGCTCGGCCAGGGAACTTGGGAAGATGGCTGCTCGGCCGTGCCCGCTCCATTCGCGAAGGAGGTTAAAACCTAAATGAGTGTTTTCATCTGAGTAATTCTGCCAACAGAGAGTTTATATCTTGTATATCTCTCACAACGCCGATCTCGAGTTGTGTGGAGAAAAGTCCGTCTCTTTTTGGAGAACCGGCTTTTTCGGCTCAACTCATTCAAGAGAGCCGGCTCTCAAACGGCTCACTTCCTTTGATGCATTATATTACGAATTATTATGTTGTATAAAGAAGTTAAGAAAAAAAGGAAGTATAAGAATAGAAAATGAAAAAAACAGGTTTGTGGTTATCCCTTTAATCGGAATATTACTAACAATAATTTGATGCAGAAAATGAACTTATAATTTGATGATTAAAACTGAATGAATACATAGATTTTTATTATATATTTGTCACCGATTTACGATTTCAACCTCGATAACACTAAATTTTGGGGACCCATAGATCTCTGTTGGGACCCATAGATTTTTGAGCATGCGAGTCCCCGGGACTCATCACTTTTCACAGGTAAAATGAACACTGAGCATGTAGGATTTCCTGTGTCATTGTAATTTCCTGATTGTTCCACTCCCTCTGACTTTTTGTGCTACTCCTTGTGTTAAGCGTAACTTCCTGTTCACATACTTTTCTACAGAAACGCGGACAGGACCCACTTGCGTTCGTTTCTCTCAGTTTTATTGAGAAGGAGGAAAAGGTTTGCACCCACAATCCGGTGATCGTCGGTCAGGGGTAGCAGGTCGCCCGGAATGCTAAAGTGGCACTTCCAAGGCGAGCGAAGTCAGTGTCGGGAGCGGGGAAAAGCAGATCGATGGCCGGGACGGGGTAGCAAAAACGTAATCGAGTTCAGAAAAGGGGTCGGAGCCGGGAATGACACAGGAATGTGGACAGGAGAAAGTCGGGGTCAAAAAGGCTTGCTTAGCGGGAGCTGAGGTTCGTAGACGGACTGACAACGGGTGACAGGAAGACGGGGGTTTAAAAAGAGATAAGCAGCCAATCAGCGTCCGAGGCAGTTGGTGCCAAAGGAGCAGACTCAGGTGCCCCGCATCATTAATCATGACACTTCCATGTTAATTCCTGTTCAATGTCTGTTGTTATGTACCGGTATTTTCTGAAAGTTTTTCTGTGAATTACTATTATTATATTTTTTTGTAATTACTTTATGTCCAACTGTGTTTTTGTGTTACTTCCTTTATTTCAATTCATGATCTTGCGCGACCCTGTTTACGTTTTCACTGTGAAGGTGTTACTCGGTGTGTTACTTCCTTGGCTAGAGTGTCACATCCCGCAAGAGGAGCAAATAGTAAACAAGCATTCAACATTCCAGGCGGCATGTAAATTCCTGGCCGCAATTCTTCTCTTAGAATAGCAGCAGTCTGCGGAGTATTTATGCGGGGGGCGTGGTGAGAGACTGACCCTCCGCCACCCAAACATTGTGAAGTTCCAGAGATCTGAGGCCCTTTTTTTTTGCAAGCCTTCGCTGGCGTCTGCCTCCGGGTCATGGCGGCGGGCGCCGGGTGACAGAAGTCAAAAGGACGCCTCGTGTCTTTGTCATTCGGCCTTTCACTTTTCTGAGACTGCTAAAGGGGGGTTCAATTAAGATGGTCGGGGGGAGAGGGGGGTTATGACAAGGCCTTCTGGAGGGCGTATGCGATGAAACATCTGTGACACGCACACCTGTCACACACTGAGATCATGGATAATGGGATTAAACCAAAGACGGGACGAGCTGATGAAACCACTAAACTAAAAAGATGACTGAATGTCTTTCATTGCCATTGTTTATAGACATCATTTTTTCCCCCTGTCTTATTTCATCATTGATGTCCTAAATCTTTCTCTTTCCAGGTGAACGTGTACACTCTGGGAAAAACCTTCCTGGCGCTTTCCAAAGAGCTTTGCATCAAAGCTCCTGCTATAGGTATTGTTCACCAGTCAAACACCTTCAAATACAATGTCTGTACTGCATGCATGTAGAACAAGGAAGGTCATAAATCACCTGATTATTTTTTTTCTCATTGATTTGAGGACACATTAAACAATTAAGGACCATGATCAATTATGTTGGGTTCTAAATGCTGTGTAATTATAACTTACTGGTCTGTCACTAGGCATTTTTCCTGATCTATTTTGGTCTTAATGATTTACAACCACCTTATTCGATTTAATGACGAAAATAAGTGATCACAATTTAGGACACACGTTAAACAATTAAAGAATATAATAAACAATTTCAGGTGGTAAATGCTGCTTAAATACATCTTACTGTCCTGACATAATTATTTAATCTTATTGGTATTGATGATTTAAAACCACCTTTTTATATCTTTAGACAGCCAGAAAGCAGATAAATGGTCAAAATCTAGGATTCATATTAAAGAATGAAGGACTATAATGGCTGATTTAGGGTGCTAAATAATGGGTAAATACACCTTACTCTCCTGACACTTTTCTTGCTTCCCAATCGGTTATAATGATTTATGACCTTAGTAGATCTAAAGACAAAAAGAATGCACGAATAAGTGGTCAACATTAACGATGCATATAACAATTATTATATATTATTTTTTTGTGCAAAATGCGGTTTAATTTTATTTTAGTGTCCTGACACCTTTTGTTTCCTTACTGGTGATGATTTATGACCACCTTATTAATTCTCAAGTCATCCAGATTAAATAAACAGTCAATTTAGGACACATATTAAACAATAATTTATTCAGAGGACTAAGTTCTGTTTAAATGCATCTTACTGTCTTATATTATTCTTGTTTCCCAATTGGTATTTATGATTTATGACCACCTTATTAGAGCTCAGGACAGACAGAATGCAGAAATGTGGTTAAAATATTAAAAATCAGTTGTCTGCAGTACAGATAAACTTGTTAAATGTGCCACGTTTAATTTGACGACGTGTATTTTGAGGTGTGAAGGGTTTTTGGTGGAGGGTAGTTGTTTTTTGGTAAATGATTTAGGGCAAGTGGAATGTTTAGTTTTTCTCTTAGATTAGGAATTTATGATTGTTTTATTATTTTAAATCAATTTTGCAACAGTCTACCTTTCGTTTTACAGTATTATACAGCTTTAATCAGTTTCTGAAACTCATGACAAAAAGTTACAGGACACCAGGGCAGACAACTCTGAAAAGTTGCCTGCCTCATTTTTCCCAACCTGAAACACAATAAGACAACTCATCGCAAAAAAACAACAACAACATTGTTGCAAAGTATTAAGGATTGATCATCAGAATATATAATAGAACAACACTTTAATATTAAGTTCATTCTAAATCTACTTATAACATTCATTGCATGTATATGACATCACTGCTTTCCATCTTCCATGAGTATATTTTTACTAAGTATTTACTCATCTTCATTCATGCAATGTTTGCGTTGCGTCGTCTGCTACAAGCCACGTGAACTCCTCTTTCTATGATGCTTTTAATGTACGTTTACGTTTTGTATCGTCTTCAATTTTGTTAGCTTCTTTTGAATCTTCTGGAGCTGAGGTTTTGGCCTGATTCCTAACCATTTATCAATTTTTCTTGTGTTCTCTGTGCGTCTACATTGGAAAATGATATGCAAATGCACGACCTTATAACGCTCGTGAAAGTCCGGAAGCACAGAGTTATTCGATGCAGGCTTCTGATTGGCTGCCGAGTATGCAAATTGGCAAATGAACCGAAATTCAGAAACTGAACGAAGATTTAGAAATTGGAATAAAGCAAACGTTTGATTTGGGGGGAACAGATTTTTTTTTATTTCTTGAAAAAGTTGTCGGCCACCCGGGCGGAGACGTTTTGTAAGTTGTTCAACGAAGTCTTTCGAAAAAGTTGACTAAACTCTAATTAGCGATTATTGGAGAGATATATCCAATCACACACACACACCACACAAAGCCACTTGTGAGAACTTTTATGTCATGAACTGGTACATAAACATTTCTTTACACAGCATCAAGCCGTTTTAACAAATATTTTTCAATGAGAACAAAATCCAAACCTTGGTGAGGGTGCAGCCTCAAGTGCAAAACAGCAATAACCCTAAAAGATCCTCCACCACCTACTGTAGATCTTTCTAATGTGAACATGGTCTATTTGGTGAACTGGACTGCAGTTGCTTGCCAAAGCTTTGTTAGAGTTGGCCGGGAGAATTTGTTTCTCTGTTGATTTGGGAGAATTCTGACTAGGTGGAGAAATGTGGTTAGAAGTAGATTCTGATCAAAGAAATCAGTGGAACGTATAAGATGATTTTGGCATCAGGGTTGTAGATGTCTTGGGTCATGTTTACTTGATTTAACTTTGGTTAATTGTCTTTGTAGCTTTTCAGTTGAAGGTGGTATCAGGCCAAGTGTTTCCTATACTAGTTTGTCTCCATTCAAATAGCAAAGAGCCAGTTTCCCAATTTAATCCAACTTGAGCGTGGTCCAGTTGTGTCGTCGACATTAGAAGTGTTTAAATAACAAAAATAAGCTTAAATTAAATAAAGTTCCAGCAAAGTCTCTTTCCGATGCTACATAAGAGGATGAATCCAGTCCCATTTAAGCGTTTCATGCGTAAAAGACGAGCTCGGGGATCTGCCCTCCCTGCACGCCGGTGCCGTTGGTGCTGTCCGAGGAGCACTGGAACTGGAAGGTGACCTTGCCGCACTGCACCTCAGTCATGCCCTCCTGTCCAAAGTAGCTGAGCTCGTTGCCGTCCAGAACCACGCTGGCCGTGTAGAAGGTGTCTGGCTCGATCTGGACCGGGTGCTCGAACCAGACTGGGAATGTCCCGCTCGATCCGTCCGAGACGAACTTGGTGTGGCGCTGGGCCAGCATGGCGCCCTGTCGCTTGAGTTCTATGCGGGCGCCGTACTCTGCCTTGCCGCCGCTGGATCCGTACAGGCCCAGCCCGGTGATGAAGATCCGCTTGTCCACGGCAAACTGGATGCTATCGCAGCGGCCTCGGTAGCGCCACTGGTTGCTCCGGTAGGCCGAAGACTGGAACCTGTGGCACCTTTGCGGCGACAGACCCGTCCTGGCGCTCGTAGGAAAGTCCAGACGGGGTTTATTAGCGGCAGTGTACCATAAGAACATGTTGCGCGTCTCTTCCAGGGTAAGGATGTCGGATTGCGCCGCCCCGTCGGCGAACTCTTCTAAGCTCATGGCGGGAATGCGCACCAGAAAAAGCGCCTTGCCCAAAACCTGTCGCTGGTTCTGGATGCTGGGCACCAACCCCTGCCGCTGGCACTCGGCGGCCGCCCAGTTGATGACGGCCTCGAAGACCACCGCTTCCTTGGCGTTGAGCGTCTCCCGGCGCAGGATAATCTCCAGCGTCTGCGCGTCGATTTCGCAAAAACCTTCGGAGCGCAGGGCCAGCTCGGCCTGAGCGTCGATGACCTCCCAACAGCGCTGCGTCAGTTCGGGTTCCTCGAACAGGCGGCTTTGGGAAAGCAGAACGCAAGCGTTTTTGGCCTCCAGGCTCGTCTCCAGGAAGTTGACGCAAGCCCGGGCCAGCGCCGGGACGATGTACTTCTTGGCGGCGTACAGGGTGGCCAGCACCGTGTCTGCTTCCAGGTCGATCTCGTCACTGTACATGTACCTGGAACATATATTTTTTTCTAAATGTCATCAAGTACAAAGCAGGAAGTAGAAGTTGCTGACAAGTATAATAAGAACAACCTCGGAAGTCGTAGAAAATACATCAATGGATTTTGAACCTTGCAAGGAGAACAGCAGAGGACCCAAACCCGAGATAAGAAATTCCAACTTGTTCTAAAAGCCCTCTCTGAGCCCTTTCATTTTATTAAATTATCTAGGTTAGAAAAGCAGACCCACTCTAGAGGGTGTGGAAATCGGAAGAACAGCAAAATAATTGTTTTTTAATGAAAATGATGTGAAACTGTGCCTAACAGTATAAATAACGAACAACATTGAATTATACTGTAGTAGTGAAAATAACAAACTGGCATCTTTTGCAGGTGTTCAATGTCAAAAACAGAATAAACGTATCAATTGTTCTATAAGATAATGTATCCTAATAACAAATATTATCTACACACTACTATAGTACACATAAAACAATCCAAACTAGTCCGCTGCCCTCTAGTTGGGAAAAATTTTGGCCTGATTGGGTTTTTTCTGTGGTTGTGGGCGGAGCTTATGTACAAGTAGTATCGGTATCTGGTATCGCTTCCCGGTATCAGTGAAAAGTAGTCACAATTCTGCTATACCTTCCGAGAAGCGAACTATTCCGATGTTCACTTCCCATCAAATGAACCACGGCAGCCTCCCAGCATGCTTTGCAGCACTGCAGGTTATTTTTAACCTTCTGCTCTCAACATCATCGTCAGGCCACCATTTTTTTCCCCTAGATTGGCTGAACAAAGAGCAGCAGAAGAGCCGTAATTACAGACAAGTCTTGTTGGGTCCGGATGAGTAATGACGGGCTTTTGAAGTCTCGGTGTGTGGAATCCTACCCCGAGCTAGCAGTTATATTGTTCCCCATTGAGTCGTTTGTCCAATTTTGTGGAGCTGCCGAGTTGAAAAGTTTCAGTCGGACAGAAATTTTCTCCCGGTGCCATCTTGCAGTGTAAGGGAGTTGAAGTGTTTTATTCAGACATTAAAGGCGGAGAAGAGGAGCGGGCAGTTTTGCCGATGGTGCACATCTAATCATTGGGCTGAGGAGTAAATTATTCATACCTCAGAGCAAAGAGAGAATTTTTGGGTCACTTTAATATAGTACATCCCAGGATAAAGGAACCCCGCCTTAAGGGGATGTTCACTTTATGGTGTGGAATAAGATTTGTCAGCCTTTTATGGCATTTTCCCCCACTATATAACATTAACAATATATTATTTTGCTTCCCAAAAAGATACATAGGTAGATACTTAATTCATCCCCGTAGGGAAATTCACACTTCCAGCAGTATCCTTGTGCTACGGAAAATACACACTGTAATAAACATGGGGTAATATGCAAATGTGGGGGTGGGGTTTAAGGTGGGCTTTTACTCCCCCGGGTGGAGTTAAAGAGCTTCATGGCATGAGGAAGAAATGATCTGTCTGTCCGTGGAACAAGACTGTGACAGCAGGAAAAAAAATCTGCACCTCTTTATGGTATTTTGCCCACTATATGACGTCAATAACAAATTATTTTGCATACCAAACATGTAAAATTCAAACATTGTGGTGTTTATGCGTATGAGTTTTCGAAGATACTCGTCTTCTATTGGTCGACGTTATATAAAAAACTGGTCTGCTATGAAAATACAGACATACTATTGGCTGAACTCCCTCCCACAATGCTCTTCTCCATGATATTTGAGTTCTGAATCTTAAATGCTTCAAAAATAATTTAAAAGTCGGTGATATTTATCTGCTATGGGTCCCAAAGCTTGCAGCTATGCTTAAGATAGAGGAAGAAAAAAACATGATAACCATGGAAAGAAAGCTTCAAAGGTACAAGAATCAATACCCTCGTTAAGGAATATGATTGTAATCAATCAACAATTGGGACTATTATTAAATAATGAAAGCAAGGTCATTTACTAAAAGCATGAGAATACTCGATAGTGGGGTTTTTTTGTTTTCTGTTGTTTAATAATACTCATATGATAGTAAGTAGTACCGTATTTTCCACACTATAAGGCGCACCGTGTTATAAGGCGCACTTTCAATGAATGATATATTTTTAAACTTTTTCCATACATAAGGCGCAACCCATTATAAGGCATGCTATAAGTGCATGCTGGTTTAAGATCAGGTAATTGTGCAATTTTGTAATTGTAATCCTGTGCAGTGTTTCAAGACATTTTTGTGATTAAGGGCGTCATAAATAAATGTGACTTAACTCGACTTGGCTACGGTAGAGGATGTAGTTACGTTATGCAACCGTTAAATGGTGCCGCGCTAAAGGGAATGTCAACAAAACAGTCAGATAGGTCAGTCAAACTTTATTAATAGATAACAAACAAGCTTTCCACAACTCTATTTACTCCCAAAATGAATAAACAGCCGTTTTATTATTGTCTCTGAGGTAAAGCATTTTCGTGACACATCTTTGAACAACAGCAAGGCATAACATTTTACTTTTCCTCCATTTAGTCGACACGCAAAAAAACGTCCGATACTGTTATGGTAAATCAAACGTTAGTGCAATCGCAATATAGTGACACTCGTAATGTGCAAAAACAACAAGTGCAAAACAATAACAGTAAAGCAATAACATAATAACTGTAAAATGTAAAACGTTGTAGCGGGTTTTACATAATTCACCCGTGGAACCATTGTTCAGTTAGCGAGTTCCTAGGGGGACTCTTAATTCTGCCGGCTCGAGCCACTCTCGTGTTCGATTCATTAATGTTGAACTCTCTCGCTGCTGCTCTATTCCCGTGTTCTACTGCGTGACCGATCGCCTTGAGTTTAAACTCTGCGTTGTAAGCGTGTCTCTTAATAGGAGCCATTTCCGGGTCTTTATACAAACGCACAAATAAAAGAGAATCGTTGTTTAATATTTCCCAGTATGCACAGCGCACTTCTTCTTCTACGCGGAAAATGGAGTCGGTGGCTGCCTACCGTAAGTTGCGAGACCTTGTAATTCAATAATGATCCATAAATAAGGCGCATAATCAGCTTTTTTTTTTAAAAATCAGATTTTATGTGCGCCTTATAGTGCGGAAAATACGGTACTTACTATAAACTAGTGTTATTTTAATGTTTTTATCTGGGATACTGGGGGTTTGGGAGGCATAAGCTAATTACCATTAGCTTCTATTTCACCTTACAATCTCCACCTTAGAACAGATGGGGTGTCTACTGTATAACTCTCCATAGGCACTCACTTGAGCAGGATGAGGAAAGCGGCAGGTTCCACATCCGGGATGTGGATGTCGGCCTCATCCTCGGCAAGGTCACTGTAGAACATGGCGCAGAACACGGAGCTGCCCACAGCCAGAACGTACTGCCGTAGCAAAGGAGAAACGTTGAGGTCGTCGTTCTCTGTGAATACCAACTAGCTTTTTTGTCGGGTTACCTTGTGTGCCGGAACCCTCTGTGAGCATCCCGGAGGGCCCACAATAAAGTGGACGTCGGCCATCAGCTCGTTGTTGAACATCAAGGCGTTCCTTCAAAAAGAGAGATGTTCAGGAACAATTCACGTGAGGCACAGCCAGTGTTCCCTCTAGAAAATCTAGCCAGCGCACAAAAATCAGGGCTCAAAATTACTTATTAAGAGGCGACTTAAGTCAAAGTTACAGTGCATGAAGGTCAAAATACACGGGTTCCCCTGACGTTGTGTCCTAAATGCGGTATTTTGAAGTCGAACGAAGTCGAGTAAAGTTAGTAGAGTATGTCGGGAACCGGCTTCTTCGGCTCGGCTCACTAAAAAGGGTCCTAAACGGCTCTTCAGGTTGTTTTTGCTTCTTTAATCCCAACATGACCAAATATTAAGTAAAATTATGCACAAAATGACTTAAAGGAAGGGGGGAATAGAACAAAAAAGAAAAAAATACCAAAATGAAAAAGTAGTGAAAAGCTGAGAAAAAAGGAAACAAAAGGAAGAGAAAAAAAGAAAGAATCATTTAGAAAAAAGCGAGAAAAAAAGAAAAGAAAGAAAATTACAGGGAACATCGGGCACAGCTATATTCCAATATTGTCAAGTTGACAACAAAAGCTAACTGCAGAATGACTTCTACTAATATTAAATACCATTTTTTTAAAGTACTGTTGAAAGAAAAATATTTATAACCCTAAAAGCATGCAAGTTGCAAATCAATTGTCAAAATAGGTCGTTTTGTACTTTTAATTAAACGAGCTACATGCATTCATTAATTGTATGAACTCCTTATCATTTTACCTGTACATTTGTTTAAAAAGAGTCGAAAATATCTTAACCCTTATCACAACAACAGAGGATCGTGATTGGCCAGAAAAATACAGTAGACCCCCACAATATGGCAACCCTTTCGGTTTCGATGAAGATGTTTGGCATTTTCCCCACCATACGGCATCAAAAATATTTATTTGGTGTGTTAAGTCTTTCAGACGCTTGCCTGCTTTTGTTGGACATCATGTAAAATGTTGGACTGCTATTGCTTTGAGTCACGACGTCATGAAAATTCCAATTTGCTATTGGCTGAACTACCGCCCACAATGCCTTTCTCCTCTGAATCTTGTGTTGCCTCTTAAAGACTTTGAGCATTTGCGAGACGACTGAATTTATATTTTATTCTGTTTTAACTTGCAGTGATGTTCAAGAGAGGAGTTAAAACATGTCAACCAGCTTGCGATCATGAAGAAATATTAAATAGGCACATAAATCACTACCCTAGGTAAGGTGCATGGCCATAATTGACGAGCAGGACTACTTTTTAGAAATAAGGCGACGATTAAAGCAAGGTCATTTTTTTTAAAGGCATTACAATCCTCACATGTAGAAATCACCTTTGCATCCACCCTTTACTCCACCCGACCAACTCAAGTAATGTCACACCTGAGGTAAATCAAATTTCATTTTCAGTGTGTATCTAAAATGCTGTTTAATCATAAGCACATATTACACATTAGTAGTACTTACTATACACTATGTTGTCATTTTAACGTTTTTATCTGCTGCGGAATGCATCTGCTATGCATTACAATAGGTTTCTACCCTCTCCTCACTCTGTGAGCCCATCCTTGGAACAGATTAACGTCATACTGTATCTAAAATGTCAATACAGTCCTGTTGTTGCCGCATCACAACCACCGATTGGATCGTTACTCGCCATGAAAACATTCCTTTTGGTTCAGGCGCCTGGGGAAAAACATGTTATGCCTATAGATTACACATAAGTAGTATTAACAATATGGTGTTTTAATGTGCTTCGGAAAGCTGCTGTGAGTAAATTTTACTTTGCGATCTCTACCTAAGGACGGATTTATGTCGTATCCCGGGGGTCTAAGTCACAGGTGTCAAACAGGCGGCCCGCTGGCCAGATCAGGCCCGCGAAGGGATTGAATCCGGCCCGCGAGAGAGCACTCAGAGAAGCGCAAGAGAAAAACAAGCTGCAGGTTGAAATATGTCCACTTGATGTTGCCAAAGCCAGGTGCCTCTCACAAAGACACTGTACTTGTGTCTCTCTCTCTCTTTTAATTTTCTATCATGTCTTTTCCTCCCTTTTTTTCTCTCTCTCTTTATCTTTCTTTGTTTCTCTCTCTCTCTTTGGCTCCATTTCTTTTCCTTTGTCTCTCAGTCTCTTTTCTATTATGTCTTTCTTCCTCCATCTGTCTCTCTTCCTTTTTGTCTCTCTTCCTCTTGTCTATCTCTCTAGCTCGATCCATTTATTTTCAATTATATTATCTCTTTCACTCTCTGTGTCTCTCTTTTTCTCTTCCTTTGTTTCTCCTTGTTTCTTTCTCGCTCTGCCTCTTTTAAGTCAAGTCAAGTCATTTTTAATTTTATAGCCCTTAATCACAAAGAGTCTCAAAGGGCTTCACAGGTTATTACACAGACTATTTTTTCAGACTATTATTACACCATCCCCTGATCTGGAACCAACATGAGGGCAAGGAAAAACTAAAAAAAAACCTCAACATGGGGAAAATGAAGAAACCTTGAGAAGGGACCGCACATGAGGTATCCCCCCTTCCAGGACTTCCATTTTTCCTTTTCTCTCTTTCGTCGTTCTCTCTTCCTACCCTTTGCGTTTTCTTTTCTCTTTTCTCTCCTGTGTTTTTCTCTTTGGATTTGATTCTTCCTCTCCCTTTCTTTTCCCCCTCTCTCACGACTTTTTATCTTTTGTTTATCACGCTCTCGCCCTCTCTCCTTTTCCCTTCCTCTTTCTCTTATTTCTTTCTCTTTAATCTACTAGCCCGGCCCCCCCGACAGAATGTTTGTTCTATCGTGTGGCCCCAGAGTTAAAATGACTTTGACACCCCTGATCTAAATTGTCGATACGATCCGGTCTATGCCACATCACCACAGCCTATTGGATCGTCGGTGGCCAGGAAAATACTCCTTGAAAAATAATGTTAACGAGCATATAAATCGATGAGTTTAATGCTAGAAATCCAAAGTGTTTTCCGAGAGTTGGCACCTTTCCCGGAGCGTGGGGTGGCTGCCCTGCCAGCTGCGGGGCTCTGCGCTGTTGTTGTTGCCGCCGCCGCCGCTGCTGACGTGTTGACGCTCTCCAGCGGCCGCCGCAGTCGCCGCGCCTCCGTTTTCCCCGCGGCCCGTTATCTCCCCACCGGCCTGGTTGACGGCCGCAGTCGCCGCCGTCACCTCCTTAGTCGCCGCCTTGTCGGCGTCCGCCACCGTGGTGCCGCTCGCCAGGTTGCCGTTGCCGGCGGCGCACAGCTCCGCGGCCATCTTCCTGTGCTTGTCGTGGGGCGGCAGCGGGAGCTTCGCCGGGAGCCCGGCGAGCTTCTTGGACTTTCTGAGGGTGTCGGGCAGCAGAAGCAGGCAGCTCAGGCACCTCATGATCCGGCCATGATGCAGCAGCCGGCAGTCCGCCGTTGGCATCGGCACGAAAATGGAGGGGGAAAGGGGGGGAAGCGATGCGATGATGGCTTGGGGGAAATAGTGTTTTTTTCCCCCGGAGGTTTCAACCGTGTCACCCCGTTTCCTCTACGCCGATTTGTAAACGGCGTCCGCGGTCAAGTTTACGCCAGCAGCGCATCTAAAAATATCCTCCCGGGCCTTCGACGTTCTTGTTTATCGTCGTCCTCCTCCTCGTCGCTGCGTCGTTTTGTTTTCCACCCGGAATCGAGGTCCTAACATCGGGTTACTCCGTCCCGGAGCTCGACGGTGGTTTGTTATGGAGAGTGGTTACTTTCCAAGCTGTGATCTTTATTTTTATTTTTTTTCCCTCTCGTCTCCTCCCCGTTTTTTTCCCTCCGCCCCGCCCCTCTTTTTCCACCAATCATCTTAAAGCGGGTCTTTGACGTCACCTGGAGCTAAACCTCCGCAGAATGCGTCATGGCGCAACGCGCACACGAGTGCTCCACCTCCGCGGAGTGGGTTAGGGCTGGAGAATTAATCCGCAATTTCTAGTTTTGAATAGGGTCGTCTTTTGAAGTGAGGAGATCACCTGAGGGCTGGAAAGAATAGAAGTTAAAGTCACTGGAAATAAGTGACCTAGATATCTTTTAGTCTCTTTCTCCATGGGCACGATCGCAATGATGACAAAAAAACAAAAGGAGACCCCCGTTTGAGGTGGGGATCGTAAACTGGAAATTGTCGTAAAGCGGGGGTGCAAATATAGGGTCACTATATTTTATACCTTCTGGACCCAAAATAAAATGGTCGATTGCAGAGTTTTAAGGGGTGCAGAGCAGAACATTGTTTTAATTTCCCATAACATGTAAATTCAATTATGATAACATCCATCCATTATCTGCACCGGTTATCCTCAGTAGGGTCGCGGGGGTGCCGGAGCATATCCCAGCTATCTTCGGGCAGTGGGCAGGGGACACCCTGAACTGGTTGCCAGCCAGTCGCAGGGCACACAGGATCAGACAATTCGCTCGCTCATTCACACCTAGGGACAATTTAGACTGGCCAATGAACCTGACATGCATGTTTTTGGAATGTGGGAGGAAAACCGGAGTGCCCGAAGGAAACCCACGCAAGCACGGGGAGAACATGCAAACTCCACACAGGAGGTTTGATCTCACGACTTCGGAACTGTGCCGCACTAACCACTGCGCCGCCGTGCTGCCCGACCCAGATATCATTTAGACTCTTTCTCCATTAGCACGATCGCAATGAGGACAAAAAACAAAAGTTGACCCCCGGTATCTGAGATTATTCCGTTTGAGGTGGGGATCGCAAACTGGAAATTGTCGTAAAACGGGGGTGCAAATATATGGTCACGATATCATACCTGTCAAGCTCCAGGGTTCCATGCCCGTACAAACTGTCGTATTTTCCCTTACAAATACAATCTTACACCATTTTTTTTTCAAACGTGTTTATTTATGTAGTTTAACATGTTATATTGTACATCTCATCTCATCAGCTGCACCGCTTATCCTCAGTAGGGTCGCGGGGGTGCTGGAGCCTATCCCAGCAATCATCGGGCAGTGGAAAGGGGACACCCTGAACTGGTTGCCAGCCAATCGCAGGGCACACAGGGACAGACAACTTGCTCGCTCATTCATATTGTACATGTGTTTCTTATATCATTCTGTACATATTCTTAATAAATGATGAAATTACAATTGTTGCTTAATTAGGCAGCTACTTTCACGTCGTTTTTGCAAGCAACACAATACGAATGTTCCACACCTTTCTTCGAAGCTTGTATCAATCCCTCGTATTGTCCTGACATTTGCTCCCATTCTTTGTGATGCTAGCCTCTTCCATTTAACTTACAACTTTTTAATTCAGGTTCGGCCATTGCAACTTGATGATTGTATCCAAAGAAAATTCAAAACTATGTTGTAATGTAGGCCTACTGCTCCGCTTTCGCTTTGTTCACGTGTGATCGGAATGATGCATGATGGGAAATCCCCAGGAGGCATGCGCACAGTAGCATCAAACCGCTCGCTTCGTTTGCAACGAAAAAAAACGATACCGAGATAGAGGCTACCGCGGCGAACTCGTTTGACTTGGTTGATTTGCCGTTTGGTGATCGTCGGTGTATACCGGATGGTACCCATCATTGACTTATTTGCGTTTTTCTGGACAGATTTTCTTGTACGTCGTACACGTCTTAAAATACATAATAAACGTACTTTGTACGGCAAAACGTACAGGTTGACTGGTATGCCTTCTGAAGCCAAAATAAAATGGTCTATTGCAGGGGCGCTTTTATGTTGAGAGCTTTAGGGGGTGCAGAGCAGAACATTGTTTTAATTTCCCATAACATGTCAAATTCAATTACGATAACATTTTCTTTAAAATATTGTGCTAAAGGCTTTTCATTTTATGAATGCAGTTTTAATTACCATATTTTCCGCACTATAAGGCGCACCGGGTTATAGGGCGCACTCCGAAAAAATCGTTTTTGGTCCTATTTTTGACATACATAAGACGCACCGGATTATAAGGCGCTACAATGGGAACGTGGACAAAACAGTCAGATAGTTCAGTCCAACTTATTACCCCCTTAACATTCCCAAAGCTTGCAAAGACGCAAATACGTGTCGAGAACACGTGCGGATGCGGTGTCCGTACGATGTCACTCAAATGCATCGTTCCAAATATCATTCGGAAGGTTAAAGTCTTGGGATTCAAGAAATGCCAACCATTCCTTAGTTTCTATTTTCTTTTTCGCTCGCAACTTTACCGTGCATATGACAATAAACACTTGGAATTGAGTTTAATTTAAAAATAGACACTCCATTCCATCCATTATCTGCACCGCTTATCACAGAAACATCGCGTTCAGTCTGAAACAAGATACAGGGAAAATATATATCCAGAGTAGCTCATCGAAGTCGTTGTGTTCAATAATAATGTGCATTCAATGTCCTCTTATATCCGTGAGTTTAGTAAATCAAGGAGAATAAAATATTTACAAATACAGTATAGTAAAAAACGCTTTCTGTATGCCGTCAACCACGTGCTATACGCATTCATCTTTTTCGGCCAATTGCAGGCTTTGTTTTGCCGTTTAAGGCAATGCCAGCCTGTAAATGATAAAAATGATCCGCTCCTTGACCTCCGAATAACTTTAGCCAATAGTGATCGATTCAAATGATGATTGACACATTGGTTAGCCAATGAAACACCGGTAAATAAATCCCAGCATACACCGCGGACTACTTGGCCTTCGGGGGAAAATCTAGTCGGCGGCTGCAAGTTAGTTGGAAGACTTTGCGACTTAATGTTGATCCATAAATAAGGCGCACTGTATTATAAGGCGCATGGTCAGCTTTTGAAAAAAATAAAGGCTTTTAGGTGCGCCTTATAGTGCGGAAAATATGGTATTTGAACGTTCCTTTTTCGTTTATTGAATTATGGCACTCCTGGGCTTCCATACTAACATACTCTCACCTGAATACACCAGAGCCTCCACAGACTTCGCCGCTATACCACAAGTGATATTAGCAATGCGAAAGAGGGGGCGAGAGTGGTGCTAGAATCAATTAGACTGAACCATTTCATGGTTGTGGAGTATTTCTAAAGCTGCGTGGTTCACTTTCAATTTTAATACTTTTTTTAAACAATTTTATGTAGCGTTTTTCAATTATATTCAAGCTTATTCTGTCGTTAATTTAGGAAAAGAGAGTTTTTACAATGCTATAATTTAGGGGGGGGGGGTGCTTGGGTTATGCCCACGGTATATAGTAAGGTACTACTTTTGTGTAATAGAATCATTGTTATTATCATAACAACATAGTGAACATTGTCTGCAAAAAGTTTAGCGCCTTTCAAGACACTCAAGGTCGCTGTACATATAATACTATTGTGAACTAACCATTATGTACGTCCGTTTCAAATAGATATACATGAAAGGCAAAAATGAAATTGTATTTACCTTTGGTGTGAAGTTGACATGAGCCGGTTGAATAGAGTGACGGGTGGATGCAGAGGTGGCAGGAGATTGTGACAGTGGATTTGAATTTAAATTGAAGTCAAACCTTCCACTTGCAAGCCTTGTCATGCCCTTAGACTATTTCCTTGCTCTAATTGCCTACTTATTTTCAAAAATAGTCCCGATCGGCCATGTAACTTAGCGTGAAACGTTTGCCCTCATCCTACTTGATATTCACATGGTAAGCATGTTTTTTCTTTTCTCGAGTATCACTGCAGGCCTTGGACCCCTTAGCGAATAGATGCTTTAAAAATACATTATTGTAACACCTACTCTTTTCTAAGCACACGAGATTCTGATCTGAATGAAGAAAGGCATTGTGGGAGGTAATTTAGACAATAGTATTGATAAAACCCAATAGCAGACCAGCATTTTATATGACATTGACAGGGTTGGTAGGGCTACTTTAAGTGGATTACTTTCAATTACTTTTGGATGACTCCACACCAAATATGCTAATAAAAGACAAAAGAAACTAAATATGAATAAAATGACTCCATTTTGTGCAGGCTTGGGGAGTAACGGAATACACGGAACGGCAAAAATGATGTTGGCAAGCTGTTTGGATTGATTTTCATTTGGTTTCTGTTGCATTTTATGTTAGTTTTGCCGGAGATCAAAGCCAGGAGAGAAAGCTTACCACGTGTTGTGAGTCATCATTTTATTCCTATTTAGTTTCTTTTGTCTTTTACTAGCATATTTGGTATTGGAGTCATCCAAAAGGCTGAAAAACCGTTTTATTCCACATCGTAAAGTGAAAACCCTAATCGCGCCATGTCAATATTGTAATCACCTAAAGCATACAACACGGGTCAATACCAAAATTGTCACGGAGGCCCTAATTGAGTTTCCCGGTGTGTTCTCAATTCTAAAAACGCATTTTTTTTCTGGGCTGCAGATCCGTGCCTTTACATCCCGCGTTTCGCCCAGCTACTGGAGTTTGGTGACAAGAACCACGACGTCTCCATGACTGCTTTGAGGCTGGTGCAGAGGATGAAGAGGGACTGGATGCACACTGGAAGGAGACCCTCTGGACTCTGCGGGGCCGGTAAGGACTGGGAGAGAGGAAGATAAGTCGCTTTCATGCCGAAACCGAGGCCTGACTGCTCAATTGTCCAGAGCCTTTCAAATCAGTTAAAAAAAAGAAAGAAAAAATATATAATATCCATCCATTATCTGCACCGCTTATCCTCAGTAGGGTCCCGGGGGTGCTGGAGCCCATCCCAGCTATCTTCAAGCAGGGGAAAGAGAGACAATTCAATTGCCCATTCCCACCTAGGGACAATTTGGACCAGCCAATTAACCTGACATGCATGTTTTTGGAATGTGGGAGGAAACCGAGAGAAAGACATAATAGAAAAGAAATAGAGAGACCGAGAGACAAAGGAAAATAGAGAGAGAGAGAGAGAGAGAGAGAGAGAGAGATATCCAAAGAAAGAGAGAAAGAGAGTAGAGAAAATAGAAATAGAGGAGAGAAAGAAGGGGAGAAAAAGAGAAGGTAAGAGAGAGAGAGAAAGAGAGAGAGAGAGAGAGAATCATAAAACTGAAAAAAAGGCTTAAGAATGAAGTGAAAATATTACAAAAATAAATGTTAAACTATTAGGTCTATTTGGACTTCACACGGATTTCCATTCATTTTCTAATTCTAATAATGACCAATTGATGATCAATTGAGCTTAATTGTTTCTCCATTATTGTCTTAATTAACATTGTTATTATTACATTTGACTCGACAATTTGTTTTCTTTTCGTTTCAATCATTAGCTTGTTTTTGCTTCTCTCTTTAGCATCGCTCGAGCCCACAGCGAATAAACGCAGTGCAAAAAAAAATTGTGTTCTACCTCCATTTGCCAAGCGTTTACGAAGCACACAAGATCGTGTAGGGAAAGGCGTTGTGGGAAGTAGTTCAGCCGATAGTATATCGACATTTTCAGGATGCTGTACTGCAAGCCGATTGGAGAAAAGCATTTTATATGACTTTAAATAGCAGACGGGTATCTTAGAGCTGTAATTACGCACGGGCATCGTTTTTCGACACACAAAATAATTGGCTATTGATGTCGTAGAGTAGGTAAAATCTGGTAAAGAGTGCAAAAAACACTTTATTCCACACCGTAAAGTGAAAATGTCGTAAGGCGGGGTCAGTGTATATTTGCATGCATATTCCAAAACCAAGCTAAGAAATATCGACCAGTCTCCCAGGAACACACGTCAAGCGCTAGTGACAGACTGAGGAGATCATTTCTCCCTCATGCCATGAGGCTCTTTAACTCCACCCGGGGGACTAAAAGCCCACCTTAAACCCCACCCCCACCTTTGCATATTACCCTATTTTTATTACAGTGTGTATTTTTCCGTAGCACTGTTTAATTACTCTATATCAACACGTTATAGTGGGTATTTTTGTATTCTATGTATATCTTTTATTTTATTATTTTATTTTTCAACACAAGGATACTGCTGAAAGTGTAAATTTCTCTACAGGGATGAATAAAGTATCTATCTATCTATCTCTATGTCTCTCTCTATCTCTCTCTTTCTCTATCTCTTTTTCTCTCTAGACATCTCTCTCTCTTTCTCTAGACATCTATCTCTCTCTTTCTCTTTCTTTTTCTCTCTTTCTCTCTAGACATCTCTCTCTCCCTCTCTCTCTCTCTCTGTCTCTTTCTCTCTCTCTCTCTCTTTCTATTCTTTTTTTTTTTTTTTTTTTTTTTTTTTTTTTTTTTTTTTTTAGGGGCGGCTGTAGCTCAGGAGGTAGAGCAATCGTTTTAGAATTAAAGGATCCCAGTTCGAATCCCGGCTTGTCCGTGTTACATGTCGAAGTGTCCTTGGGTAAGACACTGAACCCCTAACACCTCCAATAAGCAGGTTAGCGCCTTACATGGCTGCAAGGAGGCTATTGGGAAATGTTGAGCACATTGTAAAGCGCTTTGGGAAGTCATTGACTTGAAAAGCGCTATATAAATGCAGATCATTTCATTTTCATTTCATTTCTCTCTCTCTGTCTCTCTCTCTCTCTCGACATCTATCTCTCTCTCTCTCCGTCTATCTCTCTCTCTCTCAACATCTATCTCTCTCTCTCTCTGGACATCTCTCTATCTATCTCTCACTCGACATCTCTATCTCTCTCTCTCTTTCTCTCTCTCTCTCTCTCTCTCTCTCTCTCTAGACATCTCTCTCTTTCTCTTTCTTTCTCTCTCTCTCTAGACATCTCTTTCTCTCTTTCTCTTTCTCTCTCTCTCTCGACATCCATCTCTCTCTTTCTCTTTCTCTCTCTTTGTCTCTCTGTCTCTCTCTCTCTCGACATCCATCTCTTTCTCTTTCTCTCTCTCTTTCTCTCTCTGTCTCTCTCTCTCGACATCTCTCTCTCTCTCTTGACATCTATCTCTCTCTCTCTTGACATCTATCTCTCTTTCTCTTTCTCTTTCTCTTTCTCTCTCTCTCTCTCTCGACATCCATCTCTCTCTTTCTCTTTCTCTCTCTTTGTCTCTCTGTCTCTCTCTCTCTCGACATCCATCTCTTTCTCTTTCTCTCTCTCTTTCTCTCTCTGTCTCTCTCTCTCGACATCCATCTCTCTCTCTCTCTTGACATCTATCTCTCTCTCTCTCTTGACATCTATCTCTCTCTCTCTGTCTCTCTCTCTCTTTCTCTCTCTCTCTCTCTCTCTCTCTCGACATCTATCTCTCTCTCTCTCCGTCTATCTCTCTTTCTCTCTCGACATCTCTCTATCTCTCTTTCTCTTTCTCTCTCTCTCTCTCTCGACATCCATCTCTCTCTTTCTCTTTCTCACTCTTTGTCTCTCTGTCTCTCTCTCTCGACATCCATCTCTCTTTCTCTTTCTCTCTCTCTTTCTCTCTCTGTCTCTCTCTCTCGACATCCATCTCTCTCTCTCTCTTGACATCTATCTCTCTCTCTCTCTTGACATCTATCTCTCTCTCTGTCTCTCTCTCTAGACATCTATCTATCTAGACTTCTATCTATCTATCTATCGTGGTGATCTGATAATTAGATGTTTAAGTCATACATTTTCTCCTAAAAAAAGCTCCTGTTCAGATATTTTGGGAAAACATGTTCCTCGGAACAGCTTCAAGAAAGTTAATTAAATCCAAGTTTTGTCAGATGGAACTGCTTGTTCTTCCCAAGTGTGTGTGTGTGTGTTCCTGCGCTGTCTCGCTTTAATATTTAATGTTCATAAAAGATGGAGACGGATGCTGCGCCGGTTAGAGGAGTTTTGCAGCCAAAACACAAAACTAATCCTCTCCGTTTCCGATATTTGGAAAGAGAATTCATAGAAACGATGATGAGGATTCTTATTTTTTTGCCGATGCGCGCAGGTGAAGGTCCGCGCACGCTTCGAGTCACTTTTAGTCGCCGCGCTGCTCTAATCATGCTTACGTAAGTGTTCCTTCAAGGCTCGCTCGACTTCTCATTATGTAACGCTTGTTCTCTTATTCTGGACGCGCACATACATTTTCACACAAAGATCATTTTTTTGGGGGGGGGGGAGAAATATGAGACTTCCACGCCTGCTGTCACAACTTATACAATCGTTATTTAGAGCAGGGGTGTCAAAGTCATTTTAACTCGGGGGGGCCGCACGATAGAAGAAACATTCTGTCGGGGGCCGGACGAGTAGATTAAAGAGAAAGAAGGAGGGAAAAGGAGAGAGGGCAGGACAAAGAAAGAAAAAGAGAGGGAGAGAGTGTGAGAAACAAAAGATCAAAAGTCGTGAGAGAGGGGGAAAAGAAAGGGAGAGGAAGAAAGAAATCCAAAGAGAAAAACAGAAGGAGAGAAAAGAAAGCGCGAAGGGTATGAAGAGAGAAAGAGAAGAGAGAAAAGGAAAAAAGGAAGTTGGAGCAAAAGAGGTTAAAAGACACAGAGAGAGAAAGAGACGAAGAGCAACGAAGGAAGAGAATTAAGGGAGACACAGAAAGAGACAGAGTGGGAGAAAAGGGGTGGAAAAGAAAGGGAGAGAGAGGGAGAGATAAAGAAAGGGAAAAAGAAATACAAAGGGAAGGAGAGAGGAAAGAATGAGAAAGAAATGGACTGAAAGCATAGGAGAGAAATAATGACAGAGAAAGAAAGCTAAATAGATTGCGAAAGAGAAAGAAAGATAACAGAGAAAAAAGGGGGAGAGAGAGTAAAATATAATTGAAAATAAATGGATCGAGCTAGAGAGATAGACAAGAGGAAGAGAGACAAAAAGGAAGAGAGACAGATGGAGGAAGAGAAAAAGAGACAACGACATAATAGAAAAGAAATAGAGAGACCGAGAGACCAAGGAAAAGAAATAGAGCTAAAGAGAGAGAGAGAGAGAGAGGGAGAGAAACAAAGAAAGATAAAGAGAGAGAGAAAAAAAGGGGGAAAAGACATGATAGAAAATTGAGAGAGAGACAGAGAGAGAGAGAAAAAGAGAGGGAGAGAGAGAGAAAAAGAGAGGGAGAGAGAGAGAGATAATGGGAAGGAGAGAGGAAAGAATGAGAAAGAAATGGACTGAAAGCATAAGAGAGAACTAATGACAAAGGGAGAAAGAAAGCTAAATAGATTGCGAAAGAGAAAAAAGATAACAGAGAAAAAAGGAGGGAGACAGATTAAAATATAAATGAAAATAAATGGATCGAGCTAGAGAGATAGAAAAGAGTAAGAGAGACAAAAAGGAAGACAGACAGATGGAGGAAGAGAAAAAGAGACAACGACATAATAGAAAAGAAATAGAGAGACAAAGGAAAAGAAATAGAGCCAAAAAGAGAGAGAGAGGGAAACAAAGAAAGATATAGAGAGAGAGAGAGAGAGAGAGAAAAAGGGAGGAAAAGACATAATAGAAAATTAAAAGAGAGAGAGAGGTACAATGTCTTTTGTGAGAGGCACCTGGCTTTGGCAACATCAAGTGGACATATTTCAGCCTGCAGCTTGTTTTTTTTTCTCTTGCGCTTCTCTGAGTGTTGTCTCGCTTGCCAGGTTCAATCCCTGATCCGGCCGCCTGTTTGACACCTGTGATTTAGAGGGAATGACGTCTATAGCTGTCAACGGTCGTAAATGAATTAATGACAATAACTGCTATAGTGGCACGGCAGCTGGGTGGTTAGCACGCAACCCCATTGCGGAGGTCCAGGGTTCAATTCCAGCTACCGCTGCCTCGCCGTGCGGAGTTTGCATGTTCTCCCCGTGCATGGGTTTCCCCTGGGCACTCCGGTTTCCCTCCAAACACCAAGGACATGCATGTCAGATGAATTGGCAACCATCTCTTGCAAATCTTTTGCTAGCCTTTTTAGTAGCTTTTACCGCTAGCTGCTAAAGTTGGGGGCTCATATCAGCTCCATCCTAAGCTACAATGAACCTTTAGTGGTGAATTATCTGTCATGATTACTGTTATGACTCACCTGTGCCCGCTCATTTGGCGCCAACAGTTGCGGGCTCTGATTGGCTCCTTGTCCCTATTTAAACCCAGTCCCGTCAATCCCCTGTTGTCAGTCCGTCCGCAAACCTCAGTGTGTGTTTAGGAGCGGCAGTAGCTCAGGAGGTAGAGCGCTCGTCTTGGGATCAAGGGATCCCGTTTGAATCCCGGCTTGTCCGTGTTACATGTCGAAGTTTCCTTGGGTAAGACACTGAACCCCTAATACCTCCAATAAGCAGGTTAGTGTCTTACATGGCTGCAATACAAGGCCGCTATTGGGAAATGTGGAGCACATTGTAAAGCGCTTTGGGAAGTCATTGACTTGAAAAGCGCTATATAAATGCAGATCATTTCATTTCATATACTAGGCAAGCCTTTTTCGACTCTGACTCCCACCTGTCCCGTTTTTGCTCCCGTCTGTCTCCGGCTACGACCTGCTTTGATCCTGACCAAGTCTGCTCTCCTGTCCCGGCTTACGACCTCTTTTTGTCCCCGACTACGTCTACTCTCCCGTTCTGGCTTACGACTCGTTTCCGACCACGATTTGCTCTCCCAGTCCCGGCTACCGACCGGTTTTTCCGTCCCTGACACCGCTATCGCTCGCTACGGAAGATCCACTTCGGTGTTCGGATCATAATCCGAGTACGAGAGCGACTTGCTTCCCGCGTCCAGCAAACACCGGATCGTGGGTGCAGCCCTTCCTGAAACTGGTGGTAAACGCTACGCAATTGGGTACTGTTTCCGTTCTGGTCCTGACATTTTCACACACTGTTACTCTAAATGATTTTACACCTTTCATGTCCTGTCCTGTTTATACATCCACATTTTGGGGGGCATTTATCAGATGAGGCGTTTGATAAAATGACAGACCATGACTTGCAAAAGGGGCTATTATGATGATCAGGTCCACGGTCTTAAATACGACTCGTTTGCAGCTCTCCTGGTCGCCGCTCGCATGCACGACTTCCGTCGAACGGCCAAAGAAATTGTCGACGTGGTCAAAGTGTGCGATGCTACGCTGAAAAAAAGGTGGGTGACCATTTTCCATAGTATGGATTTGATGGAGATTGAGTGTACCGTATTTTCCGCGTTATAAGGCGCATCTAAAAGCCTTTATTTTTTTCAAAAGCTGACCATGCGCCTTATAATACAGTGCGCCTTATGTATGGATCAATATTAAGTCGCAAAGTCTTGCAACTAACTTGCAGCCGCCGACTAGATTTTCCCCCGAAGGCCAAGTAGTCCGCGGTGTATGCTGGGATTTATTTACCGGTGTTTCATTGGCTAACCAATGTGTCAATCATCATTTGAATCAATCACTATTGGCTTAAGTTATTCGGAGGTCAAGGGGCGGATCCTTTTTATCATTAAAAGGCTGGCATTGGCTTAAATGGCAAAACAAAGCCTGCAATTGGCCAAAAAAGATATGTCAATCATCAGTTGAATCGATCACTATTGGCTAAAGTTATTCGGAGGTCAAGGGGCGGATCCTTTTTATCATTTACAGGCTGGCATTGGCTTAAACGGCAACACAAAGCCTGCAATTGGCCAAAAAGATGAATGTTTATGGCACGTGGCTGACGGCATAGAGAAAGCATTTTTTTCTATTCTGTATTTGAAATTATTTTATTCTCCTGGATTTACTACCCTCACGGATATAAGAGGACATTGGCTGCACATTATTCTGAACACAACGACTTCGGTGAGCTACTCCGGCTATATATTATCCCTGTATCTTGTTTCAGACTGAACGCGATGTTTCTGTGATAAGCGGTGCAGATAATGGATGGAATGGAGTGTCTATTTTTAAATTCAACTCAATTCCAAGTGTTTATTGTCATATGCACAGTAAAGTTGCGAGCAAAAATAGAAACTAAGGAATGGTTGGCATTTCTTGAATCCCAAGACGTTAACCTTCCGAATGATGGAACGATGCATTTGAGTGACCTCGTACGGACACCGCATCCGCACGTGTTCTCGACACGTATTTGCGTCTTTGCAAGCTTTGGGAATGTTAAGGGGGTAATCAGTTGGACTGAACCATCTGACTGTTTTGTCCACGTTCCCATTGTAGCGCCTTATAATCCGGTGCGTCTTATCTATGTCAAATATAGGACTAAAAACTTTTTTCGGGGTGCGCCCTATAACCCGGTGCGCCTTATAGTGCGGAAAATACGGTATATATATTTTTTAACTCCGAAACACATTTTAACATTATTCCTGTTTCTTTGTGTCTTTTGAATGCCACCGTTTCTCATTTCGGATTTAAAAAAAAAGCCCTTAGCAATTAAATAATATTTCTTTGTTTTTTTTTTCGATTTGGCATGTATTGTCATGATTACCGATATGCTTCACCTGTGCCCGCTCCTTTGGCGCCAACTGCCTCGGACTCTGATTGGCTCTTTTTCCCTATTTAAACCCACGTCTATCTGTCCCCTGTTGTCAGTCCGTCTGCGAACCTCAGTTTACTCTAGGCAAGCATTTCGACCCTCACTCACTCCTATTTTTGCTCCCGTCTGTTTCCCGGCTTCAACCCGTTTTTTGATCTTGACCACCTCTCCTCTCCTGGCTTTCGACTCGTTGCCGATCCCGACCACGTTTTTTGATCTCCTGTCCCGGCTACTGACCCGTTTTTTCCGTTCCCGACACCGCCATCGCTCGCCACGGAAGTGCCACTTGCGCGTTCAGAGCGACCTGCTTCCTGCGACCCGCGATCACCAGATTATGTGTGCAATCCTTTCCCTTCTTCCCAATTAAACTGAGAGAAACGTACGCAAGTGGGTCCTGTCTCCGTTCTGGTCCTGACATGTATAAATTCAAAGAAAGTTATGATATTTTGTGTGTTTGGGGAAAAAATGTGAAATTAAAACATGGTTGGCAGCAATGTTCCCTGTAATTTTCCACCGGTCTGAGCGTTCGCACAAAGTCGGTGAGCAACGCTTGAAACAACAGTGAGCAACCATAATCCCAAGTGTGGCAAGATAATTAATGATCAAACATGTCCAAAGCTCGACATCAAGTTATATTTTGCTGAGTTTCCGGCAATGCAAAATGATTTTTCTCTTTTGAATGAATTGACTCATCTACTATTGCAAAGGTTGTAGGACCTACAAACGTTTGTTCTTACAATTCTTTCACAAGATATCCATTTCTTTTTATTTCCTGATATATTTTGTCGCATAATATTAACATTTTTGGGGGCTTATTTAGTCGGTTGTAAGATACAGAACTGTACTTAATCACATTTTTTTGTGGAAGTACATTGTTGGCAACAAGATTGACTTGATATAATTGGAAATTATTTGAATGCAACACAAACTTTTTCTTCTTTTTTCCGTGTTTTTTTTTCTACTTTTTTAAAATTCCTTTTAAAAAAAAAATCTCATTGTGTTTATTTTTTCCAAGCCGTTACTTTTTTCTTTTTGTTCTCTATTTACTTTTTTCCTACATTTCTTTCTTTTTTTTCTGGCTTTTTCATAAATGTGTCCTTCTTTTTTCTTTTCATTTTGTTTTTTTCCTCAGCTTTTCACTACTTTTTCATTTTGGTATTTTTTTTTTCTTTTTTGTTCTATTCCCCCCTTCCTTTAAGTCATTTTGTGCATAATTTTACATCATTTTTGGTCATGTTGGGATTAAAGAAGCAAAAACAACCCGAAGAGCCGTTTAGGTCCCGAAAGAGCCGGTTCCTTTTAGTGAGCCGAGCCGAAGAAGCCGGTTCTCGACAAACTCTACTAACTTTACTCAACTTCGTTCTACTTCGACTCGACTTCAAAATACCGCATTTAGGACACAACATCGGGGGAACCCGTGTATTTTTTACCTTCATGCACTGTAACTTAAGTCGCTTCGTAATTAGTAATTTTGAGCCCTGATTTTTGTGCGCTGGCTAGATTTTCTTGTGCGCCGAGAATGTGCGAGCAGTGCGCAATTGCGCACGCGCGCAGCTTAGAAGGGGACACTGATTGGCAGTAAATGAGTTAAAAATGAATACCAACCACAATTAAAAAGGAGAAAAAAGGTTGATCTTTCCTTGAGGCTGTCGTTGTTGGTAATCAGTACATGCAAGTCAGAGATGAAAAATTCGCCAGCAGTAACACAATTCTCCCCAACGTGTCATTTTTTGCACACAATAGATGGAAATTGAACCGTGTGTTTTTGTGTTTAGACTGAACGAGTTTTCGGACACGCCCACCAGCCTGTTGACGGTGCAAGAGTTCATGAAGGTGGACTTGGACGAGGAGTGCGATCCTCCCTGCTACACGGCCGGACTCCTCAAGAAGAAAGCGGAGAAGGCAACTGCAGTTCATTTGTTTCAGTCATTTGCAAGCCTTACGAATAGCAAAAAGAATCATCTGAACCAGGGGTGTCAAACTCGTTTTAGCTGGGGGCCACAAACGCTAGAAAAAAAATCTCACGGGGGCCAGACTAGTAAATTTAAGAGAAAGAGAGAGGGAGAAAAAGACAGAGAAAGAGAGGGAGGGAAAGAGAGCGATAAACAGATATGGAGAACAAGGGAGACAGAGTAAGAGGGAGCAGAATTGAGATATGAATGGAGAAGAAGGGGGAAATGAATAGAGAGAGAAAAAGAACGTGAAAAGAGAGATAGATAAAAAGAAGAGAAGTGAAACGACAGCAAGAAAAAGGGTCAGCAGGAGAAAGAGACAAAGTGAGGTGAGAGAGAGAGGTCAAACAATAGAAAGAAAAAAGGGGGAGAAAGAAAGAATTAAAGTGTAAATTAGAGAGAGAAAACGGAAAGAGAGCAAGACAGAGAAAAATAAAGAGTGAGAGAAATAGAGAAAAGAGAAAGGAAGAGAGTGAACAGGAGAAAGAAAAAGAGGGAGGAATAAATCAAAAAGAAGCGAGTCAAAGAGAAATGGAGAAACACGACCGCAATTGTTTTGCAAGTCTTAACTGGCTTTGGTGACATCCGGTGGAAATATTTAAAACTACAGCTCAGCGCTTCTCTCACTGTTGTCTTGCGGGCTGGATTTAAAGTTTAGATTCTAAACAATCCATTTGGATTGCTCCAGAAAACCAATATTCCAGTTTTAATCTGATTTCTGCCCGCATTTAAACTTAATGTCATCAAAAATCTTCGGACATTTCTCAGCCTGTCCTGATCTTCATCTTCTTGACTGTTGAAAAAGTGCAGTCTTGTGTATACGCAGTATTCAAAACTCCATCAAGGCTTACAATTTTTTTTGCATCGGCAGATGTGCAGTACTCATTACTGACTAATTACTTCCTGAACAATCTCACTGTCATTTTAGATGCATTGCACACACGTTAATGAGATATGGTTTTTTCAGCTGGAGGTGGAGCTCAGGAAGAACATGGATGACATCGAAGGTATTCTTTAATCCAAACACATTTTAATCAAGTCAATAAGGAAAGAGACTTTAACGAGGTCATCTACCAGATGAGATCGAATGCTACCAGGACCAGATCGACTCCGAGCTGGAAAACAGTCGACCTAAGCTCAAGGGAATTTACGCCGCATACGCTAAACAAGGTGAAGATATATATCGATTTTTGATTTGAGATGGGGGGGAAAAGTTCATACGTTTTTCCAGTCATTTTATAAATATCATGTGGAAAATCTCACCATAGACAAACAGGATCACGTCAACGAAGCCCTGGACGAGTCCTTCGAGCCGGAAGTAAAAGACGAAAAGGAGATCGAGGACGAAGACGACATTCTGCGGGCGGTGGCCAAGCATTTCGGCAAAGACGTCGCCGAGCTCACCCTGGAGAAACTCATTGAGCTGGAGAAGATCGGGAAAGACTCTGAAGACGAGAACCTGGAGCAGGACCGAGGGGATCCTGTCAGGAAAGGACCCACGCTGGAGTCCATCCTGGGAGGTAGCCTGCCCACTGTGGCCACGCTAGGCTTGGACAAGTCTGATGGAAGCTGCACCAAAAGGGGAGAAGAAGATGGTAAGAAGAGATGCAGGAGTTGATACTAGCTTCTGTGAGTTTTATTTTTTACTTTTATTTATTTAACTTAATGTTAGACGTGGGGTCATCAACATCATGCACCAGGTAGTCCCCTAAAAACAGCTTAGTAATCCAGCTAGAGTCAAGAACACATTCACAATTTTTACTCTTTCTGGGAGATCGAAACAGAGGAGGGGGTTCCCAGCCCCCTCACTCAACCCAACTGATGTGTTGCATCATCTCGTTGGGAGTCATTGGGTGACCAAATCCCCTAATGCCACTCGCCAAGCAGACAGGCAATGGGTACCGATGTTGTAAGTCTTAGGTATAGCTTGAACCAGCAACCTCCCAGTCTCGGGGCGAGCGCCCTACCCCCAAGGCCACCGAGCTGGTAAATATATATAAATATATGTAAATTCTCATCTCATCTCATTAGCTGCACCGCTTATCCTCAGTAGGGTCGCGGGGGTGCTGGAGCCCACCCCAGCAATCATCGGGCAGTGGGCAGGGGACACCCTGAACTGGTTGCCAGCCAATCGCAGGGCACACAGGGACAGACAACTCGCTCGCTCATTCACACTTAGGGAAAATTTGGACCGGCCAATCCACCTGAAATGCATGTCTTTGGAATGTGGGAGGAAACCGGAGTGCCCGGAGGAAACCCACGCAAGCGCGGGAAGAACATACAAACTCCACACAGTAAGGTCGGTAGCTGGATTTGAACCCACGCAGGAGGTTCCCACGACCTCAGAACTGTGCCGCACACGCGCTAACCACTGCGCCGCCGTGCTGCCCTATATGTAAATTATTAAGGGTTATTATACAAGGCAGATGTGTTAGTGGGTGTGGTAGTGGTCGACTGAGCTTATTTATCTATCCCTCTAATAATTATAACCTTGATAATAATAATAATAATTAATAATTATAGCCATATCAATAACCTATTATTTGTTTTTGCAACATCCATTGCAGCCTGGTCATCCTGGAAGGGGGATTACCTCATGTGCGGTCCCTTCTCAAGGTTTCGTCATGTTGAGGTTTTTGAGTTTTTCCTTGCCCTCATGTAGGTTTTAGATCAGGGGATGGTGTCATAATAGTCTGTGGTTTTGCAAGAATCTGTGGTCTGTGCAGCCCTTTGAGACTCTTTGTGATTAAGGGCGTCACCAATAAACATGACTTGACTTGACCTTGTAATAACATAATGATAACGTAGTAATAGTACAATATGCTATCTTAAGAATAAATATCAAACTCGTAGCCCTTCATGCTATTCAGGATCAAAAGCAATAGCCTATAGACCAGGGGTGTCAAACATGCGGCCCGGGGGCCAGATCAGGCCCGCTAAGGGATTGAATCCGGCCCGCCTGACAACGCTCAGAGAAGCGCAAGAGAAAAACGAGTTGCAGGTTGAAATATGTCCACTTGATGTTGCTAAAGCCAGGTGCCTCTCACAAAGACTGTGGATTTGTATTTCTCTCTCTCTCTCTCTCTCTCTACATATATATATCTATCTCCTTTTTTCCCCTCCCCTTTTCTCTCTCTCGCTGTCTCTCTCTTTCATTTTCTGTGTCTCTCTTCTTCTCTTTCTTTGTTTATCTTTGTCTCTTTTTCTCTCTCTTTGTCTGTTTACCTTGTTTTGCCCTCTCTTCCATTTTCCCTTTTCTCTCTCTTGTCTCTTTCTCTCTCTCTTGCTTTCCCATTCTCGTCTTCTCCCATTCTCTCTTTCTCTCCTTCTTTTTTTCTCTCCTTCGCTCATTTTATTTCTCTTTGGATATCTGTATTTCTCTCTTTCTTTTCCCCTCTCTCATTATTTGTCTTTATCTCTCGTTTCTCACGTTTCACGTTCTCTCTCTCTCTCTCTTTTTTCTCTCTTTCTCCCTTTCTCTCTTTCTTTGTTTCACCCTCTTTTTCCTCTCCTCCGCTTTGTTTAATTTCTTACTCTCTTTCTTTCTCTTTATTCTGCTAGTCCGGCCCCCGAGAGAATATTTGTTCACTCCTGTGGCCCCCGAGGTAAATTGAGTTCGACACCCCTGCTATAGACCAAGGGTGAACAAACCAAGGCCACGGAACAATTTTTGGATCACCGACGGAAAATTTTTACTTTTTCCTTAGTGTTTTGCAAATTATATATCATTCTTAAGAAAATGCAAATTTCGAAATTAACCTTTTATTTTGTTTATTTACATGTTTCATTTCTTCTACCTTTTGAGAAGCCAGTTGTTTCGGTTTACAAAGAAAAAGACAAACATATTTTTTAACTACAGTAAAAAAAAGTGGCCCTTGTATCACTTTTTAAGTGGCTTTCGGAGAAAAATGTTTGGACATCCCATCAACAGACAGTATAACAAAAAAAAAAACCCTGGTGTATAATGTCTAACCTATAGAATCAGTCCAACTAATTTACACACACTCATATATATATATATATATATATATATATATATATATATATATATATATACTGTATATTTAATCTAAGTTTGCATTTACAGATGAATTAGAATTGTTAACCTTTTTAGCGTCTTTAGCATTTCAAATTGTTAGCAGGCCATTTATGAGTTTTTCTTTTCAATCGCTTTTAGAATTAAAAGCGTCTAAAGTCATTATTAACAATTTAGTGGACAGACGTCGCACTCTTGGATAACCATGTACTATAAATTCCAGACTATAGAGCGCACCTGATTATAAGCCGCACCCACCACATTTTAAGAGGACAACCGATTTTGTACGTACACAAGCCGCACCTGTATATAAGCCCCATGCGCCCACATTAAAAAAGGTAACAAACATAAAATTAACCCAGACCCGACTTTAAGTCCCGCGATTGTAACTGAATATCCTTCATTAAAGTACACAGTCCAAAAATCACAGCCGGCAAAATGAACGGAAAATGATACCGGTACTTAAGGTTTGATGCAGACCGGCAGAGTCCGGGTCCCGTTGTAAGTAATCCAAAGAAAACAAGTGTATATTTCCAAAGGTAAGGGTGGGAAAAATATATATCCACTGTAAGTCCGCCGTGTCCACAAACACTCAACTTTACCGGTCCCCACTTCCTGTCAGCCCGTGTTTGTTACGCCCCTTCTTTTTAATTTGCCCGTCCAAAACATATCAGAATAAGTGTCTGAAATAAATACATTACGAAAATATACAGTTGCAAATACATATTATACATGGTTACACATATTTACAAAGAAAGACGGTACACCGAGAGAGTTTTCAAAGCTTTAATAATAATAATAATAATCTAACTTTCATCCGGGCAGTTAATGGTAGCAACACGCTCGCAACACAGTAAACGGGTCTGTTAAAAAAACATACCGTATTTGTAAAAATCACGGTAAACCGTCCTCATCTTCCTCCTTAGAACTGAAGCCATCAAAGTCGTCTTCAGTCTCCAGTTTTAGTGAAAGATTTCTCACGCTAGTCAAGCCAAGAAGTTGCAGTCTTCCTCGGCGCATACATTCCACCGGTCTTAATCTTACCTTTTGTACTCGAGCGCCGCTGGCGGCCGTTAGAAAAATGACATCAATCGGCCGCATCACTGAATAAGCCGCAGGGTTGAAGGTTTGGGAAAAAAGTAGCGGCTTATAGTCCGGAATTTACGGTAATACAAATTTAAATGAGAGAAATAAGATGAATGTCAGGATACAGTGGCAAAAATATTTGAGGTATTGCTTGGGGACTGGCCTAAACAATAGTGCAATAAAAAAGGGTGCATAGTGACATATTTCCAAAACAAGTCAATAAATAGGATGCAAATACTTCCATACATAGTCAAATTATTGGTATACATGTATATCTGTCTTGTGTGCTTGTTTAGGGTGGTGATAGCCCTGGAGAAGAGTCTTTGGGCCTGTTGCTACACTGTTAGCATTCCTAAGTGTATTAGCATTAGTAAATGTTTTTCAATGTGTCAGACTATGTTTCGCAATGATAAATAGATAGATAGATAGATACTTTATTCATCCCCGTAGGGAAATTCACACTTCCAGCAGTCTACCCCGTTGTTTATTAACAGATTAACATGATGCCCTAGGGGTGCTTGTAGCGGAGCGGATGACGTCACGCCAGTCCAAAAGTTCGACATCCCTGCGGCAGATGGAAAACTTTTCTTTGTGAAAATCCAGGGATACACCACCTCGTGTTAGCAAATCCGCCTCCTCTCCGATTCCCGCAGGCTTTCGTGTCTCTGTATAGCAGCGCTGAAGCCGGATAGCTCCGGGTAGCTCCGGGTGGCTACACGTTAGCGTCCGGAATGCTAAACGTGAGCCACGTTTCCGCAAAACACAGCAACTGCGCTCCCTGTGCGCTTCGATGTTTTCCACCAGCACTCGATGATCTTATTTGGTCGTGAGTTCGCATTTACCATGATTACGCATGGTACCAAAGACTTATAACGTCGCTAGCCGCTTCGCTAGCTCCGGCTCTTCCTCCACGATAGGCCCCTTCATCACGCCGGCACGAGAATTCTTCAGGGCAAGGAGTTGAAATTCCTTGAATACACGCATTTCTTGTGCGTTAAAACCCATGTCCATAGGATAGAAGTAATCCATAGTGTAGTTGTCAAAACGGGAAGAAAAAAGACCGAAGATAGGAGCAGACAATAAAACAATAGGGCAGCTGCTGGAAAAGGCAGCCGCTCGTGGCAGCGCCGCTTTGATCTGTTAGCATCTTATAATCTGTCGGAGTTAGCATCTTTGGTTCACCTTAATTCCCTTTGAGTCACGTTCAAATATTGACTCTTTGTGCATTTCCTGTCTGGGAATACCAGAGCACACATAAACGGCCGCTAATTAACCCATAATCTCCCTTTAATGTCCCCGCTTTTTCTCCCAGTAGACCCCCGCGTCTGCTTTTACTGCCGGTGAGCTCATGCTAGTGCTCATGCTAGTACCGGAACGGTGATGAATTAGCATGAGTCATTGCAGTCTCTCTGCCGACTGAGCAGAGGTGAGCGTTTCAGATAACCTTGTCGCCAGTCCGACTGTTTTAGGGCCGACAAAGGCGGACATACTTTCGTCATCCATCAATAAAACTTTCTAGCAACCGCTCCCCGGACGCCTGACTTGGTAGTTGAGCTTATCGATCGGATTAAGCGGCGCTTCCCCAGCCGCCGGGCCGGATCAATGGGGATGCTGACCGTGTCAAACACGAGAACCCCGAGCCCCCAAAACACCTCCAGGCACGTGCTAAATTCATGTTAAAGGTTCACTAGGGGAAGGTTGGAAGTTGTTTACTACTTTCTTTGGCAGGCTGCCACCTCTGGTCACTGCAGACACTGCGTCAAAATCAGTGCTTTGACTTAAATCACAAACAGGCGGCCGGCGGGCCAGATCAGGCCCGCTAAGGGATTGAATCCGGCCCACGAGACAACACTCAGAGAAGCACAAGAGAAAAAGCTGCAGGTTAAAATATGTCAACTTGATGTTGCCAAAGCCAGGTGCCTCGAACAAAGACAATGTATTTGTATTTCTTTCTCTCTCTCTCTCTGTCTCTCTGTCTCTCTGTCTCTGTCTCTCTGTCTCTCTGTCTCTGTCTTTCTGTCTCTGTCTCTCTCTCTCTCTCTCTCTCTCTGTCTCTGTCTCTCTCTCTCTCTCTCTATGTCTCTCTCTATGTCTCTGTCTCTCTCTCTATGTCTCTGTCTCTCTCTCTATGTCTCTGTCTCTCTCTCTATGTCTCTCTCTATGTCTCTGTCTCTCTCTCTATGTCTCTGTCTCTCTCTCTATGTCTCTCTCTATGTCTCTCTCTCTCTCTCTCTCTCTCTATGTCTCTCTCTCTCTCTATGTCTCTCTCTTTTTATCTTCCTTTTTTTTGCTCTTTGTCTCTTTTCTCTTTCTCTCTTCCTACCCTTCGTGCTTTTTTTCTCTTTTCTCTCCTTCTGTCTTTCTATTTCTCTTTGGATTTCTTTCTTCCTCTCCCTCTCTCTTCCCCCTGTCTCACGACTTTTTATCTTTTGTTTCTCATGCTCTCTCCCTCTCTCTCTTTTTCTTTCTTTGTCTCGCCCTCTCTCCTTTTAACTCCCTCTTTCTTTTATTTCTGTATCTCTTTTTTTTTCTTTCTCTTTAATCTACTAGTCCGGCCCCCGACAGAATGTTTGTTCTATCGTGTGGCCCCCGAGATAAAATGAGTTTGACACCCCTGATTTAAATGGAAAATACCTGTGCAATAGACCCCCAGGATATGACATTAATCCGTTCTGAGGTGGGGATCCAAAGTGAAATTGCTGTATAGCGGGGGACAGAGAGCTAATAAGTGCCGACCCCGGTACCTTAAATACAAACATAAAATAACTAAGTATTATATCATAGGTAGTAGTACTTATGTGAAATACACATGTATAGTGAATAACACTTTAAACAAATATAGACGTAATAAAATAATGACATTTTATTTATCTTTGGTTGGACGTGACTTGAGCTGGTCAAGTGGAGTAACGGGTGGATGCTGAAGCGAAAGGAGACAGTGGAATAAGTATGAAACGGATATTAAAACTTCTACTTAAGATTTACATGCCTTTTTTTCATGCCCAAATTTTCTTGCTTCAATCGCTTCCTTATTTTTGATGATAGTCCCAAACTGAATAGTTATGGCCAAGCGATTTGGTGACTGTCTCTTCATATTTCTTGATAATCGCAAGCTTCGTTTCCACTGTTATCATGTTTTTGCTTCTATAAATGTAAATGATCTGCATTTGTATAGCGTTTTTCAAGTCAATGAAGCGCTTTACAATGTGCTTCACACGTTTCCCTTTTACACACTAACAACCCTTTGACATAGCAGTGTCAGCCCTGCAAGGCAACTACCTGCTATCGGGAGCATTATGGATTCAGTGTCTTGCCCAAGGACACTTCGACATATAACTCGGAGTAGCCGGGAATCGAACCTGAGACCTCTTGATTCTTGAGCGCTTTACCTCTGAGCTAATACCACTCCCTTTATCTTTACTGCAATCCTTGGGACCTATTGCAAAAAAATACAGTAAAAAATACAGTATTTTACCACTGACTCGCAAATTCTTTCCAAAGCACAATTCTTATTGAAGGGAGAGCAATTGTGGGAGGGAGTTCTGCCTATTGTGACATTGGTTCAATTTTGATTATGAAATTTACCAACCAAAATGTATATGTATAGCATTTTTCAGGCAACAAATTGCCTCTAAAATTGCTGTTTCCTGAGGGTCTGAGCTGTCACGTTTTCCAGATAAATGCAAAAATTGAAGATGTCAGAATCTGTTGAGACACAGTACACATGAAATCCCCAAATCACTCAGAGCACTTTGTCTTCCCCGTGAATTAATAATGATTCATCATTCATTCATGTATGCCCGTCATCCGTTGCTCTGATGGGACAGCTGGGAGAAGACATGTGGTCACACGGCCGCGTCGGGGGAATGTTCACGCCGTCTTGAGCGGACAGCCAAAGCCCAGAGCTGTCTTCTCCGCTTTTAGGAAATTACTGTAAATTCCGGACGACAAGCTGCTACTTTTTTTTTTCTACGTTTGAAACATTACGGCTTACAATACAATAAGGCTTTTGTTTTCTTTATTTTTATTTTTGTTTGCGAGGCGGATATGTGCAAGGCAACTTCGGATGCACTGACAGATCGCCTCAGCTAGCGCCTGGCAGATGGCTTAGAACTGGTGCAGACCAGGGAATCCAACAGTTTAATTAAAACAAAACATGGCAAAGGAACGCAGCTGGTGCTGCAATGTGATTTCTGCCCAGTGCTATGAATGTCAAAATTCAATGACGCGTGGCATCGGCTCGCTACAGTTTAACTGTACGGGTCAGGTGTATCGACATTTCGTTCTGTGTACATTGTTACAAAGAATGACAATACAAGTAAATTATTATTATTATTATTAAACAGCAAAGTAACAATGACTCCCTTCGGTCCCCAAATGCTTCGTCATCTAACTGGGGACATTAGGAATCCAGCACAACAGTCAATCTTGAAAAAATTGGCATTATCATATACAGGGTTGTGTAGGGTTACTTTAACTTGATTACTTTCAATTACTTTTGGATTACTCCAATACCAAATATGCTAATAAAAGACAAAAGAAATCCAGCTACCGGACTTCCTGTGCAGAGTTTGTATGTTCTCCCCGTGCTTGCGTGGGTTTTCTCCGGGCACTCCGGTTTCCTCCCACATTCCAAAGACATCCATTTCAGGTGGATTGTCCGGTCTAAATTGTCCCTAGGTGTGAATGAGCGAGCGAGTTGTCTGTCCCCGTGTGCCCTGCGATTGGCTGGCAACCAGTTCAGGGTGTCCCCTGCCCACTGCCCGATGATTGCTGGGATGGGCTCCAGCACCCCTGCCACCCTACTGAGGATAAGCGGTGCAGCTGATGAGATATTCTGTACTGGAGCTTACGCTCTGAAAATGCTGGTCTACTAGTGACCCCAAGAGCCAAGAAGAAATCCGTAGGTTCGGGAGCGTGGTTTCAGATCAGGGGATGGTGTAATAATAGTCTGAAATAATAGTCTGTGCAATAACCTGTGCAGCCCCTTGAGACTCTTTGTGATTAAGGGCGTCAGGCCCCGGTGCTGTGGAATGCTCTTCCCCCTGAGTTTCAATCAGCAACCTCAGTGGAACTGTTTAAATCTAGGCTTAAAACACACGTATATTCTACAGCTTATGAATTACCTATATTTCATGTTGAAAATATCTGTGTATTGTTTGTTGATGCCCTTGCAACATCCATTGCATTTTGGTCATCCTAGAAGGGGTATTACCTCATGGGCGGTCCCTTCTCAAGGTTTTCTTCATTTCCTCATGCTGAGGTTTTGAGTTTTCCGTTCCCTCATGAAGGTGTTAGATCAGGGGAGGGTGTAATAATAGTCTGTACAGCCCTTTGAGACTTCTTGTAATTAAGGGCGTCACAACTGAAAATGACTTGGCTTGAATTCGTATTGACTGCTGTGCAAGTTTCTTGAGATTGACAAGTTCAAAGCGGTGCAGCCACGAGCGGCTGCCTTTTCCAGCAGCTGCCCTATTGTTTTATTGTCTGCTCCTATCTTCGGTGTTTTTTCTTCCCGTTTTGACAACTACACTATGGATTACTTCTATCCTATGGGACATGGGTTTTAGCGCACAAAAAATGCGTGTATTCAAGGAATTTCAACTCCTTGCCCTGAAGAATTCTCGTGCCGACGTGATGAAGGGGCCTATCGTGGAAGAAGAGCCGGAGATAGCGAAGCGGCTAGCGGCGTTATAAGTCTTCGGTACCATCCGTAATCATGGTAAATGCGAACTCACGACCAAATAAGATCATCGAGTGCTGGTGGAAAACTTCAAAGCGCACAGGGAGCGCAGTTGCTGTATTTTGCGGAAACGTGGCTCACGTTTAGCATTCCGGACGCTAACGTGTAGCCACCCGGAGCTACCCGGAGCTATCCGGCTTCAACGCCGCTAAACAGAGACACGAAAGCCGGGGGGAATCGGAGAGGAGGCGGACTTGCTAACACGAGGTGGTGTATCCCTGGATTTTCACAAAGAAAAGTTTTCCATCTGCCGCAGGGATGTCGAACTTTTGGACTGGCGTGACGTCATCCGCTCCGCTACAAGCACCCCTAGGGCATCATGTTAATCTGTTAATAAACAACGGGGTAGACTGCTGGAAGTGTGAATTTCCCTACGGGGATGAATAAAGTATCTATCTATCTATCTACATTTAGCAAACGAGTGTCTTAATTCGGGCACAATTTGTTACTTTTCTGTACTAGACATTCCCCCGGGAATCATTTAAAACATAAGTAATGGACATGAATGAGCCTGCGACTTAAGATCTGATGAAGCTTGTACAGAAACAAAATTTCTTCCTTAAATTTGCCTATGAGGCCTTTAGTCAGGTGCCCTATGTTGTCCAGAATATACGGTAATCTCTAAAACGAACAAAAAAGAACGAAATGATGTGTTTTTCGTGACTTTTGGTCCAAGTGTTTTCCTTCACCCGCCAACCTCAATAGTAGATTTTTAAAAATCAGTCGATTAAACAAGTGTATTCCATCATGCCCTGGGGTTTGGATGTGAGGGGGGGATGCACTTGGGGGGGTAATGGAGCAGGTGGTTGAGTGGGCGTCGACTCGACGGAACCGCCTCCAAGGTCGAGCGGGTCGCTTTTTAATAGGCCCGCCCGTGTCAGCAAGAACCCGCCGCTCTATTTATTACCAGGCTGGATACTTTTTTTCGGAGGGGGAGGTCGGCCGGTCTGGCCCTAAGCCTGATGACCCCTCACACGAGGAGGGAAAGTTTCACACTCTGGCGTCTGTTATTTTTTGGTGTGTTTTTTGTTTACAGCCACCCTTGATGATAGAAATGAAAGTCTGGGGGTTATATTCAGAAAAATCTATATAAAACAGGAAGTTTATTTTTTAATCCAGCACACCAAAATAACAATGCATTGTTTATACTGGGCGTGTCAAACTCATTTTGGCTCGGGGGTTGCATGGTCGAAAAAAACACTCTCAACTAGTAGAATAAGGGGAAAGAAAGAGAGAGCGGTAGAGAAAGAAACAGATTGAGAGAGAAAGAAAGAAAAAAAGAGATAAATACAGGAAGAAAGAGAAAGGGGGGAAGAAATACAAAGGGAAGGAGAGAGAAAAGATAGAAAAGGGAAAGAAATGGACTGAAAGCAAAAGAGAGAAATAATGACAAAGAGAGAAAGAAAGCTAAAGAGATTGTGAAAGAGAAAGAAAGATAACGGAGAAAGAGAGTAAAAAAAGACAATTGAAAATAAATAGATTGAGCTAAAGAGATACAAAAGAGGAAGAGAGACAAAAAGGAAGAGAGACGGAGGGAGAAAGAGAATACATAACCGAAAAGAAATAGAGAGAGACAAAGAGAGAGAGAAAAGAGAGAGAGAGAGAAATGGAGAGAGACAAAGAAAGATACAGAGAGAGACAAAGAGAGGAACATACATAATAGAAAAGAAAAAGAGAGAAGGAGAGAGAGAATGGCACCTAGCTTTGTCAAACTCAAGTGGACATGTTTAAAACTAAAGCTCATTTTTCTTTTGTGTTGTCTCGCGGAGCAGATTCAAATCCACGGTGGGCCTGATCCGGCCCTCGGGCCGCATATGTGACACTCCTGGTTTATACGGTTGTATGATTTTGAAAGGGAAACCGGCTGCAAATTTATAAAAGGCCAAAAGTCCGTTCATTTTGGTGGTGGTTTTTCCCATAGAATTATCTCAGCCATCCTTATGTTCCAAATCCAGACAGAAGCAATCGCTCAGAAATGGACCGTTTTTATTGATATTACCGTCATTTCCGCACTATAGGGCGCACCGGGTTATAGGGCGCACCCCCAAAAAATAGTTTTTGGTCCTATATCTTCCATAGATAAGGCGCACCGGATTATAAGGCGCTACAATGGGAACGTCGACAAAACAGTCAGATGATTCAGTCCAACTGATTACCCCCTTAACATTCCCAAAGCTTGCAAAGAAGCAAATACGTGTCTCAGACATATATGGAAACAGTGTCTGTACGATGTCACTCAAATGCATCGTTCCAAATATCATTCGGAAGGTTAAACTCTTGGGATTCAAGAAATGCCTACCATTCCTTAGTTTCTATTTTCGTTTTCGCTCGCAACTTTACTGTGCATATGACAATAAACACTTGGAATTGAGTTTAATTTAAAAAAAGACCCATCACAGAAACATCGATATCACTCTGAAACAAGATACTGGGAAAATATATAGCCGGAGTAGCTCACGAAGTCGTTGTGTTCAATAATAATGTGCAACCATGGTCCTCTTATATTCGTGAGTGTAGTAAATCCAGGAGAATAAAATATTTACAAATACAGAATAGTAAAACATGCTTTCTCTATGCCGTAGACAACCAACCAAACTTGCTATTCACATTCATCTTTTTCGGCCAATTGCAGGCTTTGTTTTTCCCTTTAGCCTATGCAAGCCCGTAAATGATAAAAAGGATCCGCCCCCTTTACCTCCGAATAACTTTAGCAAATAGTGATCGATTCAACTGATGATTGACACATCTTTTTCGACCAATTGCAGGGTTTGTTTCGGCCCTCTAGCCTATCCGAGGCTCTGAATAACTTTAGCCAATAGTGATCAATTCAACTGATGATTGACACATCTTTTTCGACCAATTGCAGGGTTTGTTTTGCCCTTTTAGCCTATCCGAGCCTGTAAATGATAAAAAGGATCCGCCCCCTTTACCTCCGAAAAACTTTAGCAAATAGTGATCGATTCAACTGATGATTGACACATCTTTTTCGGCCAATTGCAGGCTTTGTTTTGCCCCTTTAGCCTATCCGAGCCTGTAAATGATAAAAAGGATCCGCCCCCTTTACCTCCGAATAACTTTAGCCAATAGTGATCGATTCAACTGATGATTGACACATCTTTTTCAACCAATTGCAGGGTTTGTTTTGCCCCTTTAGCCTGTCCGAGCCTGTAAATGATAAAAAGGATCCGCCCCCTTTACCTCCGAATAACTTTAGCCAATAGTGATCGATTCAAATGATGATTGACACATTGGTTAGCCAATGAAACGCCGGTATATAAATCCCATTATACACCGTGGACTACTTCACGTTCGGGGGAAAATCTAGTCGGCGGCTGTTGCATTAGTTGCAAGACTTTGCGACACACCATTGAGCCATATATAAGGCGCACTGTATTATAAGGCGCATGTTCAGCTTTTGAAAAAAATTAAGACTTCTAGGTGCGCCTTATAGTGCGGAAAATACGGTACTCCAGAATCATTCACAAGTTTGACCGTAAGGGAAGAACATGATTTAATCACTAGAATGTTATCAACCCCTGCATTTTCTAAGACACTTACTCTTATATTTTCGGGTGGTTGAGACCTTAAAAGCCTCTTAAAAAAGATCAGATATCCCCACGTTCCTCAGCCAGACATAAGCAATCCCTCAGGAATTGACCATTTTCAAAGCTATTGCTTAGTCAAGTCAAGTCATATTTATTGGTGACACCCTTCATCACAAGGAGGCTCAAAGGGCTGCTCATACCACAGACTATTACACAATCCCCTGATCTAAAACCTACATGAGGGCAAGGGAAAAACTCAACCTCAACATCAGGAAAATGAAGAAACCTTGAGAAGGGACCACACATGAGGAAATTGTTCACTAGTTTGACCATGAAAATAGAGAAGATTGTTTATTAACAACGTTATTAGCTTTGGCATTTTACAACATTCAGACAGAAGCAATCGCTCAGAGATGGACCATTTCCGAAGCTATTACTGAGGTTTCATTCACAGGTTTAACTTTAGATGAGAGCTGATTGTTTAATCACAACAAATGTATCAGCCTCTGCATTTGAAAACACTAAAATCCCATTTTATTCTAAAGCCAGACAGAAGCAATCGTTCTGAAATGCTCTGATTTTGACGCTATTACTTAGGATTCATTCACAAGGTTGACCTTAAGGGAGAGCAGGCTGTTCAATCACACAGTGATCAACCCCTGCAATTTGTAAAAAAACAAAGAGTCCAATATTTTGGGGTGGTTGGACCCTAAAAACCCAAATCCAGACAGAAGCAATCGCTCATTAATTGACCATTTTCAAAAGTATTCCCTTAGAATTATTCACAAGTTTGACTTCAATGGAGAGCAGACTGTTGAATCACAACAATGTCATTAAGATAAAGATAAGTTCATTAGGTTTCTAGGATAATCAACTCATAAGAAGCAGATTTAATCTGTTTTGTGTGCCACTTAAAAATGGACGACGAGCCATAAAATTCCCCACGGCCTTCGTTCGACATAACCGTCTCAGAACTATGACCTCATAAGCACTTAGACTAGACCTTTTTTGTTGTTTTTTTTGCTTAAATCCTCAAGAATTCTAGCCGTATAAGACAACTACTGATCATAATCTTATTAAATATGCATCAGGCAGCCTGGCGGCAAAGTCAGCTCTGTTGTTTTAACTTCAAAAAAAGGACATCAGCATCAAAAATTGTCCACGCAAACATGCTAGGTCGACAGCTTGGGTGTTTTAATTGGAGGGGTGATATGCCAAGCTAAATAAACTCATGGAAAACAAGCTAGCAGGATAGTATTAGCATTACAAAGAAAAAAAAAACAGATGAAGAATCAGAAGAATCAAAGAGAAGAAATGTCAATAACAGGTAAAGAAAAATTTTAGCTTGCCTGCTTATAATTAAAGAAGTTTAGGAGGATTGAATAGAACTTGCACAAAAAGAAGACAGAGAGGCAGTCAAGTCATGTTTATTTGTGACGCCCTTAATCACAAAGAGTCTCAAAGGGCTGCACAGATCAAAGACTATTGCAAACTACAGACTATTGTGATCTAAAACCTACATGAGGGTAAATAATACATATTATCAACATAAAATATAGGTTATTCATATGCTATATAATAGAAGTGTGTTTTAAGCTTAGATTTAAACATTTCCACTGAGGTTGCGGATCGAATCTCAGGGGGAAGAGCATTCCACAGCACCGGGCCCCGAATGGAGAATGCTCTCGAACCTGTGGATTTCTTCTTGGCTCTTGGGATCACTAGTAGACCAGCATTTTCAGAGCGAAGGCTCCGGACCGGAACGTAGGGGGTGATTAAATCTGAAAGATATGATGGAGCAAGTCCATGCATGATTTTTTATAATACCAACAGAACCTTAAAATCACATCTTAAGCTAACAGGGAGCCAATGCAGGTTAGCTAAAATCGGGGTCACGTGATCAAACATTCTTGTCTTAGTTAAAAGCCTCGCTGCAGCATTTTGTACCAGCTGCAGGGTCTTGATGTTGGACTTCGGGAGACCGGAGAGTAGGGCATTACAGTTATCGAGAAGGGAGGTAACAAACGCGTGAATTATAATCCTCGCATCTGACTGAGACAGCATAGGGCGAATTTTAGCAATGTTGCGAAGATGGAAAAAAAACTGTTCTAGTAATATTCTTAAGGTGTGTTTGAAAGGACAGATCGGGGTCAAATATGACACCTACATTTTTGACTGAGTCACTCTGGGTGATATTACATTTGTCAATGTTCAGAGCCGTTTTTGTCACGGCATTTAGATGGACCAATAACTAACATTTCAGTCTTTTCAGAGTTAAGGCGCAAGAAGTTGAGTGACATCCAGTCTTTTATCTCTATGAGGCAGGCCTCCAAATTTCCACAGTTCAGTATTGCAGATTCCTCCATCAGGAGATATAGTTGAGTGTCATCTGCGTAGCAATAGAAACTGATATTATACTTGCAAATAATATCACCTCATGGAAGCATGTAAATGCTGAAAAGGAGGGGGCCAAGTACTGAACCCTGCGGAACACCACAGATAACACTAAAGGGCTCAGATGTCATTTCAACATATATAACACAGAGAAGAAATGTCAATAACAGGTAAAGAACAATTGTATCTTGCCTGCTTATATTAAAGAAGTTTAGGTGTATTGAATAGTACTAGCACAAAAAGAAGACAAAGGAAGGCAGAAGAAGATTAACTTCGAGAATCATAGAAAACTGCAAAACGGGCCAAATCATAAGATAACAAAGGAGTATTTCGCACATTTATTTAAGCACACAGAAAGACGTTAAGCGCCGAAAATCGAAAAGGAGATAAATGAAGAACTGATGACCTTGTGGAAGGTTTAAACGTTAAACCTTTGTCTCATTTCTGCTCTTCCAGTCATTTTTTTCCCCTTTTTTATGGCTGCAACAAAATTAGCCAGCGGCGCGCGACTAAGTGACCTCCCCCAAGTGTTATCAGCGACGAGACTGCCGCTTGCTTCTTATCAGCTCGCGTTTAACGCACAGGAAGTTCTTGGAGGGCTGCGCCCGGCAGATAGCGGGAGCCTCACCCCCAATTGACTAGATTTAACTTTTCTTTGTCTCTTTAAGACCAGGAAGCTTCTCCATGATGTCACAAATCACACGCACTGATTTTTTTTTTTCCTGTTTTGTGCAACAGAAGCTTCTGCTGAAGGCGGCGAGCTGGATCTGAGCGGTATCGATGATGGCGAGATAGAGTTGGTACGTGCCGGGAGCGTGAAAGTGCCGCTTGGGTGCTTAGTTTGGGACAGGGAAAATGAATGAATGTGTGATGACCTCACCGTCTATTGACAATGTAATGGCATATCTGGAAAGTCCTCACGAGGACCTTCCATTTGAGGCGTTACACAAAATGTTTGTTGCCATGTTATTTTCGACTTTCCTGCTTGTGGTGGTAGAGATGGGGGGGTCGATTTTGGGGTTCGCCTGTCACCATTTGAGGAATTTTAAGAACACTAGTTACATATTTGGTTTTTACCCATTAAAACTGTTCATTTGAGATAAGAGTTAGAATCGAAGTGCAGGGCGGAAGTGCAGTGCCAAAGTGCAGCACGGAAGTCCAGCGCCAAAGTGCAGCGCCTAAGTGCAGCACGGGAGTGCAGCGCCTAAGTGCAGCACGGGAGTGCAGCGCCAAAGTGCAGCACGGGAGTGCAGCGCCAAAGTGCAGCACGGGAGTGCAGCGCCAAAGTGCAGCACGGGAGTGCAGCGCCAAAGTGCAGCACGGGAGTGCAGCGCCAAAGTGCAGCACGGGAGTGCAGCGCCAAAGTGCAGCACGGGAGTGGAGCGCCAAAGTGCAGCACGGGAGTGGAGCGCCGAAGTGCAGTGCCGAAGTGAAGGTTCTGGTTTACCTTAGGCTTGTTCCTTCAACTCAAGTGTGCATTTCGGCACCCAAGTACGCAAGGTCCCGAAGTGCAGCACCGAATCGCACACTTCGGCCCAGAAGCCTGCACTTCAGCGCCGAAGTATGCGCGGCATCGAGGTGCACCGCAGTTTTGGGACTCAAGTAAAAGTACAGTTACTCCAGAATACATAAGTAAAAAGAGTAAAAGTTGGTGCATGCGGCAAGAGAGAAGCCCGGCCGAGCCCAACTCAATGATTGCACACCTCTAACTTGAAATATGACTTGTGGTGTTTTTTTGTGAAGTTGGGAGTAGAGATTTCTGAAATATTTCAACAAATATCCATAGTAGTTATACATTTTTTTTCTTTCCCCTTACAAAATTATATTTTAACTACTTTTATATCTTAACATAATATTTTCCTCAAATTTGCATGTATATAATGACTATTTCTTGTCATTTCGAATTTCTACTTCTTGCTTGTAAAAGGCCAATTGAAGGAAAATGATACTGGAGTTGGCCACTGCAGAGTCTCATACACGATACCTGGTATCGGTACTCTAACATCCCTACTTAAAAGTTTTTGCCCATTTCAGCATCACACTGTTAATAATGCTTGGGAGGATAGACAAGTGCCGATACCGATTATCAGTATTTGAATGACACCAGATCATATTTCTCGTCGTATCGGTTTGAATAACTGCTATCGACATTTAAATAAATACTATGTTTTTAAAAAATTCCCAAACTTGCATTCATTTAATAACATTTTTTGTTCTGAAATTCTGAATTTTTACTTCTTAATTTTAATGAGCCAATAAAATGTAAGATGATACTGGTAATGGCCACCGGCAAGTCTCACACATGATATCTTCTGTTGATGCACATAATTTCCTAAAAACTTTTGCCAATTTAGCATCATACTGGAAATAATTTTCAGAAGGGATCGACAAGCACCGATACCAGTTATCAGTATTGTACTGATACCAGACTTTATTTTTCAATCGGTGTGAATGAATGCTATCGGTATTTAAATCCTTTTTTTCATTTTCTTAGAACTTGCGTTCATTTAATGTCAATTTACTATAATATAATTTTGAATTTCTACTTCTTGATTGTAAAAGGCCAATAGAATGAAGATGATACCGGTATAGGCCATCCCAGAGTCTCGAACACGATATCTGGTGTTGATACTCTTCCATCGCTACTTAAATACTTTGGCTAATTTAGCGTCACAATTTATATAATGTTTTAAAAGTGGATGGACAAGTACCATGACCAGTTATCAGTATTGGGCTGATGCGAGACCGTATTTTTCGATGCATCAGTACCAGGGTTGAGTAGGGTTGCTTTAACTTGATTACTTTCAGTTACTTTTGGATGACTCCAATACCAAATATGCTAATAAAAGACAAAAGAAACTACATTTGAATAAAATGATGACTCACAACACGTGGTGAGCTTTCTTTCCTGGCTTTGATCTCTTTGATCTCCGGCAAAACTAACATAAAATGCGACAGAAACCAAATGAAAATCAATCCAAACAGCTTGCCAACATCATTTTTGCCGTTCCATGTATTCCGTTACTCCCCAAGCCTGCACAAAATTTAGTCATTTTATTCCTATTTAGTTTCTTTTGTCTTTTATTAGCAGATTTGGTATTGGAGTAATCTAAAAGTAATTGAAAGTAATCCAGTTAAAGAAACCCTACCCAACCCTGATCAGTACGTGTTACTGCTATCATTACTGGTATTAGGCTAATTTTTATTAACCAAAAGTATGTCTGGTTGATACCTGCCCATCAAATGTACGAATGGTATCAGTGATTGGTATCAGTACTGGTGAGTACTAAAGAGTTAAGAAACTACTCATATTATTGTGGTTTGCAGTACCTGCTTAGCGAAAAGGAGGTTAAGGTCAAGACGGCTCTCTGGATGGCTGCGAACTCGGACTACATAAAAGAACAAAAAGGTTCTTCATCAATTCATTTTGTATTTTTGGTGTGTCTGTTGTACAACACGACTGTTTGATTAACAGAGAAAGAGGCTAAAATCGCCCAAGACAAGAAGCTAGGCATCCACAAGGAAACAAAGAAGGTACAGACTCTTTTCTTTCTAGCCACTGTTGGGAATTTAATATTACAAATGTATCCGTTTACCAAATTGTTCGAATTAGTTCTTTCTGGGAAAAGATGGACAAGAATAGCCGACATTTTCACACGGGGGCAGATTTATTTTCTTAAAATATTTAACTAAGTGAATTCTATCGAGTTAGCCGAATTAGTGTCGCTCTTTGTCGAGCCTCTCTCTCTCTCAATTGTCCCTCTCGATCGATCTTGAGTTCTTTTCACAACCTGGCGTGCCGGCTCCTCCCATGGGTGTGCCGACTCCTCCCATGGGCGCGCCAGGTGCCAGCTTCACCACCTCCTCGCCGAAGGGAATCGCAATGTCTAAAAAACTTATATCAGCAGAGCTTATCAAAACAACTTCTCCAAACAATGCCTACCTTCCTACGTCACAGAGGCTCCTCTTGCGTCAGCCCTTGTCCCAGTTCCTGCTGTTTTCTGTATACTTCATTCCACTAGGTTACATTGACCTCGCCCCACAGCTCAGCCAGTGAATATCTTTTGCATATAAATGAAATTTGTATTTGATTGTATAAAATTTAAAATCCTTCACCACTTAGCATTAATGCTACGCTACAAATATGAGGCCCTGTTGTAGCGATAACCTCACTTTTAAGTTGAGCTTTGGGAATTTACCCCCAATGTTATTTTACTCCGAGCATCTGAAGTTAGCTTTCCTTAAATATAGAGCTCAGAAAGACGTTTGGTTCAACAACGACTGAGGCTAAAGTGGATTTCTGATGTTATTTTTGGTAGCGTAAGGACAAATCATGGCTTCTAATGTTGGATAACATTTTGAACAAAAAGATGAAACTCAACATTAACTTCTACCGGCTTTGTTAGCTTCTGAATTGAGCGTTCGACGTCAACTAGCTAACATTATTACTCATGCTTCTTTCTAGTTAGCTTAGCAGATAGCGAACATGATTTATTCCTTAAGTGTGTCTTTTTAGTTAAGAATTAAATTGTAAATTTGTAAAACTGTTCAATGTTGGAGCCAAATGCTGTACCAATTGTTTGCCATGTCAACTAGCTAACATCATTACTCATGCTCCTTTGTAGTTAGCTTAGCAGATAGCAAACATGATTCAATCCTTGAGTGTGTTTTTTTAGTTAAGACTTAAATTGTAAATTTGTAAAACTGTTCAATGTTGGAGCCAAATGTTGTAAGTAGCAATTGTTTGCCATGTGTTTTTTTACTGTTTCCTGACGTCTGAGCTGGTTATATAATATAATACAAAATATAAGCAAACCAAATTTCCACCACTAAGTGTTTAAATTACGTTTTCTGGGCATATCAATCATGCTAAAAGTTTGAAGTTGTCCTTCTACCAAATACTTGTTCCCTTCGCAAACAATACAAATTATTTAAAAAAAAAATGTTAAATTGCAAATCCTCTCCAAAACAGCGAGTGGCGCCAAAGAGACGACAGGCCATCCGAGCCGACACGGCCGACGAAGCCATCGAGAAAATGCTAGAACAGAAGAAGATCTCCACAAAGATCAACTACGACGTTCTCAAGGACCTGAACATCAAGCCCCCAGCTAGCCCGGCCCACAAAGCGCAGTCGCCCAAAGGACCTGCTGCTGCATCTACCAGGCTGAGCGGACGCACTCTAAGGCCTGGACGGACCACGCTGAACCTCAGCACTCCACTTAGTTCGCTGGGGAAAAGGTTGGTGGTTTTGATTTAGCTACATAACTTCACTGTGAGATAAAAAGTACTTTTATAGTCAGTCAAACTATTCAGAGTCACTTATGACCTAATCCCATTACTTCCCCTTTCCCTACCCCTTTGTCTTCGTTTGTTACTTCCACTTCAACGATTCCCATATTAGGTTTGTACTTCACTCACTCCGTGCCAGAATATGCATTTTCAATTCATTTACATCTTCATTCACAGGGGAAATACTAATTAGGTGTATGCTTTTTTTTTTTTGCCTTATCCTGGGGTCATCTACCTGCGGCTCTAGAGCTGTCCCAAAATGTTGAAAATAGAGAGATAAAGGGGATTAGATGTCTATTTATGGTCATTTTGTGTTTTTCGTTAGACAAATACGACACAAACATTCTTTGTTTTCGAAACTTTAAAAACATTTCGAACCAATATTAAATGACTTACTTTTAAGTATGAAACCCCTTTTTCACCTAGTGGTGAAATTAAAATATAGATTGATTTATAAGATAAACAAAATACAGTAACTGTTCTATAAAACTGCCTGTTTTTTAATATTAGTTGGTCGAGAACATACTGTTTAAGTAATGATTATGTAAACAAAACTGAATTTGTTAAAAAGATATATTGGTTTAAAAGAATAACCAAAATACAAAATATTTGTAGGAAATGTGCATTTATTTTACATAACATGAGCTTCTTCTAGTGGGGGCTGGCATAGTGAAACGCCTTCTTGCTGCTACGGGCAGTCGCAAAAACAAAAACCTGGGCGATAAAAAATGAGAAGGAAAATAGTGCAGTCTCATCATTTTGAGGTTCCTTTAGTATTCTCCCTTGTGCTTTTTTGCACTTGTTTTCTGTTGCACAACACAATAGAATGACATCTAGTGGTGAAATAATACACGCTGTCCCTTTAAGATAGGAAACTTTTGTCGATTCAAAAATAACCAACTTATATTAATGCATGAATCATTATGTCGATGTTAGCAGATGTCTTTGAATTAAGCTTACTGATTCTGTGCTCCATGGTATACAATTTCAATTAAACTATGCTGATGTTTATATCCAAATGCTAATGTGAGGCTTATAATATGCTACAACAGCGTTAATGTCAAGGTGGCCGTTTTGGATGTAAATCTCTCAGAAATTCAGTCTAGTGAAAATAACTTGTTTTTATATTCCTAAATACAAAAACAATCTTTCTCTCACACACACACACACAAAACAACGTTTCAATAATCAGTCTAATTATATCTCTTGTACGTTTATCAATCTTATATTCTTTGATTGTGAAGTCGTGCTCATGTGTGTAATGTTTTCACTGACATATAATAAACCACGCCTGCCCTTTGGGCTCCCTCTCTTTCTCTTTCAACCAACATGGAAGCCGTGAGTACTTTTCCTGCTATCACGATGTAGTTTTTAACAATATATGTATTTTATCTGTGTAAATACAGCCACCAAAGAGTCTTAATAATGACTATCTCTGACAGCTAACGATGCTAGCATGAAACATAAGTAAGAGTGCTAACAGTCGCATCAAAATTCAAGTGACACATCATGTTATTTTACTAAACCCGTGTCATGAACGGTGTACTGAAAACAAGTAAATTAGTCACACCCCCATGTGGAACCGCTCAACTTTTCATATTTCTTGACTTGTGCAATCTTGGGAGCTTGCAAACTAACACTTAGCCGAGACACTCCATATCCATTTTGTTTCTGGACTTCAAACAACTAAAAGATCTCCTTCTCCATTTCTAGGTACTGTCCAAAACGTTTTATTTTTTTCTCCAGGCGTGGTGCATGTCAAAAAACATTTTACAGATAAAAAAAAAAACAAAATTCAGCAAATTCTTTACATAAGTTCTGTGCTCACGTTTGCTCCATTGATTTCGTTGTTCCTTTATAAGCAGGTCCACCGCCCTACGCGCTTCCTACCATTCGCTACTAGTGAAACACAACCAAATATGTGCATGTACACTGATCCCCTGAGTTCAGTGTTTTATTTTATAGTTGTAAATGCGGCTAAGATGTGAGTATATACAGCAGAACAACAGAATATCAGTAGGGAGAAATTCAGCGTCCTTGTACGTCCTTGAGCTTGAGAATGCGCCGCCATAACTGTATTTTGTAGGTACATATGAACACGCCCACCTTTCGTGATTGGTATTCGGTTTCGTGTTGCTGGCGGATTGAGAATTGTATGGTACTACGTGTTTCAAGGAGAAATGTCAGGACCAGAACGGAAACAGGACCCACACGCGTAAAGTTTTATTAGAAGTAAGGGAAAGGGTTGCGCCCATGATCCGGGGATTGCTGGACGCGAGAAGCAGGTCGCTCTGAACGTGGAAGGGGGCCTTCCGTGGCGAGCGATGGCGGTGTGGGGAACGGAAAAAACGGGTCAGTAGCTGGGATAGCAAAAACGTGGTCGGGATCGGAAACAAGTCGAAAGCCAGGAGAGGAGAGCAGACGTGGTCGAGATCAAAACAGATCGTAGCGGGAGACAAACAGGAGCAAAAAACGGGACAGGCGAAAAAGGGATTGCCGTGTAAAAACAGATTCGCAGACGGACCGACAAAAGGGGACTGACAGAACGGACTTTAAATACTGGCAGGGAGCCAATCTATCAACAAGCTGCAGCTGGCGCCACCTGGGCGGGGCCAATTGGGCGCCATGGCAACAGTGACAAGAACAGAATGTTATGTGATTTATGATCTGCTTTTAAAAAGTACAATGTACTTACGACAGTAGCTTTACAACATTTCATTAATAACGTGTTACAGTACTCGTTACAGAGGAAGGTATTGGCGTTCCAGGACAGTGTTCCTTTGTAAAGCCTTACTCCCAATATTAGCCGGGTTGAAAAGTCTTAAAAGACATTAAATTCATTCTTAAAAATTAAGGCCTTAATTGGCATTAAAATGTCTTAAATCCAATTTTTGAAAGTCTTAAAAATGTGAACACATTATTCCGATTATGGGTGGCGCAGTGGTTAGCGTGTGTGCGGCACAGTCCTGTGTTTGCGTGTTCTCCCCGTGTTTGCGTGGGTTTCCTCTGGGCACTCCGGTTTCCTCCTACATTCCAAAAATATGCATGTCAGGTTATGTCAGGTGTGAATGAGCAAGCGAATTGTCCGTCTCTGTGTGCCCTGCGACTGGTTGGCAACCAGTTCAGGGTGTCCACTGCCCGAAGATAGCCGGGATGGGCTCCAGCACCCCCGCGACCCTACTGAGGATAAGCGGTGCAAATAATGGATGGATGGATATTCCGATTATATTTGTTTGAGCTAAAAATGTTTCAATTTTCTTTTTTAATAAATCACAGATTTAGTTTGTGGCAACGTTGCGTGACCCAATAATGGAACTATCAAAAGGGTGATGTGGTTTCAGTCGGACCTTTCAAAGAAGACGTATTTCTTAGGTCTACCCACAATAAACATAGCAATTCGGACTGGCTGTTTACTTTTGGGCCACGGGAAAATGTGCATTTAATGAGAAGTGGCTGTGCGACGAAGGTTTTTCGCTATAGCTATAAGCTAAACCAGGTACAAGGCACGATATATTGTGTACAAGACATATTTGTGTTTTATATTTTGTTTGTTTCAATTGCGGTTTTTTGTTGACTTTTTCGTTGAATTTGATTGCAAAAGGAGGCAGCACGGCGGCGCAGTGGTTGGCGCGTGTGCGGCACAGTTCTGAGGTCGTGGGAACCTCCTGCGTGGGTTCAAATCCAGCTACCAGCCATACTGTGCGGAGTTTGTATGTTCTCCCCGTGCTTGCGTAGGTTTTCTCCGGGCACTCCGGTTTCCTCCCACATTCCAAAGACATGCATTTCAGGTGAATTGGCCGGTCCAAATTGTCCCTAGGTGTGACTGAGCGAGTGAGTTGTCTGTCCCCGTGTGCCCTGCGATTGGCTGGCAACCAGTTCAGGGTGTCCCCTGCCCACTGCCCGGAGATGGCTGGGATGGGCTCCAGCCCCCCCGCGACCCTAATAAGGATAAGCGGTACAGCTAATGAGATGAGATGAGAGATTGCAAAAGGCTTGAAATAACTCTTAAAAAGTCTTGAATTTAACTCTTCGGCTGTAGAAACTGACTGGTCCCGAACCAGAAAACAACACGTCACTAAAGTGTTGGCGGAGCCATCATTTCCCAATCTAACCTTGCTCAGGCCTGGGAAAAAGCCCCAAAAAGAAGGCCCGCGGTGGGGGGTGCAGAATGGTGGCCTTTGAGCTGCTTATTGAAAGAGCCACGGCTCGGCTCTGCTGACAGTGCAGCCATTGTGCCTTGTTGCGGAGGAGCCACACTGAGGCATTGTGGGGGCTCCCCTCGGAAAGGGGGCCCATCCCCCGCCTGCCCCCAGCGTTCCCACTTTCCGCCTCTTACTTAGACCTTTTTGGGGGCTCTTCTAATTTAGATGTAAAAAGGACAATGTGTCACCAATGCAAACGGGGTATTCTACACAATTGAAGTTGATGACAACATCCCAGAGTGTTATTATACAACCTACTTGCCCCAAAAACCTTTTGGCCTTTTTTTTGGCTTAAATTTATAAAAAGGATTTCACAAAATCCTAAGCTGTGAATCTTTTGTCTTACATCAGCACAATAAGCAAGAAAACGAGTTCATTTCCTGTTATAAACGCAGTTTTTATATGCTAGCAAACTGCATGGATGAATGGAGTCAGAAATGGGATACAGAGCTACTGGCACATCTGAGGCATGCCTTACTTGAACCACTTTTTGAAAAAGTGAGTTAGTGTGTCTATTGTGCTACTGCTGACGGTGTGAACGTTTTTTGTTTCAGAAGTGGGGCAGAATAGCACTAGAAATTATGAAGATGTGATGTTGGAGGTGTGTCACGGTTGCCATGGCACCCTATTGGCCCCGCCCGTGTGTCACTGTTGCCATGGCGCCCAATTGGCCCCGCCCGTGTGGTGCCAGCTGCAGCTTGTTGACAGATTGGCTCCCTGTCACTGTTTAAACTCTGTCCTGTCAGTCCCCTTTGGTCGGTCCGTCTGCGAATCTCTGTTTTTACACGGTAAGCCCTTATAATGGAAGCTAGAGCTCTTGCTGGTGGTAGAAAGGAGTGGAGAGGTGTTGTGAAAGGATAGTGGGATTGTGGACGCGTTCTTAAGGATGGGCTGGGCACCCGTATGATGCGGCAGGGGTAAACCAGTGAAAGCTGTCGGGCCCTGCTGTTGAACAAAGGAGTGTGCTGTGTCACCCTGACCTGAGTGACATGGCCGCTTTCTGGTGTCCCGTTTCATCTGGAGGGACGAAAGCATGACCAACTTGGGTGCCGAGGTGCCTAACTTGTTTGGGCAATTGGGTTGGCCATGGTCCAAAACTTTTTTTTTTTGCTATTTATTTCCCTCTTATTTTCTTTGTTATTGTATGTGTGTGTCCTGCTGTCGGTCACCCCTCTTGAGGGATATGACCAAGGTAGATAGATAGATATAGAAGCCCTTTCCGTCTGTCCTGTTTTTCGCTCCTGTTAGTCTCCCGTTACGATCTGTTTTGGTCTGGACCACATCTGTTCTCCCGCCCCGAATAACGATACGTTTTTTGATCTCGTCTACTCTCCTCTCCTCTCCTGGCTTTTGACTTGTTTTCCGATCCCGATCATGTCTTTGCTCTTCTCTCCCGGCTACTGACCCCTTTTTTCTGTTTCCGACACCGCCATCGCTCGCCATGGAAGTCCCACTTCCGCGTCTGAGCAACCTACTCCCCGCGACCAGCGATCTCCGGATCGTGTGTGTGCTCCTTTCCCTCCTTCCCAATAAAACTGTGAGAAACGTGACGCGAGTGGGTCCTGTCTCTGTTCTGGTCATGACAGGGTGTCAAAGGTGAGGACACCTTCCTGTGATTACATTTTTTGGGAAACACAATAAGACAGATCTAGTCTAAGATTGTATATGAAAGGCAGATGTGATGGAATGTACTCGTACCGCCCCAATACAGTGATTAATGGTGTCAGAAGTTGGATAAAAAGCTACTGGCACATCTAAGACATGCGCTGTTAAATGAACCCTTTGAAAAGGCATGTTATTTTGTGTATAGTGCTGCTTTGACGGCGTAAAGGCTTTTGGTGTCAGAAGCCGGAGAGAAGAGCACTACAAATAAACAGGGATTTTGGAGGTGTCAGAAGTGGGACACCATGCAATGATTACATTTTTGGAGAAATATAATACGGCAGGTGCTGTGTAAGTTAGCCTAGGAAAGGTGCCAGTTATGGAATGGAGTTGCATGTCCCATATTCAGTGAAAAAAATGACGTCAGGAGTTAGATCCAAAGCTACTGGCATATCTAAGACATGCATTGTTAAATGGACCCTTTGAAAAGGGATGCTAGTTTGTGTATAGCGCTACTCTGACGGCTTTTGGTGTCAGAAGTGGGAGAGAAAAGAGTTTTATATCCCCAATACAGTGATAAACAGTGTTAGAAGTTGGATGCGGACTCCTTGATGTCTGATATTAGAGAAGGAGGGCAGTTTCTGCCAGTGTAAGAGAGTTTTATGCTTGGTTTATGGGTGTGCACACATCCCCGTAGGAAAATTCACACTTCCAGCCGTATCCTTGTGGTGATTTTTAATAGATTAACAGGATGGCCTCGGGGTGCTGTGTTTGTAGTTAAGCAACAGCGGAGTGGATGACGTCACACGCAAGGCCAAAAGTTCGACGTCCCTGCGGCAGATGTAAATCTGTGTGCCCAGGGTTACACCACCTTGTGTGCACGTAGATAGCAGGTCCGCCTCCTCTCTGGTTCCCGCAGGCTTTTGTGTCTCTGTCTGTCCTAACAGCGCTGAAGCCGGGTGGCTCCACGTTAACGTCCGGGATGCTAGATGTGAGACACATTTCCGTAAAACACAGCAAACTGCACTCCCTGTACGCTTTGATGTTTTTCACCAGCACAGCCAGTTTTTTGGTCTTATTTGGTAGAGAGATCACATTTCCCATGATTACGGACGGTACCGAAGGCTTATATCGCCGCTAGCCGCTTAGCCTTCACCTTAGCTCTGCAGCCACGATAGGGCCCCCTCATCACGCCGGCACGAGAATTCTTCAGGGCAAGGAGTTGATTCCTCGAATAAAGGCATTTTTGTGCGTTAAAACCCGTAACCATAGGATAGAAAGTAATCCAAAGTGTAGTTGTCACAAAAACACTGAAGATAGAAGCAGACAATAAAAAAATAAATCACAAAATAGGCTAAATAACACAGAGCTGCTGGAAGGGCTGCCGCGGGTGATAGTAAGTTTTTTGGTGTTTTCGTTTTTAGGATCTAATTATCGGAAGTTTATTCACGAATGTCACAGTCAATCCAATCCGGTTTCAGATCTCGCGCCGCCGAAGTGGCACGCTTAGGTGGACTGTCTTCCCGTGGCACATTCTTGCCATATTTTCTCCGCCTTGTCGCAATATGAAAGCAGCTTGCCAAACATCTCCACCCCCGTCCCCTCCATCCGCGCTGAAAAGAAGCGGGATCCAGAAATAGCGCCTAATTGCCCTGTAGTGCTGCTCTCTCGTGCGCTCCTCCTCTCTCGCTTTTTTTTTTTTTGCGGAAAGAGAAGAAGAAAGAGAATTCCTGACGGGGTTTGTTTGCCGGCGGGAGACCGTGTCGGTTCTGCGCCGCGGAAAAAGCTGGCCGCTCAGCACTTTAGCCGGCAGATGTTTGCCGCTACTGCCGACTCCCTCCCCCGAGGATGAGGGCGCGAGACAGGAAATGCCGGGCTCGCTTCCCCCGGGCGGCGTTGCAGCAGGTGTCTGTTTGAAAACAGGTTGGCGACTGCGTGAAAGGGGAAAATGGGGTGCAAAGTCAGCAACAGATTTTTCTCTTTTTTTTCTCGCTCTTCCGAAAAGGCAAAATTCAACCTTGCTCTCAGAAATGATGCGAAAATGAAAGAGCCACACCACCCCCTTGCACGCAGCTCTGAGCCCACTTGTAAAAAGTGAATTTGTATTTATCTTCGGTGTGACGTGACTCAAGAAAGTACAGTTGGGGCACCACTTCCTGTGGTGTGTCTTGGGCAAGTACAGCCTGGTGGCGCCCATCACTCTCCAGGACATATCTTAAGGTAGAAACAGATAGTCCTGTTTTTTCATGGATATGAGTAGTAGGATAAGCCTCCTAATCTGACTGATACAATACCTGTATCATCTGGTTGCGGTTGTTGGTGTAAATCAGGAGTCAGGAACCTATGGCTCTGTTCATGAGTGCCTCATACAAAGATATTCCAGTAAATGTAGGGCACATTTTTAACGACACCTTACAGTCAAGTTGTCACTCTAACATTACCCTGTTTTGGATGTACATTACTAAGGAATCCTTTATATGGAAGCTCATTAAACAATGTATGTTAAGACACTTGATAATGAAAACCCACAAACAAACTGTAAACACCCCGAAAAACCAGCAAAGTACCCAAAACAATCTTGTTGGGAAGAGCACTGCACGCTCTTCCTAAGGTCGCTCGCCCAGCGGCGAAGGCAAATACTGTACATCGGTATCCACGTTTGCAGTATTTTGTCACATTTCTTACAAAAGATATTTGCATTTATATAGTGCTTTTCAAGCGAGCGCATGGCAAAGTAATGATTATTTTTTTTATAATGCGCATTTTTACCGGAAATTTAGAAATTCAGGTGCGCGCTGTGTTTACGGTAGCGCCCCTCCTCCTCTGCTTCGTGTGTGCTCCTCTAGCGAAAACGTCTCGTTCTTTCCAGCTAGAGTGGACAGACGAACGAGGCTTTGTGCAAAAAATGACCGTGCTGTTTTGTGCATTATGCCTCGAGAGCGTTGTACCTCGCACAGCAAGTGTTAAACGAAACGTGAACATAAATTCAAGCATGAGTTTAACATGGCGGAGACATTAAAACGCGCTGTGTCCAGTTACGGCCACCAACCACAGACCCTGAAAATCATTGTCATTGATAAAAACACCACCCCTGAAGCAAGTTATCACATTGCTCACTTCATAGCAAACCACAGAAAACCATTTACTGATGGCGAATATTTTTTAGAAGCGTGTGTGTGTGTGCGCGCGTGCCATATCAGTTTTGATATTTTCTGCAAGAATATTTCATTGATTAATGGTATGGTAGCTGTCCATATCACTTGTTTTTTGATTGTAGTTCATTGTTGATGAAAAATGGTTGATTCTGGTTAATTTTTGTGATAAAAAGTTGTCATGGATGGCTACAGGCCTTTCCACTTGTTTTTCACATTTATTTTTTAGATGATTGATTGAACAAGAATAGTGGAAGATAAATTGGTCAGTTATAGGATTTCAATGGATATCCATGTTGTCTATTTGGACTGGTGTAAAATTACAGCTCTGTTGGATATAAAACACACTGAAAAAACACTGGCACACTGATTTACAAGGAAATTTGAAAGTGGCACCCCACACCAAAAAGGTTGCTGACCCCTGTCCTAAATCGAGGGAAAAAACATTTTTTCCAGTTATTTTGAGTAGGCCTGTTTTGTTCACTCTGTACAATACGCGTGTGGTAAAGTAGTGTGAAACACCTGACAAAGGGGATAATGGCACCTCAATTACCGTATTTTCCGCACTATAGGGTGCACCGGGTTATAGGGCGCACCCCCAAAAAATAGTTTTTGGTCCTATATCTTCCATAGATAAGGCGCACCGGATTATAAGGCGCTACAATGGGAACGTGGACAAAACAGTCAGATGATTCAGTCAAACTGATTACCCCCTTAACATTCCGAAAGCTTGCAAAGAAGCAAATACGTGTCGTAGACACGTGCGGATGCGGTGTCCGTACGATGTCACTCAAATGCATCATTCCAAATATCATTCGGAAGGTTAAAGACTTGGGATTCAAGAAATGCCAACCATTCCTTAGTTTCTATTTTCTTTTTCGCTCGCAACTTTACTGTGCATATGACAATAAATACTTTGAATTGAGTTTAATTTAAAAAAAGACCCATCACAAAAACATCAATATCACTCTGAAACAAGATACTGGGAAAATAGCTCACCGAAGTCGTTGTGTTCAATAATAATGTGCAACCATGGTCCTCTTATATCTGAGAGTGTAGTAAATCCAGGAGAATAAAATATTTACGAATACAGAATAGTAAAACATGCTTTCTCTATGCCGTAGACAACCAACCAAACTTGCTATTCACATTCATCTTTTTCGGCCAATTGCAGGCTTTGTTTTAGCCTATGCAAGCCCCTAAATGATAAAAAGGATCCACCCCCGTTACCTCCGAATAACTTTAGCCAATAGTGTTCGAATCAACTGATAATTGACACATCTTTTTCGGCCAATTGCAGGGTTTGTTTCGCCCCTTTAGCCTATCCGAGCCTGTAAATGATAAAAAGGATCCGCCCCCTTTACCTCCGAATAACTTTAGCCAATAGTGATCGAATCAACTGATAATTGACACATTGGTTAGCCAATGAAACGCCGGTATATAAATCCCATCATACACTGCGGACTACTTCACGTTCCCGGGAAAATCTAGTCGGCGGCTGTTGCATTAGTTGCAAGACATTGCGACACACCATTGAGCCATATATAAGGCGCACTGTATTATAGGGCGCATGGTCAGCTTTTGAAAAAAATTAAGACTTTTAGGTGCGCCTTATAGTGCGGAAAATACGGTAGTTGTCAGACTCCGGTGATTGCTTTCAACACAAGGCAGAAGTTGACAAAGCACGTCCTCTTCCACTCGGGCCTTACGTACAAAAAAACGAGATTGAAAAAAAGCTGTCTTAGTCGAAAGGTGGATTTAAATCGAACGCCTTTCGAGGATTCTTCTTTTGTCCTCAAAGCCCAAGTCTCCCTTATATAGATCAATTTTTTCCACATTTAACGCGGTCTGCTTTTTGGTCTGTCGCCCATCCCCCGCTACTTTTCGCACGTTCACACCCCAATTCCGCCGGCTAAAATCTACCAGCCGTCAGACGCCTTTGCGGATAAGGCGGTGTCTCATTGGGCGCTAAGCTGATTAGCGCCGCGCCGGCTAAACCCGGTGGCTACTGATAGCCTAACACAGAAGCGGTGAGCCGGGGGCCGAGTTCCAAGCTTTATTAAGTACACCAGACGGTTGATTGACACTAACCTGATGAGTAGCGGGTTCTTTACCAGCTTAGCATCAAATTGCTCTAAAATGATTGAATACAAAATGTATTTTAAAACAAGGGTCAAGTACATACAGTATGAAATAATAATCATGCTGTCAAAACCCGAACAGGAGGAGGACCCAGATGCGTAACGTTTTCGCACAGGCTTTATTTTACGGGAATGGGGAAGTCATGCGCGTGAATGCAAACGCCAGGGATGCGGTGATCGATAGGCGGAAGAAGTAAGAGGAGATTGAGGCCGGGCAGAACAGATGGGATCGATACAGGACAAACGGGTAGATACGGGACGGGACGGATACCGGATAGTGGAGCAAGATACCGGACACGACGAGACAAACGGGATTGATACCGGATATCGAAGACTGGAGTAAGAAGCCAGACAGGACGAGTCCAATGGGATCGGTACCGGAGACTGGAGCAAGATACCTGACAGGACGAGACAGGCGGGATCGATATCGGATGCTGGAGACGGGAGCAAGATACCGGGCAGGAGATGACAGGTGGGATCGATATCTGATACTGGAGACTGGAGCAATATACCGGGCAGGAGGAGACAGACAAGATCGATATCGGATACTGGAGACGGGAGCAAAATACCAGACAGGACGAGACAGGCAGGATCGACATCAGATCCTGGAGGCTAGGGCAAGATACCGGATACACGAGCAAGATACCACACAGGACGAAACAGGCGGGATTGATATCTGATACTGGAGACTGGAGCAATATACCGGGCAGGAGGAGTCAGACAAGATCGATATCGGATACTGGAGACTGGAGCAAGATAACGGACAGTAAGGGTACAGATGGGATCGATATCGGATACTGTAGACGGGAGCAAGATACCAGGCAGGACGAGACAGGCAGGATCGATATCAGATACTGGAGACTGGAGCAAGATACCGGACAGGAGGAGACAGGTGTGATTGATACCGGATACATGAGCAAGATACCGGACAGGACGAGACAGCCGGGATCGATATCTGATACTGGAGACCGGAGCTATATACCGGGCAGGAGGAGACAGACGAGATCGATATCGAACACTGGAGACTGGAGCAGGATACTGGACAGGGGGAGACCGATATGATTGATACCGGATACTGGAGACGGGGGCAAGATACTGGACAGGACGAGACAGGCGGGATCGATATCTGATACTGGAGACTAAAGCAAAATACCAGACAGGACGAGACAGGCAGGATCGACATCAGATACTGGAGGCTAGGGAGGAGACAGGTGTGATTGATACCGGATACACGAGCAAGATACCAGACAGGACGAAACAGGCGGGATTTATATCTGATACTGGAGACTGGAGCAATATACCGTGCAGGAGGAGACAGGCAGGATCAATATTGGATAGTGGAGACTGGAGCCAGATACCGGACAGGAGACGACAGGTGTGATTGATACCGGATACACGAGCAAGATACTGGGCAGGACGAGACAGCCGGGATCAATATCTGATACTGGAGACTGGAGCTATATACCGGGCAGGAGGAGACAGACGAGATCGATATCAGATACTGGAGACTGGAGCAGGATACTGGACAGGGGGAGACCGACAGGATTGATACCGGATACTGGAGACGGGGGCAAGATACCGGACAGGAGGAGACCGACGGGATTGATACCGGATACTGGAGACGGGGGCAAGATACCGGACAGTACGAGACAGACTAGGTCGATACCGGACACTGGAGCAAGATACCGGACAGGACGAAACGGGCGGGATCGATACTGGATACACGAGCAGCATACTGGACAGAGTCAAAACACAAGCCTTGCAAGTGCAGAGGTTCGTTGACGGACTGACAAGAAATGAATGAGAGCACTGAGTTTAAATAGGTTAGCAAATCAGGCAACGAGCCGCAGCTGGCGCCAAACGGGCGGGTCCAAGTGAAGGGCAATGGGCAACCGTGACACATGCTGCTGTTTTGGTTAGCAACTTTAGCTCTGACGACAGTTTGGCGGCCGCGTGGGTGTCGCTTTTTGTATTTTGAGCGCTAAGCAGATAAGAAAAGCAGGAGGAGGACGTGACTCAGCAGAGGATGTTTGCTGGAAGTCGACAACATGTCAGGCCTGCAGGCAGAAAAACACTTCCTGCCTGAGCTGGGGAAAAATATCACCAGTCAGCACTTTTGTACATCTTTAATCAACCTGGAAAAAATGTGTTGAGGAGGTGTTAATTGACAAAATTGGCCCCCATATGGAATTAATTTTAATTTTAATGTAATTTATCCATTTAAATGTATTCTTAGACAACGAGGATTGTGCAATAATGACAAGGCATGATTCAGGGCTTTATTCTTTTTATTTTATATTATTTATTTTTATACTAATTACCCTTAAGTTGTTATTTTAAGCTGAAATATTTTATTTTACTTTCTTGCATCAGGATTGCACTTTTTGTTTTCGTTGCACACCTTTTAAATGATTTGAATCTTATTCCATCCTTAAAATCAAACTCTTAAAAGAAAAAATATTTGATTTAAAAAAAAAAAGGCTCGTTTAAAACTAATAAGGTACACTGTATTACGAGTAGTTTACTGTGTAAATATATGTGTAATAATTTTAACCTCATATGTCAGGACCAGGACAGAAACAGGACCCAATCGCGTAACGTTTCTCACAAGTTTATTGAGATAGAGAGAGCAAGTCGCTCTCGCGATCGGATTGTGATCCGAAGACGGAAGTACATCTTCCGTAGCGGGCGATGGCGGTGTCAGGGACGGAAAAATAGGTCGGGACAGGAGAGCAAAAACGTGGTCGCGATCGGAAAAGAGTCTTAAGCCAGGACGGAAGAGTAGACATAGTCGGGATCAAAACAGGTCGTAGCCGGAACGGGAGAGCAGACGTGGTTGGGATCAAAACAGGTCGTAGCCGGAGACAAACGGGAGCCAAAAACGGGACAGGTGGGAGTCAGGGTCGAAAAAGGTTAGCCTTGTATACACGGAGGTTTGCAGACGGACTGACAACAGGGGACTGACAGGACTAAGTTCAAATAGTGACAGGGAGCCAATCAGAATCCGCGGCGGTTGGCGCCAAATGAGCTGGCACAGGTGCGTTATATCAGTAATCATGACATCATAGAAATAATATGTTTTATTTATTTATATATATACTGTATATTAGGGTGGTCCTTATTTTTCGACTTTTAAAATTTCATGCTCTGACCCCTTGAATATGTTCCAATATATACAAAACGTAATTAGGCAAAGTTTTCATCAAAATCAAAGGCCTCTGAAATTTTGGTATGAAAAATAAGGATTTTTCGCACATTATATCAGACCTAGTGTACAAAGTTACTTGTAACTTTTCTTGTGTTACAATTATAAGCAATGGACTGAAATTGGATGTTCTAAAACGCCGTTCACATAGGGTTAAGATTTCCGTTTTTTCTCGAAAATTGCCAAAATTTTACCATTTTGGGAAATTTCAAAGTCGTTGAGCTACCTCTAAATATTATCCAAATTGTTCAAAATTGCACACAGTGTGTTTTTATCGATATAAGAACATATGCGGGGGGTCAGAGCCCAATATTTCAAAAAAAAAAATTTCGACCCCCATTAAGGACCACCCTACTGTATATAATATACTGTATATTAAACAAACATACACAATACAGGGCTGTCAGAAAATGTGAATATTGTAATAAGGTTCTTTTTTTCCCTTTATTGCAATTGACAAAACAAACATGTCGTAAATTATTTGTTCAATACAAATCCGCTGAAATATTGGAAGCTTTTTATCGTTCGACTATTCCTGAACTAGTATACTTTTACATAGTAGTCTAATATATTGAGATGGATTCTTTGAGTTGTTGCCATATATCAGTAACATTGAAAGAATAAAAGAAATTATTACGCTTGCAGCAAATTTAGAGTTATCTGCATTCATTCTTGGTTTACCGGTTAAAGCCTTATTAAAATGATTTAGCATCCCCTTTTCAAGGTTTCGTTATTTACCTCATTGATAGGTTCGTCGTTTTGGTTGTTATATTTCTCAGAATTCACTGTGTGAATATAACTTGTTTTTATATTCCAAAATATAAAAACAATCTTTCACACACACACACACACACACAGGAAGTAACGTTTCAATAATCAGTCTAATTGCATGTCTTGTACGTTTATCAATCTTATATTCTTTTATTGTGAAGTGCTCATGTGTGCTGTTTCTCCCTGACGTATAATAAATCACGCCCACGTTGTGGGCGGGGTCTCTTTCCCTTCTTACCAACATCATTAGATTTTAACAATATATATGTATTTTATTTGTGTAAATATGGCCACGAAATAGTCTTAATAATGACTGACTTTAACACTCATGTTGAGGTTTTTGAGTTTTTCCTTGCCTTCATGTAGGTTTTAGATCAGGGGATGGTGTCATAATAGTCTTTAGTTTGCAATCATCTGTTGTCTGTGCAGCCCTTTGAGACTCCTTGTGAAAAAGGGCTATACAAACAAACATGACTTGACTTGACATATGCTATAGAAAAGGGAAGAGAAAGAAAAGACAAATTAATAAAAGGCTTCCATTATTTCCGTTGATTTGTATTGAATATAGAATGTATGTCATGTTTTTTTAATACGCATTGAAAAATAAAGAACCTGATTGAAATTTTCCCATTTTTGAGACAGACTTTGATGAGTTTAAACTCTAGACACTCAAAATACAGAGAGAAGACATCAATGGATTTTTAACTTGCAAGGAGGACAGTAAAAAGCCTTCAGTTAAGGAATTCCCACCACTTACAAACTAGCATCCTTTGAAATCTCTCTTGCAGGTGGCCTATATTAAAAACAGGATCAATTTATCAGACCTGTATATGATAGATAGATATCTATAGGTATATATAAATATATACCGTAAATTCCGGATTATAGAGCACACCTGATTATAAGCCGCACCCACCACATTTTGAGAGGAAAACCGATTTTGTACATATACAAGCCGCACCTGTATATAAGCCGCATGCGCCCACATTTAGACATGTAACACAAACACAAAAGTAACCCAAACCCGACTTCAAGTCCCGCGATTGAAACTAAATGTCCTTCATCAAAGTCCACAGTCCAAAAATCACAGCCGGCAAAATGAACGGAAAATGATACCGGTACTTAAGGTTTGATGCAGACCTGCAGAGTCCAGGTCCCTTTGAAAGTAATCCAAGGAAAAAAGTGTATATTTCCAAAGGTAAGGGTGGGAAAAATATATCAGATGAACACATTTACTCACGCAACTCGTTTTTTTTTAACCAACATTTTATCCCCTCTTCTTTCCTTGTCTGTCCCTCACCTTTAGCGGTCCCCACTTAAACTCGGCACCCCGCGTTTGTTCCGCCTCTCATTTTTCGTTCACCCGTGCAAAACATATCAGACTAAGTGTCTAAAATAAATACAAATAAATACATTACCAAAATATACAGTTGCAAATACATATTATACATGGATTACACATATTTACAAAGAAAGACGGTACACCGAGAGAGTTTTCAAAGCTTTAATAATAATAATATAGCTTTGACAGGGCAGTTAATGGTAGCAACACTCGAGCGCTGCCGTTAGAAAAATTACCGGTACATAAATTGGCCGCATCACTGAATAAGCCGCAGGGTTGAAAGTTAGGGGAAAAAGTAGCGGCTTATAGTCCGGAATTTACGGTATATTTATATACTTTTTAATGAAAAAGTCATTCTAAATGGCAAACTAATTCATCTGTGTTAGGCGACCTGTGAGAAATTGTCCCCGAGTGAGACATCGGCGGCGTCTGTGTTGTCAGCGCCCGCCGCTAGCATGATTTATGCGGCATCGGCATCCAATTCCGCCGCTCACCCGCAGCGTCTCTTCTTCTTGGAGACGGTCGTCACGGAGACCGGGCCTGGCTCCCTTTTGACCTTTGAACTCCCGCAGGGCGACCCTTGTCCGTCACCAACGCCGAAACCCAGTAGCTCCCGCTAAGTGATGGAAATATTCTCGGAATTATTATAAATATAACTATAAGAGTGATAGCAGCTTATAAGAAGACGAACTGATGTAAAAAAAATATATATTTCTTTTATTGAATAATAATCGTAATAACGATCTATTTATTGCTGATAAGGATATTTTTACATAATTAATGATACAACAACAAAAATTCTTTTTCTAATAATTAAACTATCCAAATTATTATTGTTGACAGAAAATAACAATAATAAGCAATTTGCTGACGTACTCTGGCAGTAATACAATTATTAGATAGATAGATAGATACTTTATTCATCTTCCAGCAGTATCCTTGTGTTGAAAAATAAAATAATGAAATAAAAGAAATAGAATACAGAAATACCCAGTATTTAAATAGTGCTACATAAAATACACACTGTAATAAAAATAAGGTAATATGCAAATGTGGGGGTGGGGTTTAATGTGGGCTTTTACTCCCCCGGGTGGAGTTAAAGAGCCTCATGGCATGAGGAAGAAATGATCTCTATTATACTTTAAATGATAATAATTAAAGCCCTAATAAGACCACCTACTGTTTGGAGCGCCATTATTATATTGTGATTGTTTTAACTATTGTTTATTAGAAGTATGATTCCTGTTTTATTGATATTCTTTATGAATATTATTTAATCATTCTTATTTTACTGTTAATATGATAGTAGGAAATATCCATCATCAATATTGTAGTTGTTGGTATAGTTCATGGATAATCATGAATTACAACTGTTTTAGGAGAGTTATCATCAACATTATTGTTTTTGTTGTTTTTATGAACATTTATCCCTATTACGATTATTATTTTATTGATATTGTTAATCAATATTGTTTAATTCAATGTGGCTATCAATATTATTAATAACATATTGTAGTTATTAATACAGTTCTTGTTTAATCCTAAATATATAATATAGATATCCTTATATTGTTATTCTTATTGTTTTTATTATTGTTTTCATTTTCTCTACTTTTTTATTGATTTATTTGTCATTTTTAAAACATATTTATTAATATTTTTATATTTTTATGTTTTGTTACGTATGTCTATGTATTATTATTTTCACTTTTATCAATACCACCTATATTATATTTTTTATTGAAATTGTTATTATGTAGTTTATTGAGAATACAAATTTTGTAACGTTTTTTTTGCAATTTTGTTCTCTAGCAGAAACTAATCATGAATTATTATTATAAAACACACTAAAGCACGGGTGTCAAACAGGCGGCCCGCGGGCCAGATCAGGCCCGCTAAGGGATTGAATCCGGCCCGCGGGACAACGCTCAGAGAAGCGCAAGAGGAAAACAAGCTGCAGGTTGAAATAGGTCAACTTGATGTTGCCAAAGCCAGCTGCCTTGAACAAAGACACTGTACTTGTATTTATCTCTCTCTGTCTCTGTCTCTGTCTCTCTCTCTCTCTCTCTCTCTTCCACCCCTTTTCTCCCACTATCTCTCTCTCTCTCTTCCACCCCTTTTCACCCATTCTCTCTCTCTCTCTCTCTCTCTCTCATGACTTTTTATCTTTTGTTTCTCACGCTCTCTCTCTTTCTCTGTCCCTCTCTCTTCCACCCCTTTTCTCCCTCTCTCTCTCTCTCTTCCACCCCTTTTTTCCCTCTATTTCTCTCTTCCACCCCTTTTTTCCCTCTCTCTCTCTCTCTTCCACCCCTTTTTTCCCTCTCTCTCTCTCTCTCTTTCACCCTTTTTCTCCCACTTTCTCTCTCTCTCTCTGTCCCTCTTTCTTCCACCCCTTTTCTCCCACTCTCTTTCTCTTCCACCCCTTTCCTCCCTCCCCCTCTCTCTCTCTCTTCCACCCCTTTTAACCCATTTTCTCTTTCTCTCTCTCTCTCTCTCTCTCATGACTTTTTATCTTTTGTTTCTCACGCTCTTTCTTTTTCTTTATCCTTCTTTTTTCTTTTCTCTTGAATCTACTAGTCCGGCCCCCGACAGAATGTTTGTTCTATCGTGTGGCCCCTGAGTTAAAATGAGTTTGACACCCCTGCACTAAAGGCTTCTTTATTGCTGAAAAACGGCGATACCGTTAAGAATTTTGGTTCTAAAAACGCCATGTTCATTATAAGACGATAATAAAAATATATTGAGCCTCCATAAAAGGATATTTTTTTGTAAAGGAAAGCCTAAAATAATATGATACAAAACATTTATTGGAAAAATAGTTGTTAATTCACAGTGATAAACATGAAACCCAGAAAAGGTAATTAACATTTGCTAATAAGAATCAATTTTGCACTATGATGACTTTGCACCAAATGCAATATTGCACAACCGTTACGATACCAACGTTATCACGACAACCCTGTATGTAACATCCCACATGCCGACATTTCTTGTGTAAATACCATGTAAATTATAACTATAGCCTTATCCCCCTTGTCTTATAACATTATCTTCTCTGTTCCTTTATCTTCTTGCTCATACCTCACTATGAATGTGTAAAACTGGAGTGTCATGCCCAATTTCGTTGTCACAATATGTTAGCCCGTTTTGTAGCAATGACAATAAAGGTATATTCTATTCTATTCTATTATCACGATAATAACGATGATTAATAATAAAGGCGCCAGACAAGCGTCCATTTAGCATTCATGACAAGTTCTTTGCGAGGTCATGTCAAAATGTTCCATGTGCCTCCCCCAGGAGGGAGGAGCACATGTTTAAAGGCAGCGGGGGGTCTTCACAAATCTGCTGAAACTCTCAGCAACCCCCTCTCTGGCTTCAGGCTGATTCATTAGCGCTTATCGGCCGGATGGAGGCGTCGATTGTTAGGAGGCGGGGTGTGCTCGGGGCTCGGGACGGAGGTTGGAGCTGTCAATCATTTCCATCTTGGAGATTGAAATAAGAGTCGTTTTTTTCAAATTTAGCCACTGGGGAAAAAAAAACATGGGCCAAGATTAATCCATATTTGTCGGAAAATGTTTACCGTAAATTCCGGACTATAAGCCGCTACTTTTTCCCCCAAACCTTCAACCCTGCGGCTTATTCAGTGATGCGGCCAATCTATGTCATTTTTCTAACAGCCGCCAGTGGCGCTCGAGTACAAAAGGTAAGATTTAGACCGGTGGGATATATGCGCCGAAGAAGACTGCAACTTCTTAGCTTGTGCACAAATTAAATGAGCGTAGACATATCCTCATCATGCAAATTGCAAAAAGAAAGGCACATGACGTAGCTTTCAAGCTAAAAGCAAACGAGCAGTCCGGTAAAGAAGGAAACAGAGCTACTGCACGTAAACTTTACTTTGAGAGCGTGTTGCTAGCGTGTTTTTGAATAAGGGAGCATGGGACGACGTCTATATGACAAAGTCTCTTTCCCATATTGGGTAAGACGACTTTGATGACGTCAGTTAGGAGGAAGACGAGGACGATTTACCGTTTTTTTTTTTTTTTTTTGGTTTGAACAAATTTATTGACACTAAAAACAGAAAACAATCATGACAATCTCAACAGCAATTAAGCACATTCACAATATTATATTCCAATATTACGTTTTTAACAGCAAACACAAAGTGAGGTTTGAACAAACCTTCTCGAAAATCAAACATATTCACAATTTCATTATATAACATCTTTGTTATTGTCAATAGATCCGTCCAGGCCAAAGTCGATTGTCCTCGGTCTGAACAAATCCACTGACACCAACAGCAGCAAAACAGCCATCAAGCATATTCACAATTTTTTTATATTTGACAATATGACGTGACGATATGACGTTTTAACATTTTTTCCTGACATTTCCAACATCAATTAAACAATTTCAGAGTTATCTTCTTTTAACAGTAGTTAACCAGCGTGTAAAAGGCAATACTATTGTGCAAGGGCATAGCTCTGCCATCCCACCCTCCCAAGCAGCATTCTTCCAGTCCTCTGTGTGGGTCCTTTCCCTTCTGCGTGGGTCCTCTCCCTTCTGGGTTCCACAACCCAGGCCGTTGCTGCCGGGACTCCCACAGCGTAGCTCCGGCTCCCCCCTCCGGGTGGGTACAGACGAGTCTTCTTTATGGCTGCGTCCTAGGCCCGCCGCTCGCAGATTGTATGGTATCTGCAGCCATTTGGAGCACAGCCACGGGGGGGATCTGCCTGCACCTCCATACCAGCAGGTTTCTGGAGGTCCAGATGGCGTCCTTGATGGCGGCGAGAGTGAGCCAGTCCCTGGCAAAGTCGTTCCGATGCCTCCTCGACCGACTCACCCCGTAAAGCACGTACTGTGCATCAGGGACCTCTCCTGCTGGCAAGTCCGGGAACTTTCCTAGTTGTTCGGCCATTGTCCACAAGACCTTGGCAGCGCTGCACTCACAAAAAAGGTGCCTCACCGACTCCTGGGCGCCACAGCCAGGTCGAGGGCACGTCGAAGTCGCTGACATTCCTCGGTGGTGCATTACAGCTCTGACTGGGAGAACTTCATGAGCCACCATCCATGACAAGTCTCGTAGTCTGTTTGGGAGGGCAGGATGATTGACGTTGCTCCAAACCGTTTTGTATTCGCCAAACGCAAGCCCCCGCACAGGGCTTACTGTAGCTCGCTCTTGCACAATAGCAATAAGGGCCCTGTGGTTTTGTAAAGTGTGACATTCTTGTGTTTCCAAATCAAACTTCTTCAAAAAATCCCGAATAAAGAGATGTGTTGGTGGCAAGTTAAATGAAACTGGAATCAAACGATTGTTTGGTACAAGCTTTAGCTTCCGCAAATATGAGCCCATCCAAAACCGGGTCATTGCTTGACTTTTCGGGTTGTTGGGTGGGCCCACAGCGTTTTGGAAGTGGAGAGAGACATATTTGCTTCCCAGGAAAAGCTGGAGGTCAGGCACTCCTTTCCCCCCTTTTTCCTTTTTCTTTTTCATTGTATCTCTTTTTATCCTTTCCCACTTTGAGCCCCAGACTACCGTAGTTTCTACAAATATGGTATGTTTATTTAGCAGGCCTGATAACTGTGTTGCGAGCGTGTTGCTAGTAGCGTTTTGCTACCCTTCACAGACACGGTTTGGGATGAAAGTTATAATATTATAATTAAAGCTTTGAAAACTCTCTCGGTGTACCGTCTTTCTTTGTAAATATGTGTAACCCATGTATAATATGTATTTGCACATGAATATTTTTGTAATGTATTTATTTGAGACACTTATTCTGATATGTTTTGCGAATTAAAAAAGAGGGGCGGAGCAAACGCGGGCTGACGGGAAGTGGGGTAAAGGTGAGTGAGACCTGTTGTCGCGGCGGACAATAGTGGATATATATTTTTCCCACCCTTACCTTTGGAAATATAATATATATATATATATAAAAAATGTTTTCCTTGGATTAGTTTCTGCAGATCTGCATCAAACTTTAAGTGCCGGTATCATTTTCTGTTCATTTTGCCGGCTGTGGTTTTTGGACTGTGTACTTTACATTCAGCTACAATCGCGGGACTCAAAGCCGGGTTTTGGCTAATTTTGTGATTGTGATACATGCATGCGGCTTATATACAGGTGCGGCTTGTGTAAGTATAAAATCGGTTTTCCTCTTAAAATGTGGTGGGTGTGGCTTATAATCAGGTGCGCTCTATATTTACGGTACTTATTATAATCGAGGTTGAGTTCTGTTTTCAGTGATTTACTGTAATCCTGCAGTTAATGGGGACCAGAAACCCCCCAGGGATATGCAAAAATCCACAAAGTAGCACCTCCCCCAATTTTTAACATGCAATCGCATATAACTGGGATAATGGATCACGGTCGCACAAGCTCTGTTCATTTTAGCCAGAAAAGACAGAGAAAAAGAGCCTCCACATATGACGCATATTTGCTCCCTCAGCAATAGTCAACTGTGGACAATGGATCGCGGTCAAAACGGTGCAGTAAATTTTGGGCAAGCCGTATTAGCACTGTTCATCAGCCCAATAAGGAAAAGAAGCGATCTGCCGGCTCTCATCAATAGTCGACGGGGATCATAAATGGCGTCAAAGCAGTGCAGTTCATTTTAGGTAGTCCACAATGGCATGCTTCAGCGGCTTGAACAAAAAAAACGCTATTACAGTCCCTGTTCTCAGCTCTAGTCAACTGGGATAATGGTCCAAAGGCACAACCGTGCATTTCATTTTAGGCGGGCCAAAACTTCACGCCTCCCGATAGAAGTACTTTTGCTGGCCCCCGTTCTCGCAGCAATAGGTGCAGTTCATTTTGGACGTAAAGAAAGGGAAAAAGGGCCGCCAAGCATGACACATATTAGCTCTCTCAGCCCCTGCTCTTAGCAATAGTCAATAGTAGATAATAGATTGCGTCAAAACAGTGCCGTTCAGTTAGGCAGGCTACAATGGCATGCTTCAGCGGCCCAAACTGAAAAAAAGCGCTCTGCCGGTTGCTGCACTCAGCAATAGTGGATTGGGGATATTGGATCGCGGCTGCACAGGTGCATTTCTTTCTAACCCGAAAGAGAGAAAAGAATCATCACGCATGAACCAAATTTCCTCTCCCGACCCCTGCTTTCGGCAATAGTCGACTGGGGATAATGAATTGCATCAAGATTGTGCAGTTAACTTTAGGCAGGCCACAATGGCATGCTTCAATGGCCTAAACTTAAAAAAAAGTGCTCTGCCGGTTGCTGCACTCAGCAATAGTGGATTGGGGATAATGGATCGCGGCTGCACAGGTGCATTTCTTACTTACCGGAAAGAGAGAAAAGAATCACCATGCATGAACAAATTTCCTCTCCCGACCCCTGCTTTTGGCAATAGTCGATTGGGGATAACGGATTGCGCCAAGATGGTGCAGTTAATTTTAGGCGGGCCACAATGGCACGCTTTAGCGGCCTGAACTAAATAAGATGTGCTTTGTCAGTCGATAATTTCACTAAAAGTCAACCGTGCATTTCATTTTAGACAGGCCAGAAAAACACCACCTGACAAAAGGGCCCTCTTCCAATTCGTGCTTGCAGCAGTATGATTGGAGGTAATAGATTGCGGCAGCGCCATTGCACTAATTTTGGACGGATATAATGGCAAAGGAAGAGTCGCCAAGCTCGACCAAACTATGCTCTGCTGGTCCCTGCTCACAGCAATATGTGATCGGGGATAACGGATCGCGGCTACTCAAGTGCAGTTCAATTTTTGGTGGACAGCACGACAAAAAAAAAGATGCCAGGCCCCACAAAATAAGCACTCTGTCGGGCCCTGCACGCACAAATATGTGACCGGGGATAATGGATCTCGGAATGGTTTTCAACCCTTGATGCACTGAGGCTGTAGCAAAGGTTGACATGATTCTGTCTAAATGGATATGTATAAGGTTTGTTTTTGTTGACAGGTTGCAGCCATTTGTGACCGGGCAGCCCAAAAAGAAGATGGCCGTTGAGCAGGTCAGATTATCTTTATTATTCTCACACACAAACATTAATTTGAAAATAATGGGAAAGGCTTTTTTTTTTTTAAAGAAAGAGATAAAAGTAGAGCATATATCTTTTGGTCACAGTTTTTCTCAAGATGAGGTGACAAACCTCCTTGACCTGTCCCCTCCCCTTTTCTCTGTTCTCTAATCAAAATCCCTTCTGGCCAGAGCAGCTCCTTTTATTGTGTTTTTCAACTTCCTGTCAAGCTCACGCTCACTTCCTGTGCCACACTTTTCCAATCATTTGTTTGATCACATGCCAGGAGAACATGGTTTTTGGGGTCAACAAATCCTGTTACCTAGCAACTCCATCCCCCTGAGAAGAGGAGGGGGGGGATTTAGACCTTTTCTTAAAAAGCATCATTTTTTAGTCTTACTCGAGGTTTCTTGAGGTGAGAGCTTCACAGTCCGACTCGTTTTTCTTTTTTTGCCCTTCAACAATCCTTTTATTTTGTATTTCAACTTCCTGTCACGTTTCACGCTCACTTCCTGTGCTGTGCTTTTCCGATCCCCCATTTTTTAATTACATGCCAGGAGAACAAGTTTTGCTCTGGGGTTCAATAATTGCATTTTGTTGGCCCCTGGCCGTCCTTTTATTTTGTTTTTCAACTTCCTGTCAAGCTTCGCTCACTTCCTCTCACTTCCTGTCCCACAGTTCTCTTTTGGTTAATTCCATGCCAGGAAAACAAGGTTTGCACAAGCGCTGAAATCAACAAATCTTGTTCCATACTAACCAAATCCCCTCAAGCCAGGCCAGCTTTTTTGATGTTTTTATCATCCAGTCCTCTGGCCGTCCTTTTATTTTGTTTTTAAACTTCCTGTCAAGATCACGCTCACTTCCTGTGCCATGCTCTCCTGATCCCTTTTTGTTTAATTATGTGCCAGGAGAACAAGTTTTGGACTGGTGGTCAACAATTTTTGTTACTTAGCAACTACCCACCACCTGAGGAGAAAAAAAGGGGGAGGGAGCGTTAGTATACTTTATTTTTGTGTCACGTGTTTACTCAAGTTCACAAGATGAGACCACCGAAAAGAACGGAGACAGGACCCATTTGCGTTGCGTTTCTCACAAGTTTTATTGGAAAAGAGAAAGGGTTGCACCCACGATCCGGTGATCGCTGGGCGCAGGAAGCAGGTCGCTCTGAACGCGGAAGTGGGACTTTTGTGGCGAGCGGTGTCGGGAACGGAAAAACGGGTCAGGAGCCGGGACAGGAGAGCAAAAACGTGGTCGAGGTCGGAAAAGAGTCGTAAGCCGGGAGATAGGAGTAGACGTGGTCAGGATCAAAAACGGGTCGAAGCCGGGGGACGGACGGGACAAAAACAGGTGGGAGTCGGGGTCGAAAAAGGCTTGCTTAGTGTTAGCTGAGGTTCGCAGACGGACTGACAAAAGGGGATGGACAGAAGTGGGTTTAAATAGGGTGTTGGCGCCAAAGGAGCGGGCACAGGTGATTCACATCGGTTCTCATGACACCATCTCCTATGCCTTACCTTTTTTTTTTCATTTTTAAATCAAAATCTCTTCGAGGAGCACTTTTTTTTTAATCATCCCGCCGTCCTGTTGGCCTGTGGCCGTACTATTATTTTGTTTTTTCAACTTCCTGTCAAGCTCACGCGCGTTTTCCGTGCTGCGCTCTTCCGACCCCCTCGTGTTTAATGACATGCCCGGAGAACAAGGTTTGCATGAGTGCTTGGGGTCAACAATTCTTGTTACCTAGCAACCCTTTCTCCCCCCTCCATCCAACCCCTCTGGGAAGAGGAAGCAATCGCCTGCCGTGATTGGTCGAAACCTCTTATGTAATCTTGCAGATCAGATGCGATGAGTTCACTCTGCCCACTCTCTCACTCTCCCCCAGGAGTTGGGGACTGTTACCTATCACACAAAGTTTACTGACAATTTTGGAACTCCCGGTCCCTGTTTTTTTTTTTTTCCTTTTCTATTTTTAAAGTGACGTTAGCATAACTTCAAAAGTAAAACGGGAGAGAGCGCCGCGGGCTTGGTAAGGCCAGTATAGCAAGGCTCACCTGTAAACTATTGATTTGAGTCAGCAGGAAGGACGGAAAAGCTTTGTTTGGGAGGGTGAGGATGAGGACAGTGAAGAGCAGACAAAGGAAGTAACGCGATCCCTCACTGAGAAAGATGGAACCCTGTGATTAGAGCATTCTTGCCTGCATAGAAGAACTTCCAGCTTTCGGATTTTCACGAGCGTTATAAAGTCGTGCATTTGCATTTTCCAAAATAGATTAGCAAATTTGTTTGCTACGCCATTGCCGGGATTTGGAGAAGACAAACAAATCGAAAAGGCGAATGACTCTCCAAAAACCCATACGGGCACTGGAAAGAGGAGTAAAAGTAAGACAAAATTGGGAGTGGTGAAAAAACCAGAAACAAAGATAAGAGATTTAGAAGAAAGCCGATTGCCGGTGAATAAGCCCACAAGGGAACTGTATGAAGTTGAGACGGAGGAAGTCGGGGAGGGAAAAAACCTGACCCTTAGTGGGCAAGGAAGTAAGAGACCCCTTGATAGGTCCTCTGGCTCACCCCCTAACCCAGAAAAAAGGGGAAGACCTGGAACCACAGACAGAGAGTCAGAGGGTCCCAGAGTTTTCCCCGGTGAGTCTCAAAATGAGGTACTACTCTTAAGTGATGTGTCTGACACAGGTGACACTCTCGATGATCTCGATGATCACCAAAGAATGGACTCAGATCCCCCAGTTTTGTCTAACTAGTTTAAATACTTTTAGATAGATAGATAGATAGATAGATAGATACTTTGTTCATCCCCGAAGGGAAATTCACATTTCCAGCAGCATCCCTGAGCTGAGAACAATCGATTTTACAACAATTATGAACATTACATTCTCTACTATCAATGTGAGAAGTGTGAGATCAAAGGTTAAGGCTCACAGTGTTTTATCGTTCTTAAAAACTATCAGAACGGATGTGTTTTTACTACAGGAATGCTGCATCCCCTTTCTAAAAAATTATAAACAGTGGGAAGAGATTTGGCCATATCCGTCATTATGGAGTGGCTCGAATGAAAACCGTAACGATGGGGTAGCCATTTTAATAAACAACCCTCAAATCATCATAAAGGGGAGTACTGTGATGAGAGACGGACGCGCTATCTTAGCAAGACTTTCTTATATAGGGAATGATTTTAACCTCATTAACATATACGGCCATGCCGACAGACAACTCAGGTACGAACTTTTAGAGGACATCCAGTCGCATATGCTAGGCCATCAACCACTAATCGTGGGAGGAGATTTTAATTGCATCTTAAGTAGGAAGGATAGAAAGAGGAATGATGAGGAGTTTAAAGTAGATAAAACATCAACTTTATTACAAGACATGTGCCGGACATTTAAACTGGTGGACTGTTTCAAATCCATACATCCAGGAGAGGAGGGCTTCACCTGGTTCAGTAGTGACAATGCCAGAGCCTCTCGAATAGACTACATATTTACGAGGGGTTTAGCACAGAGTGATGCAAGATTAATTCCAGTTTTTTTTTCGGATCACTTGCTACTGTCCTGCTCTTTCTCATTTCCTTCAGGTATGACTGTTGGGAAGGGTTTGTGGAAGTTAAACTGCTCCCTGCTGGAGGATGAGGCTCTAGCCGCACAATACAGGGAGCTGTACAAAGACTGGCAGACCCTTCAAGACTCGTATGATTCACGAGCACAATGGTGGGAAATGACAAAGAAACGAACACAGACCTTTTTTAAAAATGCAGGGAAAAACAAGAAACTCAAAGAGATGAAACGCATGTCGGGACTACAAAGAAGACTCCAACGCTATTTCATCCTAACAGAAAAGGGGATGGACTTTAATGATGAAATCAAAGAGACCAAACAAGAACTAAACGCTTTGGCGGAAATAAAGAGCAAAGGCATCATAATAAGAAGCAGAGAAAGAGAAATAGAAGAAGGGGAAAAATGTACACGCTACTTTTTTAAAAAAATTATGGGCAAAAATGAGGGGATTTTTAAACTTCAAAACGAAAACGGGCAAATAACAAAGGAAAGTAGTGAAATAACCAGATTGGTCGAAGACTACTACAAAAAATTATTTGAAAAGAAAGAAACATATGAGAATGAAATGGGGCATGTAATAGATCATATTTCAAGATCAGTGCGTCAAGACCCCTTTTTAACATCGGACTTTACCCAAGACCAACTGAATGATTGCATAAAGACTATGAAAAAAGGCAAATCACCCGGGGAGGACGGACTCAACCTCGAATTTTACCGGACTTTTTGGGATATTTTAGCACCAGATCTGTTAACTGTTTTTAACGAATTTTCCAGTCGAGACCATATGCCAGACAGTTTCAGAATCGGAATAGTTACTCTATTGCACAAAAAAGGAGACAAAATTGACTTAAAAAACTGGCGACCCATAACGCTTTTAAACGTGGACTGTAAAATTTTCAGCAAGCTTCTAGCAACACGAATGTCTGTTGTCTTGGGAGACTTGGTTGATCCAGACCAAACCTGTGCCATTGTGGGAAGGAAGATCAGCGACAGTCTCATGCTGATCCGTGACACCATTTGTTATGCAAGAGACAGAAACATGCGACTAGCGGTCCTAAACCTAGACTTTGAAAAAGCCTTTGATCGAGTCTCGCACCAATACCTCTTCAGGGTATTGCAAAAATGTGGTTTTCCCCAAAAATACATCAATTGGGTAGGACTGCTATACCGAGACATCTACAGCAAATTCATGATTAACGGGAATTTATCGGAAGCAATCGAGATCAACTGCGGTGTACGTCAAGGTTGCCCTATGTCTCCCCTTCTCTATGTTCTTTGCATTGAACCTTTGGCACAAATGTTAAGAAAAGATAGATTTGTCGAAGGCATCAATATCCCAGGAAGTGGGGGACAAATTACCAAGTGTGTTTTGTACATGGATGATTTTAATATTTTGTGTACTGACCGCGCATCTGTTGAAAGAGCCCTTGACTTGACTGACCTGTTTGGGAGGGCGTCTGGGTCAAGGCTAAATAGAGAAAAAACACAAGTGAAGTTTTATGGAATGTGGAAAGAGACAGAAAAGGCAGGACTCCCGCTGACGGTGTTAAAGACAGACCAGAAAATCCTAGGGATAAAATTCAATGCGGATGGAGGAGGCGAGACCAACTGGGATGACGTGACAAGGAAAGTTAAGCAAAAACTTGTTTTTTGGTCACTAAGAAAACTGACAATAGAGGGGAAGGTCCTAATCATCAAAGCGATCATCCTCCCAATGCTTTTGTCAATCAGTTTAATTTTTATGCCTAAAAGAAACGTGCTGTTACAACTGGACCGAGCCATCTTTCGCTTTGTCTGGGGCTCAAAGTGGGAAAGGATAAAAAGAGATACAATGAAAAAGAAAAAGGAAAAAGGGGGGAAAGGAGTGCCTGACCTCCAGCTTTTCCTGGGAAGCAAATATGTCTCTCTCCACTTCCAAAACGCTGTGGGCCCACCCAACAACCCGAAAAGTCAAGCAATGACCCGGTTTTGGATGGGCTCATATTTGCGGAAGCTAAAGCTTGTACCAAACAATCGTTTGATTCCAGTTTCATTTAACTTGCCACCAACACATCTCTTTATTCGGGATTTTTTGAAGAAGTTTGATTTGGAAACACAAGAATGTCACACTTTACAAAACCACAGGGCCCTTATTGCTATTGTGCAAGAGCGAGCTACAGTAAGCCCTGTGCGGGGGCTTGCGTTTGGCGAATCCACAACGGTTTGGAGCAACGTCAATCATCCTGCCCTCCCAAACAGACTACGAGACTTGTCATGGATGGTGGCTCATGAAGTTCTCCCAGTCAGAGCTGTAATGCACCACCGAGGAATGTCAGCGACTTCGACGTGCCCTCGACCTGGCTGTGGCGCCCAGGAGTCGGTGAGGCACCTTTTTTGTGAGTGCAGCGCTGCCAAGGTCTTGTGGACAATGGCCGAACAACTAGGAAAGTTCCCGGACTTGCCAGCAGGAGAGGTCCCTGATGCACAGTACGTGCTTTACGGGGTGAGTCGGTCGAGGAGGCATCGGAACGACTTTGCCAGGGACTGGCTCACTCTCGCCGCCATCAAGGACGCCATCTGGACCTCCAGAAACCTGCTGGTATGGAGGTGCAGGCAGATCCCCCCCGTGGCTGTGCTCCAAATGGCTGCAGATACCATACAATCTGCGAGCGGCGGGCCTAGGACGCAGCCATAAAGAAGACTCGTCTGTACCCACCCGGAGGGGGGAGCCGGAGCTACGCTGTGGGAGTCCCGGCAGCAACGGCCTGGGTTGTGGAACCCAGAAGGGAGAGGACCCACGCAGAAGGGAAAGGACCCACACAGAGGACTGGAAGAATGCTGCTTGGGAGGGTGGGATGGCAGAGCTATGCCCTTGCACAATAGTATTGCCTTTTACACGCTGGTTAACTACTGTTAAAAGAAAATAACTCTGAAATTGTTTAATTGATGTTGGAAATGTCAGGAAAAAATGTTAAAACGTCATATCGTCACGTCATATTGTCAAATATAAAAAAATTGTGAATATGCTTGATGGCTGTTTTGCTGCTGTTGGTGTCAGTGGATTTGTTCAGACCGAGGACAATCGACTTTGGCCTGGACGGATCTATTGACAATAACAAAGATGTTATATAATGAAATTGTGAATATGTTTGATTTTCGAGAAGGTTTGTTCAAACCTCACTTTGTGTTTGCTGTTAAAAACGTAATATTGGAATATAATATTGTGAATGTGCTTAATTGCTGTTGAGATTGTCATGATTGTTTTCTGTTTTTAGTGTCAATAAATTTGTTCAAACCAAAAAAAAAAAAAAAAAAAAAAAAAAGATGCACAGCGAACACAAAGAAAAAGAGATAAGTGGTTAGGAATCAAGCCAAAACCTCAGCCCCAGAAGAAAGATTCAAAAGAAGCTAACAAAATTGATGACGCTACAAAACGTAAACGTTAAAAGCATGGTGGAAAGAGGAGTTCACGTGGCTTGTTGCAGGCGACGCAACGCAAGCATTGCGTGAATGAAGATGAGTAAATACAGGTACAGTGGAACCTCGGTTTTCGAACGCCTTTCAGTTCGAACAAATCGGTTCTCGACCAAAAATTTCGAGACATTCTTGCTTCGCTTTTCGTTCAAAAAATCGGAGTTCGAACGCCGGTACGCTACGGGTGATGCTGAGCGGCGTACGGGTGTAGATTGCCCCCACCCCTCGCGAATAACAGTTGTCATGTGAGCGGGCACTTGTTTTTGCTTTCGTTTTGAATATCGGTGAACGGAGTGTTTTAAGCCCTAATTTATTGAAAAAGAGAAATACAGTTTTATACCTATTTTTAATAAAAAATGTGTTTATTATACACAAGTGTGCGTTATACACAAATAAATACGGTACAACCCATAATGTATATATGTAATATATATATACAAAAGTCAATTCCATTGAAGTTGGGAAAAAGTTTAAAATGTCAGTAAAATTAGAATAGAATGACTTGCAAACCTTTTCTAACCCATATTTAAATGAATACACCACAAAGACAAGATTATCCATGTTCAAACTCATAAACTTTATTTCCATAAGCAAATAATGATAAACTTAGAATTTTATAATTGCAACAAGTGCCAAAGTAGTTGGGAAAGGGGCTTCTTCACCATTGTGTTACATCACCTTTCCTTTTAATAACACTCAATAAACGTTTAGGAAGTGAGGAGACTAGTTGTTGAATCGTTGATAGTGGAATCCTTTCCCATTCTTGCTTTATGTACAGCTTCAGCTGTTCAACAGTCCGGGGTCTCCTTTGTCTTATTCTGCGCTTTATAATGCGCCACACATTTTCAATGGGAGACAGGTCAGGACTGCAGGCAGGCCAGTCAAGCACCCGCACCCTCTTACTACGAAGCCACGCTGTCGTGAGACGTGCAGTGTGTGGCTTGGCATTATCCTGCTGGAAGAAGCAAGGGCGCCCATGGTAAAGATTCTGTTTGGATGGCAACATACTTTGTTCCAAAACCTGAATGTACTTTTCTGCATTAATGGTGCCTTCACAGATGTGCAGGTTACCCATTCCTTGGCCACTCATGCACCCCCATACCATCACAGATGCTGGCTTTTGCACTTTGCGTGCATAACAGTCTGGGTGGTTCTGTTCTTCTTTGGACCGGAGGACACGACGTCCACAATTTCCAAACACAATTTGGAAAACTGACTCATCAGACCACAGAACACTTTTCCACTTTGTATCAGTCCATTTTAGATGGGCTCGGGCCCAGAGAACCCTGCGGCGTTTCTGGATGTTGTTGATGAATGGCTTACGCTTTGCAACATAAAGTTTTAACCCACACTTACGGATATAGCGTCGAACTGTATTGACTGACAGTGGTTTTCCAAAGTGTTCCTGAGCCCATGTGGTGATGTCCTTTACACATTGATGTCGGTTCTTAATGCAGTACCGCTTGAGGGCTCGGAGGTCACGGGCATTCAATAATGGTTTACGGCCATGCCGTTTACGCACAGTGATTTCTCCAGATTCCCTGAACCTTTTCACAATATTATGGACTGTAGATGATGATATCCCTAAATTCCTTGCAATTGTACTTTGAGGAATGTTGTTTTTAAACTGTTCAACAATTTGCTCACGCAGTTGTTCACAAAGAGGTGAACCTCGCCCCATCCTTGCATGTGAATGACTTAGCTTGTTCGGGTCTCCCTTTTTTATACCCAGTAACAACTCTCACCTGTTGCTAATTCATCTGTTCACCTGCAAATAGTTGGTTGATTTCCATTCATCCACTTTCTGAGTAGTTATTGACACCTGTCCCAACTATTTTGGCACGTGTTGCTGTCATCAAATTACAGAGTTGATGATTTTCTCCCAAAACAATAAAGCTTATGAGTGAAGACAATAAATATGTTGTCTTTGCTGTGCATTTATTTAAATATGGGTTGAAAAGAATTTGCAATTTACTTGGATCAATTTTTATTTGCAATTAACACACTTTCCCAACTTCATTGGAATTGAGTTTTGTATGTGTGTGTTTCCTCAGCCCTCCGACCCGGCCCCCGTTGCCGTGGCGACCCCTCCGGCCGTGCTGGTGGAAAGCGGCCCGGTGGTCTACGACGACGCCGAGGATGACGAGGAGGACGAAGAGGACAAATGCATGAGCGCCATGGAGATGATGGGCAGTCAAGGTCAGTGGGAGGTCGAGAGAAACTTTTTTTTAAAGAGAAAAATTTCCTCTCATCTTTTAACGAGCGCCTCCGGTCACTCACTCAACTTAGCAATTAGCACCTCCGGTTGACATTAAATCGACCTTCAGTTTGAACTTTAAGAAAAACCGCGGGGGGGGAATAGTGTCCGACGGTAGTCTCTCGCTGTATCGCTGTTTACTTTTGGCGGTTTCGATAGGATTTTTGTGTTCTGCGTTCTGATTGGCTAATAGTCGCTCCGCCCCTTTTGCCTCTGCGTCAATAACGCTGCTGTTTAAGTTGTACACGTACGTAAAAGAGCTTGACGAACCTATGTGTTTTCAATGTTGATTATCTCGAAAAACCGTTATGTCAAAAAATGCTCCGGACGCACAAAAAAAGGAAGATGCTTTCTTCTTCTCTCCATGCTTAAGCAGGGGTCTCAAACTCAATTGAGTCGGGGGCCGCTGAAGCTAAGGTCCGGGTGAGATTGGGCCAGATGGGGTTTTCCACAAAAATACCGCTTATAAAAATAATCTTCTGTTCTTAAAAGGACAGTGTTGTCAAGAACCAGAACAGGATCAGGACCCAAACGCGTGACGTTCTCACTTAAGCCTTTTATTTTACGGGAAATGGGGAGTCATGCACGTTAGGCAGTAGTCTGGCGTGGAAAGACAGGAAACCAGAGGCCGACGAGATCGATTCCAATTGCCTGAGTTGATATCGGACAGATGGGGTCGATACCGGTGAGGACGGACGGACAGGGTTGATATCTAAACCGGATATCGAAAATAAACAGGACAAACAAGACGGGAACGAAAACTGGAGAGAATAATAAACAGGACAAAAATAGACGGGAACAAAACTGGAAATTGATATTAAACAGGACAAAAATAAACGGGAACAATACCGGACTGGAAATACCAACAGGAAAACAGCACCGAGTCAGAACCCACATCTTGCGGAGCAGAGGTTCGTTGACAGACTGACAATGTAAAAGAGAGAGCACTGAGCTTAAAAAGACGGAAAGCCAATCTGTTAATGAGCCGCAGATGGCGCTACACAGGCGGGGCCAATTGGGCGCCATGTCAACCGTGACAAGTGTTTTATATCTGTCCACTAGATGTCACTGTCATGTGTAGTGCCACCAAAAATGAGTCCAAAGAAGACTACAAACTACGGAGACTGAAAGCGGGCAAAAGTCATATTTTCCTTTAAATTTTTACCCCAACTTTCTCAAAGAAAGATGAAAAGAAGGTAGAAAAGGAATAAAAAAAAATAGGGAAGAAAAAAATAAGAAATAAAGGGAGACGGGAGAAAGAGAAGTAGGGGAAAAGAAAGCAAAAAAGGGAAAATGGAGAAGGAAAAAAGAAAAGAAATTCAAAAGTGAAAAGAAAAAAAAATGCGGTTTTTTTTTCTCTTTTTAAATTTTTTTTTTTTCCATTTTTCTCTTTTTCCTTCTTTTCCTGGTCCTTTTTTCGCTTATTTATCTTTTCAAAAGAAACAAGTTGTGTTTTGGTCTTTGAGTCACCATACTTTGTCTTCTTCTGTTTTGTTTTCGGTGGCACTACAGAATACAGCGACCTCCAGTGGACAAATGATGCACACTGTTTCTTTAACTTTCATATTAGGGCAGATACCTCAAACCATCATTCTAGGGGCTTAAAGGTACACTGTGCAATATTGAGTGCCTCCTAGTGGTACAAAAAAACCTAAATTCAGTGAAAAACAAACCTAGAAGTGAATTATAAGAATAAAATACATGAACTATCATATTAATGTTAATTTTTGTAAATATTCATTGGTCGGGAAATTTTTATTAGTGGAATCTATTGCTAGCAGTCGCCGCCATGTTCGTCTGGCACATTGCTGCTACGCTGTGCTCATTTGGCACTGGTTTTCCATCGCATTAGACAATACAGTGCCATCTAGTGGTAAAATATTATACAATGTACCTTTGAAGCAAATAGTACGTCTGCGGCCATTTTGATTTCTTGTTTTTTCTTTCTGGCAGATTACGGCTACGACGATTACGATGACGGCTTCTAGTATTTCTCCTTTGACGACGCACCAATTTGCACTTTTGAAGCCTTTACGAGCCGGGACACAAGATGGCGTCCGCCAGGACTCAAAATGGCGGCATCTGGTTCAGGACAAAAGGCATCGTGAGTTGACTTGACGTCAAAAGCTTCACGATGTTAACTAGCGTTTAACACTTTTACTTCCTGTTCAGACAGGAAGTAGCTTAACAAATGTTCTGTTTACAAATCGAGGTATTAAAAAAAATAATTATTAGCATGTTTGCTAGCATCATGCTAGCTCTAAGACATAATTTAAATAGATATACTTATAACATAAATATGAATTTAACAAACAATGGAAGGAAGGTTTTTTTCTGGACACTATTGAATAAATATGAATTTCTTTTCGACTTTTATTTTGTTTGCTAGCATCTTGCTAGCTTTTTGTTATAATTTAAATTGATATTCTTGTAACATAGATTTTATTTGACACAGGCAGCAGTCTTATTCTTTTCAAAACTTGAGAAACCATGGTATACAAACGCTATTAGCATGTTTGCTAGCATCATGCTAGCTTTTTGCTACAATTTAAATAGATTTTTTTAAAGCGTCAATATCACTTTTATTTTGATTTGACAAGTAAAGAAGGAGGTGTGTTTTTTTCCGGACACTTTGCAGATCTAGGTATTCAAACTTTGTTAGCAGGTTTGTTAGCATCATGCTAGCTTTTGTTATAATTTAAATAGATGTCTTACGACATATGTGAATTTGATTTTAAGTTGAAAAAACAAAAAAAAAGTGTATTTTTTTCTGAACTCTTTACAAATCAGGGAAAAAAAACACTATTAATTAGCATGTTTGCTAGTACCTTGTTATCTTTTTCACTATAATTAAGTATTCTTATAATGTTATTATGATTTTGATTTAGTAGAAGTTATACTTAGCAAATTAACGTATTACCAACGCTTGTTTATTTATTAGCATGTTTGCTAGCAGCAAGCTAGCGTTTTGCTATCATTTAAATATTTTTTTCTGTAACATAAACAATACTTTGATTTTATTTATCAAACGAAGCAAGGGAGTTTCTTTTTACAGTTCAAAGTTTACAAATAATATTTTGTCTGGCATCATGCTAGCTGTTTTTGCTCTAAATTCTTATAACATAAATATGATTTTGAATTTAATTTGTCGAACAAAGGAAGACTGTATTTTTTTTCTGAACACATTACGACCTAAGGTATACAAGCACGCATGCTAGCATCGTGCTAGCCTTTTTCTATAATTTAAGCAGATATTTATGACGCAAATATGAATTTAAAAACAGTGGAAGTAAGGTTTTTTTTTTCTCTGGACACTTGAATAAGCATGATTTTTTTTGTGGAGTTTGACTTTTTGGGGTGATTTTAATGTCAGAAAGTGGCCACTAGGGGTGCCGGTGAGTTGAAGGTGGTGTTATGAAGCTACATCTTGTGTCCCATTCGATATTGTTAAATATAATGGGACATGACGTGACGAGCTAAATCACATGGCATGTGACACATCCCATGATGCCTCATATCGCTTTTCACAAGTTTTTTTTGACAATTCTGCACGCCAAACAGGAAGTTCTTACTGCACAGTTGACACACTATTTAATTGAATAAATATTTTCAAGCACGCAAGCAATTTTTTTTGTGTTCTGTGTCGTTCGGATGCAATCTGGGATCGTTTAGCCGAATCCCAAATAGATCCATCTTGATTCGACTTCATGCTGACAAGGGGGCAATATAGTATGACACTTTCATTTATTCGAGTTACGCGATATTTAGAGTCGCAACTCTGGACAATTCCAGCTGCGCACGTGTGTGTCTGTCCAATTTTTTGTGTCGCTGCCGGTCTGTAATTGCTTGCAGTCAGATGTGTCCGTGTGGCGCAGACGGAGAGACGATTTAATTATAGGGAGGATGGAGAAGTCTGCAGCGCCCACCTGTGCACCTGTAAGTACTTTTGGATTTCCTGACACCAAAAAGTTTGGTTGTGCGCTGATTTTCTGTCTCCCAGGGTGAGAAAATTGAATCTTTCGAAGGATATTAATCAATGTCATATTATATGAAATGAAATGATCTGCATTTATATAGCGCTTGTTAAGTCAAGACTTCCCAAAGCGCTTTACAGTGTGCTTCACATTTCCCAATAGCGGCCGTGCAGCCATGTAAGGCGCTAACCTGCTTATTGGGGGCATTAGGGGTTTAGTGTCTTGACCCTGACTCCCACCTGTCCCGTTTTTGCACCTGTTTTTCCTCTTGTCCGTTCCTGATCTCCCAGTTTGTCTCCGGCTACGACCTGTTTTTGATCCCGACCACGTCTGCTCTCCCGTCCGGGCTTACGACACGTTTTTGATCTTGAAGGATTTTATACATTTGACTATATGAAATGAAGTGAAATGGTCTGCATTTATACAGCGCTTTTCAAGTCAAGACTTCCCAAAGCGCTTTACAGTGTGCTTCACATTTCCCAATAGCGGCCGTGCAGCCATGTAAGGCGCTAACCTGCTTATTGGGGGCATTAGGGGTTCAGTGTCTTACCCAAGGACACTTAGACATGTAACAGGGAGGAGCCGGGATTCGAACTGCGATCTCTTGATCCCAAGACGAGTGCTCTACCTCCTGAGCCACTGCCGCCCCTAATATCATAGTCTTTACTTCCCTTCTACATATACCGGTGGGAAAAATGTCCCATCAGTAGATAGATAGATTAGATAGATAGATACTTTATTCATCCCCGTAGGGAAATTCACACTTCCAGCAGTCTACCCCGTTGTTTGTTAACAGATGAACATTGTCCCTAGGGGTGCTTGTAGTGGAGCGGATGACGTCACGCCAGTCCAAAAGTTCGACATCCCTGCGGCAGATGGAAAACTTTTCTTTGTGAAAATCCAGGGATACACCACCTCGTGTTAGCAAGTCCACCCCCTCTCCGATTCCCCCCGGCTTTCGTGTCTCTGTTTAGCGGCGTTGAAGCCGGATTGCTCCGGGTAGCTCCGGGTGGCTACACGTTAGCGTCCGGAACGCTAAACGTGAGCCACGTTTCCGCAAAACACAGCAACTGCGCTCCCTGTGCGCTTCGATGTTTTCCACCAGCACTCGATGATCTTATTTGGTCGTGAGTTCGCATTTACCATGATTACGGATGGTACCGAAGACTTATAACGCCGCTAGCCGCTTCGCTAGCTCCGGCTCTTCTTCCACGATAGGCCCCTTCATCACGCCGGCACGAGAATTCTTTAAGGCAAGGAGTTGAAATTCCTTGAATACACGCATTTTTTGTGCGCTAAAACCCATGTCCATAGGATAGAAGTAATCCATAGTGTAGTTGTCAAAACGGGAAGAAAAAAAAACCGAAGATAGGAGCAGACAATAAAACAATAGGGCAGCTGCTGGAAAAGGCAGCCGCTCGTGGCAGCGATTTTCAAAAATGTGTCTAATTTTGTTTTATTTGACCCCAATCAATTCTCAGATATTTTATATGAATTATTTTATATTTATTTTCAGCATTGAAAAAAAGGCAAAAGTATCTCTTTCAGTGAGGCAAGATTTGTACTTATGTATTTATTAATTTTAATCATACAAAAATAACAGGATAGGTGAGAAATTGGGTCATCAGGGAAGGACTCAGTTTAGAGCCGCTTTTCCTCCACTTATAGAGGATTCAGCTGAGGTGGCTCGGGCATCTGATAAGGATGCCTCTTAGACACCTCCCTCGGGAGGTGTTCTGGGCATGTTCCACCAGCAGGGGGCCCCGGGAACAATCCCAGGACTACGGCTGAGTCCCATTCTTCGCACTTTCACTCGCTATGTGCCCTAGTCACTCGGTTTGCGCGTTCACGTGAAAATGGAGTGTGTCCCGATACTCTCAAGTCCGAGGCAGAAGTGACCTCAAACCATGTCGTAACCACTTCAAGACCGAGGGGGCTCCCTACCTCACTTGGCGGCGAAGTGACTACCCAGAAGGCTTTGCGAATTCTCAATATCAACAAACATGCCCGGAAAGGAACCGCACAAATGTAAGTAGTTTTCCACAACCACGCATGTATTTGCAACAAAATGTATTGAGATATCTTAGTTGGACGTAAATGCAATAGAAAATCGTATTTTCGCGTTAAAACATGAACATTGCAAAATCGCTACTTTACGAAGTGCACAAATCTACCAAGGGAGCTGCCAAAAAATAATCTTCACGCTACAAACTCTAAAGTAGGATAACTGCAGAAAATCACGGTTCAGCCCATCCCTGTTTGTATCTTAAACGAGTCGTGCTTTTACATGTACATGGCCAGTCGCTAAAGGAGCATAGTCAGAATAACGTTCTGGACATACGCGCTTGTTTACTGCACACAATTTCGGGTGTCGTGTTTTATTTACAATATGATTATTTCATGTGAGATCAGAATGCATTAGTTTTCATCATGCATTATGAGTAATGTCTCCGAATTTCACGTGGAAATACAGTTGAAACAAATTACTATCACACAGTCCACTGCCTTCTCTGTAAACACATATTAAGTAAACTAATTACCTTTTCAAAATGTTGTCCAAATGTGGAGACAATTCTAAAGCATATGTGATGCTGGCCAATAGAAGGCTCTTACAGCCATAAGAATAACATGTCAATTTTGTGTATCTATTCACTATCAAATAATTATCCAGAACACATCCTATAATTTCTCACATCAACTTGTTGAGCATCCTATACACAGTTGTTTTTGTGCAATACACAAGCATTAAGTAATTCTTGTTTTTTCCACCCAACCTAAAGGCCAATGTAGAACGTCCCGTGGAAGAGCTGGCCACCATCACAGCTACCACGCCATCCACACCGACGGGCACGTCGTTGGCATCTTCTAATCCGGCGCCAAACCCCAAATCACCCAGAAAAAAAAGGAAGCACGATACACTCCTTGACTTTTTGAAAGCGGAGTCTGCCGGAGTGAGGAAAAGGCTCGAGGAAACTGTGGCTAAAACTGAGCGGTTCCCGTCCTTTTTGGGAAGCTCGTGGACAAATTTCCAGAACAGTGACATCCCTGCAATGTTTCCCTTTGTTTTATAAAAGGAAAATATTTTATTTTATTAAGAACTCAATGAAGTTCCAGTTTGTGTTTTCCAGCTTTATGGAAGTATTGGTATATTTTTGTTACAATTTGTGACATATTATTTATTTACTATTATGTATTTCGGCCCAATGTGATTTTGTTTTTCTGAAAGTAAACTATTATTTAAACTGGAGTGATTTGTAGTTGTTTTCTGTCCAACAGTCACATAGTTCACACACAGTATCTCACATCATTATGAAATAAACCACCAAGGTGTTACTCAAAATAAAGATGTTTATTGAATAGTAATGCAGAAAAGCACGGAATGCAAATGTGGGTCTGACTTCCAAAGCCTAAAACATGGCTTTTGGGCAATTTATTCCATATTAACTGTGGACAATTCTGTGTATCGTGGACCTGGGAACCCTGAAGACCCGTGACACCACACGGTAGGACAGACCGTGGGCCAGCCAGTATAGGCCCTCCAGCCATGGCCCTGTTCCCTCTTTAGCAGCTCCTGCAGGGCCCACATGACCTTCTTGCTCAACCTTAAGTCCTGAATGAGTTTTGACTTCACATCGAACCATAAGCACAGGATGGGAACATTCCTGTCCAACCTGTCCACGCTTATGGGACAGCCACTCTGGAACACAATAGATAACAGACAATTTAGACATAAATGTGGGCATAGATGATGTAAGCATCATGAAAACATGTTGAAATGAGCTTTTTTATATCCAATGACAACTCTTTTGAATTAAATTCCTTATGAACCAAGGTTTTTGGGTCGTACAGGGAAGTTTGGTGACGATATTATGTCAGCTTAAGGGTCAGGTGGACTGTTCTTGTGTTTGTTTACTTTTCATCATGTCACACACTAAAGACCCCTACTATATGTCATAAAATGGCATTAAGATACTAATAAGTAGATTGCCATTTATGTCTACACAAACATAAGGTATTATGTGAACGTGCATTGTATGTTAACTTTTACTGTATTTGACCGAACGGGTCATTTTTTTAATGAGTGTACGTACCTTGTAAAGATGAATCAGCACTACATAGCGCCGAAGCTGTCTTCAGTATAGCACATTTCTCCTCCGTTTATTGGAGACACGGAAAAGATGATGAGCTTTCAGGCAATCGGTAATAACACAGCAGTAGCGGGCATTTTTAACATTGCACGAACTCTCCAACTGACACACTACAAGTTGAGACTCGAGTTGTTTACATGTGACGTAGACCAATACGTCACTGAGGTCTACAGCCAATTAATATTACCGCCATCTCCTGGACAGGGGTGGAACCTTGCAAGTCTTGTCCAAGCCATCTCCGCTTTGCACTTCACTCGCGGAGGGCACTCCTCTTCGAGGGACCTCACTGGAGGGTCCTCAGGGCCGAGTGAGAGAAATGGGATTGGGCCTACGTCTCTTGGCTGGCCTGGGAACGCCCTCAGGATCCTGTCGGACGAAGTGGCTCGGGATAGAGAGGTGTGGAATTCCCTGCTGAGGCCGTTGCCCCCGGATACGCGGGAGACAATGAATGAAGGAAAGAAACAATAACGGAAGATGATCAAAATTCACAGGAAGACTTTTCACTTCTTTCTTGTAAGTTTCTGGTCTGTATTTTCATTACTATGGCAACCAGCAGTAGAATAAGGGAGTTGCCCTGAGTGAGAGTCAAGCCCAGAGTTCCCATCACAAGTTTGAGTTTTCCCCAGCACTTCACCGCCATGGCATACAGTTTGTCAATTTGACTTTCGAATTTTCCGCATCAGACAACAAAATGGCATTCTTGTTCGTGGCTACCATGGAAATAGGGGAAAATGCTAACAACATCAGGACCAGAACAAGAATGTTTATACACATCTGGGGAGTTTTTCCTGGGGCTGCCCCGCGTTGTCTCCCTTCTATTTAGCATTTTTCGCCTCTCGGACCTCCCACGTGGCACGCCCTTGTCGACTCAATGAGATGTAAAAATAAGCAACCGGACCAGTAGATGCCTCCTCTCGCCCACGCTCCACACCCACGCCGGGGATTCGGGGTGCTTCCGGCCTGAGGGGAGCTTCAACGTCCAATAGGAAGACCGAAATTGCACGGTGAACTTGGGGTTCCGGTCGAGATGTTTGGAGAACATCCTCGGGCCAAAAGTTGAAGTTGGGATGGGAGGAGTGGGGCTGTTGCTTCAAAAGGCACCTCTGTGGATTGGAATCATTGGGATGCTGGTGAAGATGCTTGGAGGCAAAGAACGAATCCTTATATTTCCCATTCGTCCCCACTCGTATTGTGGTTATTCTTGCTTGAGAAAAAAGCAAACTAAAGTATCTAAAAGCATTTCAATAATTAATAAGGCCAAATTATTTTAAACTATAATGCATTGTATTTATTATATTGTTCTCTAGTTCTGCCATACTTAACATATTGTGTAGAGGTCTGGGGCGATAATTACAAAAGTTCACTACAGCCCCTTTTTACCCTCCAAAAACTAATATTTTATTCCTGCAGTCCAAATTATTAAAATTGGATGAATTAGTAAAATTGTTCACGGCACAACTGCTATTTAAGGTCAACAAAAACAGTGACAGAAAACATCCATAAATTATTCATTTGGAAAGAGGGAAATTATCACTTAAGGGGCTGTGGTAAATTCATAATCCCAAAGGTGAGAACCACCAGGAAAAGCATGTGTGTGTCTGTGAGTGGAGTCAAACTTTGGAACAATTTACAAGACGAGATCAAACAATGTCCTTGTTCAAATTTAAATACAAAAAACCATTACTGGTGGAATACAGAGATGAAGAAAATGGGGTTTGAGTGCTTCGAGAGATTGGGAATAGTGCGTCTAGAACTATGTTAACTTTGTTGCTATTGTTATATCTGTTATTATTAATATTATTACTGTGGGGTCCAAATGTGCCGGTCATCAGATATAAAAAGAATTTCAGGCAGAGACAATGTACATTTTCGTTCCGCTGCAGCGGGGGAGAATCGGGGAGAAGCACAGGGAATGTGTTCTCGGCTCCACAATCGCCCTTCTGCCTCTTCCCCTCTGCAGCCGGTTTTATTTAGTACAAGTATGGTGGACTTTTAGACTGACACATCATTGGGTGGACTTTAGACTGACACATCATTGGGTGGTCATGAGACTAAAACAGCAAAAGATATATAGACAGTGAATATTAGGGGAATGTTCAGAGAAATACATAAAATATATATATAGACTTCACAATTACTATTGTTGTTATTATCATTGGTGTATTTAATAGGGAAGATGAAGGGGTAGGGATTATAAGCATCTGCTTCTTACTACCCCTTTTCGAACATATTATGAAACATTATTTTGTTGTTGAGTTATTGTTTTTGTTCCTTTTGTATTTGAATGTTCATTCATTCAAGAAGAGAAGAAACTAGCAGGCTAGCAACCAAGTTCTGGCCCCACCTCACAGTTACCCAAAACATAACGCATTAATTTCGTCCGTACATCTCAACATCTGAAAACATTGATCTCAATTTTTGTGTCTTTTTACAGTAGAACCCAGGATACGACAATAATTCGTTCTGATGTGGGATCGCAAACTAGAATTGCTGTGTAGCCGGGAATATTAAACCTATGGTTGTCACGACCAGAACGAAATCAGGACCCAAATGCGTAGCGTTAACCACAAGTTTTTTGATAGAATAGAATAGAATATGCCTTTATTGTCATTGTTACAACATGGGATATGCTGTGACAACAAAATTGGACGACTCCAGGTCCACATTTACAGTGAGGATAAGGAAACAAAGAGATAAAGGAACAAAGAACTGTCTTTGTTGTAAGTAGGCTTTGTTTTCCTTCGGAGAGGGGGGGGGTGGGACAAACAGAGTTGGTGGATACAACCGGAATGTTTTGATGTTTGATCTTACATTACACATATTCCAGTGTTTTAGATAGAGTACGGAGCGCCCGCGATCTGGTGTTCACTGGACGCGGGATCTTATTTCACGTGGTACAGTGAAAAGGTCATAAGGCGGAGTGGCCATATCCCGGGGTCTACTGTACTTATCTGTAAAGACATCGAACACATCCCCAACTAAGTCACAGCAATCACTTTCCTGCCTGCTTAATTGCAGATAATGTACAGATTGACGAGAGGTCAGCCAAAGCACTTTTTTTGTGTGTGTCGAGCAGTCGGCGAGATCGTGAGAAAGGTGCAGAGGATTTAATCCTCCCTCTTCCTGAGAGGTGGTGGATTGATTTTTGGAGCTTATTCGCTGGGATTTAGCTGTCGGCTAATTAGCGCTTGTTCTTGATCCGTTGGTAGTTGCTTACTGCTCCACTTTATGGAAAGGATTGATTGACTCGCAGTTGGAATGGGAATGATGAGAGTAAATTCTAGCATGAGTTAGTGCAGGGGTCGGGAACCTACGACTCGCCAGCCTCTTTTCCTGGAGATCAAATGGACTTGGGCAACTATTATGTTGTTACATATATCGATTGCCGCACGTGAGAAGCAGAGACGATACTGACTTTAAATAGGGTTCGGAAACTCATTAAACTATGTTCATTGTTAAGAGACTTTATGATGAAAACCCATAGAACAAACTAGTTGCCCAAAAGCTCAAGCAAAGCACCTAGAGCAATTTGATTGGGTGAGCGGTGGGAATGGGCGGAGCGCACTCTTTCTCCTCTTCCAGCGTCGTCTTTACTGAAGTTAAATACGACGGTACCCTAGTTTGCGAGTTTTGTGACATTCTTACGAAAGAACTTTGCTCGCACCTTGTTTTGAAACCATTATTGAGGACGAAAAGGATACTCAACACTTTTAAGCAACTGTTTATTACATTTTTACCTATAGAACTGATTCCTGCACGTGAGAAGCAGAGACGATACTGACTTTAAATAGGGTTCGGTCTTGAATATAAATATAGGTCATAATTTTTACAGTCACCAACAGACCCTGATTGGCTGTTAATCGCAAAATAACATTTTACATGAAATCTCATTTAACTATGTTCGTTGTTTAGAGATTTTATGATGAAAACCCATAGGACAAACTATTTGCCCAAAAGTTCTAGCAAAGCACCTAGAGCAATTTGATTGGGTGAGTGGTGGGAAGGGACAGAGCTCACTCTTTCTCCTCTTTCAGCGTCGTCTGTACTGAAGTTAAATACGAAGGTACCCTCGTTTGCAGGTTTTCGTGACATTTTTACAAAAGAACTTTGCTCGTGTCATGGTTGCCATGTCGCCCAATTGTCCGCGCCCGTGTGTGTCACGGTTGCCGTGGTGCACAATTTGCCCAGCCCGTGTGTGTCACAGTTGCCGTGGTGCCCAATTGGCCCTGCCCTTGTGTGTCACGGTTGCCATGGTGCCCAATTGGCCCCAACCGTGAGATGCCAGCTGCGGCTCATTAACAGATTGGATTTTCGATTTTTTTTAAGCTCAGTGGGCTCTCTCTTAATTGGTCAGTCCGTCAACGAACTTCTGCCCCACAAGACGTGGGTTTCGACTCTGTCCTGTTTTCCTGTGATATCTCCAGTCCGGTGATTGTCTACAGTTGTTCCTGTTTAATTTTGGGTTCCTGTTTTGTTTCCGTCTGTTTTTGTCCTGTTTGTTAGTTACTTCAGTTTTTGTTCCAGTCTAGTTTCTCCTGTTTATTTTCGTTATCCTGATTTGTTATCGATCTCGTCTGTCTCAGGCTTCCTGTCTTCCACGCTATACCGGCTTCCTAACGTGCATGACTCCCCATTTCCCGTAAAATAAAGGCTTGTGTGAGAACGTCCCGTGATTGGGTCCTGTATCTGTTCTGGTTCTGACAGCTCGCACTTTGTTTTAAAACCATTTTTGAGGACGAAAAGGGGACTCAACACTTTTAAGTAACTGCAGGAGAGAGACATATTTTTAGTAATGTATTTATATTGATATAGGACACAGGCACTGGTATTATTTTCATTTCGTAGATTTTATCCCAAAAAAAAAAAACATCACAGAGTGAAATAGGGGTCAGATTTCTAGATGATACACACGTGTTCAAATACTTATTTGCAGCTGTATCACACAAATAAATTGTTAAAAAAATCATGCATTTTGATTTCTGGATTTTTCTTTTTAGTTTATCTCTTTCACAGTGGACTTGGACCTACCATGAAAATTTCAGAGCCCTCCATGTTTTCTAAGTGGGAGAAATAGCAAAATAGTTATTTTCTTCTGTGTAAATTTTTGCCCTAATGGCTATTTGGGTCAAAAAGTTTTCCGACCCCTGAGTTAGTGTTACAACAATTGAAAGGGACTATTATTATTATTATTATTTTTTACTTATAGACTCACATTGGTCTACATGCGCCAATATCGAGACATGGTCTTTTCGAACATCGTTTCAAGCCGTCTATTCAGTCACTTTGTCCCGATAAACAATCCGGTCCTGATGCTGGCAACATCTTCTCCCGTCACCATGGAAACCACTCCATTAGCATCAAAGCAATCAGGTGGCCCTTAGTGATGCAGTATACAGTTCCCTCATTGTAAATTCAGTTACATAACGTAGAGTTGTTTTCAACTGCATTTTTTTATCCGACGATATATTTTAGACTAGGGGTCTCCAAGCTTTTTCAAGCCCAGAGCTGCTTTTTGTCATTTGTAATTAGCGCAAAGAGCACCCAGTCGATATGCATTTCTTAAATAACCACTTATGTTATTACTATGTAATTACTATGTTATTACGAGGTTAATCATTGGAAGTAGGTTTAGATAGACCCAGAGAACTACTTTTTACTGATTAGCGTGTTGAGCTCACAGTGTCATATCCTTTTCTAAAATAGCTAATGGAATTACTATCTTGTTACTACGTTATTATCGGGTTATAATTAATAGAATTCGGAGCATCTTTACTTGGTTTCCATGGAAACCACCTCGGCAGCTAAATTGTATTGCATTAGGACCACTTTGACTCGTAATACTTTGAATGTTAGCCAAGTATACATATCAAATGATATTTCATTTTATCACATCAGAAGTTTTGCTCCTTTTACATGAGTGGTCACCACCCTTTTGAAACCGTTAGCTACTTTTTAGTACTCATTGGCGCTAACAGCTACCAGTTTGAAATTAATTTCTAAAATACCACCTCACCTTGTAATTACTATGTTGTTACTATTGTTACAAAGTTGTGACAATTAGAATGTCAGTTAAAATAAGGTCAGTTAACTACAAAATCATCATGCCAGTTAAAAAAAAAACACATTTCCTTAAAAAAAAAATCGCAATGACCCATCACTAATTAGCTATTTTCAGAACCTGTCTTTGGGCTGCTTGGTTGTTCTTAGGGGCCTAACAGTTATCCGTGGGCACCACTTTAGAGACTCCCGTTCTAGTGGTTAGCGCAGGTGTGGCACAGTTCTGAGGTATGAGATCGAACCTTCCTGTGTGGAGTTTGCATGTTCTCCCCGTGCTTGCGTGGGTTTCTCCGGGCACTCGGGTTTCCTCCCACATTCCCAAAAACATGCATGTCAGCTTAATTAGCCGGTTCAAATTGTCTCTAAGTGTGAATGAGATTCTGTCTCTGTGTCTTCTGCCCACTGGCCTACTGAGGATAAGCCGTACAGATAATGGATGGATGGATAGACATTTCAAATGAATATTTTTTAGGTCTTCTTTAGCCTTCATAGGACCCTAAGCAAAATTTGTAAGGCCCCTAATACTTGCGCACCTACTATAACGCACTTCATGTTGTACTCCGTCAAGCCAATCTGTCAATGAGCTGCAGCTGGCGTCACCCGGGCGGGGCCAATTGGGTGCCATGGCAACCGTAACAAAAACACATGTGCAATTATACTGAAATTAAACCTAAATACAAATATAAGGTAAATAAATGGGTTTAGTTTCAAATAAACCAACAAGAACAGAACAATTTAAATAAAACAAATTCTTAAAAGATCAAACAAATACTTCAATAATTTAGTAACTATACAGAGGTACATGGAACAAGGTAACACATCCTTTTTATCAACAAAATGTAAAGTTGAACAAACATACATCTGAAAACTATGTAAAATGTACAAAAAGATTGTGAGGTAAATAAGGAGAAAATCAAATACAAATTAACTCCTGCAAATCCAAACTCTATATTGGCCCTCAGTACTCTAATCTATTCCTCAGAAACTGTTTCCTGGCTTCTTTGGAGGCAAAGTCACTATGACGTCATTGTAAGAAATCTGATGGCCAACTCTGTTGTTTATACTGTTTACATAGAAATTGAATATATTTAATTACCGTATTTTCCGCACTATAGGGCGCATCGGGTTATAGGGCGCACCCCCAAAAAATAGTTTTTGGTCCTATATCTTCCATACATAAGGCGCACTGGATTATAAGGCGCTACAATGGGAACGTCGACAAAACAGTCAGATAGTTCAGTCCAACTTGTTACCCCCTTAACATTCCCAAAGCTTGCAAAGAAGCAAATATGTGTCGTAGACACGTGCGGATGCGGTGACCGTATGATGTCACTCAAATGCATTTCTCCAAATATCATTCGGAAGGTTAAAGTCTTGGGATTCAAGAAATATCAACCATACCTTAGTTTCTATTTTCTTTTTCGCTCGCAACTTTGCTGTGCATATGACAATAAACACTTGGAATTGAGTTTAATTTAAAAATAGACCATCACAGAAACATCGATATCACTCTGCAACAAGATACTGGGAAAATATATAGCCGGAGTAGCTCACCGATGTCGTTGTGTTCAATAATAATGTGCAACCATGGTCCTCTTATATCCGTGAGTGTAGTAAATCCAGGAGAATAAAATATTTACAAATACAGAATAGTAAAACATGCTTTCTCTATGCCGTAGACAACCAACCAAACTTCACATTCATCTTTTTCGGCCAATTGCAGGCTTTGTTTTGTCCCTTTAGCCTATGCAATGATAAAAAGGATCCGCCCCCTTTACCTCCGAATAACTTTAGCCAATAGTGATCAATTCAAATGATGATTGACACATTGGTTAGCCAATGAAACGCCGGTATATAAATCCCATCATACACTGCGGACTACTTCACGTTCGGGGGAAAATCTAGTCGGCGGCACACACCATTGAGCCATATATAAGGCGCACTGTATTATAAGGCGCATGGTCAGCTTTTGAAAAAAATTACGACTTTTAGGTGCGCCTTATAGTGCGGAAAATACGGTATATATATATGTTAGCCGCTCTTGGGGGGCCCCTAGTGGTCGCGGGGCCCTACGCTGCCGTTGCGTTCGCTTATGCATTGAACTGGCTCCGGTCTTCATCGTAATCTGGGTCAGTCAAAAATTCCAAGTGGTCCTGATGCTGAGAGCATCCTCTGTTATCTCCATGGAAACCACTCATAGAGTCAAATTCGTCTTCTATATAGTGCTCCGATGTAATATTGAGTATGAATCCATCAAAGTAGTCATTTTGACTTCTCAGTGACTGTGATTGTCCCCAGGTTTTTGTTTTTCCACTAGTCCCGATAGCGCCCCAGTACCATCATTGTCTTGCCTCTTTTCCTTAATGAAGATGTCAAGACGAAGAGGAATATAACAGGCCACCTGGCAGGGAATGATGGATGTTTCCTCTAAACGTCCTCGTGCGGAGGACCACCTGGACGTCCTCCAGGGGGGGCTTATGGTGCATATGTGTCTGTAAAGAATTAGGAAGACGGATTGATTTTCGCTCCTTTGCTAATAAACAAATGTGGGCGTGCGAAAAGGAGAACGGGGGACTGTTTTCCAATTCTGGTGAATGGTAAACCGTTTTCCATTCGCACTCTATGGAATTGAGAAGAGCCACTAGCTGGAAATCACGATGCCTTCGCTCGGGTTTTTTTCCACTCTGCGTGCGGTACTAATGCTTGTCGTCTCCCACGGCAAGCTGCTCTTTACGTAACATTTAGTGGATGTGTTACGCGTGTGACACTAAGCCAGATCAGGTCATGCAAGCAGAAAAGGAAGAAGGAAAGGGGGAGATAAGAGGAAAAAGCAACAGTACGAAGGAAGAGGAGAGGAAAAAAAGATTGGTGGAGCAAGAAAGAAAGGGTGAGAACAGAAAAGGGAACAAGCAAGCTAGCAGCCCAGTGTTAGCCTCATCTCCAAAAGGAACAAATTTATCTAAAACATCTTAAACCACATGTATCAAACATTTAAACTGAAGGAATTTATACATTTTACTATAAAGGATTTTATACAATAAATGCAATGAAGATTTTCACAGCGAAGGCTTAAGTTCAATGACAGGTCATGCCGTTCCAAATGCGAATGTTTTGTTTAGTTCTGTTGATAACAGGACTCTGACAGAGAAGGCCAGACACAGAACGCCAGGCACTGATTTGATAAACGTTTAAGGTCCAGACATCAAGGCGATGGAGCCCATGTGTGGGGTTTTCCTGACGCGGCCATGGGAGGAGCCGGGGTGCCGGCTTGCGGAAAAAGGCGTGGGCCGGGAGAACTTGAGAAGATCGAGTGAGAACGAGAAAGGAGGCTCGACGGAGACTCGAGCAACACTAATTCGGCTAATTCGATGGAGTTCACTTAGTTAAATACTTTAAGAAAATAAATCTGCCCCCGTGTGAGTAGGTCGGCTATTCTTGTCCTTCTTTTCTACCTTGGTCACTTTCCAATGCAGTTATTTGTCATGATTGCTGATGTGATTCAGCTGTGCCCGCTCATTTGGCGCCATTTGCCGCGGTCTCTGATTGGCTCCCGATCAGTACTTGTATCCAGTCCTGTCTGTCCCCTTTTGTCAGTCTGTCTGTGAACCTCAGTTAACTCTAGGCAAGCCTTTTTCGCCCCCGACTCCCACATATCCCGTTTTTGCTCCTGTCTTTCCCCCGGCTTCGACCCATTTTTGATCCTGACCACATCTACTCTCCCGTCCCGGCTTTCGACCTCTTTTTGTCCCCGACCACGTCCTCTCTCCAATTCTGGCTTACAACTCGCTTCTGACCCCGACCACGTTGTTGCTCTCCTGTCCCGGCTACTGACCCATTTTTCCGTCCCCGACACCGCCATCACTTGCCACGGAAGATCCACTTCCATGTTTGGAGCGACCTGCTTCCCACGTCCAGCAATCACCGGATCGTGGGCGCAAGCCTTTCTCTTTCTTCCAATAAAGCTTGTGAGAAACACAACGCAAGTGGGTCCTGTCTCCGTTTTGGTCTTGACAGTTAATAAACTACACAACGTTAAACCTCAGTAAAGGAAACTATATTGAGAGGGGAAAAAAAACTTCAATATTTGCTTTATAAGTAAATGTTACACCCCTGAATCGTGGAGGGTTTATCACTACCAAGAGAATCCCCCTGCAACCGGGACCATCTTACATCGCAAAATGGTCATCCGGGCTTCTGTAGTAGTAAGATGGCGGACAAACATGTCAGCTTCTTTGAAGGGCGTCTCAAGTTGTGTTATATAATTACAAATCTCTAAACCTATAAGTCTTTTTAAGAAACTCGTTGTATTTGAAACAAAAGTATGTTATTTAAATGAATAAAGTACACCACTAGGGGCGCTATACAACACACACCTTTGATGTCATTGTGTAACTCATTAGTTGACAACAACATTGATATCGGTCTTTGAAAATGTTGCCCGTTGCTCTCAAGGTTAAAGTCATTGTGAAGAGGCTAGACAAAATGTCCGCCGCCTCCCATCAATCACACACACACACACACACACACAGAAAACGAAACACTCATTTGTCAACAGCAGCATGACACGCCACGCTGCGTGTCGAGAGTATGCGCACCACAGCCCAGAGGTTGTTTGTCATTTTCGTTAGCAACTGCGCTAACGGGCAAAACCAAAAGTTTGTCTTTAGCGGTCACACAGCTCCAATTAAATAAAATTCATTTGAATTCAACCGAAGCGATGACTCGCTTCTAGTGGCTCAGTGATGCTTTGATGCCGACTTAGCCATGCTATGCTAACGGCTAACAAAACCGACACATAAAAGTATTTATCTGTCTGTGCCTTTGAAGAAATATCCATCAGATATTTTAATGATTTTATACATTTGACTATAACTATAATTATAAAAATAACTACAAAATAAGTACATTTACTCAGTTTGATGCAGTAGAGAGATTCACTGACTGTTTTTCTTCAAGGTACATTAGAAGGTTAGGCTGTCTGGAATGCATCAGACGTCTTTTGATAACAGAATTCCTGTGAATGCTGACGGGAGAAGGCCAGACGCACAAGGACAAACATCCGCGACGCCCTTGGGCGAGGCGGCGGCGCGCCCATGGGAGGAGAAGTCAGCACGCCCATGGGAGGAGTCAGCACGCCCCTTGGGGGGTGGCCGATGCCCCGACGTGTCAAAAAGACTGAAGGAGAGAGACGGGGGATCAGATCGGAGAACGGGAGATGGGAGGCTCGAGAAAGCCTCAAGCAACAATAATTTGGCTAATTGGATAGAATTCACTTAGCTAGATAATTTAAGAAAATAAATCTGCCCCCCATGTGAAAATGCCTGTCTCTTATTGTCAATATTTTTCCCTAAAATTAAGAAACGAACATGTATTGTTAGGAGAATAAAGTTTGTGTTTGGTTAAATGGAGTCAGATAACTAATGCGAACAATTTGGTAAACGCTACATTTGTAATATAGTTTAATTCCTAACACTTTCTAAATCTCTGGGAATGAAATAATCTTCACGATGGCGTCAGTTGCTGGAAAACGTATCAAAGGCTTTATAGGGGCACCAGTTCGATGTTACTCAGTCGACCTAGCCATGCTATGCTAATGCTAACATATACCGAAAACCATTTCACACAGCTTCAGTAAGATCAGCGCATTGGATTAGTTCATTCTTGTTGTGAAACTTTATGAGATGCTAGCGATTCGGTTGTATCAAAGGCTTTAAAGACGCACCAGTCACATGTCACTCAGCTGACTTAGCATTAGCGCCCCCTAGCATTCCGGGTTATCAGGTGGCGGGAGTTTTCGTGTTGCTCACGTTGCGAGATTAATTTAGATTCCTGCTATATCAGAATTCTGGACTGAGATTTTTTTACCTGCTATTCCGGTTAGCATTAGCCATAAACGTCATGCTAATCGCGGTGAGCCAATCCATACACATAATAAGCTAGTCCCACTCCACCCCTAGTTATTGGTGACTCCATCACCGGTAACCAGGGTTGGGTAGGGTTACTTTAACTGGATTACTTTCAATGACTTTTGGATTACTCCAATACCAAATATGCTAATAAAAGACAAAAGAAACTAAATATGAATAAAATGATGACTCGCAACACGTGGTAAGCTTTCTCTCCTGGCTTTGATCTCTTTGATCTCCGGCAAAACTAACATAAAATGCGACAGAAACAAAATGAAAATAAATCCAAACAGCTTGCCGACATCATTTTTGCCGTTCCATGTATTCCGTTACTCCCCAAGCCTGCACAAAATTTAGTCTTTTTATTCATATTTACTTTCTTTTGTCTTTTATTAGCATATTTGGTATTGGAGTCATCCAAAAGTAATGGAAAATAATCAAGTTAAAGTAACCCTACCCAACCCTGAACATCTTAAACCACATGTATCAAACATTTAAACTGAAGGATTTTATACATTTTACTATAAAGGATTTTATACAAGTAACATTTATTGAAAGTAATCCAGTTAAAGTAACCCTACTCAACCATGCCGGTAACATAAGAGCATCTGACATTGAGGCTAATTTGAGAGGCTGACGTGCAAATCTAGACACCACGATAGTGCTAGCTACACTGATATAGTCATTCACCTGGGCAATCTGTGATTACAAAGAAAAATATTGCTTAGACCTGTAATCTCGCCAGAAAGATGAGTCGGCATCGAGTAATTGTCTCTGGCAATAACCAAACCTTGGGCTTCTGCAACGTTAGCCCATCACGTTGATTTTTAGGGGCGAGTGAAAGTTAACGAAACATATCCGTTTTACTGTACATGTGTTTTGATTTTTATTTGAATCAATCATGTTTTACTTAGATGAAGTATTTATACAGCACTGGGGTCACTATATACTACACACTGGGACTTTAAAGGATATACCCCGCAAGTTCCTTTCACATAGCTGTGGCGAGCTGCAAAACAACCTTTGAAATGTTGCCTTTTCATCATCTGAGTTTAGATAAGTTTATGACATTCGGTCGGGGTTTTCCCCATCCCGCTCCTCTCCACAGCTGCGTGTTGCTACACGAAGACGCTAGTTCTTTGGTGGCGTCATCCAATTGATGAAAAAGAACCTCCGCCGTCTCGTAAAAAACAAACTAAAGTCTGTAATTTGTAACAAAAAAGCGGGATGCAACCCAGTGAGGAGAACTTTGCCGCGACCAGATTGTAGAAAAATTGCGCGGAAACGATAGCCCCTTTATCTCGGAGTTATTTTTCTGTTTTGATGTGATGGTGCGGGCTACAAAAAGACAGAAAAGCCTGTTATTACGATAGATGTGTGCGAGTGTTGCTGAAATCACTCGTTTTGCTTATGGTGGTTGAGATTCAGTTGTTAATGGTTAAAGTTTCATGCTAGCGATATGAAATATTAAACTGAGAATCCACAATGACGCTAGGATGATGATGTCGCGTTTTAGAGCGAGTCTGCGGTTTGAGTTTGACTGTTCTCACCATCCTTCGCCACTGCTTACCCGAGATTTTTCTTGGCCCTGCCGGCTTAATTGGAATTGTGCCTGTGAACTTCCATTTCCTCACCGTTTCTCACGTTGTCAACTGACAGCCGAAATCTCTGAGCTGCTTTTATTGTGTCTTTCCCCGAAACCATGATTGGACAATGTTTGTTTCTAGGTCGTTTGACAGTTGAGAAGGTGCAAAGAGGAAAATAATTTGAAACTGGCCACCTTAAATAACCTTTCTCCTGATCTGCTTCAACTGTGTATTGTTTAGTTATTAAAATGGACCACTGAGCATGTTGTCACCAGCTATGTTAAGTTTATTATTCAATCATTACATGAAAACATTACTCGTTTAGTTATAAATGCACTTATGTTCATCCACATATTTAAATGACATATTTACTTGCTGTATCCTTTCATATCAGTACTGTCTCAGCAACGGTCTTTAGCTCTTATCTCATCATACAATTTTCAAAATACAGCTGGGACCAGTTTTGACAAACGGCTCTTGAATTTGATTTGAGATCCTTTCTTTGCCTGTTGAAGTTTCATGTCCCAATTTGCAAATCCACACCCCTTTCCTATGAAAATTGTGCTTAACAATTTTTATCCCCTTTTGAATGAGAGAACTGTCTCCTGATCAGACCGGCCTAGAGTACTCTGTTATATACTTTTACTTTGAAACTTTGTAATAATTGTCCTCAACAGGGTTGGGTAGGGTTACTTTAACTTGATTACTTTCAATGACTTTTGCATGACTCCAATAGCAAATATGCTAATAAAAGACAAAAGAAACTAAATGGGAATAAAATGACTCCATTTTGTGCAGGCTTGGGGACTAACAGAATACATGGAAGGGCAAAAATGATGTCGGCAAGCTGTTTGGATTGATTTTCATTTTGTTTAAGTCGCATTTGCTGTTCGTTTTGCCGGAGATCAAAGAGATCAAAGCCAGGAGAGAAAGCTTACCACGTTTTGTGAGTCATCATTTTATTCATATTTAGATAGATAGATAGATAGATAGATACTTTATTCATCCCCGTAGGGAAATTTACACTTCCAGCAGTCTACCCCGTTGTTTATTAACAGATTAACATGATGCTCTAGACACCTATCTCTGTCTATCTAGACATCTATCTCTATATAGACATATATCTCTATCTAGACATCTATCTCTTTATATACATCTATCTCTATCCATCTCTATCTATCTAGACCTCTATCTAGACATCTATCTATCTGGACATCTATCTAAACATCTATCTATTTATCTAGACATCTATCTCTATATATACATCTATCTCTATCCATCTCTATCTATCTAGACCTCTATCTATCTAGACATCTATCTCTATCTCTATCTATCTCTATCTAGACATCTATCTATCTATCTATCTATCTATCTATCTATCTATCTATTTATCTAGACATCTAGACATATATCTAGACATCTATCTATCTGGACATCTATCTAAACATCTATCTATTTATCTAGACATCTATCTCTATATATACATCTATCTCTATCCATCTCTATCTATCTAGACCTCTATCTATCTAGACATCTATCTCTATCTCTATCTATCTCTATCTAGACATCTATCTATCTATCTATCTATTTATCTAGACATCTAGACATATATCCAGACATCTATCTATCTGGACATCTATCTAAACATCTATCTATTTATCTAGACATCTATCTAGCTATATCTATCTACAATGCAGATTTTCTCAGTGATGAGCCTATTTTAACTCTACATCTAATAGTCCCAACTTGGTAATAATATAGTAATAAGATTCATTGTTATTTTATAAATGCATATCAGACAAATTCAGCATGCGCAAACGCGCCCAACAAGTTTCAAATCCCGGCATTAATGCCAAGTGTCTGCAGCTGAGTTCAAAGTTCACTCGGCTGTGCCCGACTGCTCACTTTGCCGCTTTCTCTTGCCCTCTTTTGTTCCCCGTGGGGGGGTCAAAAGGGGGCGAGATGTTTTTTTTTGGGGGTGTTTGAGACTGGCACATCTGTCTTGGAGGAAGCTCTCGTGCCTGCACACACTTCTGTGAAACGCACACGCTCCATCTGGCTTGTGTAATAGCAGATGCTATTACACATACACATGCAAATGCATCCAGCTGCTTCTCTGACTAACATTTCTTGTCAAAGCTTTTATTGCTTTAAATCAGGGGTCGGCACACCTTTTGAGTTGCCGGACTAATAGGTTGGGAAAAAAAACGAAAAAAAAATCAGCGGATCGGTCAGTTTCCTCCATTTGCTAGCATTTGTCTCTGGTACTGTGAGTAAATAGTGTGGTGAGATCAAATGTAACGCCTTTTCCTATGTCATGCCTAGTGGTCTAGTATTTACCCTGGGGATTTCGACTTATTATTATTGTAATCATTATATTAGGGGTGTTATAATTGGGCCAGTCCGCAAGAATATTGTCAGGGTACCACTTATCGATGTGATTGTTTATATCAGGGGTCTCAAACTCACACCCTGGAGGTGAGGATAGTTTGAGGCCCCAGCCTCAATGTGAAAGTCTAAAGGGACAGTGTGTATTATTAAGCGCCTCCTGGTGGGAAAAACACAATTCATTAAAAGAACAACAACTACTGATTTTAAAAAATAAGCAAAAATACATGGACCATGGATTAAAAGTCCATGGTTTAAAATACTCATAGGTGGAGAAATTTGCGTTTATTTGACATAACATAGGCCTTACTTGGATAGAGCTGACATCATTGTTGGCCTTCTTGCTGCTGCAGCCCAAAAGGTGTATTTTTTCCTTTTCTTATTTTCCCCTGTTTTTGTCTGGATTGTTTTCTCTTTTTCTTTTTTTCCTTTCCTTTTTACTTCTTTCTGTGTCTTTTTTTTGCTTTTTTCCCTTTTCCTTTTTTTCCATTATTCTTTTTTTTTTCATTTTCCCCATTTTTTTAATTTCCCTTTTTTCCTTGTTTCCCTTTTCTGTTTCTTCCTTTTTCCTCTACTTCTAATAGACTGGGCAACAAAGAAAATTGTCATTTGGTCACTTTTGGTCTCTGTAGTTTGTCTTCTTTCTTTTTAGGACTCATTTTGGGTTGCACGGCAGTCACGGTTGCCCATTACCCTTAACTGGCCCCGCCCGTTTGGCTTCGGCTCGTTGCCTGATTGGCTTCCCTCCTATTTAAGGTCAGCGCTCTCGCTCACCCTTTGTCAGTCCGTCAACGAACCTCTGCACCCGCAAGACGTGTGTTTTGACTCCGTTTTCCTGCTTGTGTATCCTGTCCAGTATCGATCCCGTCCGTCCGGCATCGGTTCGTGTATCTGGTATCAAGCCCGTCTGTCTAGTCCTGTCTGATATCTGACTCCAGTCTCCAGTATCGAGTATTGATGCCATCTATCTCATCCTGTTTGATATCTGACTCCAGTCTCCAGTATCGGGTATCGATTTTGTCGAGCTTGTCCTGTTCAATATCTGTCTTCAGTCACCAGTGTCTGGTATCGATCCCGTCTGTCTTGTCCTGTCTGATACCTCGCTACAGTCTCCGGTAACCGGTATCAATCCCGCCTGTCTCATCCCGTCCAATATCCTGCTCCAGTATCCGGTATCGATCCCGTTTGTCTCGCCCTGTCTGATATCTGACTCCAGTCTCCATTATCCAGTATCGATCCCGCCTGTCTTGTCCTATTTGATATCTCACTCCAGTCTCCAGTATCTGGTATCGATCCTGTCTGTCCAGTCCTATCCGGTATCCACCCTGTCTGTCCGGTATCTGTTTGTGTATCTGGTATCGATCTCGCCTGCTTCTGGCTTCCTGTTTTGCATGACTGCCCCATTCCTGTAAAATAAGGCTTGTGTGAAAACGCATCTGGGTCCTCCTCCTGTTCGGGTTCTGCCACACGGCACGATAAAGCGACATCTAGTGGTCACATTATACACACTGTCCCTTTGAGGTAAGTGCACCTTTATTCTTGATCTTTTTTTTTAATTTTTAGATCGTATTTTATGTAGCATTTTAAAAATATATATATTTGAATTGTGAGGTTTTTAGAAGAAAAACAAATTCGGCCTAACCTCAACCAAACCCTAGCTTTGGCGGTCCCCAAGTCAATTGAGTTTGAGACCCCTGGTTTATATTATATACTGTTATATCAAGTAAAAAATATACCAAACACCGAATTCCATCACTAAAAGAATAAAGTGAGTATATAGGTCTTTTTAAAGGTGAACGAGAGGGTGAGTACTAAAACTACTGACTCATCATGCGCCTGACCTACTTTTCCCTCTCATTCTATTGACGCCTAATCCTTGGCGCCCCCTAGAGGCTCCCGAGACCTCAACAACCTCAATATATCCTCACCCCTGGAAAAAGTCAATTAGCAAGTTGGAGAACAGTCCTAATCATCCTCTTTTCCGTCTTATTCTGCTGTTGCCATGGTGATGACGCGGAGGGAATGATAGAGGCCTTTAAAAAAGTTCGGAATTCTTTTTTTTTTAAATTCAAATACAAATGAAACTGGGCTCAATTTTACTTTATGTATTTGTTTTTCTACGTTGATTGAATAGCTGTAATGAGCTTATTTTGCCATTAGTAGGGTACCAATTTTGTGCCACGCCAATGTTTGTAAGCTATGCCGCTCATTTTGCTTTATATTTACCTTTTTTGCTCGTAGTCGGTGTTCCCTCTAAACTGTGCGCGTGCGCAATTGCGCACTGCTCGCACATTCTCAGCGCACAAGAAAATCGAGCTAGCGCACAGAAACGCGGGCTCATAATTACTAATTAAGAAGCGATTTAAGTCAAAGTTACAGTGCATGAAGGTCAAAATACACGGCTTCCCTGACGTTGTGTCCTAAATGCGGTATTTTGAAGTCGAGTCGAAGGAGAACGAAGTTGAGTAAAGTTAGAGAACTGGCTTCTTTGGCTCGGCTCACTAAAAAGAGTCGGCTCTTTCGGGTCCTAAACGGCTCTTCAGGTTGTTTTTGCTTCTTTAATCCCAACATGACCAAATGTTATGTGAAATTATGCACAAAATGACTTAAAGGAAGGGGTGAATAGAACAAAAAAGAAAAAATATACCAAAATAAAAAAGTAGTAGGAAAAATTTAGAAAAAAGCCAGAAAAGAAAGAAATGTTGGAAAAAAGTAAATAGAGAACAAAAAGAAAAAAGTAACAGCTCAGAAAAAAATAAACACAATGAGATTTTTTTAAAAGGAATTTTAAAAAAAAGTAGAAAAAAAACACGGAAAAAAGAAGAAAAAGTTTGTGTTGCATTCAAATCATTTCCAATGATATCAAGTGAATCTTGTTGCCAACATTGTACTTCCACAAAAAAATGTGATTAAGTACAGTTCTGTATCTTACAACCGACTAAATAAGCCCCCAAAAATGTTAATATTATGCGACAAAATATATCAGGAAATAAAAAGAAATGGATATCTTGTGAAAGAATTGTAAATTGAAGTTTGTAGGCAATCGTACATGAGTCAATTCATTCAAAAGAGAAAAATAATTTTGCATTGCCGGAAACTCAGCAAAATGTAACTCGATGTCAAGTTTTGGACATGTTTGATCATTAATTATCTTGCCACACTTGGGATTATGGTTGCTCACTGTTGTTTCAAGCGTTGCTCACCGACTTTGTGTGAACGCTCAGACCCGTAAGGAAAATTACAGGGAACATTGCTCGTAGTCTTCATTTTTTTACATACATATCTTTCTAAAATGCGTTTTCGTCCAAATAATCTGTCGAGAATAGGACTAAAACGATTTATAGGTCAGTCAATTTGTGTAGGTTGTAGATTTCAATTGTCTATTTGTCACGTCCAGAACAAAGGGTAGACCCAATCGCGTAACGTTTCTCACAAGTTGATTGAGATAGAGAGAGGAAGGGCTCGCTAGACGCGAGAAGCAAGTCGCTCCCGCCCTTGGATTGTGATCCGAATATGGAAGTGGATCTTCCGAAGCGAGCGATGGCGGTGTCAGGGACGGAAACACTGGTCGGTAGCCGGGACTGGGAGAGCAAAGCGGGGTCGGAAAGGATCGTAAGGGCTGTATAAATAAACTACATTTGCATTTAAAGTATTGTTGAGGTAGAATTGAACTCTATATTTTTAAACCGCAACTCAAAAATCGTGCCCAGCCATGTCCCAGAGGGCGAAAACCGGGGGAGGTGGCTGCACTGCGCACACCTGCATCCAATATCCCCAATTGTGGTGCCAGGTCATTGACACTGCCACGGGAGGTTTGTTTTTGGGTTCTTTGGTTAAAGTTTGGAATATTTTGTTCGAGTTTTGAGGGCACTGGTTTATGTTTGTTTGTTTGTTACTTTGTTCCTGGGCTTTTTTTTTTACTAGTATTGAATTTGATTTTCATTTTAACATTTAATATGGAGGATCTGTGAATGGCGGGAAAATTGTGATTGATGTAAATTCTTATGGGGACAGTGTTTTATATTTAGTGCCTTCTAGTGGTAAAAAAAAAAAAACTTTTATTTGAATTTTTGTCCCTTAACCATTATGGTCGTGAGGGCACCACTTTCTTTATTTTTTTATTCGGCAAGTACAGCCTGTTGGCACCCATCCATGTTTCCACTCGGTCTCGAACCGGGGACCTTGCGCAAGCATGGCGAATGTGCTCACCATTACACTACAGAAACACTGATACTAGGAAAAAATACATAAACTATGATACCAATGTTAATTTTCATAAAATATGAGTTCTTGTGGGCAGCACGGCGGCGCAGTGGTTAGCGCTTGTGCGGCACATGGGAACCTGCCGTGGGTTCAAATCCAGCTCCAGACTTCCTGTGCGGAGTTTGTATGTTCTCCCCGTGCTTGCGTGGGTTTCCTCCGGGCACTCCGGTTTCCTCCCACGTTCCAAAGACATACATTTCAGGTGGATTGGCCGGTCCAAATTGTCCCTAGGTGTGAATGAGCGAGCGAGTTGTCTGTCCCTGTGTGTCCTGCGATTGGCTGGCAACCAGTTCAGGGTGTCCCCTGCCCACTGCCCGATGATTGCTGGGATGGGCTCCGGCACCCCCGCGACCCTACTGAGGATAAGCGATGCAGCTAATGAGATGAGATGAGATTAGATGATTTCTTGTACTTAATGCAGGGATGTCAAACAGGCGGCCCGCGGGCCGGATCAGGCCCGCTAAGTGATTGAATCCGGCCCGGGAGAGGACGCTCAGGGAAGCAGACAAGAAAAATGAGCTGTAGGTTGAAATATGTCCATTTGATGTTGCCAAAGCCAAGTGCCTTTCACAAAGACGCTCTAGATGTATTTCTTTCTCTCTCTCTTCCACCCATTTTCTCTCGCATTGTATCTCTTTCTCTCCTTCTCTCTCTCTCTTTTTCTCTTTCTTTGTTCCTCTTTGTCTCCTGTGTTTTAACCTTCTTTTGCTCTTTTCTCTCTTTCTCTCCCTCTCCTTTTTCTTCTTTCTCTCCTCTTTTCTCTCCTTCTTTCTTTCTCTCTTTCAATTTCTCTTTGGATTTCTTTTTCTCTTTCTTTCCCCCTCTCTCACTATTTCTTATCTCTTTTGTTTCTCATGTTCTCTCTCTCACTCTTTTTTTCTCTCCCGCTCTCACTATTTCTCCCTTTCTCTCTTTCCTTGTCCCACACTCTCTTTTTCTCTCCCTCTCTTTCTCTTATTTCTTTCTCTCTTTTTTCTTTCTCCTCAATCTACTAGTCTGGCCCAGAGAGAATGTTTGTTCTATCGCGTGGCCCCTAAATTGAAATGAGTTTGACACCCCTGACTTAATGGAATCCATACCAGGTTGCTGCCATGTTTGTCTGGCATCTTGCTGCTTGCTTTGGCACTGGTTTTCTTTCTTATTAGACAACAGTGTCATCCAGTGGTCAAATATTACACACGGGGGTTTTAATGAGACTTTTTAACTTAGTCACATCATTCGTTGCCATGTTTTGATTTCTGTAGTGCCCTTTTTGTTCGTTTTTTTAACGATAATCAATGAGATCAAGGCTTTTTTGAAAAACCGCCATTACAACTTCAGTCACTGCCTAGTGGGCGTGTCCTTCCCACCTCAGAGCCCCTGATCAAAGGCAGACATCAATGACCCCCACCTCAAATCCTAACCCCGCCTTGTCTTTGATGTCCCGAGCAGGTGTTCCATGACACCAACTTTCAAACCTTTCTTTGTCATAAATCTAGTGCCCAGATCACGTGACCTCACGGGTCAGAGATTCCGAGTGACGCAAGGAGCCCCGCCTTCTCGGCTTTAGCCAATCAGGTTTGCAATACCCCAATGGACCAATCAGGGTCTGTGTTTAGGCTTAAGTGCTTCGACAATGAGTCCTAAATTCAGGAGACACACGCGTTAGCTTTAGAATAATGGACAATAGACGGGAACACACGATCAGGTTGCAGATGTTCTTCCCGAGACAGATGAATAGATAATTGAGTGACAGTTCAATTGAGACCGACACACTTCCTTAGTCCTCGTCCCTTCCTCCATGGCCCTGGGGGGCAGGGTCTGTCTCCCCTATTGTGGCTATTGTGTCTCACATGATCCTTTCTTTCTTATTTTTCTGGATCCTGTAGTAAAAAAACATTAAAATATACTTAAAACGAGAGTAAGATTCAGTTTAAGTGTGTAAACTGTCATGATTACTGATTGGGATCACCTGTGCCCGCTCTTTTGGCGCCAGCCGCTGCGGGCTACCTGATTGGTTCCCTGTACTTTGTTAAGCCCAGTCCTGTCACTCTCCGGTTGTCAGTCCGTCAGCAAACCTCTGTTGTTACAAGGCAAGCATTTTTGACCCTGACTTCCGCCTGTCCCGTTTTTGCACCTGTTTTTCCACCTGTTCGTTCCTGATCTCCCAGTTTGTCTCCGACTACGACCTGTTTTTGATCCCGACCACGTTCATGCTCTCCTGTCCCGGCTATCTACCTGTTTTTTCGTCCTTGACACCGCTATCTCCCGCTATGGAACATCCACTTCCGTATTCGGATCAGGATCCGATTTTATGAGCGGCTTGGTTCCCGCATCCAGCGAGCACCTTCCTATTTCTATCAATAAACTTGTGGTTAACGCTACGCGTTTGGGTCCTGATTCCATTCTGGTTGTGACATACACACTCAAAGTGGATTGACTTTTAGTTTGTTGCTCTCGATTCGGAGTCTGGTCCAGACTTTCCAGATCGTGGACCAGGATCAGAACGAGCAAGAGTTAAAAAAAAACGTTGACATTTGTTTAAAATGACAGCAAGATTCCGTTTGAATGTGATATCATGCGCGTGGTCGTGGTTTTCTTTAATTGTAGGATGAAAATGGTGAAAGTAAAAATAGGACTGTTTTATATACAGTAACCCAAACTCCAAAAAAGGTGAAAAGGGAAGAGTTTCTTCGAGCGCATCTAAGAATTTCACATACTTGCACGCGCAACAGAAGGAGATGGTCACGACCACAACGGAATCAGGACCCAAATGTGTAGCGTAAACCACAAGTTTATTGATATAAAGAAGAAGGGCAGTGCTCACTGGAAGCGGGAAGCAAGCCGCTCACAGAATCCGATCGTGATCGGAATGCGGAAGTGGATCTTTCGGGGCGGGAGATCGTGGTGTTAAAGACGGAAAAAACAGGTCGATAGCCGGAACAGGAAAGCAAAACGTGGTCGGGATCAAAAACGGGTCGTACGCCGGGACGGGAGAGCAAAACGTGGTCGGGTTCAAAAAACGGGTCATAGCCGGAGACAAACGGGGAAATCAGGAAAGGACGGGTGGAAAAGGGGTGCAAAAAGCGGGGCCGACGGGAGTCAGAGTCAAAGTGCTTGCCTTGTAGAAACAGAGGTTCGCTGACGGACTGACAACAGCCGAGTGAAAGGACTGAGCTTAAATAGGACCTGATTTATACAAGCCAGGCATCTCCAACGTGGTGCCCACAGGCACCAGGGTGCCCGAGGACCTGTTCTGAAAACAACTCACCAATGCTGTGTCATTGTGATTTTCTAGCAAAGCGATTATTCTTAGTGCTTGACTAAGTCTGTTTAACCCTACTTCTAATATTTTTTTCTGGTAATAACATAGTAACAACATAGTAATAACATGATAATTAGTTATTTTGGATATCCATGCAAACCGGGGGCTCTTTACACTAATTAGTAATCAAAAGTAGCTCTCAAGACCCCCTGATATAAGCAATCAGGAATTACTTTTTCTATTGGATTTCATCCATTCTGTGAAGAACAACCCCACCCCCCCACCCCCCACCCCCCTGAACAAAACCTCATTATTAAACCTTCTGTCAATTTAGGAACTCCCGTCTCCCCCCTCGGAGGTTTTAGGGGCCAAGAAGCGTGTCCAGAGTTCCGATGAGATCCAGCCTGCTCTTTTGTGCCCCCACCCGGCCACCCCTTTCAATTCAGGCGCCCCCCACCCAAAACCAGTTTATCGGAATGATCACTTTAGCATGACAAGAATGGGGCCAGGGTTTCTATTGTTCTCTTGTCACATGTCAAAGACCCCCGGGATAGGGTGTCCCTGCATGACAATGTTTTCACTTTATGGTGTGGAGGAAGATGTTTTTTGTCCCCCCTTTACGGCATTTTCCCCTCTATAAGACATCAACATCTGTGTCCCCAAAATTTGGTTAGTGCTTATGTAAAGTGAGCCTTTAAGATACCTCTCTGCTATTGGTCGATATCATGTAAAATCCTGGTCTTCAGCCCAGTGAAAATACAGATATGCAATTGTCTGAAATACCTCCCACAATGTCTTTCTCTATATTCAGTTCAGAACCTTGTTGACTTTGTAAAGACTTCAAGAGTAAATGGTACAATATCGTTACTCTTCTTTTTTATCATGTTTTTGGGGGATTTGGGTTGGTGTTTGAACTGTATTTGAAACAGGGCTTTTCTTACTTTCACCACTTTCATGCGACACAGACTTTCATGCAGGAAATCACTCTGCAACGCCCTCAATCTCATCGATATACTGCTTTCTAATGTGTTGCACGCTTCAGACCAATATTGCTACTCTTTGTTGGCCTTTGTGATACTATAATTGAGAAAATATTGTATTTCCAACTTTTTAAGGACACCTCAAACGACGCACACATTTATTACACAGAAGTAGTACGTACTACCGACTATTTTGCCGTTTTTGTCTGGGTTTTGAGACTTTGGCAGATTACCGTAGGTTTCTATTCCCTGCTATATGGCAATTTCTCTTTGCCATCACCACCTCTGAAGGGAATAATGTCATTTCCCTGGGTCTACTGTCCCTACTGTTACGATTACTGATTTGGCACTCATTTGGCACCAGCTGCCGCGGGCTACCTGATTGGTTCCCTGTCCTTGTTTAAGCCCAGTCCTGTCACTCTCCAGTTGTCAGTCCGTCAGCGAACCTCTGTTGTTACAAGGCAAGCATTTTGACCCTGACTCCCGCCTGTCCTGTTTTTGCACCCGTTTTTCCACATGTCCGTTCCTGATCTCCCAGTTTGTCTCCGGCTACGACCTGTTTCTGACCCCGACCACGTTTTTTTCTCTCCTGTCCTGGCTATCAGCCTGTTTTTCCGTCCTTAATACCGCCATTTCCCGCTACGGAAGATCCACTTCCGTATTCGAATCAGGATCCGATTTTTGAGCAAAAAGTAAAAAAAATGTTGACATTTGTTTAAAATTACAGCAAGATTCCGTTTTAATGTGTAAACAAAGCCATATCATGCGCGTGGTCGTAGTTTTCTTTAATTGTAGAATGAAAATGGTGAAAGTAAAAACAGGATCATGATCCGATTGCATGAGCGACTTTCTTCCCGCGTCTAGCGAGCACCGGATCGCGGCTCTGCCCTTCTTCTTTATCTCAATAAACTTGTGGTTAATGTTACGCATCTGGGTCCTGATTCCGTTGTGGTCGTGACAATCTCCTTCTGTTGCGCGTGCAAGTATGTGAAATTCTTAGATGCGCTTGAAGAAACTCTTCCCTTTTCACCTTTTTTGGAGTTTGGGTTACTACTGCCCTTCCTCTTTCTATCATTAAACTTGTGGTTTACGCGACGCATTTGGGTCCTGATTCTGTTCTGGTCGTGACAATCTCCTTATGTTGCGCGTGCAAGTATGTGAAATTCTTAGATGCGCTCGAAGAAACTCTTCCCTTTTCACCTTTTTTGGAGTTTGGGTTACTGCTGCCCTTCCTCTTTCTATCAATAAACTTGTGGTTAACGTTACGCATTTGGGTTCTGATTCCGTTGTGGTCGTGACACCTACTCTAAAATGAAATGAAATGATCTGCATTTATATAGCGCTTTTCAAGTCAAGACTTCCCAAAGCGCTTTACAGTGTGCTTCACATTTCCCAATAGCGGCCGTGCAACCATGTAAGGCGCTAACCTGCTTATTGGGGGTATTAGGGGTTCAGTGTCTTACCCAAGGACACTTCAACATGTAACACGGAGGAGCCGGGATTCGAACTGCGATCTCTTGATCCCAAAACGAGCGCCCTACCTCCTGAGCCACTGCCGCCCCAAACTCCTCAATCCATTCTCCCTTTTGTGTAGAAAAAACTAAAACAGTAAATGATGTCATCCGTTGGAATTCACACAATTCCCCCATCCGTGACCCTTCCCGCTCCCTCCTCCGGGCTGGATCTAACATGGCAGCCGGAGCTGAGTCATCCCATTTCACGGCGTTTAGCGGGCAGCGCGGCCGAGCGCTGTCACTTCGAGGACCCGGATCCCGGCATCATCTGTCAAAACAGAAGTACAACCCATTCCCCCCGTTCTACCCCTGCCGCAGGACCGGCGGCCGTGCCGGCCTTTATCCGCCGCCGTCCCCCATGATGCATTGTGACAGGCTGATGGCTGGCGTGTAAGTGAGCTTTCAGCTGGCACGCACGCATGCCATCACACGGACAAGTGTCTATGTGTCGGGAATGGATGTCACTTAGAATTTTTACTCCCATGATGCACTCTGATTTTTGCTACATTTCACAATATTTGATGCAGTTGTCACTCAATATCTGCATGGGGTATCATAGTGCATGGATGCAATCAATACATCATGTCATGTTTATTTGTGTAACCGCGGTGTACCTGTCCCACCAAAGATCCACATTCACGCTGGACTGGATGATGAGGTTTTTATTACAGTTGCTGCAAATGAATGAGTCACAACACGTGGTAAGCTTCTCTGCTGGCTTTGATCTCGTTGGCAGCGCGTTGTAGACCGCCCAAAACATATCAAAGAGCTTTCTTTTCAGTTTATATAAAATCCATTTTAGAATATCAACCATTACAATACATTTTTACATCCATTTTAACAAGATACTTTTAACAAGAGATCGTATAGTGTTTCATTAACGTTTACTAAGAATACACATATTTTCCTTTAGTCTGAATTTCAACCAACAGCATCCTTTTTATATATATGAGAAAATAGAAATAATAACAATAATGAGTATAAAAACGGGTACAATTTACCTGCAAATGAATGAGTCACAACACGTGGTAAGCTTTTCTGCTGGCTTTGATCTCTATAAGGGGAATTAACATTTTAGCACAACATGCAACGTCCGGCAAAACTAACATAAAAGGCGACAGAAACAAAACGAAAATAAATCCAAACAGCTTGACAACATCAATCACATGACTGTGCATGTTGAGAGATTTGTCAGCTGTGGTTTTAATGTTTAAAATTAACTTTTTGCACCAAAAAATCGTGTCTTACCGTTGGCAGCTCGTTGTAGACTGCCAAAAACCCCCACCTTCCTGTCGCAAAGTCTAAAGCCAAACCAAATCTTACCACATACCAGCAGGTGGCACTGTTGGACTCATCATTGCAGGACACTTATACAGAAACTATACAACATATTTCAGCGGGAATTTCAATAAAACAAAAGTTATTATTACACCCGTTACATATGTATAGCACTCAATCACAAAGAGTCTCAAAGGGCTGCACAGACCACAGATTATTGCAAACCACAGACTATTATGACACCATCCCCTGATCTAAAACCTACATGAGGGCAAATAATACACAGATATTGTCAACATAAAATATATATTATTTATATGCTATAGAATAGAAGTGTGTTTTAAGCTTAGATTTAAACATTTCCACTGAGGTTGCAGATCTAATCTCAGGGGAAAGAGCATTCCACAGCACCGGGGCCCCGAATGGAGAACGCTCTCAAACATGCGGATCTCTTCTTGGCTCTTGGGATCACTAGTAGACCAGCGTTTTCAGATTGAAGGCGGAAATTAAATCTGAAAGATCTGAGGGCGCAAGTCCATGCATGACTTTGTATACTACCAACGGAACCTTAAAATCACATCTTAAGCTAACAGGGAGCCCATCCAGGTTAGCTAGAATCGGGGTCATGTGATCAAACTTTCTCGTCTGTTGAGTTTTTTTATGTCTTGAGAGAACTGCTAGCTTTGATGCGACACAAATTGATACAACAAGGTCAGTTTGATGTAGAATTCATGCTAACAATGCAGTTCAGTGAGTTTGTTAGGTAGTTTTGTCATCTTCTTACTGTTAGCATAAATGTTAACTTTAGCATTAACCTTTAACGTCAAGTCAAGTCATGTTTATGGTTATGGGTAATGTGATCAAACTTTCTTGTCTTAGTTAGCCTCGCTGAAGCATTTTGTACCAGCTGAAGGCTCTTGATTTTGGACTTCGGGAGACCGGAAAGTAGTGCATTACAGTAACAAAAGCGTGAATTATAATCTCCGCATCCGACTGAGACAGCATAGGGTGAATTTTAGCAATGTTGCGAAGATGGAAGAAAGCGGTTCTAGTAATATTCTTAACGTGTGTTTAAAAGGACAGATCGGGGTCAAATGTGACACATACATTTTTAAGTGAGTCACTCTGTGTGATGTGACATTTGTCAATGTTCACAGCAGTTTTAGAGAATAAGTCACGGCATTTAGATGGACCAATAACTAACATTTCGGTCTTTTCAGAGTTAAGGCGCAAGAAGTTGAGTGACATCCATTCTTTTATCTCAGTGAGGCAGGCCTCCAAATTCCCACAGTTTAGTGTGGTAGATTCCTCCATCAGAAGATATAGTTGAGTGTCATCTGCATAGCAATGTAAACTGATATTATACTTGCAAATAATATCACCTAATGGAAGCATGTAAATGCTGAAAAGAAGGGGGCCAAGTACTGAACCCTGCGGAACACCACAGGTAACACTAAAGGGCTCAGATGTCATATAACCATATTTAACACAGTGCATCCTATCTGAGAGGTAGGATCTGAACCATATAAGAGGACAATTCCTGAGAGACCAATCCATTTTTCCAACCGTTCTTGTAAGATATTATGGTCCACAGTGTCAAAGGCAGCACTAAGGTCCAGCAAGCAGCAAGAGTGATGAAGCGCCGGAGTCCATTGCCATCGTGTGTTTTCCAGATAAGTATGTACACTTTTAAATGTTGGCGTTGAGAACAAGGCTCAAAAACCACTGGAGATCTCATCCCGTTTTAACGTTGTCGCTATTAGCTTTTATATTTAATTTATATGACCCCAATTTTGCCACATTTATTTTGGTATGATTTGGGGGGTATTCCAAGTTGACTTGAAATTTGTTGAGTATACAATTTATAATTATTTTTGTTATAGTTTAATTCTATTTTTTGTGTTTTTAGGTTTAGTGTCTCCAAATAAAACTTAAAGTTTATTCGTGTATCTCTCTTGTTCCTTTCATTATTGTATTTTTTCTTTCGTTTCTTTTTTCAAACTTGTTTTTTTTTCCATAGTGTAATAATAGTCTGTAGTTTGCTATAATCTGTGGTCTGTGCAGCCCTTTAGAGACTCCTTGGGATTAAGGGCGTCACAAATAAACATGATTTGACATAATAAAAGCAAAGACAGTTGAATTGTCTTTGTGGTCATTGATCAGTATATATGTAACGGGTGTAATAATAACTTTTATTTTATTGAAATTCCTGCTAAAATATGTGTATAGTTTTTGGTAAATGCCCTGCAATGCTGAGTCCAACAGTGCCATCTGCTGGTATGGGGTGGGGTTTGGTTTTGGCTTCTAACATGTGACCAGGAGGCGGGGTTTTGTCAGTTTAACCAGAGTACTACAAAGGTAAGACATATCTTTTGGTGCTCCACAAAATAAGTTAATTTTAAACATTATAACCCCAGCTGACAAATCTCTCACCATGCATAGTAATGTGATTGATATTGTCAAGCTGTTTTGATTTATTTTCGTTTTGTTTCTGTTTTACTAAATATTAATTCCCCTTGTAGAGATCAAAGAGATCAAACCCAGCAGAAAAAGCTAATGTTGTGACTCATCCATTTGCAGAAACTGTAATAATAAAAACCTCATCATCCAGTCCAGCGTGAATGTGGATCTTTGGTGGGACACGTACAACGCGGTTACATTGGTGCCGAGACCCGTGACTTCATTCAAACTCTCCGAACCGAGGACTGTCCTACCTGCCACATCGTTTCATGAAGTCATCAGCTCACAGTATTTAAAATTGCTATACAGTGACGTGTTACTCAGGCTACTGATTTATTTTGTGATTTTGACTCATTTACATATTCAAAACATGTTTAATCAGAGCACGAGTGACATTTCTGAGGGTGTAGCTGATCAGATGAAAAATATTATTCAGGAGATAGGACATAAATTGGCTGATAGCATATTCTCAAATATTCAGTCACATAATATAGTAGCTCCTAACGCTGCTGCCACACAAGATGTAGCAAACAGATTGAGTCAGGTGGTTACGCAGAGAAAGGTTAAGGAACCGCCGTCATTTATTGGGGATGGCTCAGACTCAATAACAATACATGAGTGGGAAGATCTAATGAGGACATTTATTAAAAGGAGTAATGTGAGACTTGAAGAGCAAGCAGAGGAAATCCTTATACATTTGAGAGGAAAAGCTAAAGATGTAGTTAGGTTTGGCGTTAGAAACAGTAATATAGACGTCTATACCCGCCCTGACATGATTTATAGTCTTCTCAGGAAATACTTTAGCTGTACCAAGTACTCTGCTGTCCCTTTAGCTGACTTTTATTCAACTTTGCCCAAAGACCAGGAAGACCCCTATGACTACTGGCTGAGACTAAACAGAGCAGCTGACCTTGCCTCTGAATGCTTGAGTGAGCAGGGAAAAACATTTGACAACCCTGAAATAGAGGTTACTCGCATGTTTATTAGGAACTGCCCATGCAAGGAACTGGCACTCACTTACAGATCAAAAACCATCGAAAAGTGGTCAGCATGTGAGGTACTAGAGGTGCTGAATGAATACCACGCTGAGAAGAGCTACAAAGCAAATTCCCTACAACAACCTGCGAATAGAGCGGAAATTGCAGTACACAAAGCTGAGGTGAACCATGGTCCAACCCTCGTGCACGAGCCACCTCAGACTTCGAGCCCACAGTATGTCTCTCTAACGGACGTTATTAGTATGTTGGAGAAAGTTCTGATACGTGTTACCTCGAACCAGTTTCAAGAGAGAGGGGGAGCTCCAACCAGGCGACCTGGAGCCAGAATCAATGGTTTCACTGCCAAGCCATGTATCATTTGCAAAGAGGTCGAACACAGTGCTCTCTCTCATTGCCGAGACAAAAACCTTTGCTTTCACTGCCATGCCCCAGGGCATTCTCGACGTGATTGTCCAGTGACGAAAGTTGTCCCGCTGCCTCAGGGAAACTAACTGATCTGCGCTTAGGGGAGAACAGTGCAGATCAACTGAGTATACCTCCCACCACTAATGTGAAGCCTGACATGCAAGATAATAAATCAATTTATGAGTTGTATAGCAACAAGATACCTCCATCGAAGAAGCTGATCTTTCAGGGGTTTCAGAGAATAGCGGAGACTGACGAACTGTTTTACACACCTGTACTTGTGCAAGAAGGCCCCACTTTCAGAGCGCTGTTGGACAGTGGGTCGATGGCTTGTACAGTAAGTGAGGACACGGCTAAGTCCCTCCTGCAGCAATTCCCTGATATGATGAGTTACACGGCCGATGATTATGTCATTGTAGGCTGCGGTGGACACCAAGTTTCTCCCAGAGATATGTACGACATTCACGTCACAGTTTACGGGTGCCAAATGATAATACCAGTAATGGTTGTGCCAGGCCAGACCGAACAGATGATCCTTGGCAGCAATGCCATCAAATATATTTTGACTCAATTGAAAAGTACTGATGGCTACTGGAGATTAGTTTCCACTCCTGACAACGGTCTGTCCGATAACCACAGTCAATTCCTGTCAATGCTTTCTAACACAGAGAGATGGAGAGGTGACTGCATTCCAGACAAAGTAGGGACAGTAAAAATCAAGAGTTGCGTGACGCTGAATCCACGGACCGAGTACGTTATTTGGGGCAAGTTACCTGAGTTGGCCGGGACGTCTGCGGGCAGCACAGTGGTCGTTGAGCCAACCCAATCAAAGGCTGGGCCCAGACAAGTCCTTGTCGGAAGAGTTGTTACTCCACTTTGGGGAGATGGATGGGTGCCTGTTAAAGTCTTTAATCCCACGGACAGAGTTGTGGTGCTGAGGAGAAACAGGAAAATTGCAGATGTGTCTCCTTGTATCGCAGCGGAAGACCTGCCCAATGCAGAGGAGGTCAAGTGCAACGTGCAGAGTGTACAGAGCAAAGAGGTCCGACCCAGGTCAGAAGAGGACATGATGCGTACATTGGAAGCTCTGGGACTGCAAGACATTGACCTGAAGTCATGTGAGGTTTCGCTGCAGTGTAAAGACAAGCTCCTCCATATCATCGAACAATTCGAGTCAATCTTCTCTCGCCATAAGATGGACTGTGGAGAGGCCAAAGAGTTTGTACATCGTATCCACCTTGTTGATGATAAGCCGTTCCGTCTACCCTACAGACGTATACCACCAAGTCAGTATGAAAAACTGAGGACGACTCTGAACGAGATGGAAGAGAAAGGAATTATTCAGAAGTCGACTAGCGACTATGCATCTGCGCTTGTTCTCATATGGAAGCGGAATGGAGAACTAAGGGTATGTACTGATTTCAGAAGGCTTAATGCAAGAACCATAAAGGATGCCTACCCACTACCGCATCAAGCTGATGCGTTGGCCGCACTTGGGGGAAATGCCTTTTTCTCCACAATGGATCTGACGTCAGGCTACTACAATGTCCCCTTGCACCCTGACGACAAAAAGTACACGGCATTCTCCTCACCATTCGGGCTTCACGAGTACAACCGGCTCCCTCAGGGACTTTGCAACAGCCCAGCAACATTTATGAGGATGATGATGTCAATATTCGGTGATCAGAATTTCATGAGCCTATTATGTTACCTGGACGATCTGATGGTGTTTGCCCCCACAGAGGAAGTTGCACTCCAACGCCTGCAGATGGTGTTTACTCGCCTTAAGGAACACAACCTCAAGCTCGCACCCAAAAAGTGTTTTTTCCTCAGACGGACTGTGAAATTTCTTGGGCATGTCATCAGTGAGGATGGAATTCGGACTGACCCCGAGAAAGTGAGAGCGATAAATGACGTACAAGTCGCTGATCTAATGGAGTCGGATGGCAAGACGCCATGCCCTAGTAAAATCAGATCCTTTCTAGGCATGGTGATGTATTTCCAAAGCTTTATTGAAGCATGTTCTGCGAAGGCAAAACCGCTGTTCAGGCTCACATCTGAATCTGGTGACAAGCATAAGCGCAAGAGAGCCCGCAAGAAAGGTCAAGTGAAGCTGACGCCTGCAGATTGGTCCGATGCATGCCAGAACGCCTTTGAAACACTGAAGCACGACCTTGTGACAGGTGTCACTCTGGCCCACCCAGATTTTGATGCGCCGTTTATTTTGGCTGTCGACGCATCCTTTGATGGGATTGGAGCAGTCCTGTCACAGCTGCCACCTGGTGGAAAAGTAGCCAGACCAGTCGCCTTTGCAAGTAAGACGCTCTCTCGCTCCCAGCTCAACTACCCTGCACACAGGCTCGAATTTCTTGCCTTGAAATGGGCGGTATGTGATAAATTCAGCCATTGGTTGAAAGGAAGACACTTTACCACGTGGACCGACAATAACCCACTGACATACATTTTGACCAAACCAAGACTTGATGCGTGTGAACAGCGGTGGGTAGCGAAGCTTGCTGCATACAATTTTGACCTGAAGTACATTCCCGGCCCAATGAACATCGTAGCCGACGCTCTGAGCCGTGAGCCATTTGTACGGTCATGTGTGGGTCATCGCCTTGTTACCGAGCCCTATACTTCGCTCTTGGACCAAGTCAACGGGGTGAACAACAGTACTGTGCAAGAGGTGTTCAGAGTATCCAACAATTGTCACGCTGTTGTAGACGAGAGTGCTGGGACATCAGACGAGTCAGTAAAAAGGGCAATTCCATCAGGCTCCAATGGTTCTGTGACATCAGAAGAAGTTGCTGCTGTCTTCAGTGCTCAGTCCACTGGTGGCGTGGGTCAAGTGATGGGAACAGATGCCAACCTCAATCTTCTGCAGAAGGGAGATCAGTCAACGGCACTCCCACAGAGTCAGCTTGTTGGGTTACAAGAACAGGACAACACAATAAGCAGAACCATGTACTTTGTGCATAGACACAAGAGACCTACCAGGCGTGAGAGAGCTGTCGAGTCGCCTAGTGTGATGAAACTACTGAAACATTGGAGCAGACTCACCATACAGAATGGCATGCTCTACAAAATAAGGAAAGATCCTCACATGGCCAAGAAAATCTTCCAGTTTGTGGTGCCTGATTCATTGAAACAGAAAGTCCTTCAAGGTTTACATGACTCAGCAGGTCACCAAGGCCAGAACCGTACTTTGTCTCTGGTGAGGCAACGATTTTTCTGGAATGGCATGGAACGTGATGTTGTGAATTATGTCAAATCCTGTCAGCGTTGTGTAGTAGGGAAAACACCGGAACCACACAACCGTGCACCACTCAAGAACATAGTCACCTCTGAGCCTATGGAGTTGGTCTGTATAGACTTTTGGACTGCTGAGCAAGAGAACAAGTCTGTAGATGTCCTGGTCGTAACTGATCATTTCTCCAAGATGGCGCACGCCTTCCCTTGCAGAAATCAAACCGCCAAACAAGTTGCTCGCCGTCTGTGGCAGGATTTCTTCCTTGTCTATGGTTTCCCACGGCGTATCCACTCTGATCAGGGAGCTAATTTTGAGAGCAAACTGATCAAAGAGCTTCTAGAGATGGCAGGGGTGCAGAAATCCCATACCACTCCGTACCACCCCATGGGAAATGGCATCGCAGAACGATTCAACCGAACATTGGGAGATATGATCAGAACCCTTCCCCCTCAGCCCAAAGCAAAGTGGCCACAAATGCTGCAGCAGCTCACATTCTGCTATAACTGCACAGAGCATGAGACAACAGGGTTTGCACCGTTTTACCTAGTGTTTGGTAGGATCCCTCGTCTCCCTGTCGATGTCATGTTTCAACATGCTAATACCAATGATGCTGTTGTCAGCTACTCTGACTTTGTACGCCATCTGAAGAAAGATCTACATGAAGCTGCTCAGATTGTACAGAGGAATACTCTCAGAGAACAGACTCGTCATGCCAAGCTGTACAACCGTAGGGCCAAAGGATCACCTCTCGTCGTGGGAGACCGGGTGTTGATCGCCAACAGAGGTGTCCCGGGGAAACGCAAAGTTGCAGACAAGTGGGAGTCAACCCCGTATGAAGTCATATCAGTCAAGCCTGATCTCAATGTCTACAGAGTCAAGGATTGTCTGACGGGCAAAGAGAAGGTAGTTCACAGGAATTTGCTGCTCTCTGTTAGCTTCTTGCCCTGTGAGGATGATCTGGCCAGCGAATCTGAACACTCAGAGTCTGACGCTGCTATGCATGGAAGTGATGTATGCCCTGATTTACCTGACGCGGTTGAAGACAGTGATGTCCGTACAGTAAACTGGGTGATACAGGCAGGTGAAGAGCAAGTTCATCCAGAGGTAGAGGATAACTCACTAGACAGCAGATCTGATGCCCAGTCCGACTCTCGCAGTGTTGATACATCCAGCCGAGGAAGTCAGCACATCCCCGAACAAGATGTTGACCATACTTCAAGTGACAATACGGAAAGCCCATCACAGTGCTCTGAAAACATGATCCCTTTGGGTATGGGTCTCCCAGACGAGACCCCATTGAACACTGACCATCTGGACGCAGACTCCCCTGATACTGACTGTTTAGACTTGACTGCCCCAGACCTTCAAGCTCAGGTTATTTGTGCTCAACCTAACCGTTATGGTCTTAGGGTCCGCCAGTCCATCAGGCCTCCTAGTCGTCTTATTTGTCAGATGAATGACCATGTGGTAGGTGACAATCATCTGTCCGCAATATCTGCAAGTTCCTAGTTTAAGTTCAGTAGAGATGCACTTTCAGTTTGAGTAACAAAGCTTGAGTAAGAAACAAGAATTGTGCCTATGTGAGCACTTACAACTACAGGAACAATGTTTGATATTTCAGAGATGTAACAGGCATCTTTGAGTCTGTGCTTAGTTAGGAGTTTGCTCGCCTCCTTTCTTTTCACACTCCTTTTTGGGAGAGTTTTAGAACTGACATGCACTTCAGTTTGTTCCTTGTAATACTGTACCAGTTTTCGTGTCCTCTTTTTCATCAGTATTTGCCTTTTTGGCATGTGATTTTTTTTCTTTTTAGTGTAGCACTCCCATATTTAGCAGAATTTCAGGGGGGTGTATGTAACGGGTGTAATAATAACTTTTATTTTATTGAAATTCCTGCTAAAATATGTGTATAGTTTTTGGTAAATGCCCTGCAATGCTGAGTCCAACAGTGCCATCTGCTGGTATGGGGTGGGGTTTGGTTTTGGCTTCTAACATGTTACCAGGAGGCGGGGTTTTGTCAGTTTAACCAGAGTACTACAATAATAATAATAATAATAATAATTTCCTTGTATTGTCATTCTGTGTAACAATGTACACAGAACGAAATGTCGATTGCATCTGATCTTTTGGTGCTCCACAAAATAAGTTAATTTTAAACATTATAACCCCAGCTGACAAATCTCTCACCATGCATAGTAATGTGATTGATATTGTCAAGCTGTTTTGATTTATTTTCGTTTTGTTTCTGTTTTACTAAATATTAATTCCCCTTGTAGAGATCAAAGAGATCAAACCCAGCAGAAAAAGCTAATGTTGTGACTCATCCATTTGCAGAAACTGTAATAATAAAAACCTCATCATCCAGTCCAGCGTGAATGTGGATCTTTGGTGGGACACGTACAACGCGGTTACAATTGTCTTTGTGGTCATTGATCAGTATATAGTCTACATTGTTAATAACGAGATTAGACATGGCACTGAAAGATAAACATTTAACAAGGAGCACTATTATTTCATTATTATCATTACAATTTTTCTGCTTAAGGTGTTGAGGCATGCAATTGCAGTGATTTTCAACCAGTGTGCCGTGAGAAAATATCCAGTGTCACTTTTTAAAATGTAAAATTTTATAAAACATTTATGAATCAGGGGCGGCAGTAGCTCAGGAGGTAGAGCGATCGTTTTAGGATTAAGGGATCCCAGTTCGAATCCCGGCTTGTCCGTGTTACTTGTCGAAGTGTCCTTGGGTAAGACATTGAACCCCCAATTACCCCCAATAAGCAGGTTAGCGCCTTACATGGCTGCACAGATCACGGCCGCTATTGGGAAATGTGAAGCACAATGTAAAGCGCTTTGGGAAGTCATTGACTTGAAAAGCGCTATATAAATGCAGATCATTTCATTTAATTTCATTTTCTGCAAATATTATGTCATTATCAAGTGCGTGTGCTGTAAAACTTGGGGTATTGTAAATTATATTGTAATTAAACATACTGTTTAGTGTCATTTTATAACATTTTTGGTTAGTGGTTTGTCGCAAATTTTTTCCAATGTAGAAACATTTTCAAAAAAGGTTGAAAAACACTGCAGTATCTGACGTTTATGGGGGGTGCAGTAACACAATTTACCCACAGACGGCAGCAAATCGACTCTGCCAGGAAATAGCAAAAGAAGAAGACATGGTGGAAGACGATGAGGTGGAGTCTGCCTTGCCATATTCAGTTCTACCAAAATGGCTGACGGAGATGGTAAGTAATATCAGCACGCTGCTGAGAAATCTTACTTTTATTTCATTTTTGGCAGGCCACATCGTTTTAAAATGATTCTTGTTGCCTTTATATTACCTTTTGAATAATTAAGTGTTTTAAGGCATTTCGTAGCTAATTTTACGTCAGCACAAAAGTCGTCTTAAGTAAATTATGGGTGCATTAAAAATGGCGTTCATTCATTGAAGAAACGCATTATTTTGATGCATAAAAATGGTGTACAGTGCATGATATTTCGTTCGTATTTATTGTAGTTGTCGCGGTGGGTGCATTGAGCAGGCCACGTGTGGGTTTTCAAACTTTGCTTAACATCGGGAACATTTTAATGGTATTCCTGCTTTAAATTGAATTACTATATTAAATATCGTCTTTGCGATTTACACGTGTCTGCAATTTTCTGCACACTCATTACCACACGACAAAACACAAGACAGGCCTTGAATATTAGCTTTCTTTTAGCCTCCTTGCTAAGTGGCACGTGTTGCGCGGTAGAGCACGTGGGCGAGAAGACGATCTCGTGCGTTTTTCCATAGATGATTGAATTTGAACCAATTTACAATAAAAATATTGGTAATGAGTGAATATTTTGCATGCAGTACTGCATATTTTCTATTCTAAGCGGGTTTTTCTATCCACTTTTCAATTCAGATGTGAAAGCCCCATTGGATAAACTTGCACTATTTGAATAGTATCAAAGTAAATGTAAGATCACATGCCGGCTCCTTTCCAGTAAGTTATTCCCTTTATCAAGCAATGGTCTTATAAACATCACCTATTTACTCACGGGATATACATAGCTGAATACGTCTGTATTAGTTATGTTCGACTGATCAGGACAAAAATGCCTCTATACCTTCCACCCCTCCTTATTTTCATATTAATCCAGTTCGAAACTGAGTGCAAACCTACGTTGGCCTGAGAAGGGGTTGGCGCTACCAGGCTGTATTTACAGGAAAAAGTGCCCCTACGATCTTAATAGTTAGGGGATCCATCTGCCTACGACTCTATTTGAAATTATGGAAGAAACGTATAATAGATTGGGAACACTTAAAAGTTGATAAGTGTTGTATCACTCAAATTGTTTTGTTTTCTCCTGCAGTTTCAGCGAAGAAAAAAAAGGCCAAGAAAGTAGTTGAGGATGTTGGGGTGAGTTAGTCAAGATGATATCCCGATATTTCTGCAGCTGTGACTTGAAGTGAGATATGGACATTTATTCTAAATCACACACTTCTTCAAATATTTGCAGGACCTCCAGGAGAGCGGCGACTTCCATATCAAGCCTGAAAGCAAAGTGCCCACCTTGGACACGTCACAATGGCCACTCCTCCTCAAGGTGACCGTTAAATCTGATTACTTCCTTTTTAACGAAAATGCGACATGATGAATCCGTTTATCCATTCACTGAGCGGCGACCGATCCCGGCCCGTTGTCCAGTCCCCGTTCTGGGGACAGGGCTCCGCTGCGCCTTTCGAGACGCAATCCGGCGTTCTGCCTGAGCTGCGGCTTGGAATGGTGTGGCGTGTAGGGCCGGGCGGGTGGCCTCTAAGATGATATTTGGTCTGATCGCTCCGCGTTTGGTTCGAGATCTGTGTTCTAAGTTGACAGCGTGATAACAGAGTCTGTTTCCCACAGAACTTTGACAAGCTGAATGTGCGCACAGCCCACTACACGCCTCTTCCTAGTGGATGCAACCCACTCAAGAGAAACATCCATGAATACGTTAGGTAAGAGGGTATTATTTTCTAGAGCTTTGTCAATGTTAAGTCAAATTTAATGTTTTTGGTTGTCACAATAAGGGTATATTTGTCATTTCGCTAGTTGACCAGTGGGTGGTATTGTAGTGGTAGCTGTTCATATGATCTTGAATCATTCCAGGATCGTGCCATTAGATATGATTAAAAATGAATTGTCTGTTCCCGACCTCACAAGCATCCAAATTAACCGTAACTCTGAAACATAAGCAATACAGTAATAAGACTACAAATGTATTAACAAAACATAGTGTCAAATTAATAAGCGCCCTTGCCATGGTGGGAGTTGCTGTAATGGAACAGTTTCCTTTGTATGCCGAGCGAGGTTATTGTTCCACCAAAATTGTCGAGGTGCGCATATGTAGAGGTACCACGGTGTTTTCTGTGCCCAAAATCTTAATGGGTGTTAAAAATGATTGCCTTAAACGAGATGTAATTGCAGTGAAAAGAGAATGGTCTTCGCCACCAGGAAGCAATTTGCACATTAGAGTGGAAGCGTAGGTGCAATGTGTTGACACAAGGCCAAATGATGACATGTAGATTCAAGAGCTCTTGGGCTGTGCTGACCATCTATCTATCACCCTTGTCTGATGGCTCTTGTTGGCTTCAATTTATACAGTGTTGAGGGGTTCAAGTCCTTTAAATGCAAGGAAACAGATTATTGGAGCACATAGATTTAACAGTGACTCTTCTCTAAAAACCCGCTACCCCCCTCCATGGCTGTGACTAGGGACAATGATGCAACTCATCCACTCGAATTGTTCTTACAAGACAATCTTATTGCTGTGGGGCATCACTGGTTTGTAAGAACCGCCCCTTGAGTTTGCCCTGTGACAAAGTTGAGGAAATATTCCATGTTTTAACATGTGTGGCTTTGTCTCCCTGCAGGACTGGCTTCATCAACTTAGACAAGCCAGCCAACCCTTCATCGCACGAGGTGGTAGCGTGGATCCGACGAATCCTGCGCGTGGACAAGACGGGCCACAGTGGAACCCTGGACCCCAAAGTCACCGGCTGTCTAATTGTGTGCGTGGACCGGGCGACACGATTGGTTAAATCCCAGCAAAGTGCAGGTACGAATTTAATGTTTCCTCAAAAAAGCTGTAGGTCGATCCTTGTGGGTCGGACCTTGCCAAGGTGTTTCTCCTCATTAAAAAAATCAGCCATGCCCACGCTCTCCCCTGCCGTGTGTTGCAGGAAAAGAGTATGTTGGGATCGTTCGGCTGCACAATGCCATTGAGAGCGAGCACACGCTAGCCAGAGTAAGTTGCTTTAATAGATGTGAAATGATATTTGTCTTTGATGTGCTAGAGTAATTAAGAGATAAAACTGACTTGTTGATGTTTCATCCCACCAGCTTGAAATAAAATCTTTAATACCTACATTTTTCAGGCACTGGAGACCCTGACAGGCGCGCTGTTCCAGCGACCTCCCCTTATTAGCGCTGTTAAGCGGCAGCTGCGAGTGCGAACCATTTATGAGAGCAAACTGGTGGAGTACGATCCCGTGAATAGGCATGGTAAGACCCTACCCTTTCAGGAGTACCTGGGGCAGAAACATGGATTGACAAAGATGGTCTTTCAGGAATATTCTGGGTCAGCTGTGAAGCAGGAACGTATATCAGGACACTTTGTGTCCACCTGGGTCTGGTGCTGGGGGTCGGTGGGCAAATGCAGGAGCTCCGCAGGGTCCGATCGGGAGTCATGGGAGAGAAGGTGGGTGAGACTTGTTTTTATAACAACGATGTTGATTGTTCCATAGTAATCTCAAAAGCATTAAATCAATCTGATGGACACTTTCCATAAGAGTGCCGTTTAGTTGTTACTGGACAGCATGTAGTGCAACTGTAAACGGGCGCTTAAAAGAACAAGACTAAACTTGAGACTCTTACCAAAACGGCACTATTCTGATATTTTTGGCCCAGCTATTGGCGTGTTTTGTTTCATGTAATGGAAAGATGGCGGACTATGTCAGCGCCCTTTAGGTGAAGCTCATGTTGTGTGAAATAAATGCCAATTGAACGCAAGTATTATGAAAAATGTGCACTTATGCAATTCATGTATTTTGGCTCCTGATGTAAATCAATATTTTTTACTACTAGGGGTGCTAATACTTTTCCATAGTGATTATTGTTTAAATGGTGCTCTTAAATACTACTAGGAAAACATTTTTGTAATCTGTGTATACATTTCCACCAGTCTGATATGTGAAATATTATTTGGCAGGGCTCCCTATAAATAAGTATTGAAGTTTATTAAAAATAAAACGACGTGAAACTCCCATACATTGGTTTGCTGTTAAATAAAAAAATTCCAAGGTGTTGAGTTCAGTTCGACTGCTTGTGTTGAACTGTCAATTAAACTTTGGGACAGCAAAGGAGCAGTTGGGATTTTACTTTGTAAAGTCTCACTGCTGACACTTTAATATCTCATTGTTGGAAAAGGATCTTGAAAGATTTTTTTTTTTACTCATGAAGAACATTTCTCATTTCAGGACAACATGGTGACCATGCATGACATCCTGGACGCTCAATGGCAGTATGACCACAACAAAGACGAGACGTACCTGCGAAGAGTCATTTTCCCTCTGGAGAAACTCCTTGTGTCGTACAAGCGCTTGGTGATGAAGGACAGTGCTGTAAGTTGCAGGCGAAAAAAATCAGGCATCCGCCTGCAGAGCATGTTTATTAACTTGGCGGGTGCTGGTATTCAGGTGAACGCCATCTGCTACGGCGCCAAGATCATGTTGCCGGGCGTCCTCCGCTATGAGGACGGAATCGAAGTCAACCAGGACATTGTGGTCATCACCACTAAGGGGGAAGCCATTTGCACAGGTGAGCAGAAGCGTAGAATATGAAGAGGCCAAATGATGACACGTTAGATTCAGGAACCTTCGGGTTGTGCTGACTTGCTATCTATCACCCTTGTCTGATGGCTCGATCGTCTATTACCATATTTCTTTGTATAATGGGTGTTTTGGGAGATGTTTAGCAAACATTCAAGTCATACTGCAGGGGTGGTGACTCCAATCTACATTTCATTTGAATAGTATTTGGGCCCCGAGCCCCCTCAATTTCTGACCTGAGATGAAATGTGAAGCCACATTTTCAATGCTTTTCTACTCCACATAATTTTCAAACTAATAAGAAAAATCAATTAGAATCGATTCTCATGAGTGAATTCTGATTTAGGTCGACAGTTTTATTGCCTCCCCAGAGTCAGCCGCTTTGTAAAAGTAGCACGTTATTTTGCTGCTATCTAAAATTCCATCGTATAATTGCAAAAGTACTGCATTTTTGCATCCAAATCTTTCAAAATGACTAAAATAAAACGTGTATTTTGCTTCTATATATAAAAATTGGCGTATGTTATAATTTGGAATCTGTTCTACAGTTTTATCAAGATTCAGTCAATGATCGTACTATAGTACTTTTCCTATATTCTGGTGGGGTGTACACTCCTACTTAATACTAATCTTTGCTAGTTCATTGTGACATTTTCTATCTACCTTGGTCATATCCCTCACGGGGGGCGACCGACAGCAAGACACATAAAAGGGGAAAAAATAGATTAAAACCCACACAAAAAATTTTGGGCCATTGCCAACCGAAATGCCCAAACAAGTTAGGCACCTTAGCACCCAAGTTGGTCATGTTTTCATCCCTCCAGATAAAACGGGACACAAGAAAGCGGCCATGTCACTCTGGGCAGGGCGACACAACACTCTTTTGTTCAACAGCGGGGGCTGACAGCTCTCACTGGTTTACCCCTGCCGTATCATACATAGGTGCCCTGCCTATCCCTTAGAACGTGCCCAAACATCCCACTATCCTTTCACAACACCTCTGCTGATTCCTATCACAGACAATAGCTCTAGCTTTCACTAGATATAGACCTATGCATTTTCTATGAATTGCAAAAAAACACTGAATCGTATTTCGGAATGGATAATTTTCAATCTTTGGCAGCCCCATATTTTCTAAATTAATGAGTAAGGGTCTGGGAGAATGGAGTATGAAGATTTAAGGGTCTGTTAGAATTTGAGAACTTAACCACATCTTGAATATTTTTCCCCCTGTTAAGCTGTGGCCCTGATGACAACGGCAGTCATTTCAACATGCGATCACGGCGTGGTGGCCAAGATCAAGCGGGTTATCATGGAGCGAGACACTTACCCGCGAAAATGGGGGCTTGGACCCAAGGTAAACGCCGTTCTTTGACCTTATAGCAATCAGTCGCGTACCACAATGATCTTATACAAATACAATTTTCAATTGACCATCAGGCAAGTCAGAAAAAGATGATGATCCAGAAAGGTCTGCTGGACAAGCACGGGAAACCCAATGGGAGCACTCCCCAAGACTGGAAGACGGGCTACGTGGACTATGGGTGAGTGCGGGGTTTTCCTTGTCTGAGGTCATAAGTCTTCCTCTAGGGAGTCGTTCTGCTGCAGCAAGTCTTTGTGGCTTCTTTATAATGTTTTAACTTTGTAACTGCAGTAATGCCGCCGCTGATGCTGCTTCTCCTGCTGAGACGCCTGACGTGTCAGCAAAGGTAAGTTAGCCCTCCGACCTGTGGGAGGCGCTCTTCTCGCTCACCATATCCCCCCTTATTCCTTGCACAGAGGAAGAGGGAAGCGACAGATGAAATGGACGCCACATCAGCCACTGAGAGCACACCTAAGGAGAAGAAGAAAAAGAAAAAAGAAAAACGCGCCAAGTTGGACGCCAGCGTGGCTGAGGAGACTGCAGATGAGCCGCAAGAAGAGGTGAGAACACTGCTTATCCTCACTAGGGTTGCTGGAGTCATCCCGGCCATCTCCATTTTGATTGCGCTCCTGTTCAATGATACATTCTTGGAACTAACCTCTTATTTGGTTTACAGCCTGAAAGTGTCAAAAAGAAGAAAAAAAAGAAGAAAGCCAAAGAAGACGATGCCTCTGAGTGATCACACTCCGCCCACTATCTAATCACGAGACCTTAGTTTTTTTAATGTGCGATACCTTTTTCTTTGACTTGTACATATTTTGGGGAATTTTTATTTTTCAAGTTTGACATTTTTGTCGACTCTAAAATGAAAAGTTGATGCTATGTATCAAACATTATAAATAAACTTTTTTTAATATATGATTGAGTTCTCAATTCTGTGTATTAAGAATCACTAGCACAAACGATAACCTCATTTTCATAGCCTTTGTTTTTTTTTTTTTAGTCTTGTTTAGATCACATATGTCAGAGTCGAGGCCCGCGGGCCACATTAGGCCCGCGAGACTATATCAATATATTAGATCCGGCCCGCAGGCCGCTGCAAGCCCGCAGTACGCATGAATACTAAATTTCCCACAATGCAACGGGGACGCGCCGAGCGGGAGCAAAGCGGGAGGCGGTTTGATTTATTCAGCAGTCGATCAGCAGCAGTCATTAGCATAACAGCAAAAATTAGCCCACAGATACCCATCAACAAAGGCTAAACGGAAGGTGGACACTGAAAACCGGGGCTTTCAAACAAGGTGGGAGTTGGAGTACATGTTCACGGAGGTAGCTGGAAAACCTGTGTGTCTGCTATGTGGAGAAAGTGTGGCGGTGATGAAAGAGTATAATATTAGACGGCATCATGAAACAAAACACACGCCTCAAACAAGTAATGTTGAGTTGTAGTAATACAGTGCTGTATATAAATGTATGTAAATACAGTAATAATACAGTAATGTTTCCTGTGCAATTACACATTTGAAGTTTTTACTCCGTTCAAGTTTAAAAGTTAAATATGCACATAAAGAAGGTCTTGTTTTTTGTTGTTCCCCTCGGGAATTTTAAAGCTTTATTGTCTATGTTGACTATGTTGTTTTTGTTTGCCGACTCTGTCCTGGGAGTGTTTCTTGTTTTTCGGCTTTTCATGGAAAATAGATCTTGATGTGGACAAGTCTTTTGATAAAATTGTCTCCTATTTAGCAGAGAAAATGACTTTTGATTGTTATTATTTGTTAATCAGTAATTCCTTTTTTTCACACTAACCCAGAGAAAGCCCAGAAAGGAAAGTCAATGTACATTTGAGCAGGACAGATGAGGTCCAGTGTGTTGATTGCTATTGGTTTTAAGTAACAAGAGATTTTTGCACTTTATTTTATTGTATTTCGAGGCAATATTTTTTTTTAATAATTTCAGATGATTGAATGATAGAAAATGGTTATGAGTTGTTGTTATGAGATATGTTATGAGTTTTTTATATAAAGGACATTTGTATTTTGTGCCTGCTGAAATTAAAAATGACTGACAGTCATAAGAAAATATTGCTTTATTTATCCAATCATATTGTAATATATTTGTTGTGTTTTCAGTAGGTTAAATCTTGGTTTCAGTAAAGATTGGACAGTCCGGCCCTCGGCTTGTAGCCAAATGTTTTATTTGGCCCTCCGTCCATTTGACTTTGACACCCCTGATTTAGCACAACTTCTATACATTTATATACAAAAATAATTTGTGAAAGCAGCTCCTACATTTTGCAAAGTATGAACTTTTACTCGGACTGATATTGGGCACAGCTTACCTTCAGCATGAGGTGATAGAGCTGAAGGTACGGCAAGCGCAGAAGCCCATAAAGTGCCAAACAAGTTGCACAAGCCATGGCTTAGCAAATTAATGCGATACCAGAGTTTTAACAGTAATGCCACAAAAAACACAGAGTTTGAGAGTTCAAATAAATCTCAAAACAATCAAATTTCAACTCTTACACCGGCGAGGTGTTTTCAGAACACGTCCATGGCCACCTCAAGGGGTACCAGGTCCAAAATCCTGAATTGGAATATCTTTGGTGTCTGGCTAGAAAACGATCTAAAATATTAATGCTGCATCTCCTTGGGATGCAAGTACATAAAAGAACAGATCTTTAAAATAGGTTATAATATGGTTATAGTAGTTTCCAAGTCTTGTAGTTTTTACCCTCAAATCTCAAATTCTTGTCTGATGCCATAGTCAATAGAATACGTCTTGTTGAATTTGAACATTTGGAATATATTAATGAGCTATATTATTGCGATCCTCTCAAAACAAAGGTATTTTTTGCACTTTGGCAAACCTCCAGAGGAAGAAAAAAAACGGTAGAATACGGCGTGTAAAAGGGAAGTTAAACAAATGTGTAATGCCGTCTAGAAGCCTTAACTGTCCCATTTTTTGAAGATTTTAACCTTGCGTTTTCCTTTAAAATCCCGCAGTAAAAGTATGTGTTCGGTTTCTCCCCATGGGCGATCACCACCCTAAACAAGCACACAAGACTGAAAAAACATCTTGCGTACGTGTAAGAAATACGTATAAATGTAACTTTTATTTTATGTAATTACTCTCTATTTATTGCACTATTATTTACAAGAATTACATTGTAAATATTTGCTTATCCTGACATTCTTTTTATGAATGTTATTTTTTTAAGTCTACGTGTTATCGCAGATGGCCACCAGAGGTCAGTAAAGCAACGTTGTACTAAACTACCAACGAAAAAAAAAATCCAGGAAGTGTTCGTCGGGAGGACTATCGAACACATGGAAGGTAAACAAAACAAACAGCGACTATGTCAACGTGTTTTAGTGAGATGTTATAACAGTTTATTGCCCGATCGACGTCGTAAATGTTTGAATTAATTAAATATGTGTGTGAACTATTCTTCTCAACTAAGCGCTTCCGACAGAACGTGTGTCGCGATCGTAGTCTGTATCATGTGTTTGTAAACGAATATTGATTGATGTGATTACAAGAAAAAAAAGCCGATGGTAGTCTATGTTAGGAGCAGGGTTGGGTAGGGTTACTTTAACTTGATTACTTTCAATTACTTTTGGATTACTCCAATACCAAATATGCTAATAAAAGACAAAAGAAACTAAATAGGAATCAAATGACTAAATTTTGTGCAGGCTTGGGGAGTAACAGAGTACATGGAACGGCAAAAATGATGTTGGCAAGCTGTTTGGATTTATTTTCATTTTGTTTCTGTCGTATTTTGTTAGTTTTGCCGGAGATCAAAGAGATCAAAGCCAGGAGATAAAGCTTACCACGCGTTGTGAGTCATAATTTTATTAATATTTAGTTTATTTTGTCTTTTATTAGCATATTTGGTACTGGAGTAATTCAAAAGTAATTGAAAGTAATCCAGTTAAAGTAACCCTACCCAACCCTGGTTAGGAGTTTAAGACATTTGCAAACGTCCCAAACACAGGAGGCGACCCTATGTAGTTAAACTCTATAATATCCATGATCGGATCACCACCTTATCGTGGTGGGGCACTTTGCGCGTCTCCATGACCCCTAGAGCTATGTCGGCGGGAGTCTCGTACTCCTGGTAGGGTTACCCAAGCCGAACAGGTCGAAGGGTAGAGTCCAGAGTGATCCCAAAAGCTGGTGGCGGCACGCTTTGAGGCGGTTTCCTACAGACCTGGATCCCGTTAGCCGCCTGCAGTTGTAGAAAGATGCCGGTCGTCTAGGGTCTCCCTTGCCACTGGAACCATCTTCTTTACAATCAAGATAGTGGCGTTGGGGAAAGCGCACCCCTTACGCCACTTTAAAAACCGTCATTGCGCAGGTATAATAATAATAATAATAATAATTTCCTTTGTATTGTCATTCTTTGTAACAATGTACACAGAACGAAATGTCGATACACCTGACCCGTTGTAGCGAGTCGGTGCAGCCGCAGCCAGAGGGCGCCGCCATTATACCAATTAGGTATGTGTCGGTCGAGGCGCGAACCAGCGACCTCCCAGTCTCAAAGCCGGCACACTACCATCTAGGCTACTGAGCTCCTCTTTTACCTGAGTCTCCGACCACAATCCAGGATCGGACTGTTCAAACATCAGCAGACTCACAAATAAAAGAAGATGGTCATCATCGAATCGATGGACAACCCCAACGATCCATGATCACGACTAGTAGGCTTTATTTAGTGTACTGTATTAGCCTTATTGTATAATATGCCCTCACAGTTATTTTGAGTTGCCTCAGACTTCTCTCTCAGAAATAAGGGGGAGTCAGAGTTTGGCAGGTGTCAAGTCATGTTTATTTGTGACGCCCTTGATCACAAGGAGTCCCAAAGGGCTGCACGGACCAAAGACTATAGCAAACTACAGACTATTGACACCATCCCTTGGTCTAAAACTTACATGAGGGCAAGGAAAAACTCAAAACCTCAACATGAGGAAAATGAAAAAATCTTGCACAGTTAAGTTTTTCATTGATCATATGAAATGAAATGATCTGCATTTATATAGCGCTTTTCAAGTCAATGAATATTTCCCAAAGCGCTTTACAATGTGCTTCACATTTACCAATAGCGGCCGTGCAGCCATGTAAGGCGCTAACCTGCTTATTGGGGGCATTAGGGGTTCAGTGTCTTACCCAAGGACACTTCGACATGTAACACGGAGGAGCCGGGATTCGAACTGCGATCTCTACCTCCTGAGCTACTGCCGCCCCAATATGCACGTGTATTACACATAAGTAGTCTTTACTAAGTATTCTTTTGTCATTTCATTGATTTTATCCGGAGTAAAACTCAAAAAGCATTAGTTAATTGGCGTAGCTTTCTATCCCCCTAAAAATTGGCAATTTCACTTTGTGATCCCCCCCTAAGAACGTATTCATGTCGTATCCTAAGGTCTTCTAATAAACGTTGCATTTGCAGAAATAAGGGCTGCACGGACCACAGATTATTGCAAACTACAGACTATAATGACACCATCCCCTGATCTAAAACCTACATGAGGGCAAGGAAAAACTCAAAAACCTCAACATGAGGAAAATGAAGAAACCTTGAGAAGGGACAGTCTCAAAGGGCTGCACAGACCACAGATTATTGCAAACCACAGACTATTATGACACCATCCCCTGATCTAAAACCTACATGAGGGCAAGGAAAAACTAAAACCTCAAGTCAAGTTATGTTTATTTGTGACGCCCTTAATCACAAGGAGTCTCAAAGAGCTGCCCAGACAACTACAGACCACAGACTATTATGACACCATCCCCTGATCTAAAACCTACATGAGGGCAAGGAAAAACTCAAAAACCTCAACATGAGAAGAATGAAGAAACCTTCAGAAGGGACCGCACATGAGGTAATTACCCCCTTCCAGGATGACCAGGCCAAAATGGATATGCATTAAAAAAACAGTACTATTAAAATAAATTTTAAGAAAAAATACTGCTAAAATCGTCCCTGATTTTTCATTTAATGTTTTACCGTAGATTTATTTTTTCCTTGATATTATTTTATCGGTTTTCTTTTTTTTGGTCACTTAAAATGTTTTTGGTGTTAATGTTTTTTTTTTCTGATATTTTTTAAAAACCTATTGCAATTGTATTTTTTCTATATATATTTTTATTTTTTGTATTTTTTTATCCGTAATATTTCTAAAAAAACTTTGGCATTTAGATTTTTTTTATGATTTCTTTTTTCTTGATTGGTGTCTCATTTACAATGGTCCTCTAAAGAACAACTACGTACAATAAATTTGCATAACAAGGCAACCATAGTCGAATATATTAAGCCTATTTGTGTACAACTCGTAGCCATCGTGTCAGAATCGGTGTTGATGACATTTGCGTCTCCTATTAAACTCGTTCTATAGGCTACGATCGCCTTTTTATTTGAATCACGGCAATCAATTTTCGTTTTCGTTATTGTTATTTTGTAGTGGCGATGAAAATTGGCCTCCAAAAATATGAAAGTATATTGCGGACGTGTAGTGTATTGTAATTGATGGACTATAGGGCCGTGACTTTTTCCTCAAGCTTTTAACCCTGCGGCTAATCCCATGATGCGGCTAAATTATGCATTTTTTCTATCGACCACCAGAGGCGCTAGAGGAGTACAGGTAAGAATGAGACACATGTAATTTAGCGGTTGAGGAAGAGGCAAGTTTAACGTAACTTGGTGCTTTGTGTATGGCTAAAACTAGCATGAACAGACCCTTAGCATGGAAAAGGTGTCAATTGAGAGGGGAGGGAAAATGACCATTTTGGAATCATTTACGAGTCTGTTTATTTGTAAACCAACGGATTACAAGAAGCAACGTCCAACCGAGTAGACATGCTTTTAGGCGGATTTCTATTCATCTGTCGGCATTATTGTGTGTTTTGGAGTCAATATTTGACACGGTTGGATTTTATGGATTGTCCTTGAAGCTGTTTTCGCGCACATTCAAAGAAGTTGATGTCCAGGGCACGTCATGGAGAGTTATTCCGGCCTAATAGTTTTCCTAGTACAGTGGAACCTCGGTTCTCAACCATAATCCAATCCAGATCCCTGTTCGAGAACCGATTTGTTCAATCACCGAAATCATTTTTCCCATTAAAATAATGTAAATCGTTTTAATCCGTTCCAACACCCTGAATGTTTACCATGAATATTTAACGTAAACATGAAGCTAACCCAGGCTAATCGTACGTTCGCGTTATCGTAATCTTCCGTACGAATGATTACGCTAACATGAACGTGTAAAAATAAAAAAATCAGGTCGTTTACAAGTCATTTAGCACCACAAGTGGCTAGCGCTTCATTGGAAAGGGGGCTCCGTTCCTACACCCTGAATTTTGGGCTCAGTTCCAACACCCTGAATGTTTACCTGAATGTTCAACGTAATCATAAAGCTAACCCAGGCTAATCGTACGTTCGCGTTATCGTAATCTTCCGTACGAAAGATTACGCTAACACTAACATGTAAAAAAAAAAAAAAAGATAAAGAAAACATTTATAAATAGGATTTCTTACCTTTGTGGTGGTCAGCAGAAGGCGCATGCTGTATTCCCTAGCAAGATCGGAAACTCGCACACCTCTTTCATATTTAGCTATTATGTCTTTCTTAAAGGCTATAGTTGTACGAACAACTTTTCTTTTTTTCACCTGTCCTGCTTGCACCGACCTTCTTCGGAGGCATAGTTAGGGGCTAAAACACTCCGTTCACCGATATTAAAAGCGAAAGCAAAAAGAGGCAAGTGCGCACGTGATAACAGTTGGTGACGAGGGGTGGGAGCCATCTACACGATCTACACCCGTACGCCGCTCAGCTTCGCACCCTAGCCTACGCACTCACGCATTACCGGCGTTCGATCTTCGAATTTTTGACCGAAAAGCGAAGCAAGAATTTCTCAAAATTTTTGGTCGAACTCCGATTTGTTCGAACTGAGAGGCGTTCGAAAACCGAGGTTCCACTGTATCTTGTTTCAGACTGATGGGGATGTTTCTCTTAAAAGTAAATTTTGAAATGGTCATCGTACCTCGAATCTCAAAAGTTTAAGCTTTCCAATAATATGTAGCAGTGACTTGTGATATCGTACAGACACGTACTTATCAAAAGTCCGGCGGCCCACTGACGGAATTTTAAGGTACCGTATATTATTAAAACACTTTCTGTGTACCGTCTTTTTTTGTAAACATGTCACGTTTCAATGTCTCATCTCATTAGCTGTACCACTTATCCTTATTAGGGTCGCGGGGGGGCTGGAGCCCATCCCAGCCATCTCCGGGCAGTGGGCAGGGGACACCCTGAACTGGTTGCCAGCCAATCGCAGGGCACACAGGGACAGACAACTCGCTCGCACATTCACACCTAGGGACAATTTGGACCGGCCAATCCATGGAATGTGGGAGGAAACCGGAGTGCCCGGAGGAAACCCACGCAAGCACGGGGAGAACATACAAACTCCGCACAGGTAGGCTGGTAGCTGGATTTGAACCCACACAGGAGGTTCCCAAGACCTTAGAAGTATGCCGCACACGCGCTAACCACTGCGCGGCCGTGCTGCCCACGTTTCAATGTGTATGTACAAAATGTTTTTTTCCTTTAAAAATGTACTGGGTGCGGCTTATAATCAGGTGCGCCATATAGTCCAAATTTTACGGTATTTTTCTTTTTCTCCGTAGTACGTATTGTAATATTCTTACAATTATTTTATTGTGTACCGGCAAACAAAATGAAAAAATATCCCCTTTTCATTATTGTTTTTTTTGCAGCGTTTAATAAATGCTTGCGCAAAGATGAAAGTATATATGCTAAGGGAGTGCATTGAGAGAGAACGGCAGCCACTCCGGCAAGCTCCCGTGTTATTTTCGCTACTTTTGTGATTTATTGTTTTGTTTTTGCTTATATCTTCAGTGTTTGCCTTGCATTGCCTTGCAGCACTTTGGATTACTTTCTATCCTATGGATATGGGTCATAACGCACAAAAATGCGTTTATTCGAGGAATCAACTCCTCTACCTGAAGAATTCTCGAGCCGGCGTGGTTTCCCTTTTACCTGACAAGATGAGGCGGCCCTATCGGGGGTGCAGAGCGGGGATGAATAAAGTATCTATCTATCTATCTATTGTTATGGGTGTCAAAGTTGTTCAGATCCAGAAGAAAATCGGACACATTGGCTGGAAATGAAAGAAGGCTTGGCTGACACAGCTTAAGTGGGTTGAAGGAGATTTCATTTCGAGTCAAAATTATAATGCTTGACCGTTTGTGGGCCGTCTCCTAAGACAAAGGTATCATCCCCTTTGAGTAATCAAGATTTATTACATTTCACCCTACCACATTTCATATATCAAAATGTACTTCTCACTTGGGTTTTCTGTCCATTTGTACTTCACCAGGAGACGTCGTGAATAGGAAGAGCTCGGCCATCACAGGAAGCGGACGCAAATTGAAGGACAATGCGGCCGACTGGCACAATTTTATGCTGCGATGGGAAAAACTCAACGACGAAGGCTTCACTGTTGCAGGAAAGATAGTCAACCTCAGGAGAAGCAGGTTGTTCCGTTTTCCATTGCACAAATGAGTCCAAATCATGTCTAAAGTATGTTTTTCAACCAGTGTGCCGCAGAGAATTGCACCATTAAAAAAAAAAAAGCATGATCAGCCAAATAAACACTCAACCACATCAGTAGGCGGCTGTAGATTACTATAGTTTTCTTTCTTTTACACACATGATCTGCTTTTGAGGTAGTACAGTACAGTGGTACCTCTACTTATGATTTTAATTCATTTTGAGTAGTTTTGTAACCTGAAAACTTCGTAAAAAGAGGCGTGTTTTGAAAAAAAATGCGCTAATCCGTTCCAAAGCCCGCTAAAGTACAGGTTGATATTTTTTTAAACAAATCATAAAGGAGCATAAGACATAAAACTAGAGACCCATAATGTAAAAAAAGTAATGAAAATATGAATTTACCTTTTTGCCTCACTTTTCTTGAAAAACTGATCCAATGATGTCTGCTTGTGCCGGCTTTTGACAATTTGTTGGCAGACGTCATCTTATTAAGCGATACCCCGACCTGTCAAGACTCTTCATGGAATTTTGACAAAATGTCTTTAATTTGGGCTGATGGAACGATCACTTCGTCCTCCCCCATGTCGTCTCTGAACTCTTCCTGCATGTCGGTGTTTGTTTTCATACCTTTCTATCATCTCTTGCTCTGTTTCGATGGCCAGAAAATGTATTTTCCCCTTTCCTCCTTGTCCACTTTTCTGCATGTCTTTCGTGCGGTCCTCTGTGAGGTACCCTACGGTAGACTGTTTACAGAGAGGGAAGGGGATGCGAAGAGCATGCCGGGATTTACTCATACACACTGAGTATTTAGGTGTTTACAGATCAGGAAAGGGGACACAAAGAGCATGCTCAGAGTCACACACGGTTGCCAGGTAGAACTCTGGGAGTAGCAAATGGCAGTGCGTAGTATACTATATTTTCTACTCCGTATCCTGAAATGTCTTTGTAACGAGAGGCCCTATTTTTCTGTTCAGGTACTTTGTAACCTGAAACTTTTGGATGTAGACATTTGTAAGTAGAGGTACCACTGTATATTTATTTTGTTTGATTAGGTTGTTTAAGATTGCTCAGAAAAATAATTATAGGATGAATCAACTAAAAATCTTGCGCATAATTTTCTGATTTTATTTCAATTTCTTGTTAGAACCTAGTAAAAGATTATTCGGTTTCACTAGCAGGGTAGTTTTTGCTCTTTTTGAGTATTTTTTATATTTTGAGAAAAAAACCCAAGATGATGATTAAGTAAAATTGAAAAACAGTTTAGAAATGTTGAAAAATCTGGAATTATAACCATCAATCCATCTGCAGCGCTTATCCTCAGTAGGGTCGCGGGGTGCTGGAGCCCATCCCAGCTATCTTCGGGCAGTGGGCAGGGGACACCCTGAACTAGTTGCCACACAGAGACAGACAACTCACTCGCCCATTCACACCTAGGGACAATTTGGACCGGCCAATTAACCTGACATGCATGTTTTTGGAATGTGGGAGGAAACCCACGCAAGCACGGGGAGAACATGCAAACTACACACAGTAGGTTCAATCTCATGACCTCAGAACTGTGCCGCACACGCGTTAACCACTGCTCCGCCGTGCTGCCCTCTGGAATTATAGATCAGATTAATTAATGACCAGTATTACTCCCTCAGCCAAGTCGATCACAAAAATTTAATTGATACTGCAATTAATGATAATTTTTTTTTTTTAAATTTAAGATGAAAGCGGTGCCGGGAATTATTGTCATAATATATTTGCAGGATGGGCAGCACGGCGGCGCAGTGGTTAGCGCGTGTGTGGCACCGTTCTGAGGTCATGAGATCGAACCTCCTGTGTGGAGTTTGCATGTTCTCCCCGTGTTTGCATGGGTTTCCTCCGGGCACTCCGGTTTCCTCCCACATTCCAAAAACATGCATGTCAGGTTAATTGGCCGGTCTAAATTTGTCCCTAGGTGTGAATGAGTGAGTGAGTTGTCTGGATGGCAACTAGTTCAGGTTGTCCCCTGCCCACTGCCCGTAGATAGCTGGGAGGGGCTCCAGCACCCCCGCAACCCTACTGAGGATAAGCGTTACAGATAATGGATAGATGGATGGATATTTGAAAGACAGTGTGCCTCGAGATTGCTTTGCTGGAAAACAAAACGTGTATCTTGGCTGAGAGAATCCTGGTCTATCTGAAGCGCCTCAATTCTCTCCAACTTAGTTCCATTGCACCGTGTCTAAAGTCCTCTATCTACTTCCTACATAGTGGCGGAGAGGAAGGGTCTTCTAGTGATCTCGTGCACAGTAATACAGAACTTCAGGAAGAATGTAGAAAACTCGAGGACATCGTCAACAAAATGGTAGGCCAACAAATCTATTGTACAGTAGACCCCTGGGATACGAAATCACTATGGATTCAACATTGTTTTTATTGTCATTGTGCTAAAAATACCAATGACATTTTACCTGCATTTTAAAACTAGGAAAAGATCAAAAAATAGAAAAAAAAACCAAAAACAAATCAAAACATATATACAATATATACGTACATATATTCTGTGTTGGTTTATTTCTATACCATATAGCAGGGGGCAGAAAACTATGGTAATTAGGATTTCTTAAATAAAAACTTTAAAATTACAAAATAGTATGTAGTAGGTACGGCTGATGTGTAATATATGATTACCGTAAATAACATAGGGATAAAGAAACCAAATCCTGATTACCATTTGTGTGACTTGTCTTTAGCTGGTTGGGTGGAGTACCGGGTGGATGAACGAGAGGGGCCTAGGGACATGTGGCTCGAAGCCAGCGATTTTAAATTCTCCTTTTGTGAGGATTGTCATGCCTTTAGATTTCCTTTCCTCATTTTTAATAATACCCCCGATTGCCAATTGTTTAAGTGAGGGTAACAATTCGTGTGATTTCTTCCCATTTCTTGACGACCGCGAGCTTCGTTTCCATGGTGAGCATGTGTTTGCTTTTACATTTAGCATCACCGCAAGCCTAGTGACCCATCGCAAATACAATTACTCGTAGTATTTGCGAAGCTAGCGGGGGTGGTGTTTATGGGCTCACAAAATAATTTGTAATTTCTGTATTAGAGTGTGGGAAAATCCTTAAAGGGGAGGTGAAAAAACTACTCATTCCAAACCATGAAGTGAAAAAGTTTTTCCGAGCGTAACGTCGATCTGATGTCAATTTTTACCGTCAGGCGGCCATCGTAGCCAAGATGGAGCGACTGATGGCTTCCCAGCGAGGCCTGGTGGACCTGGAGGAGTTTCAGTTTGGGCCTCAAGGAAGAAAAATTCCACTGTTCCACAGCTGGAACACGAAAGATTTTGGTGAGGTTTTTCTACTTTTTTCTTACATTTTAAACACTGCGGATCTTTGCAGCTGTCACGCTTAATCCATTCGCGCAGAAGTCTAATTAACATACAGTAATCCCTCGGTTATCGCGGTCAATGGGGACCGAGTTCACCCGCGAAAACTGGGGGTGTGCGAAGCGGCAATGACTAAGCATTGTGTCAGGGCCTCCCCCTCCCCTTCACAATAAGAGTGTCCACACCGTGTCTTCAGTTGACATAAGCTCGCGCTTGCTCAAGTCAATAACTGCTTTTATTGAGAATGTAAGGTATATTTTTTTAGACCCGCGAAGCTCTGAACCCGCAAAAGTGGAACCGCGAACTAGCGAGGTTCCACTGTATACGCAGGAGTATGACAAAAACATTCTCAAAACATAACTCAATGCACTGTACTGACTCAAATTCAAAATCTGACAATCACAACTGCTTATACAGATGCTGAGCTAGGCAACTGATCTTAAGCTCTCCCATCCCTAGCACATATGACATGTGAGAGGAGAGAAAGTATTGCTATTTTATCCATCTATCTACCCTGGTCATATCCCTGGAGAGGGGTGACCGACAAACACTTACAATAACAAAGAAATTAAAAAAGGGAAAAAATAGCAAAAAACACACACAAACATTATTGGACCATGACCAACCCAAATGCCCAAAACGCAAACAAGTTAGGCACCTCGGCACCCGAGTCGGGCATGCTTTCGTCCCTCCAGATGAAACGGGACACAAGAAAGCGGCCATGTCACTCACTGTTCAACAGCAGGGCCCGACAGCTTTCGCTGGTTTACCCCTGCCGCATCATAGCCCTGTGGTATGGGCCCTCTCCTCGTGAGAGGTAAGCGAATTCTCCCACTGTGGTTCGCTGCGTGTCGTAAGAGGCAACTAAAGTGGAGGGAGCGAGGGGACTGGGGATCCTCTCCTCTCTATCTCGACTCCCTAAGAGACAGCAAGGCAAAGAAAGGGGGCGGGAGACCAAAAGGTCCCGCAAACCCTAGTTATAGTGTCACTAAATGTGAGAGGATGTGGAAGTAAAGCTACTGAGTGGAAAAAGAGATCAGAAGAAAGTATTGCTAGTACTATTATTTCATGAAGGAGGGCTACACTATAATTATCAGGCTAATATGACATCATTTTTTGTCCCGATAGGAAAAATATTCCGATAGTCACCTGCTGCTACGCTAGAGATAAGATCTTAAGTCTTAACTTGAACAGAAATTCAGGTCAGGCCTCAATTATCAATCATTACTACAGGTTGGGTTAGGGTTTCTTTCTCTTTTTCTTAAACTATCCACGCTCGGCACGTGTCTATCACTCTTCTTACTTTGTGGAGGATCCGCATGCGCGACGGATTTAGTCTCTCATGCGTGTGGAACCTCTACAAAGGAAAATTAGGAAGCATTATGGGTGAATAATTAAATGAAAACTTTGCCCTCCTTCTAACATAAATGTCCTCACAAAATGAAATGAATATTCAAGGTTTGCTTTGGGCTTCGTCCCTCAAATCATGTTAATTTGTTGTACTCGGGCTGGATTTTTTTTAGGACTGATTTTAATTCCAAGCATTTATGTATATATATATATATTTTAATGTAGTAGTAACGATAACTTTGTCATGTGCGCAAGGGATGGGAGTGCTTAAGATTAGTCACATTGCTCAGAATGTGCACAGGCTGTTATGTTGGGGCGGCAGTAGCTCAGGGGGTAGAGCGCTCGTCTTGGTATCAAGGGATCCCAGTTCGAATCTCGGCTTGTCCGTGTTACATGTCGAAGTGTCCTTGGGTAAGACTCTGAACCCCTAATACTCCCAATAAGCAGGTTAGCGCCTTACATGGCTGCAAGGAGGCTATTGGGAAATGTGGAGCACATTGTAAAGCGCTTTGGGAAGTCATTGACTTGAAAAGCGCTATATAAAATGCAGATCATTTCATTTCATTATGTTTGTAAAGCCCTCTGAATTTAAGTCAGTACAGTATATGGAGTTCTGTTTAGAGAACAATTTTGTGGTGGTCCTTCATATATCATTCCATCCATTATCCACACTACTTATCCTCAGTAGGGTCGCGGGGGTGCTGGAGCCCATCCCAGCTGTCTTCGGACAGGGGACACCCTGAACTGGTTGCCAGCCAGTCGCAGGGCACACGGACAATTTGCTCGCTCATTCACACCTAGGGACAATTTGGACCGGCTAATTCACCTGACATGCTTGTTTTTAGAATGTGGGAGAACATGCAAACTCCACACAGGAGGTTCGATCTCATGACCACAGAACTGTGCCGCACACGCGCTAACCACTGCCCCACCGTGCTGCCCGTCCTTCATATATGTTGATGCAATTTAATTCAACGGGTAGCGTAGCAAAAGATTTAAAGCTGCCCCATGTGTCACTCCTCTGTATTAGACATCGCCCCACTGATTATTTTTCAAATCTAAGAAATTTACATGAATTAGTTCGTCATGGCTGCATCTTAAAATCCAGTGCCGCTTGTACACAAGTTTTTCATAAATTTTGCGTATGTGGCTCTTTCTGGGCAGCACAGTGGTTAGCGTGTGTGCGTCCAGCTACCTTCCTGTGTGGAGTTTGTATGTTCTCCCCGTGCTTGCAAGGGTTTCCTCCGGGCACTCGGGTTCCCTCCCACATTCCAAAAACATGCATGTCAGCTTAATTAGCCGGTCCAAATTGTCCCTAGGTGTGAATGAGTGAGCAAATTGTCTGTCCCTGTGTGCCCTGCGACTGACCGGCAACCAGATCAGGGTGGCCCCGAAGATGGCTGGGATGGGCTCCAGAACCCCCGCGACCCTACTGAGGATAAGTGGTGCAGATAATGGATGGATGTATAATGGTTCTTTCTCCAGAAAATTTACAGCAGTGAAATGAAACGCGGAAGGTGTTTTGGTAGCTTAAGATCACTAACATGCGTTTCCTCTCCCCAGTCTCGTCGTGCGCCATCTTGCTCCAGTCCTTCACGTCGGAACTGCGTCTCAAGCGCGTCCTCCTCCAGGAAGTGGCCCACACCACCCACTCGGACCTCAGCCTGGTTTACCTTTCGTGTTGGCTTCACCAGCCGCTGATTCCGCCTCGCGCCCGCCTGGCCCTGGAAGCCGTCCTGCTGGAGACGGGCCAGCGACACCTTCCTGGTTAACAGCTTTTATTTTGAAAACGGGAAACAGAGCCACGAAAGACTGGGACAAACGCAGGCGTAATCCAAGAAAGTGGTAAAAATAGTGCAACTTTGTTTCCACATTTATCTACATATTAACACAAATATGAAAAAAAACAAAACATGTACAGACCTCTTAAAAATCAATACAATGCTCCGGCCTGCTCAAGGGAACCTTCGAGAAGGAGACTGGATTGTGTGAAATAAATAGGAATTTCAAGCACCAATCCTCAGTTTAAAAAGTCCATTCTTGTCTATTTCGACGGCTTTGTTACAGAACTTATTCGGAAAGAGCCATTAGACAGACCAAGCGTGGGCTTTGGAGAGCTGCACAACCGACTTGAAACTTGACTCGACAAGTGTTGTGACAAAGCCCACATTGTCTATCTGGCGGCCTTTGTTCCAGAAAGTTCTATAATAGTCCAAGAGGGTTTCAGAAGGGTTTACTGTAGTTCTTCTTATTCACTCCCTTTGCTTCCATCCTGATTGTTATAGAACCTTCTGGAACAAAACAAGCAGGTTTTCCTATGGAAGGTTCGGCCACTCAGTTTTGGATCGGCTGATTCACTGAAACCGCTCATCGCAGAGTTCTTTCTGAAAAGTCTCATCACCAGTTCCACACGCCAACTGTTGCAAAACCTCTGGAACCAAGCAGGCCTTCAACTTAATCCGCTTAATGTCTGTTCAGCTGGCTTTGCTGGGGTCTGCTCCCTCGATACCCAGGAGGGCTTGCACCGCCTCCAGGGGGACTCCCTCTGGGGTCTGAATGTGCATGGTGGTCCCGTCCGGCCCGTTGACGATGACGATGCCGTCCGTGTCGCTCAAACCGTCCGTTTCGATGTAAATCTCCTGGCCTTCCTGCACCTGACAAGTATCAGGGACTTTCTCCGGAGCTGGGATTTTCTCGGGTTCCTCGGCCTGTGCCGGAACCTCCGGCGGCGGCGGCGGGGGGACTTCCGTCGCAGGCTCCTCGGCTGTGGACACTTCCATTGGGGTGTCGGCTTGAGCGTCCTGGGCGGGCTCAGGGGTGCTGGAGGAGCAAATCCTAAAAGATGAGTCATTTGTTAGCTCTTTTCAAGTCAAGTCACATTTATTTATATAGCCCTTAATCACAAAAATGTCTCATAGGACTGCACAGGATTACAATTACACAATTACCTGATCTTAAACCAGCATTCACAAGCTAAATTCATTTTGTGACCTTAATAAATTCAGGTGGTACTAACCAGAATTCTCTTTTATAACTTATAGTTACTAGCAGAGTAATGATTACTATCAGCACTACTTGACCATCATTATCTCAATTGTACACCGATGCACTCCTTAATCCAAGTTATGCAACAGAACTTTTCCCCAAAAGTAACTATTTGTTAATGAACGCCTGTTTTATTCAGGGTTCATACACCTTTTTCATGGTCGAATTCAAGCACTTTCAAGGACCATCAAAGGAAGAAATGCAGCACCGATCAAAAGGTCTATTTGACCTGGATGGCTGAAATAAAGTCGCTATTTTGAGCAGTTCCTATCTATGATGTATGATCTTTTTTTGTCAATGGGCTGCTGTAAACTGACATGAATTCTGTCGTTCTGCTTGTTTACAAACACGGAACGAGCTCTATAGATGTTAATAATAGACTTGAATACAGAAGACAAAAGAAGAAAGTACTGTGTGTATAAAAAGCAGAAAAACGAGCTACATTTGGAATCATTTTATTGATATTGATTGCTCCAAAGCAGAGTGCATTAAACCTTTTAATCTTAGACCGCTAATCTTTTGCTTTTTGTTTTTACTGATTTTAATTGATATTTTGGACGTGTTTTTCAGAGGATCTGTGTCTATACTGGGTAAAATAGAATTGTAAATAGTTCATTTTATCATTTATAGCACTGTCGAGTTAATAGTTTTGATTAATTAGTCCTAAGTAAACATCTCTGTCCAGAATTGCTAAGCGTATTGTGGGTCTGCTCTGAAAGGGGCAACTGAAACCACATCGCTGTTTCAATAGTTCCGTTATTGTGGTCATGCTATGTTGCCACCAAAGTAAATCGGGGAAATTAGTAAAAAAGACAATTGATAAATGTTACTAAATATTTTGAGTGCTGAGAAAAATGAATATTAATGTGGCCTCTACCCCGTTATACAACATCAACAACAAATTATTTTACGGGCCCAAAAACGTATAAATCTATTGGTTGTATAAAATGCTGGTATGTTATTGGTTGAATTACCTCCCACAACGTCTTTCTCGTCATTTAGTTCAGAATATTATGTGCTTAATAAAGACTTTGAGAATAGAGTGTAAAATTGTGTTTACACTCAGTTGCACATATACGGTTTGTTGGATCCCTTAACCAATCGGGTCATAGGGGCACCATTTCCTGTGTTGTGTTTTGGGTAAGTAGAGCCTGGTCCCACCCATCCCTCTCCAGGCCAAATATATGTACATAGTCATTTCCTTTTTGTACATACACATTTTTTTCTAATTGCATACTGGCTTTAAACTTTTAACAAAATTGTACGGGGTTGTATAAAATTTCATTGGCATTCTTTTGTTAACGACAAATACAATCTTGAATTGGTTATACAATACTGCTTTTTTGCACTGTATTTATTCACGATGAGTGCCCGAGATTGCAGTGATGCATTAACATGATCTGCATCCACCAGATACTCCACTCAACCAGCTCATTTCATGTCACACCAAAGGTATTTTTTTTAATCATTGTACATATATATATATATATATATGAATTAATTGTCATTTAATGGTTTACAAGTACATTACAGGTAAGTTGTACCTATGTGTATGTTTTTAATCCTGGTACAACTGGTTTGGAACGCATCAGTTAAGCATTACCTTAGGTTTTTATTCCCCACGATACAGCCATTTTTTGGGGGGTTCGGAAACCCATCTTAGGACGGATTAATGTAGTATCCCGGGGACATATTCATTGTGTAAGCGAGCGTACAAATTCAAAAACGTAACCCCAGAACTCAAATAATGCAAGTATTCTGTCACCAATTTAAGACATTGACGAATGCTAAGTGCTTCCTACCCTGGAAAAAACACTTATGCCTCCCAATACTCGTGATACTAACTAAATTTCTTTCTAGAAACTTGAAGAAAACATTACGTGGGTCTTAAAAGTTTGTGTGCTTCTCTTCACTGAAACAAACTTCATCCTCCCCCTTTCAACAGTGTGCGATAAATGAACGTGAAGTGTGTGTCAATAGTAGTGTCAATTGTGACACAAGGCTGTCAAAACTTTTAAATGGACTCGACATAGATAGAAGAAAACTAACTCCACTCACGGTTTAGCTTCGCTTGAAATCGGCGGCGTGGGCGTCACGGGAGCTGCGGGTGTCACTGCAGGCGAGGGCACGACTAGTGACAAAAAGTGAGACCTCAATATTCATTCTTGGCAAAGATGAGATACTCTCACATTGACATACCTGCTTTCTCAATACCGTTGTGTTGTAGAGGAACACTGTTCTCCATCTTGAAGCGCTTGGATGGTGGCAGCATTTTGGAGTTCTGCAGGGTACAGAAATGTTTCGTATGCAGGCTGAGTGGGCTGACGTAAAGGGACCTCAGGAACTTACCTCCATGTATCGGCTACTTTTGTTGCTCACGCTAGATGCCGGAGATGCGCCGGGGACGACTTTCATCCGGTTCACCTCGTCGAGGATGCCCAAAGAACGTGCCACCTGAGAAAGTGCCATTTTGAGAAGTGGGTTACATTGATGTTTACATATACAAGTTTTTGGGGTGAAAAGTATAGTGATGGGGTCACCGACTACTTTTTGGGACTAATTGGTGCGAAAGGCTATCATTTTGATTCAATGAAATATTTCAAAAATAATTATTTTTTTTTACCCGGTTGTAATTATTTAAGATTAAGTCAACCACTAAAACACTATGACAGTTAGAAATTAAATTCACAAGAAAGTCGCAATAACCCATCATCACTGGTGAACTGTTTTCAGAACACCTACTCAGGTGTTCTTAGGGGGGGCTACCTGGTGCATGCAAAAACAATGTTGGCGACCCCCGGTGTAGTGTATTTTAATGCATGGCAAAAGTTGGGTAGGATGCCGATAGATTTATTCCGTTTCTGATTTTGAGCACCTGCAAAAGATGCTCAATCATTACTTTGACAATTATACTTTACTGTTGTTTGTTATTTAGACAATTTTGCAAAAATTTAAATCATTGTTACTATCGGTCAATGTTTGTGTTATCAGATTTCCACTCCCTTTAGAGCAGATCTGCTTTTGTAACCGAGGTGATTTCATAAAAAGATAGGGCCCAGAGGAGGGCTTTTGGAACAGATTCTATTTTTTTGGATCTTCATCCATCCATCCATTCATTATCTGCACCGATCTTGCGGGTTCAAAATCAATTTATATCTTTGCTCCTTATTTTGACTGTCCACAAAACTGTAAACTTACAGGAGTGCTCCGGAAGAAAATTGGACATGTCGGCTGGAGAGGAAAGAAGGCTTAGTTGAATCAACTAATTTAGGCTGGAAGGAGACTGTAATCCTAGTCCAAAAAGGGGCGCTTGATCAGGTATTTTAATACACTGATCACGTCATTGATTTCTCATGCCAGGTAGAATTCAAACTTCCTAGAAATATTACAATGACCCATCACCAGAGAGCCATTTTCAGAACCGGTCTAGTGGCTACTCAGGTGTTCTTAGGAGCTCCCTGGTGACCACCAACACCATGTCGGTGACTGTTGTGATGTCTTTTTAGGCTTCCTTGAGAGTCTCATAATGATAAAGGCTACAAATTTACCAACGAATACAGCTATTTGTTCTGCTCCTCTGGATGTTCTCACCTCAATGTTCCTAATCTCCAATGGCGAGGCACCTCCTGCTACTGGCGCTGCGATGTATTCCTGTGCGGCCTGTCTCACTTGGCCTTGCAGCGATTCAAACTCACGATAAACATCTGGAAAGTGAGTCCGTGGCTGATCGGTGCGCTCCACCTGGAACACAGATACCTTAGATCAGGGGCTGGGAACTTTTTTGACCCAAAGAGCCATAATAGCAAAATATATTGATTTGTTTTTCATAAATAATGGTTTCAAAACGAGGTGCAAGCAGTTATTTTGTAAAAATGTCCTAAATACCGTAAACCAGGATATTGATGTGCTGGGTGAAGAGAAGTGTGCTGTGTGCCTAGTTCTGCCCACCACTATCGCTCACAATTCAAATTGCGCTGTGTGCTTGGCTGGCATTTCAGGGTGTTTACTTTTCATTCTGTGGGTTTTTATCATAAAGTATCTCAACAGTGAAACTTAATTGTTTAATGAGCTTCCATATAAAGGATTATTTAGCTACCTACAGCCAAAACGGGGTCTGTTTGTGCAAAGCAACTTGACTGAACCGTAGTGGAAACTGTGCCCTTTATATTCTGGACCAAACCATCCATTCTTTTGGCGCTGTCTGCTATGTGCACACTAGACTCGATTATTGATGAAATTTGCATGATTATGATTCTATCTCCGAGCCATATGCACCTATGAAATAGCCAAAGGTCCCTGACTCCTGCCTTAGACTCATCCTAACTGCACCAAACATCCCTTGCATCTATACCTTGGCCAGCAGCATCTCCCAAACGCTTAAGACTTTAGTGAGACGCGGTAGAACGATGTCCATCAGCTCTTCATCCTCACATTGATCCACAAGCTGCAGACGGAGAACACGTCTGTCAAGGAGACGCACGGAAGACACGTACAAAAAAGCCGACAATCCGGCAAACCTCTTGTAGTCGCTCCCGTCTCCTTTCCACTTGCAGCTCACCACTCGCCAGGACCCCGGCCAGCTTGGGGGGCCGTCCGGGGCGTCCCCGCCGGCCCATGAAGCTGCCCGACACCTGACCATACTGAAGCACACGTTGTCTTGTAAGTAGCTTTCATTTGTATATACATGTTATTAATTCATTTTACCCTCGGTGCCCCAATTGACCGGCCCCGGCCACGCCCCCGGCCCCTTCCTCGGCCGCGCCCCCTCCCTCGTCCACGGGGCCTGCCTGGACCTCGGTGATGAACGCCTTGGAAGCCTCCAGCAGATGTAAGTGGGCCCGAATCCTGAGAAATAGAAATGGCCCAAAAATTAGCAACCTGGACATTTTGAAATACCTATATTACTTAAAAACACAAATGCATTAAGGGTTATGTACCATTAGCATTAACATGTCCAACTAACAGAATACCCAGTTTGTAAAAAACACTGATTAATATTTTAACACTGTGATAGAAATCTACAGCTAATGGCTTATTTCGAACTTCGGCTAACATAAGAAACTGGCTTAGCAAGTAAAGCCAATTATCAGTCAGGTACCGTTTGAATATTCAAGTTTTTTTTATTTAGTACTGCACAAAAGAAACAATTAGTTGAAACTCTCTGTGCCAATGATGGCCATAGATGTCAAAATGCAATTTTAACTACTGTAGGCCTGCTACCCGTGAATGCGTAAATAGAAATGACCATATTTATTAGTGTATAATGCACGCTAGACTATAACGTGCACCCCGTCCTTTTAATTAAAAATCAGTATAAAATAATTATATACTTTTTCTCGGCTTGGTAGGTAAGTGACAAACATTGTTGAATGCATGCAGACGTAATAAAATAATTCATTGACATTGTAAACTATGAACACAATACTAACATAATATTTTAAATGTATTTAGTTAATGTCCTTTAAAGTCCGGTTTCCCCGAGAGTTGTTTTCCAAAATGGGCTTTTGGGGTTTATTTGCATCTTTCAGGACAACTTTCTGTTTTCTCCATTATCTAACATTTGTCTCTTGTACCACTTATAAAAATAATGTGATGAGATAAAATCGAATGTCTAGTGGTTTGGAATCAGCACTCTTAACACCGTGACCAAGGTTCAATTCCTGTTTCATCCAATTTTCGCGATTCTCTTCACTAATATTTTTCGACAGATAAATCGTTGCACGGATATGGTAAAATCTTACTGTAAAACGCACACAGGAATTGTTTTTGAATTTTTTTAGGGGGAAAAAATAGAATGCTCATTATAAACAATTGAGTAGGGTATATATTATAAGGAGTGGATGAAAAAAAAAAAAACAATTGGTAAGATGCTGAACCAATTAAAAGTAAGGATTCTTCACTTTCAAATACGTAATAATTAGCATACTTTGTCAGATTCTGCGGCATCGGCTGTATCCTCCATTTCTCCCTCCTTGGCATCTTCCAGCGTGGTCGCTTCCACCATTTCTGCATCAACCGTTTGCGATGGGCCATCATCATCATCATCGTCATCGAGGGTTTTTGCTTGAGCTTCTTCAACTGGCACAGGTTCTCCATGGCTGGGATTGAGCCTATAGTGGCGGTTGAGTCCTCCCAGTCCGATGTAAGCCTTGTCACAGGTCTGGCAAGGATGCGACCTGGACTTGTGGCTGTAGGCCAGCGAACTGTCTGCGTCTCGGGAGCCACCCTTTTTGTCCTCGTCCTCCTCGCTCATGTCCGAGTAGTCGTCCGAATCAGACTGGTGGCTCTCTGCCAGGTCCTCGGTCTTGATGAATTTGTAGTCTTTGGCTTTGTACTTGGGCGGCCTTGAGACACGACCCGACCTGGTCTGCACCTTGATTGCTTTCTTCTCTTTCTTCTTCTTCTGCTTCTTTGCCTTCTCCTTGTCTTTGTCTGCAGGAGGGGCTGCCACAGCTTTTTGGCCCGTTACAGGTGGGCTGCCCTGTACCACTGTTGTAGTCAGTTTGACAGGACTCTTAATGAGAGGAAGCGTGGTACCATTGGAGGGGGTCTTAACTATCGACACGTTGGTCACTTTTACAGTGGAGGTGGCCGGCATCTTGGCGGCAGACGTGACGGAGACAGATGCGGCAGGGCCTGATGCGGGAGCTGGCAATTTGACCACAGGAAGCACAGATCCAACCACAGAAGTTGGACTTTGAAGCAGGAGCTGGATAGGGGGGTCACCTACATTCTGCTGCAGGAACAACTGCTGGCCCTGCTGAGACACCATTGGCTGTAGGTGGATGATTTGAGTGCTGCCATTGGTTGACAGCTTCACCTGTTGTTGACTGTTATGAAGCTGGGAGGCGGGCTGAACTTTCACTTCCTGTTTGGGAGCAGCCTGAATCTGGATCCTGACTGGTTCTGGCTGTTGGAATAAAAATAAGTTATTGTTTAGGTATCATGCATCTGTAGCTTAAAAACGTATAGTTTTAAGGATGTACTCGGCATAAATTATTTAATTCCAGTAGCTGTAGTGTCTATCAGATACCTGTTTACGACACTGATGAATTGCTGTTGTGGATCTATGTAATGTAATATAGTAATGATGATTATTAGACCCAACTACACAGACAAAATATGTTTATAATTATGATACTTGTATATATTCTCTTGCAAATTTCGAAACCAGGTGGAAACATTTGTTGGGGTGGAGAGGGATGGGTGCCACAAAGGCTGTACTGGCCAAAGACACACCACAGAAAATTGTGCCCCTATGGCCCAAGTGGTTAAGGGATCCACCAGCACCACCACCACAAGTCATGTTTATCACAAGATGTCTCAAAGAGCTTCACAGACCGTAACAGACTACAAACTATTATTAAACCATCCCCTGATCTGAAACCTACATGAGAGCAAGGAAAAACTCAAAACCCCAGCATGAGGAAAATGAAGAAACCTTGAGAAGAGGCGCACATGAGGTAACCTCCCATAAATTACCAAAATGTTTTTTCAATTATGACTAATATTCAAAAATATTGTAAACTCTCCTTTGCTATTTTGAATAAGATTTAGTTTGTTTTTTTAATGTTTCTTTTCTCTCTTAATGCCATTGCAAAATTAGGACTGTCTCGAAATATATAATTTTAATGATTACGTTTTTTATTTTCTGACCAAGGTGAAAAATCAATATTACATCTAAAACATTTGAAGATGAAAACGTATATTAGTATGCTGTAAGCTCTAATCAGTTATATTAAAGTATTAAAAGACATTCCATATTTCAGTCGATTTGTACCAATGTAGACATCTTTTTTAGTTGCATCACAGAAAATATAGAACTCAATCACGGTATTCCAATTTTCTGAGACGGGTCATGTAGATGTATGTTTAAACTACATAGACTACGAAATTTTTCTGTAATTTGACATTCGTTTTAGAAATGTTTGAAGACAAGTACTTCATTAGCCAATTGAACTCTCGATTTGTGGATCAATAAACCACATGTCGTTCTGTATTAACTTGACAAAGATCTCTAAAGGCATATAAGTTTTGCCTGTCTTCACTTATGCGTGTGTTAAGATGTAAGGAAAATACGAATTATACCAAATTCATGATTACCTGTAATTTGTGTGGAAAGCTTACCTTGGATTGGGTCAAGTGGACAGTGCTGATGGTATTGTTAGGGCTCACTTGCAATGCAACCTGCTGGGCAGCGCTCTTCAGGTGCTGGGAGGCAGTCTGAACCTGGATTAGTTTCACAGCCTGCTGTGGGCTCTGGGCTTGTGTTACCTGCTTCACTGTCTGCTGCACCACCTGTTGTGGTGTCTGGATCTGAACCAGCGGTTTGACCGCTTGTTGGGTGGTCTGAACCTGGATCACTGGTTTGACAGCTTGCTGTGCAGGCTGGATCTGGACTATTTGTTTGGCAGCCTGCTGAGGGATCTGGATTTGGGTTAACGGTTTGACCGCTTGCTGTGGGGTCTGTGCTTGAGTTATCTGCTTTGCTTGTTGCTGCTGCTGCTGGGTCTTGTTGCTCACCTGGCTGATGACCTGCTGTAGCTGGCTGGGGTTTAGAGCCGCATTTTGGACAGTGGGAGTTTTTATCTGGCTCTGTTGGAGGAGTTGCACGGCCTCGCTGTCCGACACTTGAACGACTTGCTGCTTGCTGAGCTGCTCCAGAAGTGCCTGTTGCTCCTCTGGGGTCAACCCGGAGCCTTCCACGAGGGTACCGTCGGGCTGCACGTAGATAATGGTTGTGTTGCTCATGTCTGCACCCAGACTGGATAACTCGTCCACCAAAATGCTTTGCTCAGTCTGCAAAAAGTCCACTAGATGAGTCTCTCCGGCTACGGGGGTAGCGCACGTTTCTTGGGGGAGGTCCGCTTGACCATGGTCGTTCTGCTCGCTGGAAAGCGCGGGCTCGCTTTCCGCGGGCATCTCGACCGGGGTACTCTCAGCTGGTTCGGGTGCGACGGGTACCGTCAGAGTCGCGTCCTCTGGCTGCGTGGAGTCCGCGGCTTGGCTCTCAGCCGGGGAGCGAGGAGGTTCCGCGGCTGTTATTGTTCTCCCGGACCCGCTCTCATCCTCGTTGTCCGCCATTTTGGCTGCGAGGTTGCTGTTAGCTAAGCGGCTAACAGAGAAGCAAGTCTTCCTCTCAAAAGTAAATGCAACCGTAGCGTGAAAAAAATTAGATGAATAGACGCTCGTCGAGAATGTGTGTGTGTTTGTAAGTGAAATGCCCGAATGCTGTGAAGAACAACATTAACACCGGAGCAGTGGAGGCGGACCGTAGATGATGGAATCTCGCTGGAGTTTTCAGCTAGCCTAGCTTAGCCTTCGCCTAGCCGCTTCTGGCGGGAAGTGATAAAACCCAGAATGGAATTCTGGAGCGAACTCACACTTTACGTTACAAAAGAGGTGCCTGGGTCCGTTTGAGGTTCGACCAAATTGGGTTTTCCACCCCAAAAAATAACATATAAAAACATTCCACTCTTCTAAAATATCGTTTTTTGGTAAATCCCCTACACAGAAATACGATCTAAAAATGTACATTGAAATTAGTATAAATGGATACTTATTGATAAATCCATAAAAAAAATAATTTGCAAGGGCTGCACTTAAAGGGTCAGTGTTTATTATTATTAATTTCCTCCAAGTGGTAAAAATGTAATTAGTTAAAAAAAAAGAAAGAAAAATGACTTAAATAATGAACAAATGCACATGAATTCTCATCTCATTAGCTGCACCGCAGCTATCCTCAGTAGGGTCGCGGGGGTGCTGGAGCCCATCCCAGCAATCATTGGGCAGTGGGCAGGGGACACCCTGAACTGGTTGCCGGCCAATCGCAGGGCACACAGGGACAGACAACTCGCTCACTCATTCACACCTAGGGACAATTTGGACCGGCCAATCCACCTGAAATGCATGTCTTTGGAATGTGGGAGGAAACCGGAGTGCCCAGAGGAAACCCACGCAAGCACGGGGAGAACATACAAACTCCGCACAGGAAGTCCGGTAGCTGGATTTGAACCCACGCAGGAGGTTCCCAAGACCTTAGAACTGTGCCGCACAAACGCTAGCCACTGCGCCGCCGTGCTTGCACATTAATTATTATATAAATTGTCATTAAACTCTATTCATTCATTACTCAAATGTTAAAAATTTTAATTTATTTGACATAACATGAGCCTCACCTAAAGGATGATTACAGTACACTATTGACGGCCATCTTGCTGCTATGGGTCCCTAAAAAAATGAAAACCTGGCAAAAGGCTGGGCAAAAAATAATACAACTTGTGCTTTTTGGTCAATTTGAGTCTCATGAGTTTGTATTCTTACTTGTGACTTTCAGCACTAGTTTTCGGTTGCACAAAAGAATATAGTGACATCTAGTGGCCAAATAATCCACACTGTCCCTTTGAGATTGATCTATTTCCATCCCAAAAAGGCTTGGCAAAAAATCGATGGAAATGTAAATGTTGCAGTTTGGTCACTGAGTCTCCCTAGTTTATATTCTTACTTGTGATTTTTAGCACTGGTTTCCGGTTGCATGAAACAATTCAGTGACATCTAGTGGTCAAATAATACACACTGTCACTTTGACATTGAGCTATTTCTATCCAAAAATGCTCGGTAAAAAGATGAGAACATAAATGCTGCAGTATGGTCACTGTCACACTGTCCCTTTAATTTTCATATTAGGGAGCTTCAAACCATCATCCTGAGGGCTGCAATTGGTTCCCGGGTTGCAAGTTTAAGTTACAATAAACATTTGTTCGCCACAGGAAAAATTGAATTTTATTATGCTAAATTTGAATACATTCTGGAAATGTTTGAGTTTATAATCAAGATATTAAAGTAACAATCTGCTAAAATGTTTTGCCTGGTTGAAACGTTTATTTAAATCATAACAAGTAATTTGGATAAATATGATATTTGTATACCTTGTAGGGTTGATTTTGGCTTTATAAAGGATAGTGACGTCAAACGGTTTAATCATTCGAGAATCCGATGACAATGCAAGTCTCAAAGGGCTGCACCGAGCACCATTACAACATTCCTTGATCTGAAACCTACACGAGGGCCAGGAAACACTCAAAAACCTCAGGATGAGGAAACTAAGAAACTCTGAGATGAGGTAATCCTTCATCCGGAGGACCAGGCTGCAATGGATGTTGCAAGGGTATCAGCAGACATTACACAGTCATAATTAACATTGAATATGTGTAGGTTTTACAATTTCCTGCCCCAAAATGTTTAAAGATACTCCAGGTTCTAAAATCTAGATGATGGCGTACATCAGGCCCAAGTGCCGGTACAATGGTTTGAAATGCAGGCACAGTGCAACAACCTGGCTCATACTTCACCCTCAAGGACAAGAAAATAAGAATCTGAGGTCAACAACACTCATAAGCTGTAGCGTATAAGTGTGTCTTAAGCAAAGATTTAAACAAATCCACTGAGGTTGCAAAACGTATCTAGGAGGGCATAGCATTCCACAGCACTAGGGCTCAAATGGAGACTCCTCTTGTACCTGCAGATATCTTCTTGGCTCTTGGAATCACTTGTAGACCAAGATTTTTGGTGCCAAGGCTCCGAGCAGGAACATAGGGGGCAATTAACTCAGAAAGATGCATTGGAATTTTGTATAATAAAAAAAAAATTCTGTGGTGAACAAATATTTACTGTAATGTGACGTTTGAATTGTATTAATTGTTAATGAGTAAACAAAGTAGTGTACATTGTTTACAATAAGATAAGACATGTCTCTCCAGCGTAAACAAGAAATCCAGCCATTTTCTCTCCAGCGCTCATGTTCACCAGGGTGGTGGGGTAAAAATGTAATAAATTACTTAAAATAAAAATAATATAAAGCTAGAACGGCACTATATACAAGGTAGTGCTTGTAGACAGGGCTAATATGTAAGTGCATCGGAAAATAGTGCGATAATAAATGGCGCAAAAACACTTTTTGCATTTCAAAATTCGAGGGCGTCTTTATTGTTATTAACATAAAATGCCGATTAAATTTTCTTTGCATCCTCTGCATATATTAAGCACTTTTTGAATCTTTCATAACTTCACAAAAGCTTTAATTGGTACCTCCATCTACGTAATTTAACGTTGACAAATTTGCAAAAAAAGACGAAAATCGCCCATAAGGCACTTTCCGGGTTTTGCATTCAACCCTTTATGTTTTCTTTTTTTTTTTCGTCGTATTTTTTTATTGATATGTGGACACAATTGCAGCAAAAAGTAAAAGAACAATTCTTAACATGGATGGGGCTGCAATGTTTTATTCCGAATATATTTGTAGAGAAAACAAACAAAATGAATAGAACACACCACGACCGAGATGACGTCATAAGTGGAACGGTTGTAGCCATGAGACAGTCGCATTTTGATGGCATCATCAATATGACGTCTGCTAGACTGACAGGGCGATGTCGCCTATGTTTACCATCCAGTTGTTGCTGGGATGAATAACATCTGGATGCACAGCCGAGCGACTTGTTTCACGCAAAATTAGATTGTGAGTGAGATATTTTGTTCGCCCGGTGCCAATGATGTTTTGTTGCTGTGCTAAAGCTAAACTGGTAGCTTAGCATATGCTCGGGCATGCTAGTTCAAAACACAACAACATCTGTGTTTACGTTTTTTTTGTGTTATCAATTTAATTTCCGGTTTCATTCCCTTCGCCCCGATTTCATTTTAAACTTTCAGCTTTCCATTAGCGTTTGTGTTTTTTTATGTATTACTCTTGATTATTAATATCATAAATTATACTCAATTGCCCAGAATTTTCGGCTCCATGTATTTAACTGTTTTTAAATATCACTTGTTGACAAGAAATTAAGTTGTTCTTCCTCGGCAGATAAGAAAACAATATGGAGAGCCAACCGTCTGTCTTGAGGGAATTCAGCCCACTGCAGCACCTGCTAAACTCCATCCCTGCCAAAGTAAAAATATGCACACACTTCATTTTATGAGGCTATCGCTGTGAAAATCGAAAAATAAAAAAAAGCTGCAAATATTTCACATCTGCTGAAGTGCAATGTTTGGGGTTTATTGGTACATGTGCACAATTTATAGAATTGGACCTCAAGAGCATAAATTACATGTATTCATCCCAGCCATCTTTAGGCATTGGGCAGGGGACACCTTGAACTGGTTTCCAGCCAGTTGCAAGGCACACAGAGACATACAACTCACTCACGCACACCTAGGGACAATATAGACCCGCCAATTAACCTGACATGCATATTTTTGGAATGTGGGAAGAAACCCACGCAACTGGGAGAACAAACTCTGCATGTGGGGACTTCGGTAGCTGGAATTAAACCCTGGACCTCCGCATTGCGGGGCTGCATGCTTACCACCCAGCTGCCAATGCATTCAAGAATACCATTGATATATAAAGAAGTACATTATAATGTACAAGTTTTCAACTAGTATTTTAATTACTGCCTGTTGTTCATTTTCCAGAAACTGGTTTTAGTGCATGTTTTAAAAAAAGTACCAGGCTTGTCATGGGTGTGACACAATTAATGGGTTTTACTAAAGAGCCTTAATAGAATCGAATCAAATCAAATAGAATAGAATAGTCTTTATTGTCCCTTATTAAACAATGTAGTGTACATTGTTTTCAATGGGATTAAATGTGGCACTCCAGGAAAAAACAGTAATAAAAATTTTTTAACAAAAAATTAAACAAAAACTGATCGTTTAATAAGTATTTTTCTTTACTGTAGGGGTCGGGAACCTTTTTACTTAGAGAGCCATAAAGCCATAAAAAAAAATTGGGAGAGAACTACATCATACATTTTAAGACCAAATTTAACAAAACTGCCAAACCCACTCTCCAAACAAAAGCTTATTCTTCGGGACATTTTATTTTATTACGTGATGTTTGATCAAATCTATAAAATAATAATAATTGCAGAACCTGTGTCCCATCTCAATATAAATATACAACTTAAAATTAGTCTCCCACCCGCAGTTACTTAAGATTGTTGAGGCTCAATTTGACTGCCATTTTCGTCCTAAATAATGTTTTTAAAACAAGGTGCAAGCAAAGTTCTTTTTTTAAAAAGGTCACAAAATACTACAAACAAGGATACCAAAGTATTTCCTTTCAGTGAAGACAGCGCTGGGAAAGGAGGAAGAGTGCGTGCACACAGTGTATAGCTCTGCCCATTCCTACCGCTCAGCCAATCAAATTGCTCTAAGTGCTTTGCTAGAGCTTTTGGGTAAAATTTTTGTTTTTTGGGTTTTTTTGTTTTGGGTTTTTTGTGGCTTTTTATAGAGTGTCTCAACAACGAACATAGATTGTTTAATGAGCTTTTATATAAAGGATTATTTAGCGATTTCCTGCCAAAACGGGACGGTGTGACACCTTTACTTAAACTATAGTAGAAATCGTGTCGAACATTTTTGCATCAGTAATATCTCGGCTTTGGATGTGTGACAACCATCCCTGTAGATAGCAATATATGAAATAGTTGCTCAAATAGTTGTTCTATTTCTATCTCTGAGCGATACACATGCATGAAAAGAGCCATATATGGCTTGTGAATCATAGGTCCCTGACCCCGGCTATGTTGTATAACAACTGCTACTATTACTTTAGAATATCTTAACAATTTTTGAAAACTACATTTACTACTCTAGAATGAAAATCAGATGTGGCACTCCAGTTTAAACATGTAATAAAAGACAAAAAGAGAAAAGAAAACCCAAAAAATAATATTAGGATAAATGAGTAATATTTACAAGGTATTGCTTGCAATCAGAAAAAAATCACAAAATATGGCAATGAAAACTGGTGCAATGACATTAGTCGCTACATCGTGCAAAAATGAAAAAATAAAACATGAACCTGTGTCTCTTAATGTTTGAGCTTGTTGGTAATTGTGGGACGATGACTTTGGGGACCTAGATTAATTTTGCTGTAGGGAGAGCGCAAAGAAAATCGTTTTGATACCCCTGGTATTATGTGTGCTTCATGTTATTATTTTTTTTAAAGGTTTTTAGGGAGATAAACGCGTAAATATCTTAAGTCTACTGCATACGGGAAAATATTCACTGTATTCTGTTTTTACAGGTTCAGCGTGGCTTCCGCTCAGTGGTAGTGTACCTGACGGCAGTGGACAGCAGCCGCGATTTTGTGGCAGTAGGCAGCAGCATCGGCATGTTGTACCTTTACTGCCGTCACCAGGCGCATATGAACAAGTACAGCTTGGAGGTGGTGCTTTCTTTTATTTTCGATGTCTAGGTTCAACTTAATCAGTTGTTTAATAAAAGTGTGTGTTTAGGGAAAGTGTGATGCCATCACTGCCGTGAAACTTCTGAGCTGCTTCGACGATCTGGTCGCCGTGGGAACGGCATCTGGCCGGGTGGCTATTTTCCAGCTTGTTTCGCCCTTGCCCGGTCGCAACAAGCAGGTTAGTATTACCCATCCATACATTTTCTGCGCTGCTTATCCTCACAAGGGTCGCGGGGGGTTAGTATTATCAATAAATGTAATTGCTTCATCGTTTGGAGACCTTCAAATGTCTAAATTCTCAAAATTTGAATTATTCAAGAATAAATGCTCAATTTCATTGGGAAAATGTCGCAGCAGGGTCATATGACAGACAAAAGCAATAATGTAGCAGTTGCTCAACCTGAACTTTTATTTAATAGTTCTAATTAATTTTATTTATTTATTTATTTATTTTTTACAAAAATGTGACACCATTTTCAAAACACACAAAAAGTGAAAACAAAAAAGGTTGGGGAATAAGTGAAATGAAAAAAATTAATAAAACAGCAAAATAAAATAAAATATAAAAAAACTCCTCCCAAACTTAAAATAGAACAAAAAATAATGAGACCACAATAAATGAATAAATCAACCCCCCTAAAATTGTGATAACTGTGAAATCTTCACATTTGAAAGACTGAAGTAAAGTGATGGATTTTTTATTTTTACAATTTATTTATTTTTTTAGTATTCTGTATTCAACCAAAGTGTTAGTAAAAATGATGCAACGAATATCAGTGTTTTATGTGGGCCTTATACAGTTATTTAAGTAGTTGTAATTGTTTTTTTTAGTGTTGCAACTTAACATGGTGTTTTTCCCTTATTGAGATGCAACATAACGGTTTAATCATTTAGTATTTCCAACACTGAGTGCATACTCACCAGCTACCGTTTTATGCGTTAGAATACCGCTTTTCTCCCTTTGAAAACGCCTACCAATTTTTAAAATGTAAACAAGAACATAAAATGTTGACACGAGACCAGTATTCTAGTCAATGGCTGCTTTATCTTGAAGCGAGACCAAGTCTTTTTGTGCATGAATAAACCACTCCAACAATCACAGTTCCATTTTGGTAATGGTTTGCCACTTCCAGTTTTAAACAATTTTTTAATGCATTTATTTGAGTTGTATGTCTTATTTTCAGCTGCGGCGCTTTGACGTGGTTGGCCTCCATAAAGGCACGATCACATCTTTGGCGTGGAGCACCAATGGCATGAAGCTTTTTTCCGGAGACGACAAAGGACGTGTGGTTTTCTCCGCTTTGGACCTCGATCAGGTTATACTAATATTCTGTTATGGTACACTAGGGAGCATTTTTGGGCTCCAGTAATATGAACTAACTAGAGACTGACCTCTGTTAAACTTACACCTTTTAAAGCCCCAGTGTGTAATATTTGACCACTAGATGGCATTGTGTTGTCTGGTGTGAGCAAGGGCGAGTGCCAGAGAGCACAGCGTGGCGACAGGATGCCCTACAAACATCTTGACGACCTTAGTGGGGATTCCACTGTGCAAAAGAAAAGCAAATTTCCTAGAATTTTTCATGAAAATTATCATTATTATGAGAGTTTGTGTATTTTTGTCTAATATTCAAATCACTGTTTTTTGAATGAAAGTTTTTTTTGTACCACTAGGAGGCACTAAATCTGACTCACTGTCCCCTAAAACACCCAACTTGACGTCTGAGATTTGCATATTTGACATTCGTTGTAAAACTTTAACTCTTCTTCTCCCTAAGAGGGTGTACACTATTTTGATATTTGAATCAAAATATATTTGAATTCATTCACCAATTACAAAGCAATGTGTGTGAACCCAGGGTACATGCACGCCAGTGGTCCTGTTGGAGGAACCCGGCGGAGTAGTCCAGCTGGACTACAGTCACCAAGTTCTGCTGGTATCCACGCAGCAACGGTCCCTGCTGTACTCCACTCACACAAAGCAAGTCCAGCAGCTCGGTAGCAAACCTAGAAAGAAGTGAGTGTCACTGATGCTTTGAAAATGAACCAAAAACGATTTGGAAGTTTATGTATGAGTTTGTGTGTGCGCGACAGTAGCGGCAGGTTCGGGGCTTGTTTCCTGCCAGCTTTATGCAAGCAGAGCGACCTTCAAGTTTTTGCGGCCCGTCCGGGACTCCGACTCTGGAGGTCTGACGTCTCGGGTCATGTTGTAGACACAAGACTGCTCAAAGCCATCTTTAACACTCAGGTACTCACATTGTACTTTTTCCTTCGGTCATCCCTCAATCTAAAAATAACCCAAGTTGGATCAAGAAGTTTCGATCTATGATTTTTGGGTTAATATGACCCACTTTGTCGTGTTTTTTTTTGCGCAAACAGTGTGGTAAAAATGGGTAGTTTTGTTTTAAACAGCACCAAAATTTAACTATTTAGTGAAAAACTCCCCAAAGTATGTTCCCATCATCCTTTCCTTTCCGGTTTTGTTTCGTTAGAACCATTTGTTATTCCACCATATCCTGCGTCGTTCTCTATTCATGTTTATTTTGGTGAAATTTCTTTGTTTTTTTAACATATCCCACATTATCATTCTATCATATTTTGTTCAGTTAGTGTTCAGACATATATGTTGACTTTGTTATGTTTTTGTTCAGTTAGCTTTAGTGTTCCAGCATATCCAGTGCTGTCTTCCTTTCATTTCGTTTCTTATTCTGTTCCTTTGGTTCTGTTAGAGCTGGTTTGTGTTAGAACAATATGTAGTTGGTCTATAGGCCCCTGAGTATGTTCCCCTTTTGCTCATGTTTTCATGTTCTGATCAATTAGTTAGTGTTCCGACAGATCCTGCAGTGACTTTTTTGTACTGTTTTTGTTCAGTTAGAGTTAGTGTCAAGCACATCCTGTGATATCTTTCTTCAATTAAAAACAGTATTCAAACATATTATTATTCGAACAAATGGGTTCATTTAAAAAGAAACTCCAAAATGTGATTATTTCCTTTACCATTTACATGTATCCAACGAAACTAAATGAAAACTATGTTAACTTTTTAAAAGCCCCAAAATAGGTTGTTTTGGGATTAAACTACCCACAAAAATGGACAATTTTGTTAAGAACAACCTAAATGATTGGGTCATTTTTTTTACAAAGCAATCCTGAATGATGGATCAAACTCATTTATCGATGGGATCTGGAATTTTTTTCACCTCATTTGGGTTTTCTTTTAAACCCAAGGATTACAGCTGTCGTTACAAATAAAATTTGTATTAATACTGTGGCTCATACTGTTACTATACTGCTCCTATCATTGTTGATGCCAGTATCATTGGTTCACCAAGTCTTTCTCATCTGACAGATTCCCCATTTTGAAATATTCCCCCGTCCTAGTCCGGCGGGAGCGTACCGTCCGTCAGAGCGTGAGCTGGGTCTTCTCAGCTGCTTCTTCAAGGAGGGTTGGATACTTAGCTGGAATGAATATAGTGTTTATGTTCTGGATTGCATCAACCAGGTGTGGACATGTTTTTTGTAAGCTAAAGAGTTGGAAGATATACTTACATACTTTCTGTTAATGCACCCAGGTGCTGGTTGGCGCGTTGGAGAGCAGTGGGGATATTGTTTCGCTGTCCTGTTGCGATAACGAAATCTTCATCCTGAAGGGAGACAGAGACCTCATTCGACTGTCGGACAGTCCAGAAGGTGTCTCTCATTCGCCGTCTCACTACCCATCGCGTCTTTCTTCGCCGTTGACGCCTCAAGCAAGCGTCGTCACGCCGACTGGTTGGGTGGAGATGGCTCAACCCATCAGGACCATGGCCATCATTGTAGAGGGTGGGCCCAGTGAGAGGCACGCTGAGCAGGGAGAAGAGGAGGAAGAGGAAGCTGAAGAAGCGCAGGAAAAGGATGAGGTACATATATAAATGGTGGAGATGAAAAAAACTTGAGGTGAGCTGCATAGTTGTAGGTGGTCTTAAAAATGTAAGTTAAATATTTTCTCGATGAAGTATGTGTTAACAATGTCCAACTGAGTTAGAAAGCCCTTATGCTTTATTTTCCAATGTGCCTATTTGCTTCTATCTTACACTTAGCAAAGCTGTTTGAGGCGGAACACATCGGGTAGAATGAATGGGAGTAGGCAGTGTTTTTTTTGTCTATATCCGTCAATGTTGCATGAAACTAGTGAAAGTAAGAAGAGGCCTTCTTTAAGTACAGTCTAAACTCCAACCTAAACCCAAACAAGGATAAATAAAAAAGAGTTTATTGTCGGGCGCCTAGGAAACACAAGTACTTGCACGCGCATCATGAAGGAGCTGACCAAGGCTGCAATGATGACACAAGCCAGCAGATGGCGGTTTCAAGTATAAAAGTACTGAATTACATACAGCTTCTTAAGAGACATACCGATTTATAGTTTGCAGTGTTACTTCACTACATTCCTCTGAAATTTATATTTTATGTACGCTGGATCTGTAAACCTGAGCTTGACAGATGGCAGTTGGGATAGGTTGTATGCCTGAAAAAGTATCCTGGGCTGTCCTGTTTCATCAGGGCGGCAACATTTTGACTAGCTGCTCGCATAGTCGAAGCAGCTCCATTGCTTCCTGGGACAGTCTCCATGGAAACACTTCTAGTGATGTCGGCTCCCGCCGCTACAGTGTCCCCATAGGCCAGGAGGAGGTGTGGCAGGAGCTAGTGGTAAAAGCTGTCAAGGTGAAGAAGAAAAAGAGGCAACGGCAAGGTTAGTGCGACCAATGTAAAAAATGGCGAGTCATCATAATTCGCAACTCACCACATTCAGATAATCTCTTTTTTGGCAGACAGTGGCAGTGGGAATCGTCTGTCTGAGAGCTGCTGCTCGGAGTCCATGTTTTTAGGCCAAGATGGTAGCTGCAGTGATGGTGGGAGTGGAGCATCCCTCCTTGGGCTAGAACTTTCAAAGCACGACTCACCAATGGATATCCGGGACAGAAATGGGAAGGAGGATGAACCACGGGAGGTGGATTCCAGGTGTGTAGTTAAACAGCAGTTGATTCCAGGTCCTCTTGACATGAGCTCAGTCTCACACCTGATTCTCCCCAGCAAATTGCCTCCTCAGGGGCCAGAGAAGGAGCCATTGCCCCTCACCCCGAATGTAGATGTTCTGCTGGAGTGCACTTTCTCCTATACACAGCGCAACGGACAGGAGCAGATGCCTACCAATGGGACAGAAGATTGTTTTCTTAGTCCTTTGGTGCCAACAAAGACAGACAAAGTAAAACATGTGTGCATTTCCTGTACACAACACCGGCTTTGGTATGTGTTAGAAAATCATTGATGCTACAAATTTCTTTCACAATGTGTAGGAGGATGACTCTGCATCACCTACTGGTCGGATAGATCCGACTGGAGATCCCGGACCCCCTGGCAAGAAGCCGAGCGTGTCAAGCGATGACGAGGAGGGCGACATCTACCGCCAAAGTTGTGGCAATCAAGAACAAAACAGCTTTGCCAAAAAAGAATATGCTGATGATGCGATGCAACCGGACACTCAAGACAAACCTGGACGCAAATCTGAGCAGGTGGGCATAAAATGTTTTTAATCTGAAAGGAAATTCGTTTTTTGAAATGCAATTGGCATTTCATAATTTTGTCTTTACAGTTGGCTGAATGCTGGATGGGCTACTCGGGACCTGGATGTGGAATACTGAGTATTCATGTAACTGAGAGGTATGTGCGTATGTATGTAATATAATAAAAGAGGGGAACTTCTTTATCACATTTTTCCAGATATTTTAATGGTCGGGTGCATTGCATCCTTAAAAAGTTGAAAGTTGAATATTTTCTCTTTTAAGTATGTGTTAACAATGCCCAACTGAGTTCATAGGGCCCTTATGCTTTATTTCCCACTGCGTCTATCTGCGTTTTCTTACTTTTAACAGAGCTGTTCGGGGTGGAACACATTAGGTTCAAGAAATGGGGCATGGGGGAAGTGCTGGAGAGTGACATCATGCTCGTCCCGCAGGTTCTTAATGTATTTGTATTTGTCAGTTTAGCATGAAAATGGTGAAAGTAAGAAAAGGCTTGCTTATAGTAGAGTCCAAACACCAACCCAAACCATAAAAAAGATGAGAAGAGAGTTTTTTGAGCGCATCTAGAAATGGGCGTACTTGCACACGCATCATGAATGAGCTGACTCAAGCAACGATCAAGACTTTAAGCAAGGAGATGGCGCCTGAGAGTAACAAGGTTCCAAATTATGTAAAGCTCCTTTAATTATGTTTGTGGACTTGTGGTCAATACTATGGCCACAAGAGGTAAGGCAGTCCTGGAAAAGAAGGATGACCTCACAAAAGATTGATGTTTTGAGTATTTTTACCCGCAGAGATTTTTGAATGGCTTATTTTAAGTTGATAACAAATTATTATTAAGTGTCATTCTTTCAGTCTTTTACAACAACAATATTTATAATGCAATATCTGCATAAATGCGAGGTAAGTAGTGTTCTCATGTTTGTCAAATACGGTGTGTGTTTTTTTTAATCTAATTGTGTAATCTTACATATATGTTTACTGCTCACCTTGCACAATGTTGACTATCTTTTTTTGCACTATGATGACTATTTTTGCACCAAATGCATAAGTTGACCATTTTTTGCACTATGATGTCTATTTTTGCACCAAATGCATATTACACAAACCCTACGATACCAAACTGTATGTAACATCCTATATGCCGACATTTCTTGGGTAAATTTTGTGTAAATTATAACTATAACCTTATCCTCCTTGTTTTATAACCTTATCTTCTCTGTTCCTTTATCTTCTTGGGTTTTTTACCTCACTGTGAATGTGTGAAACTGGAGTGTCATGCCCAATTTCGTTGTCACAATATGTTAACCCATTTTGTAACAATGACAATAAAGGTACCGTATATTCTATTCTATTCTATTCTATTCTATTCTATTCTATTCTATTCTTTATTTGTGTGGCAGATATGTGTGGTGTTTGGACTTTAAAGGCACACTCTACTGCAGCCCTCTGCCAGAAAGCAGCCTCCAATGGCAGCGCTTTGAGGACAATATCCACCAGGTGGCGGTTTCTCCCTCAGGTGAGCCTCTTCTCCGCTTTAGCAATGTGCGGTAATGGTGTACTGAGCTAAACAACAATGGCTGTCTGTGCAAGGTAACCTGCTATGGAAGGTAGAGCAGAAAAGCATGACGGCGTACGCTTGCGCCAAAGTCTCCGCACAAGGCAAGCGTCACTGGTACAAGGCAGCCAGTGAGACTGCCTACGTGGCCCTCAGCGACGACTCTGCCTGGATCATCAGGACCAATGGAGACTTGTATATCCAGACGGGTAAAATATGAAACCCCACACTTCTTGACGGAGCTTTTCAAGATGTTTGCATGTTCTGTGTTTGTGCATCAGGGCTAAGTGTGGAACGTCCATGCGCCAGATCGGTGAAGGTGGACACGCCGTGCGTGTTCAGTCAGGTGTGCGTCCGAGGGGGCGTGGTCTGGGCCTTGAGCGAACACAACGCTTTGTTCTACAGGGAAGGAGTCAGCAGTTTCTGTAGCCTTGGAGATGCCTGGAAGTATGACACTGTCAGGTAGTACCGACTGGACTTCTAACTCATTATTAAATGCTAATCGTTTGCTATGACAATTCTATGGCATTACTATTCACAAAAAAATACCAAGTAGCACTACCACCACCTCAAGGCTATTGCCATACTACCCAAGCCTCGCTAATATATCCTGTCTTTTTAGAATAATTACAATTAATTAGATTAATAAATGACAATGTAACAAAAATTGTAAAGAAAACGTGCATATGTTTCTCCCTTATGACCTTCCTTAGTTTTCCCCTCCTATTTACTCAGATTAGTGCAGCAAGGCTATGGCATGAGGGATGCTATCACTTGCTTAAGCGGCTAGCTTAGCAGACACTGCTACTAATAGGAGTGACTAGCTCATTTATTTTCATAATGTTCATAATTTAAAAGTGGGGCACTTTGTTTGAAGTGTCCTTAAAAAGTTGAAAGTTGAGTTTTTTCTACTAAGTATGTGTTAACAATGTCCTGCGACTGACTGGCAACCAGTTCAGGGTGTCCCCTGCCCATTGCCCGAAGATAGCTGGGATGGGCTCCAGCACCCCCGCGACCCTACTGAGGATAAGCGGTGCAGATAATGGATGGATGGATGGATATGTTAACAATGCCCAACTGAGTTCAAAGAGTCCTTATTTTTTTCCTTAGCCTACCTGCTATTATCTTACTTTTAGCAAAGCTGTTCGGGCCGCAGAACACCTTATATAGGAGGACAGGGGTAGGAGAGTGACTTTATGATGTCATCAACGAGTGAAATAGTTCTAAATTCCGTACTGCACCTTTGAATATTTAACCCAGTTGGCTGCACATTTTCAAGTTAAATATTTTTGTATGTCCTGTATTTTTAACATGGTTTAATTCTAATTCTTACCTCGATAGCTGAATATTACATAGGTACATAAATTGAAAGAAAGAATCAAGCTCCCGATGTTTTTGTATACTAGCAGGAAATGCTCTGTTTAAATTTAGTACCCTAATCCGTAATTCCTTTGTCATCTCAGTGTCAGAACCAGAACAGGATCAGGACCCAAACGCGTGACGTTCTCACACAAGCCTTTTATTTTTACGGGAAATAGGGAGTCATGCATGTTAGGCAGCGGTCTGGCGTGGAAAAACACGAAGCTAGAGACCGACGAGATCGAGTCCAATTGCTCGAAAATAAACAGGAGAAACTAGACGGGAACAAAAAAATTGAGAAAATAATAAACAGGACAAAAATAGACGGAAACTAAACTGGAAACCGAGATTAAACAGGACAAAATAAACGGGAACAATACCGGACAGGAGATACCAACAGGAACTGGACCGAGTCGAAACCCACATCTTGCGGGGCAGACGTTCGTTGACAGACTGACAGAAGCAGAGTGACAAGACTGGGTTTAAATAGCAGGGAAGCCATTCTGACAACGAGCCACAGTTGGCGCCACACGGACGGGGCCAATTGGGCGCCATGGCAACTGTGACACTCAGTTGAGAAAATGTGATTAATGTGTTATAAATGTTTTTTTTTTAACTCTATATTTCTTTTCAGAACACTTAACAGATAACGTGACATTTTTAAACAGAAAAGAATACATACATTTATTTTGCTAGATAATCAGAGTATTTAATTTTGTACAACATAGCCGTAGTAATAGTATACAGCTGGTAGTATTACTGCTTGTAAGTTACGTGTGCGTCTCAGTCAGGGTAGCAGCATTTAAACGCCATATTGTCCTTTTTGCACTGGGACATTACAGTGAGTCTCAGGGCGTGGAGCTCATGTGCGTCACCCTGGGTGATGCCGGCACGGCTTGGGCACTCGATGTCAACGGGAGACTCTTCTTCAGGACGGGAATCTCCTCAGAACGACCACAGGGCGACGATGACCACTGGTGGCAGGTACGTCACGTGTGTCTTTGATCATGTTTACACACCAGTGTGTTACTTCATTTAAAAAGTAATTCTTTACCCCTTGGATTACTGATACCCAAAAGTAGTTGCAAATTGTCGTATGTTCTCGCATTGAAGCCGGCCGGCTTAAAGTGCTTCATACTAGCCGCATAATCTATCTAGTCTAGATCTAGAGTATTATATAAATCTCAGTTTGCGTGCGTGTATGTGTGTTCGTATGTGGCTTACAGGCTCCGAAACAGTTTAACCAATTTTCGTGAAAATTTACACAGTAGTACTTTAGGCCTTTGGGAGTGTCCTTAATTAGATTTTGTGTCAGGGCACTCAATAAAAACGAATAAAATCGATAAACATCTGCTTTTATTTACAAGCGGCTTAGAAGCTGCACTCGGTCATACTGCTCTTTGGTACTCCGTAGTGACCCCCTAGCGTGTTTTAAACAAACCACAGCCCCAACAACCTCACTCAAGTAGGATGCCTGGCAACACCAGGCCTTTATGCTTGTAAAAGAAATAGAAGATAGCCAGTACGCTGTGTTCATTAATTGAATTGAACTGTCTTTAGTGTTATTGATAATAACGCCGTGAAAGCATTCTATGCAACGAGATTCCAAGGTAAGCAGTCCTAACAAAGCGGGAACAGGTACGGATTAGATGGTGCAGATTTTTTTTATTGTTTTTGATAAGTAGCGGACATGTTGTAACGTTTTTTGAGTTACCGTATTTTCCGCACTATAAGGCGCACCGTGTTATAAGGCGCACCTTCAATGAATGATATATTTTAAAACTTTTTCCATACATAAAGCGCACCGCATTATATGGCGCTACAGTAGAGGCTGTAGTTACATTATGCAACCATTAGATGGTGCCGCGCTACAGGGAATGTCAACAAAACAGTCAGATAGGTCAGTCAAACTTTATTAATAGATAACAAACAAGCTTTCCACAACTCCATTCACTCCCAAAATGAATAAACAGCTGTTTTATTATTTTCTCTGAGTTAAAGCATTTTCGTGACACATCTTTAACATCTTTGAACAACAGCAAGGCATAACATTTTACTTTTCCTTCATTTAGTCAACATGCAAAAAAACGTCTGATACTGTTATGGTAAATTAAACGTTAGTGCAATCGCAATATAGTGACACTCGTAATGTGCAAAAACAATAACAAGTGCAAAACAATAACAATAAAGCAATAACATAATAACTGTAAAATGTAAAACGTAAAAAGCTCATCCTCATGCTTCCTCCACTTCCGCACCATCGATTCATTAATGTTAAACTCTCTTGCTGCTGCTCTATTTCCGTGTTCTACTGCGTGACTGATCGCCTTGAGTTTAAACTCTGCGTCGTAAGCGTGTCTCTTAATAGGAGCCATTTCAGGGTCTTTATACAAACGCACAAATAAAAGAGAATCGTTGTTTAATATTTTCCAGTATGCACAGCGCACTTCTTCTATGCGAAAAATGGAGTCGGTGGCTTCTTACCGTAATTTGCGAGACCTGTCACGGCTTAATATTGATCCATATGTAAGGTGCACCGGATCATAAGGCGCATAGTCAGCTTTTTTTTTTAAAAAACAGATTTTAGGTGCGCCTTATAGTGTGGAAAATATGGTACATATCTTTATTAATAACGCGGACAGTAATTGCGTTCAAGGAACGTGTTATTTTAGTAACTCTCAACACTCGTCCGGTCTGTCTTTGATGATGTACACACACAGACGTGAGAAATTTATCACATCTTCTCTCTCAGGTCAGCATTTCCGACTACGTGGTGTTCGACCAAGGCAGCCTGTTCCAGACACTTCTGAGCGCCACACAAAGTGTCGCCACAGTAACAAAGGCCCCAGTGGAGCGTGTGGTGGCCTTTTTGTCTCAGTACTCCCAGCGTCAGCCCAGCCTGGTCAGCGCCAATTCGACCGGGGTGTGGGTAGCATCAGGACGCAACCAACTGCACTTAGCGCGGGGCAGACTGGTGGGGACCTTCTGGCAGAACCTCGTACCCAGAGGGACCGTAGCGGCCACCAGGTGGAGCTCCATCACCTCCTCGAGCGTGCCCAACAAAGACGGTGATGCACCTGCACGCTTCTGGTGTTGAATCATCACAAACACTAACACACGTTGACATAAGTCGTACCTACGGATACAAACTCCTGCATAACTTGAACACGCTCATCATGTGCACCCACTCATCAAAACGTTAGAAAAAAGCATTAAACACTAAATATTGTGTATATCTAAATGATATAGGCTTTCTTTCGCTTTGTGAAAGCTGATTTCTCTTATTATAGCCCCAGTGTACAATATTTGACCACTAGATGGCACTGTATTGTCTAATCAATGCAAACGAAAAACAGTCCCAAAAGCCGAGCGAAGCAGCAAAATGCCAGACAAACATGGCGATGACTTCTTGCTAGGGATTCCACGATATAGAAGAAATACAAATTTCTCGACCTATGATTTTTATGTAAAATTCAAATTGGTATGGTAGTTCATGTATGTTTTTTTTTTTTACTGAATGAATGTCTTTGCACCACCGGGAGGCACTAAATATTACACACTGGCTCTTTAATCCAGCAATTTACAAAGTCCGTCCCGGAGGCCAGTGACGGCCCGTAATCGAATTTTTTCTGGCCGGCGGATTCTGTCATAAAATTAATAATGTGTAGTATAAAATAAATTTATACCAAAAAACAAAAAAGTCACCTGTTTAGTAGATGATGGCAGTACCCCTTTAGCCACTTTGCCCATGGCTTTCTGTGAGAATTTTAGCCCACCCCGTTCCAACATGATGACTGTAAATAAAAAAAGGAAAGTTGACTGTGAGGGCTGCTGCTTCCAGGACAAGTGGAAATTGGAGTATTTTTTCATCAAAATTGAAAAACGATTGTGTCTGCCTAATTTTCCAAGAGACTATTCCTACCAAGAAACAAACGCTGTGAAAAGGTGAAGCAACCGGAAGTTGTTTTAACGGGACAGCAGGGTTTTTTCACGAGACCCTGCGAATCAAATGACAATGCGACAAAGGCGAGCTACGAGGTCGCGACTCCGATCGCTCCCATCTTTCAGCCTACCAAATCTGGCCTGCTTTCTTAAAAGTTTTGACACTCCTGCTTTAATCAGATGTGTGAAATAAGTTTTTTTTAACTTAAGTATAATCAATAGTAAATTTAGTTACTTTGTTGAAAATACCAAATCAACTACTCGTTCTCAATTTTTTTTTAATCTTAATTAATCAAAACCCAAAAAACTTCGACAATAGAATTTAAAACAAATTTTTTACCCAAGGCTTAAGCCAATTAAACCTACTATTAATGGTAACCTGCTTACTATTTCATTAAACAGGTCAGATAAACAAACAAAAGATGTTTATATATGCAATTTACAATGTGTTCGCTATTTAAACTGTGATTAATCATTATTGATTATTTTAAACAACTCATCACTAATAAAGACGTCTCTTTTTTTACCCAAAACATTTTTCTTTGTCTTTTTTTTTTTTTATAGTATTTCGTCAAGTTTTGTTCTTATATTTCAGGTGCCTTCCTGTGGTTAGCTCAAAGCAAAAAGGATCTCTTCTGCGTGTGGGATCAGGATGGAGAACTTCGGCCGTCCACTGTCATGCTACCACCCGAGGTGAGTCACATTCACAAGAATGCCTTTACAAATTATGTTCTAAACTCCCTCACTTTTTACTTTAGATATTTTTTGGCTCCTTTTTACAGCATTTTCCCCCACTGAATGGCCTTTTCTGCATACCCAAACACGCACAAAATTCAAACCTTTCAGTGTTTGTGCATATGACTTGTTAAGATGCCTCTCTACTATTGGCCTACTATTGGTTTACATCAAAATGCCAATATGTTATTGGTTGAGTTACCTCCCACCATTACTTTCTCTTCATTCAGTTCAGAATATTGTGTGTTTCGTCCCGTATTTATTCACTACTGGTCCCAAGACTATCAGTGATGCTAAAGGGAGAAGCAAAAAAAACATGACAACCTTGGAAACAAAGCTTGAAATGATCAAATAATACTGCAATTTCCCTTTGCAAGACCTACCTCAGAACGGATTAATGTTGTATCCCACGGGGTTACTGTACAAAAATTCATGCCTTTTACATTTGTCAGGTGGAGCTGACCCAGCTTTCTGCTTGCCGCGATGCACTGTGGGGACTGGACACTCACGGCCGGGTGTCCATTCGAACCCTTTCTGCATCATGTCCTGCCGGTCTCTCCTGGACTTCGCTGGACCTTAGTCAGCTTGGTATGAATCACCAGATAGATCTGCTCACATTGTTTTAACAATTATTTTAGGATTTTTATCATTCATTTATTGTCAACAAGGATAATAATAATAATAATAATAATAATTTCCTTGTATTGTCATTCTGTGTAACAATGTACACAGAACGAAATGTCGATTGCACCTGACCCGTTGTAGCGAGCCGATGCAGCCGCAGCCAACAGAGGGCGCCGCCGACCACTTTTTAAGTCTTAGGAATGACTCGGCCGGGGTGCGAACCACCGACCTCCCAGTCTCAAAGCGGGCGCCTTACCATCTAGGCTACTGAGCTGGTATGGAGGGGTTACTGAAAAAAGTAATTAGTTACCGTTACTAGTTACTTTATTTAAAAAGTTATTCCGTTACCCTTGGATTCACGGTTTACGGAAGCCTTAATTGCACGGGTCCTCAGGGCACCAATTACGACGCAACTCTGGACAACCTTCTTCACTGTTGACGGTCCCTGGCCTGTTCTTGGGTTGGGGCAAAGTCTATTCCTTCATTTTGTGAGCCCAGTTCTTTTTGGGTCTTCCTCTCCTCCTCCCCACTTGGACTGAGCCCTGAGATGTGACTATTCCACTCAGGTTTCCATCTGCGCACAGTTGACAACAATTTTTGAAATACTGACACCCAAAAAGTAGCGCATTACTCTGTAAGTAACTATCAAGTTATAAATTACTGTATACACTCGCATTGAAGCCGACCCCTTAAAACTGCTTAAAAATACCAACATGATAAAATAAATAGAAGAAAATCTGTACATCAACCTGTGAAAGCGGTGAGGCCTTTATATTTCTTGTGTAATCTTGAGAGCTTGCAAACAAATACTTAGCCGAGACACTCCATATCCATTTTCTCTATGGGCTTCAAACCACTGTAAATTTCCTTCTCCATTGATACGTTCCAAGATGTTTTCTTTTTTCTAAGCATGGTGTATTGCAAAAATTATTTTACCGCAAAAAATTCAGAATGTTTTTACTGTAAATTCTGTGTTAATGTTTACCCTGTTGATTTCCCGTTGGTTTGTTGTTCCTGTATAAGCCACGCCCCTTCTTCACTCGCTGCCCACTATTCGCTACTGGTGACACACAACCTAACTTTTGAATTTTAGATGACCCCCTTGATTTCAGTATTTTATTTTATAGTTGTAAATACAGCATAGATGTGAGTATATCTCGTAGGGAGAATATTAGTAGGGAGAATTTCTTGCACTCTGTACTTGAGACAGTTCCACTGTAAATGTATTGAGTTGTACTCTGTAGGTCTGTATAAACATACCAACTCCACTTTGTCGATGTGATGCTGGCGGTCTAAGGTTTCATGAGTCCGTCTTGAGCGTGGGAAAACTGTACTTTTCAGTAACACATGTTTACTAATAACGTGTTACAATACTCGTTACAGAGAAAAGTAATTGCGATCCAGGACACGTTACTTTGTAACACGTTCTTCCCAACGCTGATTGTCAAGACACAAGTGAGGTTTGCATGAGCTGACATCATTTGTTGCCAGACAGAAATCCTCACAGTGCTGACTATGTGTTTAATGGCTCGTCTTATTTGCTTCAACTTATTTAACTCCAATAAAAATTACGTTGCTAGCTTTGTACACTAAGACACACGTAAACACACACCTGTTTCCCCCGTGTCAAACCGACAGCTGAGGGTTGCGTAACAAGCTCTATCGGGTCTGTTTTTAGTTTGGGTCCTTCTCACTATCAGCGAGCGCATGACTCCAAGTCACACGTCCAGCCGCTTGTTTAGATGGACCCAAGACCGCGACAGTGACGCAGGCACTGGGTCAGCTTTCAACCCCCACTCCGCCATAGCCTGGTGATACTTGAAAGATATTTGATGTGACCGAACACGACTGTTACCTTTCAACCTTTGCTGACTGAGATATGTCCCAGACTGGCATGCATGTTCCGGTTTAGTATTTCCTAATATTATGTAAAATCTCAAGACACACTTTTTTTAAAAACCAGTTGACTGTACACCATATCAAATCAAATTTGTTTTTAAGCACTTTACAGTCGATGAATTGCTACTCAAAGTTCTGTATGCAGGGTACGTACGAGTGCTTGAAATCCTTCAAAATGTTTGAATTTTAATCTTGTGTTTTCAAGGTCAAGTCATGTTTATTTGTATAGGACTTAATTACAAGAAGTGAATGGGCTATACAGACTACAGACTACTATTACACCATCAAGCAAAAGTGCTTGAATTATGGGTGAAGTGCTTGTTCTATCTATCTATCTACCTTGGTCATATCCCTCAAGAGGGGTGACCGACAGCAAGACACATACATACAAATACAAAGAAAATAAAAGGGAAAAAAATAGCAAAAAAACACAAAAATTTCTGGGGACCATGGCCAACCCAATTGCCCAAACACCCAAACAAGTTAGGCACCTCGGCACCTAAGTTGGTCATGCTTTCGTCCCTCCAGATGAAACGGGACACCAGAAAGCGGCCATGTCACTAAGGTCCGAGTGACACAACACACTATTTTGTCCAACCGCAGGGCCCGACAGCTTTCACTGGTTTACCCCTGCCGCATCATACGGGTGCCCAGCCCATCCTTAAGAACGCGTCCACAATCCCACTATCCTTTCACAACACCTCTCCACTCCTTTCTATTACCAACAAGAGCTCTAGCTTCCGTTATATTTAGACCTCTTTCCTGCAGTGCACTCATAACACCATCCATCCACGTCAATCGCGGCCTTCCTCTTGGTCTCCTTCCATTTACTTCTGCTCTGTGGATCCTCTTCAACTTTCGCTCCTCATCCATCCTCTCCATGTGTCCAAACCAACTGAGTACTCTCTTATCAACACGCTTGCTCAGTTCCACGACTACTCCAGTTCTGTCTCTCACAATTTCATTTCTCAGTCTATCCAATCTTGTCACTCCTTACATAGTCCTCAAACACTTCATCTCAAAAACATTCAACTTCCTTCTTAAATCTGCATTCAGGCTCCAAGTCTCTGCACCATACAACACAGTCGGCACAATCACACTCTCATACAGTCCCCTCTTAAGATCCATACTCAGACAGCAAGGCAAAGAAAGGGGGGCGGGAGACCGAAAGGTCTCGCAAACCCTAGTTATAGGGTCAATAAATGTGAGAGGGTGTGGAAGTAAAGCGACTGAGTGGAAGAAAGAGGAGATCGGAAGGATGATGACTAGAAGGAAGGTTGTTGTGTTAGCCTTGAGTGAAGTGCTTGTAAATACTTGAAATTGCTGCCATGTTTCTCAACAAGTCTTCTAAAAATGACGTAGACACTGCTCTCTTGTGGCTTCACTTTGCCATTGCATTTTTCTTCCCTTGTGATTAACGGAATCTGGCATACGTTTGTAAGGTATTTTCCTATGAAGTCAAGTCAAGTCATGTTTATGTGTATAGTCTTTAATCACAAAGAGTCTCAAAGGGCTGCACAGATCAAAGACTATTGCAAACTATTATTACAGACTATTTTGACATCATCCCTTCATCTAAAACCTACTTGAGGGCAAATAATACACATATTATCAACATAAAATATAGATTATTCATATGAAAGTGTCATCTCCCCCCAGGGGTCGCACCCAATAGGACAATAGGACACCTAAACATGGTACTATGAAATGTGTATTGGTGCAAGTATTACGTGTAAATTATAGACACTTATCTCTGCAAAAAATTAAGGTAGCATTTCCCTGTGGTAAATTGTAATGGGGAAAACTTCCTGCAGCTGAAAATGTAAGCTACATATCATTGTCATTTTTACCCAACACCTATATGAGAAGAGATTTGTCTAAAAATTATTGAAACCCATATTGTTCAGATCCACAAATAAATTCACGATTTACTCAAGATCTAAAAATTATGTGTCTCTATAAATGCACACGCACGATTAAAAATTGCATATGTATATTGCAGTCATATTTGTGGCTCTGCAAAATACAGGATAACCATCGATTTTCTTCTTTTAATAATCCTGGAGAAGTTGTAAAATTGTTTTTGAGAGTCATTAAAAAGTGCTTGAATTTTGCAATGCAATAGGTGTATAAAACCATTTAGTGTACAATAAAGACATTAAAATCCCTGCTTTTCCCCCACCCAAAAACCCGGAAACACCTACCACGCACGCAGACAGTGGTTAAAATAAAAATAAAAATAATAAATAAAATATAATTTATGGCAAGGCACAGAGTAACCATGTGAGGAAAGGGACCTTAGGGAAGCTTATCCACACTGATAGGGATAGCAACACGAGGCCTGATGGAAGGATTTAGCAAAGATTAGCTTCATCACAAGTTATATTATTTAACAAGACTGTTAACAAAGCTGTTACACGCTAACAGTCGCTAATGTGCTTGTGACTTGCTAACATTTGCTAATCTGTCTTTTTTGCTGTAAAATTGATAACATGCTGTTTAATTCTAAGCTACCATTTATGCAGAACATTCACTAGCATGTCTGTTTTGAACAAACATTAACATATATGTGTCAGTTTTTAGCTAGCATGGGACAAAATTTGTTTCTGTGCTATTTCATACGAACATTAGCTAGCTTTTTTTTTAATACTTGCTAATTTTGTGCATACCTCAGTGTTTTCTATCCCATTGAAAGTCTCCAGCGGGCCACCAGGGTCTAATTGGTCCAGCCTGGGTGTCTTATTAACCTGTGTTCTTAAAAAAATCGAATAATATTTTTAAACATATTTAAACTCAAAGTTAATCAAAATAACTTTGAGAAATCTCATTTGAAAATAATGCAAAGTCATGGTGTGCTCGCTTGCACCCTGTGTTTGTCCTCCCTCCTGCTTTTTGTTAATTTGTTGATTGGTTAAAAAGCTTTTGTTTTTGTCATGGCTGCTCATTTCTTTGCTAAGCAGAGTATTGTTTTAACCATCCATCCATCCATGATCTGCACCGCTTATCCTCAGTAGGGTCGCGGGGGTGCTGGAGCCCATCCCAGAGTCTTCGGGCAGTTGAGTAAATGCATTACACCTGAACTAACTCACCACGCTATACAAACTCAACACTGCCCTCTAGCGGCAGGAAAGACCTTTTGGTATGCATTTATTCAACAAATCATAACTTTTGATAGAAACGACTTAAAGAATTGCTTCTTTTTTTTGACACATACTCAGAAAAGTATAGCGGGCCAGATTAAATCATCTAATAGGTCACATCCGGCCCACGGACTGTATGTTTGACACACACGTTCTCGATTGTCCTCCCACAGCGTTTTGTAAATTTTTCTGGGAAGCACTGTACTGATAACATGTTGACATAACAGTCAATTTTTACAGTTTCCTCGTATTTTATACAATTTTTAAAATCATTGTAAATTGTGTACACTGTATAACTAAGAATCACTTTTTGTTAGACCAATCTCATCTTGACCATTTTGGCTCTAATCCAGATTTTGTCTCAGTCACTGGTAGCAGACAACAGCGTCATTGTAGATTGCTAATATTGTCACAGAATTTTACAAAGTCTGTCTTGCTTTGAGTAAATAGGTGCCGCATTGTGTTTGTTACGTTTATTCTCACTTGATGAGAGGAATGGCAATCATTCACAAAGGAAGCAATTGGCTGAGGCTAACATTCGCTAGCTATCATGGGCTAACACATAAAGTTCGCTTCTTAATCTGTGGAATCCATTATTTTATTTCCATCGACTTATTTTATGTGGATGCGAAGTTGACATTTGTCTGTTGTTGTAAAAATAAAAAACAACGTGAGCCGAGGAGTGAAATATAATTCGTCAAAGGTTAGTGGGGCGGCTGTGTAATATGAATCTGTTCTCCCAAAAACAGACCGACTTGGAATCTTCACTGAAACTGTAGCTGTTCCCCTCATGTTTCACTTTTTCCTTGAAATCCAGATTCAAATGTTTAACTGTATACACAGTAAACATATGACGTTTATATTGTGTGTGTTTCACACAGGAAGTGTACGTTTGGTGAGCATCAGCTGTGGCAGCCAAAATATTTGGGCTCTCGACAGTCGAGGACTGGTCTACTTCCGGGTCGGAACACAACCACTGAACCCTAACATGATGCTTCCTGCTTGGATCTACATAGACCCACCTGACCAGGTAATATGTTTCTGGAACCCAGATTCCAAATTTCCTCAACTACCTGTTCAAGACCTAGATATCCATAAAAAGCTGTTTAGCTCGTATACACAGTCATTGCACTGCACATTTAGAAATGCTGGTATAATAAATCATCATGTTTATTGCAGCCTGTAGGTGTTCAGCTTGTCAGTATCGAGACAAGTCCAAACGATTGTCATCTCTGGGCGTTGGACAACAGAGGCGCCGTTTTTGTCAGGACCGGACTTAGCGATGAGATGCCTGTCGGGACCAATTGGGACCTGGTTCCAGGTCTGTTTGTCTTCAACTCCTCAATGACTTTGTTTACATGCAGGCAATTATTGTAAATGGTCTGCATTTATATAGCGCTTTTCAAGTCAATGAAGACCTCCCAAAGCGCTTTACAATGTGCTTCACACTTACCCATTCACACGCACACTCACACACCAATAGGGAGTCAGCCATGCAAGGCTTATTGGGGGCATTAGGGATTCAGTGTATTGCCCAAGGACACTTCGACATATAGGATCCAGGAATCGAACCTGCGACCTCTTGATCCCAGGACGAGCGCTCTACCTCCTGAGCTAATGCCACCCATAATCAGATTGGAAACTGAGTGTTGGATTTCTGGAGAGAACGGAATGAAGGTTTTACATGCTTAGAGATAAACAAATCACCCTTTTCCATGGCGTTTGAGAGTAGTGCGATTACAAACACTAGAGCGACATCTGTCTTTAACTTTTGACATTAAATAAAGGAGGATTCCATCCATGTCATGCACTTAATCCAACGAAGTCCCGTTAGCTTATTTGCAGTATATCTTTCGTTTACAATACTGCTAGGCAAAACCATAAACTTACACAATTCGTGGATGGATACAACTGTGACATCCATTGTATATAGATGGATACACCTTCGGTATTTTCACCACGGAGGCAGAAAATAAATCTGAAATGTCCTGGAGGATTCAACCATTACATACGAGGATTTTTTTAGCGAGCAGGACAGCATTTGCGTGCATCATTCGTCTCTGTACTTCAAGACCCACAGTGCCTTGGGGAAAACAAATATCCCAGTTGAGGGAAACTGTACATGCGCACAAGCGATCGTAGTATTTGTATGCGTGTATATGCATGACCCATGGTAGGATGAAAGGGCTAAACCGCACATTGCTATAGGTAAACCCGCAGTGGGACTAAGATCTTATAGGATTATTGTGCATGTTTACATGGATTTACATAATCAAATTACTGGCATTTTTTTGTTTTTAATCAGATGATTACCTGCATGTTAACGTACCTTTTGTCAGTCTTTGTCCTTGGCTCAATGGTCTTGTTGACCCCTTCAGGTCTAACTGTTAGTCAACTGGTTCTAAGTTGCCGGACAGTTTGGGTCCGGTGTGTCAATGGAGACCTAGCCCGGCGTTACGGTGTGTCTGATAGAAACCCGGCTGGAGACTATTGGAAGAAGATCCCAGGAAATGCCAACTGTTTGACCGGTATGACTTTTTTTTCACTCCAATATAGAAAAGGAAAATTTACTGGGTCCTTTGGTTTTATGTTGTGTTTTAAAGTAGGACGGCAAAATTCTATACTCAGCACAAATTACTGTAAAAATATTTAAATATCTCAGAAATTCACAAATTTGGAGGCTGGTGCTGAATCAAGAACTTATTGACTGTGTGTATCCTCCAAGCCAAACTCCATTTTTTTCTTTGTTCCCACAGTCACTCCAGATGATGAACTATGGGCAGTAACTTCAATTGGTGGATTGGCCCGTCAAATGACAAAGCTCCTCCCACAAAAGCCCCGCCGGCCCGGCCATTTCGGGACAAATGGCGGCGGCGACGATGGTGACGACGAATGGGAACTCCTCTGATGATACTGTTTCACCTGGACATCTGTAAAATAATGATCACTTTTTATTCCCAATACTGTCGCGGAATGATGCTGGACTCGTAATGAGCTTATCATCCTGGGAACGTGATCTTTCACATTACTAGTTGCACTTTAAAGTTTCTTAACTGGTCTTACAGTTGCTGAAGATGGCCCCTGATCAAAGGATTGCATAGGAACCATGAGGAGTACCATGAGGAGTTTTAGTCAAGAGGAAATTTTCCTGGAGACGAATCACCGCTTGATGTACTCAAAAGGGACTACATTGGTATAGGACCTCTTTTGGTGGTGTTAGATATACTCTAATAGAATATTAATTCACTGATCTATTAAATCACTCAAGTTAAATTCGGTGAAACTGTGTTCGATAACTCTTAATAAGGAATCGGACCTCCTCCACTTTGTGACGAACTACAAAAACAAACCTCAACAGACTTAAAAAACCTCAAAACTACTTGATAGACTCACCTGGTCAACATTAAGTTGATGGAATCACATTACGGACATTGTAACTGATGGACTCCACTGGATTGTAACTCTTGGGAAAATCTGGAATATTTAGCCTCAGGAAGGCCTCTATCGTTTACTTTGAGTATTCCACACTATCAAGTTGGACTCTGACCGGTATTCTGGTCATCAACCAACAGCAAAGGACTACAAACCCACACACGCACTTCTTTGAGGTTGACTGCTTAACTATGACTCTTCAAACTTACTTCAACACATATTAATCCACTTTGGCGGATTTGGGATTATATGGCCCTGCAACTGGCTGGCAACCAGTTCAGGGTGTCCACTGCCCACTGACCGTAGATAGCTCGGATGGGCTCCAGTACCCCTGAGACCCTACTGAGGATAAGTGGTGCAGAAAATGGATGGATAGAATTATCTGGACTTTATCGGAAAATAGTACATTCTGGATCGCAGTGGATGACTGGTGAATTCGGCTGCATCACAGTTCAGAGGGTCTGGCTTCAATTCCATTTACCAGCCTCTTGTGTGGACGTTGCATGTTCTCCCTGAACCTGTGTAAGTTTTTTCACATACAAAAACATGCATGGCATGTGGATTGGCGAGTCAAAATGTCCCCAGCAATGAATGTGTGAGTAAATGCTTGTCTGTCTCTGCGTCCCCTGTGATTAGCTGGCAACCAGTCCAGCATATCCCCTGCACACAGGCCAATGTCAGCTGGGAGAGGTTCCAGCACTCCCACGACCCCGGTGAGGATAAAGAGGCTAGAAAATGAATGAATCGATCACACTTTAATCTCGGAAGTAATGTCCTGTTATGCTTTGATTGATTGAAAACTCACTCAGAATGTATTGGACACAAAAAACTGCTGATTCCTACATCAGTTCAGTATGTTACACTTTATTGCACAATCCAAACAAAAACTATCTACACAGAGTTATGGTTTAAAATCAGGGATCACACTTTTACTTCATCGCAAACACCCTCGTGGTTCAATCTCCTTCCATGGTAAAATACATCCGAGTTTAGTTAACTGTGAGGCTGAAGGAAAGCAAGCAGCTGGCTCATTTTGACCTGGGATGGACTCTCAAGTCTTGAAAGCTTGAAAGAGTCTAGATATCAGGGCCAGATGGGTCACACAATCTGACGTCTGCTGACTTGACTAACCGTCTAAAACTTTTATGACCAGACTTCGAAAATTAGCTGCACTTTAATGTACTCTTAACACTAATGGTAGTAGGTCAGACTTGGGTTAGGAAGAGAAGGGATGCTGTTCTACTATGTGTTGAGTTGTTGGAAACACATCTATGAACATATTAAAAACAGCTGCTGACACCAAGTCAAAGACTTGAGTCCTCTGCTTTATTACACAATCTCGAAAATATACACCGGCTCGTCGTGATCTAGATTTGAGGACCAGAGGAGTCTTTAAAATCCCCAAAACATGATCAAGTTTCAGTTTGTTTCCACGGCAAAGGAAAGTCCAATGTCAGTTCACTGTGAGGCTGCAGGAAAACCGGCAACTGGCTCATTTGAGCGGGGACGGACTGGGCTAAGATCCTGAGAGCTTGCAGGAGAAGTGGCGGTGGAGCTTGACTGCTCAACCAGTCGAACACTTCCCGTCCTAGGAGACTTTTCCAGCGCTGAGGTTCCTCCAGCAAACGGCCTGGTGCCACCGGCTCCGGCGTGAAAAGGAGAAGCAGGTCCAAGCAGTTCCTGGCGTTCCGGCGCTCTGCCACACCAGAACCGGAGAGTCTTATCAGCGCGGCGTCTAAGGTGTCCGGCCGTGCTCCGTGAGCCAGGAGAAGCAGCAAACAATCGGCTCTGGACAACTCCACTGCCAATTGCACCGCCGTCTTCCCTGCATCTGCACCATGTGCACAGCCTCCGCAGCTGTTCAGGTACTCCTGACGCCAACCTTCAGGAGCTGAGTCCTTCAAAACGTCCACCATCAAACCCAGGATAGTGGTCCGGTTGTAGCGTACCGCTACGTGCAGATGCACGGACCCACTACTTCGGCAAACCCCACATTGGGACACATGAAGCGCCTTGACGGAAAAACTTCTGAGAAGGTAGCGTGCATAGTCTTGATGGTCATGCACCACCGCGTACATGAGAGCATCACCTGGAGAAAAGGAGCGAGGGTGGCCGTCATCCCAAAGGAACACCTCCATACTTCGCATGTCTTCCAGAAGCCATGCTGGAAGGTGGTCTCGCACTGCGCAGTAGAAAGCGAAGGCGGTGCGCTCGCAGTGCCGCTGAGACGGAGAGAGGCTGGGTGGGTGCGGTGGGGACGAGAGCAACCACGGCATCACGATTCTTTTGGCAACTTCAGGAGTGTTCTTCTTCTTCTAATTCAAGTTTAACGGTCAGGAGGGTTCTGATTTGTGAGCTTATTGTGTCGCTCCAGCATGCATCCCTGCAGCTTTGAAACATTTATAGTCTGCAAGCAGTCCAGCCCTTCCCTCCGGCTCCTCTTGTCGCCCTTGGGTGCGCCCATGTGAGAATGTTTGTTTCGGGTAGTGGGGTGTCGTTCGCAAACGGAACGGCTCAAAGAGATGGCTCTTTAGAGTGTGCGATGGCAGCCAGCGTCCCACCTATCAAGAACCAGTTCCCTTCGAGACGCTTTTCTTATCTTGAGATTGGTTAACGTGGTTTTTTTTCAGAGATTCTGTGTTGACTTAAAGGATTTATATTTTTGCTTTTCTTTTTTCCACTTTTGTTTCTTCTTTTGCAAGTTTTTTGTGCGTTTTTTTTAATGATCTTTTTTTTTTTCTATTTTCTTCTTTTTTCTTTCTTTTTGTATTTTTTCCTATTTTTGGACTTTTTCCTTCTTTTTGTGTCTTTTTTAAACCTTTTTCTTTTATTATCCCCTCTAGCCTTTTACATCTTTTCTTTTCTTGGCCTTTCCTTTTTTATCCTAATCTTTTTCTTTTCTTTTTTCTCTTGTGTCTCCCCCCTTCCTTTTTACTTATTTTTTTCTGCTTTTTTCTTCATATTTTTCTTTTTTATACTTCTCTTGTTTCGGGTTTTTCTAGCCTTTTATCTGTTTTTCTTGCTTTTTTCGTTTCTCTTTCTTCTCCATTTCTTATTTTATTTTTCCTTCTTGTGCTCCGTTTTACCAGCATTTTACTTATTTTTCCTTTGCTTTTTCCCTCTTTTCTGTTCTATATGCTTTTTCAGAGCTTTTTTTCTACGTTTTTCTTGTTTTCCTTTTTTCCTCATTTTTCCTATTATTTTGTTTTTGTTTCTTTTTCATTTTTTTCTTGTTTGCTTTATTTGTTTTTACTTGCCCTCATGTAGGTTTTGGATGTGGGGATGGTGTAATAATATTTTGTAGTTTGCAATAGTCTGTGGTCTGTGCAGACCTCTGAGACTCCTTGTGAATAAGGGCTATACAAAAAAACATGACTTGACTTAATTGTATCAGTGCATCCCTCATTGATGATTTTTTTCTCTGTTTCGATTGAATGTACTCTTCATGTAAGACATCTGCCGTCAAAAGTGCCCAGCGTGCCAAAACTCGTCCCCCCAGAGGAATGTTTCTGAATCAGGAGGATGTTGTTTCGCTGTCTTCCTCCTGTGCTCACGGTGTCCTTTTTTTTGTTCTATTTGCTTTTAACTTGCTTTTTTTTTTTACATTTTTCTTTTTTTCCTCATTTTTACTTTTATTTTGTTTTTGTTTCTTTTTCATTTTTGTTTTGTTTGCATTATTTGTTTGTTTTTTGAGTTTTTACTTGCCCTCATGTAGGTTTTGGATCAGGGGATGTTGTAATAATAATTTGTAGTTTGCAAAAGTCTGTGGTATGTGGAGCCCTTTGAGACTTTTAGTGATTAAGGGCTATACAAAAAAACATGACTTGACTTCACCTTAAAAGTCATTTAATGTATACTGTACAATAATATTTTGAAATGCATGCATTAAAACAACAAAAACAATCTGAAGAGCCTTTTGGCAGCCGAAAAAAAACGGCTCTTTTTTTAATGAGAAGGCCGAGAGAGCCCGCTCTCTTAAAAAATAGCCGGAATTCCCAACACTCATTTGGGGGCCCGAAAAGAGGGCGGGGTTAAGTGCGTATCTCAAATTGCAGGCATAACAAACTCGACCCGATCGATTATCGTTGCATGGTCTGTCTGCATAGCAGACTCCAAAAACTCGTGCATCAAACGGACACGCGTGTTATTGATTTGAAATGGATATTCTACAAACTTGTGAGTGCTTTCACGCATAATACAAAACAAACAAGACCATTCAACAGATAGAATTTCAATTATCTCCACTTTTTTTTGAAGTTTGCAAAGTTTTGATGTTACTCTTTTTAAATAATATAACTACCTCACTTGTTTTCCTCCTCTATTGTAGTCTTCTACTAATATTGTTCTTTTCGGGTTACTGGCGAGTGACATCTAACGGTTAAAAGTTACGTTACAACTGTGCAAAATAAGAGTGATGCTGAACACATTTTAATTTTTCAACAATAGTTAATAAAATTATCACTGTGATTATGTAAAAATAAATCTTTTGTAGATTACACAAACGGAAAGGACCATGATTAAAAATAATTATAAATATACAAGCTGTTTTGATTGACGTTTTCATACCTACGAACACTACCGCTTTGGATAGATAGATAGATACTTTATTCATCCCCGTAGAGAAATTCACACTTCCGGTAGTATCCTTGTGTTGAAAAATAAAATAAAGATATAGAATACAAAAATACCCAATATAACGTTTTGCTATAGAGTATTTAAATAGTGCTACAGAAAATACACCCTGTAATAAAAAGGGTAATGTGCAAATGTGGGTGTGGGGTTTAATGTGCGCGTTTACTCTCCTGGGTGGAGTTAAAGAGCCTCGTGGCATGAGGAAGAAATGATCTCAGTCTGTCCGTGGAACAAGACTGTGATAGCAGTCTGTCGCTGAAGCTTTGCGCTGGACAAGCACTTCTCCCATTAAAAACAACTACCGATTTAAAAAAATTAATGCTGTTTCAGAATTTAACAGCAGAAATCTTGACTCTAGTGTAGTTCTGTGGTAAGTATATGGCGGCTTTATTTTGAAGCAAGCCTGTGTTCATGAATAAACCGTTCCAGAAATCGCTTTAATATTTTTGGTAAAAGTTTGCCACTTCTGGTTCCAAACAAGCACATATTGTTTGTTCTATAATATTCTGGAGACTTAGTGTTTAGCGCATAAAATGGAGGGCTCGATAAAATCTAATGTCAAAATGTAAATACATGCATTTGACACACCCCGCCACACATGTATGTATTATCACTCTGATATTGTACAAATATAATCTGTAAATTATACAATTGCAAAGGAATACGTTGAAAAAACTAAGAAATATACGGTATGTTTTTTTTTACAATGTGTGTGTTGAATTTCGGGAGAGTTTCGCAGTTTTATTTGCTGTTGTTGATGCCAGATATTAAAACTTCAATTTTATTGTAAAAAATGCTATATACTCAACATGAAATTACTTCCTCTTCTCCGCGTGCAAACATGCAATAGATAAGGCACAAAACAAATAACCAATAGCAGCTAAAACATAGCAACAAGTTTTTATCTGTCTTTTTTGGGTCAACATAAGTTAAAAAAAAAGGTTTGGAAAAATGAAAAGTAAAGTCAGAATCTAAACAGAGCAGTTTTGCATTCACTTGGCAGAAGGCAGGGGGAAGGGAGGTGGTAAAGCAGGGAGAGTCCTCACAGCATAATGGAAGAGGCTGTCCTTTGGCCTGCTGGTTCTGGTTAAGAGACTCTGCAGTCTTTTCCCTGACAGTAGCAGTTAAAAGAGGCTGTGCTTTGCGAGTGAGTTGTAGATGTCTAGAAGGGGCGCGTAGGGGACACTAATGACTTTTTCTGCTGTTCTCATGATGTGTTGCAGTTTCTTTCAGCAGGACACAGTGGAAGAAGCTGGTCAGGATGCTCTTGATGGTGCCTCCATAGAATGAGAGCATGATGGGGGTCTGGGCACTTGCTCTTCTGAGTTTGCGAAGAAGAAAATACAGGCGTTAGGGTTTTTTCTGGCAAGGGTTTTGATGTTATGGCTCTAGGACAGGTCTTCGCTGATATGCACACCCGGGAAATCGGAACTGCTCACCCTCTCCACCGCTGCAGCGTTGATCGTGAGCGGGGCATGCTTGGTGTATTTATAATGCTTTAGAATTTGAATTACAATTGTCTTTATTGTCAACGTGGTGAACATTGTCTACAACGAGATTAGACATGGACGCCAGGATAAACGTAATTAAAGGGACACTGATTGGACACTAGATGTCACTGTACTGGGCCACAACCCTAGTGAGTAAAAGCAGTGCAGAAAATCGATGCCCCTGCATTGGGGAGCCTCCTTGTATGTAGAATGAATACACACTTCTCAACCTTTGAACATTTTTTTAGATTGTGAAAACAATCAAGTCAAAGAAGAAAATAATTGCGTAATATGAAAATATTTTTTGAGTGCCTGCTTTTGAGGCACTACTTAAAGGTACAGTAAATTTGAGTTTTTCCTTACCCTCAAGTAGGTCTTAGATCAGGGGATGGTGTAATAATAGTCTGCGGTTTGCAATCATCAGTGGTCTGTCCAGAACTTTGAAGACTTTGAGACTCCTTGTGATTAAGGGCTATACAAATAAACATGACTTGACTTAAATGATTCAAACGTTATATTTCTAACTTTCTTTACCAGTATTATTTATTATCCATGCAATTAAGTAATTATTGTTGTTTGGTTACACAATTTTTCAAAATAGTTTTAAAACGAACTTTGGTTATAAGGCTGCAGTTTAAAGCAGTAGTAAGGGGCTTATATGCAATGTAGGCTTGTATGCGAGAACTTTATATACGGTACTTGTAGTCATCATGGTTTTGCTGGTCTTTTTTTAAAAGGTTAATATATTCGGCTATATTTACTTTAAACAGCACAATCCTTTTATTCGATACATTTGAGAAGATGATTTTTTTTTTCTTTATTATTAGGGTGGAATGGTGGGTCCCGACGTCAGACCAGTTCAGAGCCAGTGTTTTTTAACACATCCATTAAAAAAAATAACTCTGGAAAAACTACAAATTCTTCTTCGTCTACTTTTTCATTTTACTTCCGGTCCCTATTTCCGGTTTCTACTTTCCTCCAGTTAGTTTCTCGCTCACTTTTTTTCCCCCCTGAAGCCTTCCTGTACTGTCTTGGCCCGCTGGAGTTGGCTTTCAAGTCGGCCTTACTTCTTTCAGGCGTCGCTCTCGTTTCGCCCCATGGCGCCCATGTTCGACAGACAAGCCGAAACGGCGGCAGCGGCGACGGGCAAGAGACGAGGTCGCGGCCCCGGAGCGGCGGTCACCATCGGCGGGAAGAGCGTGTCCGGTAATGGAAGCAGTGGCCGGGGCTGCTGGGAAGATGGAAGTTCAGGCTCCAGTAGTGACGATGAGAACGGTGGGTAGGATTTGTCCTAAACCTGTGCAAAAAAAATCAAGAAAAACTTCCCCAGTTTTGTTTTATATCTTGTGATTGCGTTTCCTCGGTGTACAGGAGGAGGGGGGATGCGCGTTGGAGCGCAATATCAAGCCGTAGTTCCGGACTTTGACCCAGGTAAGAAAGTAAAGCTTTGTAGGGGTAACCTCCAACAACCCACTCGCACTGCAAAAACAATTTTGATCAAACAGTTAATGGTAGTTAACTAAGTATTTTACTGTGGTGTACAACAACTATTACTATGTATTAACTTACTATTCTTAAAAGGACGTGAAGTACTTTATAATTATAATTATATTCATTGTCATCAATAACCATGTAGTAAACATTGCTTACAGCGACGTGGTACCCCATAAATTACATGGACTAAAACATTTCAAAGAGAAAAAAAAGAAGATATATATATATATATATATATATATGTATACCGCAGCCATATCCCTCTAGTGGGAGGTGGCTAGAGTCATTTCTGTCTCTTTTTGGGAGATTGATACAGAGGAGGGGATTCCCAGCCCCCTCGCTCAACCCGACGCCAAGCAGGGAGGTAACGGGTACCAATGTTTAAGACTTAGGTATGACTCGGCCGAGGCTTGAACCACAACCTCCCAGTCTCGGGGCGGGCGCCATACCCCCAAGTCCACCGAGCTGGTTTGTCCATTTATCTATAGACCGACGCCATATCCCCCTATGGCTAGATTCAAGAACATACTCACATTCACCAAACATTCATTCCCCTTCGCTCTTCCTAGCCTGACACCGAACATCAGCCCACAGCACAATAAGGGTTAAGTTGCTGTGCCATGCAATCCTTCGGCAGCAGAGAAGCCCGACAGCATACACTGGTTTAGCCCGTCCGCATCGTATGCGTTGATATCGGTCATTCTTAGCTATCCTTCGCCGTTCACATCTATGTCACTCGCCAGGAGGTAGAGCGCTCGTCTTGGGATCAAGAGTTCGCAATTTTGAATCCCGGCTCCTCCGTGTTACATGTCGAAGTGTCCTTGGGTAAGACACTGAACCCCTAATTCCCCCAATAAGCAGGTTGGCGCCTTGCATGGCTGCACGGCCGCTATTGGTGTGTGAGTGTGTGTGAATGGGTAAATGTGAAGCACATTGTAAAGCGCTTTGGGAAGTCTTCATTGACTTGAAAAGCGCTATATAAATGCAGATCATTTCATTTCATCCCTAGCAGACACTCTTGGATCCATCAAATTAACAAAACTCACATCCAGAGCACGTTTCACCCCATCCATCCATCCAACCATATTTGGGCCTTCGTCTCATTCCATTTCCCACACACTGGTTTACCCCCTTCGCATCACAAGCGTCAGTTTAGGTCATTCTTAGCTATCCTTCGCCATTCACATCTATCCCTAGCACATACCCTTGCAATCATTAAAATAACAGATCTCACATCCAGAGCACATTTAACCCCATCCTTTCATCAACCATCAATAGGGCTTTCCTCTCATTCTGTTTACCACCACTTTCGTACAAAAAAAAAAAGATACTAAGGTAGATGGACAATATTTATAATGTAGTTTTTATACACACACACACACACATTTAATTATACATACGCAAGATATTTTGTCTTGGTTAGTCCTTTCACGGTCTCCGAGCCGGTTAGTCTTGCTTTTAAGGGACTTGTAACGTCTGTCCGAGGGTAGCTGATCAAAGAGGTAGTGAAAGGAGTCTTTAATATATCATTTCTGGTTTTACTGCGGTAGCACAAGATGACAATGTACTCCAGATTAAGCAGACAGCAACCGATGATTTCCTGGGTTGTGTTGCTGACTCTCTGTAAGGTCCTCTGTGTACCCAGCATACCACATTGTGATGCCGTATGCCAGTGTGTCTCCACTGTGGCCCTGTAGGATTAAACAAGTCTCTTTAATGCAATTATTGTACACAATGTTCTAGTGTCAGCTGTGGGTTGCTTGGTACCGGGCCGCACAGAAAAGTAAAACTTGCAATGGGTTACAGTCAGTGCTGTCTTAGCAGAGCGTGCACCAAATGACCTCTTTACTGCAACTTATAGTCCCAGGCGGTCTCCCTTCTGACTACCAACCAGGCCTACTACTAGTAAAAAATTTACATCGTTAAGCATGTGAAAATTACGCTGTCAACAAATGACTTTAATCATGGCCCCACCTATTCAGCGACATGGTACTGTGATAGTGTGATAATGAGATAAAGTCTAATGCCTTTACCTATGTCGTCTACATCCCAAGTTATCTAGTGACTACACATTGGATTTAAGCTAATTCTTATCGTTATTAGCACTGTTGCTGTTGTCAATACTAATGTTATTAATGAGGCAAACCGCAAGAACATTGTCACAGATTAAACTGGTCCATTGTATAGAAAATGTTGGGGGACCACTGTTCTAATGAACATCTTAAATCTGATCATTGTCAATCCTTCTTCTTGTAAATATAGTTAATAATTTTGCATGGTTCTTTTATGGACGATGAAAAAAATTATTTAAAAAAAAAAGAAGCTGAAAATGTGTAAAATTCCAAAGTTTCTATAATCATTAAAAAAATGACTGTCAAAACAATTGACATTTATTTTTTAATTGATTATTAATTTGTGTTTGATGAGCTTAGTGCTGCAACCAGAAAACTTAATTTATATGGTAATGTATCTAATGACGCAAATAGTTGGATGAAAATTTCCATCATTTTACTTGAAATATAAGAAAATGTATAAGCATAAAAGACTTGTCGGTATCAGTAATTTGCTTTGTTACATTTTTCCACAAATTGGCCAGACATTTTTCACCAAAGTGGATCTATATTTGCATATCTTGAGTTCGCTTTGATTCGGTAAATCAGACTGCACATTTTTAAGAAGCTAAAATCTTTGATTCGGACTGGTCAAGTAAATCAATCCTTGTTTATTACACTAATAATACTGTTGTGGGCTGAATCAGATGATGACTAGAATGCGTGTGTGTTGGCAGAGGTGGCGAAGACTTGTCAGCTCTCTCACAGCATGGGCATGCTGGTGTGGAGTCCCAGCAACAGCGTTCAGCAGAGTCAACGTAAGACATTTTTCTTTTGGACATGTTTTTACTTTGTCCCAGCTGTAACATTTTGCACTTTAAGTGTTACATTTAGAGTTTCAGTTGAAATGTAATACGTGGTATGCATAGCATGATAGCAAATTCCTCTAGAAACGATACTACAGGGGTCACCAACCTTTCTGAAGCCGAGAGATACTTTTTTTGTTACTGTTTTGCACCAAGGGCTATCAGTTTGGTATGCATTCCCGGCGCGGGCGTCAGTTATGCCCCGTGATCAAATTTTTACCTGCCTGTGGCCTCTGTCATAAACTTAATAATATGTGACCTGCCAGTAATTTTGACCGCAGTTTAAAATCAATTTGTACCACACAAAAAAAATCTCTATTTCACCAGATGATTGCAATACCCCTTTGACCACCTTGCCCATGGCTTTCTGTGAGAATTTTAGCGATCCTATTTCCGACATGGCCACTGTAAATAAAAAAGGGAAAGTTCACTGTGGGCCGCCACCTCCAGGACAAGTCGAAATAGGAGTACTTTTTCACCGAAATCCGAAACAACTCCGTCCACCTAATGTGCCAAGAGACTGGCTGTTTTCAAATAATTTAATATCAAGAGGCACTGCCACACTAAACATCCTGACTACAAAAAGCTAACGGGAAACAAACACTGTGAAAAAGTGAAGCAACTGGAAGCTGTTTTAGCGGCACAGCACCGCTTGTTTACGAGACCCCGCTGTAGGGCTGCTCGATAAACCGAAATCGAATCGATATTGCGATGTGACATAGTGCGATAGTGTAACCGCAAACCACTGCGTTTTTTTCAAGGATTCATTGTTCAAGTTTTTTATTTGATTGACGGAGTAATTGGCCAACAATAATTGTCAAATTTCGTGGTTTAACAGCACCAGCCCATCAGAACCAGGTATTTAATGGCATCAACCAATAAAGACGAGGCTAAGTTTGCATGACGTGTATGCACGACTTTGATTGGCTGGCGTGTAGCTTGCCGCTCTGTAAATTGTTTTCGTACGCTGAAAGAAATAGCCCTCCCATTTCGTTTTCCTTTTGTATGATGACAATAAAGACCATTTATTCAGTTGCAATTCAGTTTTTTTTTGTACATCTCTAGTTGACATTTTGTTAAAGACATATACTTTCTGTCACTAAGTACGTCATCTCAAGTTATGTTTGCATGTCACTGCATGTTCATATTCCCCGAAAAAAAAAACTAGCACAGAAAATGCACTTTTCTTTTAAAATCAAAAATCTCATCGAAATTGCAATGTAGGTCTGAAAAATCGCCGGTCAAATAAAAATGCTACAAATGCGAGCTATGAGATTGCGATGCTGATCGCCAAGCATTGCAAACCTTTCACAGAGGATGACTTTAGTAAACTGTTCAAAGAATGCCAGGGTGAATAGTCGGCCCTCACACATTTTCAGCAAACTAAATCTGGCCTGCTTTCTGAAAAGTTTGAACATCTCTGCACTAAATAATCTGCTTTGTGAGTCATTTACACCTATAAGTTATTGACTCATTTTTTAAAGAATGTTGGAATGAATTGATCACATATTGGAAAACTCAGATTATTTATGATTTATTTCCTGGAAAATCACATCATGACCATCACTGGTGAGCTATTTTCAGAACCCATGTGCGGGCTACTCAGGCATCCTTACAGGGCACCACGTTGGTAGCCCCTGCCATAGCCTTACATGATAGTGTCAATTTATTAATTTTTCAGTTTTTTATGGCACTCATAAAGTTAGATTTGAAGTATTTAAGTTAACAAAATAATTGTATCAGTGGCGTGTTGATAGTAACCCATTCTAAGCTTTATTTTGCTTTCTTTCAGTGGATGAATACATATCGATTGCCAAAGACAAACACGGATACAACATGGAACAGGTAAGTAAGGTTTTGATTTAATCACTTTCTTACACTTGTTGACGCTAAACCATGATTTAGGGGTGATTAATCGGCCATACGATTGGTGAGGATAAATTTGAATTACAATGGTGAAGTGATATGTTGAAGTCATAAAACAAACCCAAAATATTCCACACATCGCTTGGATTTTGATACCTCATCTCATCTCTCATCTCATTAGCTACACCGCTTATCCTCAGTAGGGTCGCGGGGGTGCTGGAGCCCATCCCAGCAATCATCGGGCAGTGGGCAGGGGACACCCTGAACTGGTTGCCAGCCAATCGCAGGGCACACGGGGACAGACAACTCACTCGCTCATTCACACCTTGGGACAATTTGGACCGGCTAATTCACCTGAATCGCATGTTTTTGGAATGTGGGAGGAAACCGGAGTGCCCGGAGGAAACCCACGCAAGCACGGGGAGAACATACAGACTCCGCACAGGAAGTCTGGAGCTGGACTTGAACCTACGCAGGAGGTTCCCAAGACATGAACTGTGCCGCACATGTGCTAACCACTGCGCCGCCATGCTGGATTTTGATACCATTTATGTACAAATGCTGCGATTTTGTTCATTTTTAACCTGTTTCAGGAATCTCATTTGGGATTTTTCTTGTCTCGATGACACATTTAGCGTAACCTTCTTATAACCATTGTAATAAGCATAATACAAAAATACTGTTGTTCCAGTAAATAATAGGACTCTGATACATTTTTTTATTAAATGAAATGCAGTGAAATGATAAGCATTTATATAGCGCTTTTCAAGTCAATGACTTCCCAAAGCACTTTACAATGTGCTCCACATTTCCCAATAGCGGCCTTGCAGCCATGTAAGGCGCTAACCTGTTTATTGGGGGTATTAGGGGTTCAGTGTCTTACCCTAGGACACTTCGACATGTAACACGGACAAGCCGGGATTCGAACTGGGATCCTTTGATCCCAAGACGAGCGCTCTACCTCCTGAGCTGCGGTCTCGTTTGCCGATGTGATGGCGATACACAACCCATGAATAAACATTGATACAAGGGGGATTACCTCATGTGCGGTCCCTTCTGAAGGTTTCTTCATTTTCTTCATGTTTAAGTTTTTGAGTTTTTCCTTGCCCTCATGTCGGTTTTAGATCAGGGGATGGTGTCATAATAGTCTGTGGTTTGCAATAATCTGTGGTCTGTGCAGCCCTTTGAGAATCTTTGTGATTAAGAGCTATACAAATAAACATGATTTGACTTGACTACTCATACCAGTAGTACAAGAAATACAGTGATTCTTCATTTTGCGGGGTTTACCTACTAAAAATGTAATAGCCTTTTAATTTTTTTACCATTATTATACAATAAAGTACTCTACAATACATTGAAACCAAATAAACAAAACCATTCTAAAGTATTGGTATAAGAAATACAAGTATTTGATTTTAACTTGTCTTTGAAGATGACATGTATGTTTATGGTTTGGTTTGATTTCATCAAATACATTTCCCCCCACAAGGCATTTTTTGGCTGTTACTCCGAAGCGACTTATAGTCTGGAAAATACTGAAATTAACATGGAAAAGGCCCTCATTGGGGATACTGGTAAATGATTTGACTAGATTAACATTAGATTAATTGTAAAGAAGATTGCAGAGTTTGGTAGTAACAGAGTACATTTACTCCGTTACATTTACTTGAGTACGTTTTGGGAAATTTTGTACCCCTAGGAGTATTTTTAAATCCATATATTTTTACTTGAGTAAATGTTTGGGGAAAAAAAGTACTTTTACTCCGCTCCATTAGGCAACATTAGAGTCGTTACTTCAATACTTAATAAATCCCCTCCACGTAAGTATGCGTCTGTCTGTCTCCGCTAAGGCGCATTTATTTTTATGCAGTTCTTCGCCAGGCGCTACCATTTTTGACCAATCAAACATAGCAGTCTTGTCAGTCTTGTCACGTGTCCATATTCCACTTCAGTGGGGGAAATTTTGTATACCGTTGAAACAGATCGAAAATGTTGCTTAGCAATACCGACTATAAGAACACGGAGGTGGAGGAGCACCCATGGCCTCACCTCAAAAGCATGTTTCCCTTAAAAAGGGTGCCAAACACCAGCTACAATATGCAATGTCTCCTTTGTTCAGGTTCAAAGGCTAGCTTGTTGTTCTGCGTGCAGAGCCTGTTAAGATACGTTTTGGGGCTTTAAATGTGCTTAATTTATTTATTAGATTCATACTATTTCTATTATATTATTTATTAAAGCACTTTAATTTATGTTGATTATATTATTCTACTTTTAAATTAAATGTTTCTTTTGTTGTTGATTGGATGGACTTTGATAATTTGATGTGATTGGTTGTTAAAAAAAAATCAATAAATACGACGGTGCTACAGTTAGCAGGCCATGCCATCAATTCACATTTTTACCTGTTTTGCTGTTTGGCATGCAGCATTGTCCTGCATGAAGACCGCAGGCTGATTGAGCGATGAAGGCAAGTAGGGAACCATGTGTTGTTGAAGAAGGTTCTGATACACCTTTGCCTTTGTTCGACCATGTAGCAGTATGAGAGGCTAGACTCCTGCTGCAGAAAACATGCCCCAAACCATGACACCACCTCCTGGCATAAAAGTAATTGTCAGTTCTCTTGTCTGTGAATTTGTGTCACCATACAGACTTGTTCTTGTTCTGTTCTTTTTAAAACGTCAATAAAAACCTTAATGTAACTGCTAAACTCCAGTGTTTGAGTTACCTATCTTACAACCCAGACTTCAAATGAGCAGGAAGAAAAGTAATTACTTCCTCTTCACTACCCCTGAATGAACAGGTTTGACACTATGCTCTTCTCGAAAGTTATTTTTTTTGTTTGATTTTGCTAATTTACACACAGGGAACGCCAGCATGTTTGACTTTGGGGATTTTTTTTTTTTTAATCTTTCCCGAAATAAAGTGTAATCTCACCTCCACTACACTAGGGTGCAGTGGCGTTTACATAGGCAGTGGTTTCTTTACATTTAGCCACCGCACATTGCAATAAGCACTGAGCATAAGAGTTGAGTATGAAGTGTAGACACGAAGTGTAGCAGGCCCTCAAGTGACACCATGAAAAAATGTTTAACGCTGATGCAGAGACAGGTATAGAGAGACGGGGTCAACAGACAAGCAAAAGTCTCCTCCCGAAAGCTAGGACGAGGAAGTGTACTTTTTTACTTTTACTCAATTATTTGGATGAGTACTTTTACTTCTACTTGAGTAATATTATTCTGAAGTAACAATACTTTTACCTGAGTAAAAATTTTGGCTACTCTACCCACCTCTGGAAGATTGTAGGACCACGAGACTTGGTAAAAAAAAAATCAGGTTTTGGTGTTTGCGTGCATGTGTTTTCCCCCTACTTTGTCAACAATGTACTGATTTATTTACCCTTTTTTTAAATTGGTGCCTTGCGGTTTTCAGGCCTTGGGCATGCTGTTTTGGCACCAGCATGACGTGGAAAAGTCGCTGGCCGACCTTCCCAACTTCACGCCGTTTCCCGACGAGTGGACCGTGGAGGACCGCGTCCTCTTCGAACAGGCCTTCAGTTTCCACGGGAAGAGTTTCCACCGCATCCAGCAAATGGTCAGCAGAACATCTCTGTCCGTCGAGTAGCGAATACCCCCTCAACACTTTTTCCGTTTTGATTTCAGCTACCTGACAAGTCCATGGCCAGCCTGGTTCGCTTTTACTACTCGTGGAAGAAAAGTCGCAACAGAAGCAGCCTGATGGAGAGACAAAGCCGGAAAGTCAAGAGAGAGCGGGGCGACAGGTGAGGGAGGGTCAACTTTGGTTCCGCCTGCATCCGATCACAGACGGTGTATAACAAGCATCTGTTCCTTTCAGTGATGAGGAGAGTCAAGAAAATCCTGCCAGCGATCCAGAGTCCAATCACGTGAAGGAAGAAAGCAAGGAGGTCAGTTCTTTGGGCTTCATTGGATGAATGAATGAAAACTTTATTTCGAACATTGAAACAAAAACAATAACTCAACAACAAAATAATGTTACATAACATGTTTGAAAAGGGGTACTAAGAAGCAGATGCTTATTTTCCCTACCCCTTCATCTTCCCTATTAAATACACCCATGATAATAAAAACAATAGTAATCATATTAATAATAACAGTTATGATATAACAATAGCAACAATAACAACAAAGTTAACCATAGTTGTAGACACACTATTCCCAATCTCTCGTATCACTCATACCCCATTTTCTTCATCTCTGTATCCCGCTAGTAATGTTTTTTTGTATTTAAATTTGAACAAGTGAATAGGTGGACATTGTTTAATCTCGTCTTGTAAAGTGTTCCAAAGTTTGACTCCACTCACAGACATACACATACTTTTCCTGGTAGTTCTCACCTTTGGGATTATGAATTTACTACAGCCCCTTAAGTTATAATTTCCCTCTTTCCGAATGATTAATTTTTGGATGTTTTCCGGCACTATGTTTTTGTTGACCTTAAATAGCAGTTTTGCACGGAAAAAATTTACTAAATCGTCCAATTTTAATAATTGGGGTTTTAATTATTGGGAGGGATGTCGTGTTGGCGACTCCTTTTGGTGGGGTCTACTGTCTTCAATATGAGCCAGGGGTCTCAGGAAATACACTAGGGGTAGTGGGCTACCATCATTCTTAGTGTGCATTGTCTTTGTGTCGTTTTCCTTACAATGTTTCTCTGTGCCCCACCAGGTCTTTTTTTATTTTTTATATTTTGGAACTATAGATGTTACAATTATAGTTTTTTTTTTTTTTTAATTCGATCATGTGTGTGCCCAATATCCAGGTGGCTTCTGGAACAGAGCGATCAGAGGCAAAAAGCACCCCTGGACTCAAGGTAAGAACACACAAACTTCAGCAAACACATGATTGCAAGTAAAATAATGTAAGATTTGATATTTAATATAAAGTCAAATAGATTTTTAACCACAATTGTCATGATGTCTACCAGCAATGTAATGCACTGATATTTAGATGAAGCGAGTGGTCAGAGGGGGCCTTTTCATCATGTTTTTTTTTATAGAATTGGTGATATTATATTGGGATACATTCTTTTTAAATGGCCCCAGGTTGAATCCAATTCAACTTTTATTATTTTAAATTCTCTGAAACAAATTTTTAAAAATGTAACAAATTAAATTACCAATGGATCATAATTTATGATATATAACAATAGTTGATGCTACAAAAATTATAGTTTTTGTATTTTGTGCCCCTAACAAACTTTGTTCCCTGTAATAGTTTAAAAACTACAATGCAATTTGTAAAATCAGCTAGAGAATTTTTCGTTTTTACCTTTTTATCTAAACAAGTACAAGGGTTAGGATATTGCACTAATAAAAATACCCCTGAAAAATCACTTTCAAGGGACAAAAATATATGAACTATCGTACCAATGTTAATTTTTATTAAAAAAGGATCGGAAATTCGAATTTCTTTTACAGAAAGGAACCAATACCTAGTAGTCGCCAGCATGTTTGTCTGGCTTCTAGCTGCTACGCATTTGCAATTTGGCACTGGTTTTCCTTCACATTATACAACAGTGCCCTCTAGTGGCCAAATATTACACACTGGGGCTATTGACACCTAAGGTCTGAGTCGTAGAGCTCTAGCACTACCTAGTGTCTTTTTGCGCATACCAATGAGTATAAGTGTTGGCTACTAATCAAATATAAGCCCTTGCGTTAAGTTTTGTGATGACTTAAAAGATTTCATGTTTTTGCTTTTCTTTTTTTCCACTTTTGTTTCTTCTTTTTGTGCGTTTTTTGGGAGATCTTTTTTTTCTTTTTCTATTTTCTTCTTTTTCTTTACCTTTTCATTTCGTTTTTTTTTCTTTCTTTTTGTATTTTTTTTAAATTATTTTTTTGACTTTTTTCTTCTTTTTGTGTTTTTTTAAACCCTTTTCTTTTATTATTTCCCCTTAGCTTTTTACATCTTTTTTCTTGGCCTTTTCTTATTTATCTTTTTCTTTTCTGCTTTCTTTGGTGTCTTCCCCCCTTCCTTTTTACTTATTTTCTTTCCTGTTTTTTTCTTGGGATTTTTCTTTTTATACTTCCATTCTTTTGTTTCGGGTTTTCCTAGCCTTTACCTGTTTCTCTTGCTTTGTTTTTTTCTCTTTATTTCTTATTTTATTTTTTCTTCTTGTGCTCCATTTTACTAGCATTTTTCTTTGCTTTTTCCCTCTTTTTTGTTCTATTTGCTTTTTCCTAGCTTTTTTCCTACGTTTTTTTTTTCTTTTCATTTTTTCCTCATTTTTCTCTTATTTTGTTTTTGTTTCTTGTTCATTTTTGTTTTGTTTGCATTATTTGTTTGTTTTTGAGTTTTTACTTGCCCTCATGTAGGTTTTGGATCAGGGGATGGTGTCATAATAATTTGTAGTTTGCAATAGTCTGTGAAGCCCTTTGAGATTAAGGGCTTTACAAAAAAACATGACTTGACTTGACTTAATTTTATTAGTGCATCCCTACTTGATGATATTTTTTCTGTTTCTATTGAATGTACTCTTCATTTAAGACATCTGCCGTCAAAAGTGCTCAGCGTGCCAAAACTCGTCCCCCCAGAGGAATGTTTCTAAAACAGGAGGATGTTGTTTCGCTGTCTTCCTCTTGTGCTCACGGTGTCCTGAGACAGTTGGATGCCCAGTTGACTGCCGCCAAGCGACAGGTAGCCTCCTATGACCAGATACCCCAATTTCGCTCTTGCATGTGTGTGTTAATGTGTATGTGGATGCGCACTTCAGGTCCAGACCATCAAGCAGTCCAACAGTGCTCTCAAGGAGAAACTGGACTCCGGAGTGGACCAATTCCGACAACCTGAGGTAAATACTAAATGTAAAGAAAAAACTACTTGATGATGGCTAATGAGAGCTATAGACGTCAAAAAATGATTTAACTGCCGTAATTTCTGGCATATAACCCGGACCAAGAATATTTTTAAAGGAAAAACATTGTGTACATATTTTTCATAACCAGCACCTGACTATAAGCCGCATGTGCCCACGTTGAAACATGAAATATTAACAATTCCAGTACCAGTTGGGGCCATCTTCTTTTATAATCTCTGAAAACGTTTTGGGACTTGTGTTATTGCACTATTTCAGTTCCCAGCTCTGAGAAGCACAAGAGAAAAGTAAACCGCAATAACTTGCAGTTTTAAAATTGTCCACTGGTTGTCGCCAAAGTTAGGTGCCATTTGCAAAGAACTCACTGTAGCTGTATTTGTTGACTATGATTTATTAGCCAGAGAACATTGAGGAAACCCTTGCAGATGCTATTTTACTGCAAATAAGTCATGGGTGTGTTGTGTAAGGCAATGTGAAAATACAAAATTTGAAATAATAGTACTTGTGTGTCTTTTTAAAGATGTTAAATTAATATAGTAATAATATAAATCTAAAAGGAATTCAGGCAAATATTTTCATAAAAATAAAATTAGAAAGACTTTTATATCCATAAATCAATCATTTAAATTAGTGTTTTCATGCTATTCTGTCTTTTTCCAGTCTGCACTAGTTGCCCTGAGTTAAATACATTGTAGTGGAAATCAGTTCAATTAGTTATTTTTCTTTTTTGTTTTACAAATACACAGTTGCTAAACATTACAAGAGTTTAAGAGATTTTTAAAAGGAAAAAAACCCTCAATATTCGTTTTATAGTCAAATCTTACATCCCTAATTCATAATTTAAACGTGAGCCTCAAAAAACACCCCCAGCCCTCCAGTTGAAGATACTTTTTATACCATTAATTGACTAGTCCAGCCAGTGTGAGAGTGCTTTTTCTACTATGTGGCCTCTAGGGTAAAATGGGTTTGGACACCCCTGTTTCTATGTTGTTTATTGGCATAGAAACAGGGGTGCACACATTATTTGCATAAACCGCGCAGTTTAAATTGTGTGCCAGAAGTTACTGCTAAAGTCTTGAAATTACGGTAGTATGACTGTAAAAAATGAAGGGTGGTAATGATTCACGATTATTACTTTTGACATGATCATGGTGATGATGTCATTTGTCTGTGTGCGTACCACAGGTGAGCTCTAAAGTGAACGGTCGCTGGAGTTCAGACGAGCAGCTTCTCGCTGTCCAAGGTAATCACTTCGTCTTGTTTCTTGATTTCCCATGCTCGTCTCTCATCCCTGCCGCGTGTTTGACAGCAATCAGGAAGTACGGCAGGGACTTCCAAGCCATATCAGACGTGATCGGCAACAAGTCGGTGGTGCAGGTGAAGAACTTTTTGATCAACTACCGGCGCCGTTTCAACTTGGACCAGGTTCTGCAGGAGTGGGAGGCGGAAAACGGCGTGGAGGGTGGAGCCGTCGTAGATGATGAGAAGATGGAGACGGTGGGGCCGGCTGAGGAAGATGCAGGTGAAGGGGGGCCCACGCTCATGCATCGATTAGTCAAGGTTGGCGACAAAAATTAATAAAAGAAACGGTGAATAATTTAATAAAAATCGTCGCAAGACACATTTTTCCAACAAAGAGAGAAGCATCTCTACATAAATATAATCTCTCTTGAGAGAATTGCCTATAGTGCCTCTGTCTCGAGCGGTAACATAAACAGAAATGGTGGTGTCAACGTCAACTACGCTTACTGAGATTTCTCAATTTTGTGAGCAGTTTATCCTGGATATGGCAAATAAAAAAACGCCTTTTAAAGTTTGCAAAGCAGACCTTGCGTGTTATGCCGGTAGCTCAGTAATGCACAAACAGGGTTGGGTAGGGTTACTTTAACTGGATTACTTTCAATTACTTTTGGATTACTCCAATATCAAATATGCTAATAAAAGACAAAAGAAACTAAATATGAATAAAATGACCAAATTTTGTGCAGCCTTGGGGAGTAACGGAATACGTGGAACAGCAAAAATGATGTTGGCAAGCTGTTTGTATTTATTTTCGTTTTGTTTCTGTCGCATTTTATGTTAGTTTTGCCGGAGATCAAAGAGATCAAAGCCAGGAGAGAAAGCTTACCATGTGTTGTGAGTCATAATTTTATTCATATTTAGTTTCTTTTGTCTTTTATTAGCATATTTGGTATTGGAGTAATCCAAAAGTAATTGAAAGTAATCCAGTTAAAGTAACCCTACCCAACCCTGCGCACAAACATTTAAAGAGCACATCGGACCGTTGAACAAAATGGAGTCTGACTCGCCTTCCAGTAACGTTCAAGCCAATACGATTTCAATGACATGCATTGTAAATCTTTAATACGTCATTACAAAAGGGAACTTGATCGTAATGCAAAACCGTTTGATTTCAAACTGTTAAGACTCGTTAAGGTCTTTAGTTCTAGACTTTGCGGTTAACCACTGAATCTACTTCACAAAATGGACATCAGATTTGTCTTATTTACTGTTCTACTGCCGCCTATGAGCCTGTTCTTGGATTGACAAAAATGTTAATTTGTTTCTAATTTATTATTTACATGCTTGTTCCTAAAAAATTGACAGTAATTTATCTATGGATTTTGCAATTTTATTTAATACATAATATTTGTAGCAGTATTTTGAATAAAATATGTATTATTCATTGTACCCAGTAGCCTAGATGGTAAGGCGCCCGCTTTGAGACTGGGAGGTCGGTGGTTCGCGCCCCGGCCGAGTCATTCCTAAGACTTAAAAAGTGGTCGGCGGCGCCCTCTGTTGGCTGCGGCTGCATCGGCTCGCTACAACGGGTCAGGTGTAATCGACATTTCGTTCTGTGTACATTGTTATACAGAATGACAATACAAGGAAATTATTATTATTATTATTATTTTCCTGTGTTAATTATCATTTGCCCAAAAATTAAATCAGCTTCATGCTAAATTATTTGATTATTCGACTAATAATCATTTCAATAGTTGTTGACTTGTCCACTATTAAAATATTTAGTAGTTGCAGTTCTTACGCCCAAAAGATTTAACTTAAGTCAGACTTGAAAATTTTTTTTAAACACAATTAAAAACTCGGTCCTCTTCTTATTTCAGATGACCACCTGACTCCACCCCCTGGAGACCTCTGACCTCAAAAAGACCCAGCCAATTTGAATGTGTGTGGATGCCCCACTCCACCTTATGTTGCTTATTTTGGGACAAAATGGTTTCAATTTTTCATGTGAAGTATATTTGTTGCCGTGGCAAAAAAAAAACTTTTCTAAACGAAATGGACCTGCCATAGTTTTATTAAATGATTGTAAAAGGAGCCCGTCTTTTTGTTTCTTTTTCTTTGTAATGCCGCATTTTTCGAACATAACATAGCGAGAACATTTTTCTACTTAAAGACGTGTTTGGAATTTAGAACTTTGTTGTTCTCTGCTGCCGTCTCCTGGCTTGTGTCACCATTGCAGCCTTTGTCAGCTCATTCATGATAAGATTCTTTTTTTCATCTTTCTTGGAGTTTGAGGTGGGGTTTGAACTCTACTACAAGCGTGCCTTTCTTACTTTCACCATTTTCATGCTACACTGACAAATAGTAATAATTTCCAAAAACGGGATGTCACTCCAGCAAGCCCTCGAACCTAATGTGTTCTTCCCCGTTCAGCCCTGATAAAAAGTAAGATAAAAGCGGTTAGCCGCAGTGGAAAATAAAGATAAGGGCTAGTTGAACTCAGTTGCGCATTGTCATCACATACTTAATAAAGAAAATATTTTCTTTCAACTCTTTAAGGACACCTCAAACAAAAGTACATGCTCCCTTTTCATCAAAGCCCAGTGACAATGAACGAGAGTAGCTGGACTAATAGATGATTGATATAATTTTATTAATATATACTGGTTTTGCAAAACATTATTTTTACATATACTTTCATTTGAAACCTGAAAAGTCGCTTGACCGATGATCCTAAATTCAGCCAATCACATCATCTCCTGATGACATCACCGATAGGCAATCAGAATGCTATGTATCATTAATCTCTCAAATATAATATAGAAATCAATGACTGTAACATAATAACTAATTATTTCAGATAATGTCCTGGATATGTAATTGTTTTAAAAGTAAAGTACTGTACAGTAATAAAATTCGACGCGTTAAAAAAGGGGGGAAATTGAAGCTGGACGGCGCCCCCTAGTGGTGGTAGTAGCGGGGGATTTCCTGGGCGGAAGCAACGGAGGCGGAGGGGGTTTCCACTGCCGACCCGAGCACCGTACCTCGCCGCAGAGCCCCCGAAGCCGCCCGCCTAAGCTCCGTGCCCTTCCCTGGTTATTCCCGGACAAGTCAGAGGAGGACAGTAGAGGAAGCCTCGAAGGAGGACAATGACGACGCGAGCGGCAGGCTGGCGGTTGGAGTCCCGCGGAGAGGCGCCGAGGAGCAGCTGAGCTGATTCATGTGAGTCGGCGCACCACCGGACCGAACCCTCCGAGCCTTTGTTAGCTTTTGCTTGATATTTATATTTTATTTTAACATGGCTGCCAAACACTTCTTAAACTGTTACCCGTCGTGTGGTTGTTATAGTTTATATTAACGTCCATGGAGTTTGAATTGGCAGGGGAGAAGCTAGTGGTGCTAGGATCTTTAGCATGAGCATTGGCCAGTAAACAGAAGCCCGCTCAGACACGATCAATCGAACTCAGAACGAAAGTGATTTAAGGACACACGACAATAAGTATAACCTCTCAAATTTCTTTTGATACATGTTGTTATTTTCTTGTTTTTTCTATTTGTCTTTACTTTATTAAAGTAATTCTAAACCACCTATACAAAGTAACGTTTCTGTTTTTAGTTCCCCTTTTGACGTGGTCTAAAATGAAACATGTAACTTACTGCATTCACTCATAAACTGTTCGAGTAACCCAAAACCAATACAGCATAGTTTGGATGTAATCTTTAGATTTTGTACAATTTGAATGTAGGGTGCGTCGTTTGAGGTGTCCCCAATATTTGAAAGTTAAATATTTTCTCTTTTTAAGTGTGTGTTAACAATGCCTAACTGGTTTAAAGAGCTTGTATGCTTTACTTTCCACTTCGCCTGTCTGTGTTTTTTTTTTAGTTTTAACAGAGCTGTTCGGGGCGGAACACATTAGGATCAACGAATGGGGCGTGGGGGGAGTGCTGGAGGGAGACGTCCTGCTCGTTCGGGCCTATGGGTTGTTTTTTTGTCACCTTTGCATTAAAATGGTGAAAGTAAGAAAAGGCCTGCTTCTAGTATAGTCCATAGGCCATCCCAAACTCCCAAAAAGATAAAAAAAATAAGAGTTTATTCGAGCACGTCTAAGAAATGCACTTACATGCACGCGCGTAGTAAATTAGCTGACAAAGGCTGCAATCATGACTTTAAGCCAGAAGATGGTGGCATATATGAGCAATGTTTCAAAGTTGTACAGCTCCTTTAGGAGACGGTGGAAGGGCATAATTTTGGCATGGACAAGGGGACTTGTCCCCAATAGTATCAAACAATCATTGTTTTTTACCCACCAATATTATGTGATGACTTTTTAAAAAATATGCTATGTCTCCATCAATGCTATGACCAAACCTACGCCCTTGGCACAGTGTGTATTATTTGATCACAAATGTCTCCGTATTGTGTTGTGCAACCGAAAACATGTACTAAAAAGCATAAAGAAGAATTAAAACGACGTAGACCCCAAGATAACAGGCCACACTATTTTACCTCTCTTTTTGCCAAACCTTTTTTCTGGTCTTCTTCAGGTAAGGCTCATGTTATGTGAAGTAAGTCAAAATTTCTCGACCGAGTGTTGAAAAAATTCCTTGTTTATTTGATTCTGAATGTTTTTTGCCTATTATTTGAATCAATATATGTATTTAATCAGTTATTTTTTTCCACTAGGAAGCGCTAAATAATTCGCTCTGTCCCTTTAGAATGATGTACCATGACAAATGTATTCTCTGGCAAAACTTGTGTTCCGGGTGATGGTCTTCGATCTCAGTCAGTTACTTTTTGACCATTAAACAGCGTCACGTTTCTCCAACTAAAAAACATTTGACAGACCGGCCTTTGTTTGTTTATGACGCAGTATGGTTTGTTGGATCCCTTAATCACAAGGGCTGTAAGGCCACCATTTCCTGTGGTGTGTCTTGGGCAAGTACAGCCCGATGGCGCCCATTCCTCTCAAGGCCACCGTATGATTCCACCCGGTCTCGAACCAGGGACCTTTCGCGTGATGGGCGAATGTGCTCACCACTGCACTAGAAAAACATATAATGTAGTATGCAGATATTTAATCTCGATCAGGAACAATTTTCTCACTGGTTTAATCTTTTACATTATATCTGACCGCATGCACACCAATTTATCTGAGTCTTTGAAAACTCTAGTGCCTGAGAGCTCATTGTCAGGATTATTGTTGATTTGAAAATATATTTGTTATGTTTTCAATTTTTTTCTAAATATTTTCAAATACTTGATCAGGTCATGTCAGCCGGACGCAGCGTTGACGGGAGGGAGGTGCAGGTTCCCCTCCAGCATGTGGCACCCTCCCTCATTCAACCCCTGTCTGCGGCCCCTCCCATCACCCCGCCTCCGAACCGGCCGGCCAATCCCTGGTCTCCGAGTGACTCCTCGCAAGGTGATTGCAACAGTCAATTGCAAATCCATTCCAGTATGTGGCAGTGTTGCTCTCGACCTCAAAGCGCGTTTCAAAATATGAATTGTTCAAAAGCATTAGTCTTTATTCCCTCGTGTTATTTTTTTAAGCCTCAAAGAGTCTTTCTCGACTCTTTACTACAATTTTTTTTAAATGTGTAAAATGATATAACATTCTTTTGTGCATTTTTTGAGGAATTGTTTGTCCATTTCCAAAATTTATTTCTGCTATTTGGGATTTTTTTTTCAAGATTTTTTTGCTTTTAATTTTCCTTTAGGTTTTTTTTCAAGATTATTTTAGTTTATTATATTTTCAATTGTTTTATTTATTTACTGATTAAAATACTGTACAGTTTTTACTGTGCACAAAAAAAATTCATGTATAAAAAAATTTAAATCATAAAATGGAAAAATACTCCCAAAATTGACAACAAAATTTATTTTTCTGTAAGTTACTGTGGTAGACAAAAAAGTATTTTTAAGTAAAATATTTTGTGAAATGTATGAGTCATTTTTTAAAATATCAGTCAATACTCGTGCTACTGTATAAATATTGCTCTTGTTAGCAACTGTTTTGACTTTTTTTAACCAAACTTTTAGTATCTTAGTACTGTCATGGTTCATTCATACAATTAAAATCCTAAAAATACATGAATTATAATGTTCTATTTTCAAGGATTATAAAGTGCTTGCATTTTGGTAGAAGCGCTTGTAAATGATTGAAATGATCGCTATGTTTCACAAGTATGCAGACACTTCTCTCTGGTGACTTCACTTTGCCATTGCATTTCTTTTTTCCTTCATTTTCCTCATGCGGAGGTTTGAGTTTTTCCTTGCCCTCATGTTGGTTTCAGATCAGGGGATGGTGTAATCGTAGTCTGTACAGCCCTTTCAGACTGCTTGTGACAAAGGGCGATACAAATAATCTTGACTATGTTGACATAAATGCGATATCAACTCTTCATGAAATTGCTTCTGGCCTCAATTCCTTAAGGACCCAGTCAACCTTTTTTTATCAGATTGTTTGTGTGTAACATTATTGTTTTCAATCGTAGGCGCAGCGGTGGGCTTCCTGCCACTGGACGGAGGCTTCACGGATCATTTTGTGGACGTCCCCGAGGAGAAATATCTGTGCGAGTCCTGCCGGCTGGTCCTTTGTCAGCCCAGGCAGACGGAATGTGGACATCGCTTCTGTCAGACCTGCATTGCACACATACTCAGGTGTGACGTGCATCCACACGCATGTACAGTATACCGCTGGGATGTCATGTCAACATGATTGAAAATAATACATAAACAAAAAATAGTGTACGTGCATATGATTAAACAACATTATAAGTAAATATACATCTAAAGAAAAGATGAAATTGTATTTCTATTTCTATCTATATACCTTGGTCATATCCCTCAAGGGGGGTGACCGACAGCAAGACACACACATACAAATACAAAGAAAATAAAAGGGAAATAAATAGCAAAAATAAAAACCACAAACATTTTTGGACCCAACCCAATTGCCCAAACACCCAAACAAGTTAGGCACCTCGGCACCCAAGTTGGTCATGCTTTCGTCCCTCCAAATGAAAAGGGACACCAGAAAGCGGCCATGCCACTCGGGTCAGGGTGACACAACACACTCTTTTGTTCAACAGCAGGGCCCGACAGCTTTCACTGGTTTACCCCTGCCGCATCATACGGGTGCCCAGCCCATCCTTAAGAACGCGTCCAAAATCCCACTATCCTTTCACAACACCTCTCCACTCCTTTCTACCACCAACAAGGGCTCTAGCTTCCGTTATATTTAGACCTCTTTCCTGCAGTGCACTCATAACACCATCCATCCACGTCAATCGCGGCCTTCCTCTTGGTCTCCTTCCATTGACTTCCGCTCTGTAGATCCTCTTCAACATTCGCTCCTCATCCATCCTCTCCATGTGTCCAAACCAACCGAGTACTCTCTTATCAACACGCTTGCTCAGTTCCACGACTACTCCAGTTCTGTCTCTCACAATTTCATTTCTCAGTCTATCCAATCTTGTCACTCCTTGCATAGTCCTCAAACACTTCATCTCAAAAACATTCAACTTCCTTCTTAAATCTGCGTTCAGGCTCCAAGTCTCTGGACCATACAACACAGTCGGCACAATCACACTCTCATACAGTCCCCTCTTGTTGTTCATCACTCTCCTTAGAGCACCCAAAACCTTGCTTCCTTGATTCACTCTGTGCAATACCTCACACTCCATTCCACCAACTGCAGCCACATCACAACCCAAGTACCCAAGTAAAATTGTATTTACCATGTGGAATATTTGGTGAAGTCAAGAGCGGGAGTCTGCGACGGCAGAATAAAAGCAAAACCTATTTCATACTCTGTCATTGTCATTCCCTTAGACAATTTCCTTGCTTTATTGCTTCCTTATTTTTAATAATAGTCCCAATTGATTGGTTATGGCCTTGCCACTTAGCAAGAATGACAAATCTTGTGCCATTTTTGTATTTTTGATAATCTCACGCTTTGCTTCCTTGGTTATTATGTTTTTGCTTCTCCTTTTCGCATCACCACAGGCCATGGACCCATACCGAATAAATAAAGCATCAAATATAAAGTATTGAATCACTGACACACAATCTATCTCAATGATGCATACACGATTTTGACGTGAATATAGAAAGAGAAAGGCATTGTGGGTGATATTTCAGCCAAAAGCATATCTGCATTTTCATGATGCAGTGAAGCAAACCAATAGCAGACATGCTTTTGATTGACTCGACCAATAGTAGATAGGCATCTTTTAAACGTAACTTGTCCGAGGCACTAATACTGCAAAGTTTGATTTTTATACATCTGTTGGGTGTGAAATAATTTGTTGCTGATGTTGTGTAGCGTGGAAAATGCCATAAGGGTCTGGAAAAACACATTATTCCACACGTAAAGTGAAAACATCGTAAAGCGGGGACGCTCTATTCCTGTGATCTTCTGCATTTTTCTGTTATTTCTTTGTCTGTCGTTGTACATTATTGTGTGTATATGCATGTCTCTCTATAACAGGGGTCGGGAATCTATACTTTGCGATCCATATATGTCTCTTCATAAGTAAATTTGGCTGAGACGGTTTCGTTTTTAGCAGGGTTTTGTTTCCACCAGTAGAAGGCGCTGTTAAACCGAAATTGCCATTATATAGGTGACAACATACAGTTCTATAAATCTGCTCACGGTTCATGGATCTCTTAACCTCCAGAGTCATAGGGGACACCAATTCCTGATGTGCGTCCTGGGCAGCCTGGCAGCGCCCATTCTTTTCCATGCTATTTTTTGGGTAGGAGTTTGTTTCCCACATGAAACAGATAGTACTGGTTTCCATGGTTGCAGTATTTTGTGGATTTTTTTTTACAAAATAACTTTGCTTGCACCTGGTTTTGAAACTATTATTTAGGACGAAAATGATGGTCAAATGAGCCTCAACACTTTTAAGTAACAAAGGGAGGGAAACTAATTTTCAATTGGTATATTTATTCATATGCGACACAGGGTCTGTTATTATTATGTTGAATTTTGACTTAAAACGATGTGGCTCTTCCACAAAAAGAGAAAAAAAATATTTTTGCTTTCATGGCTCTTTGGGTCAAAAAGGTTCCCGACCCCTGCTCTATATACTGTATACAGTTTGAATATTTTATTTTGTTTTATTTTGCAGTCGCCCCAACCCCGTGTGCCCGGCTGACATGGAGCCACTGTTCAGTAACAAGGTGAGCGAACGAGGAGGAAATTTACAAATTCATTTTGATTGTCGTCTATATACGTCAAAGTTCCGTTCGGGAGTACTTGGGATCGGATTTCGACTTGATAGTTGTTCCATTTTTCCTTCCCCATATGACGGGCTTTCTTGGGACCCATTGGTGTGGGCTGGGGGGGGAGATGAAACCAACAAAATCACAACAAAATGAGATGTGGTCCATCCGAAACATGCTGATCGACAAACCACGTAGAAGACATCGAGAAGGGCATTATCACCATTGACAATGACCCTCCATTTTTTCTTCTTCTTAGCATTATTTTGCCAGGGAGGGGGCCTGCGACCCACTGAGGATGGCTCTACTACCTACTTTTGGGTCCTGTCCCACCACTTGACAAACACTTGTCAAGTGAACAGGCTTGGGGAGAAATGGAATGCATGTAGCGGCGCTATGTAACAGGATACCCCAAAAATATAATTGTATTCCGTTACAGTTACATGAAGAAAGACGTAAACAAATTCTGGTATATTTTGTAAAAAATAGTATTATTTTGCAGGATTACAATTGTATTTAAAATTATTTTCCCCCCATTTTATTAACACTCCACTTATTGAAACATGAATATTTTGTTTGTTTGTTTGTACATGATTCAAATTGAATCTTTTCTTCCGGCGCCGTCACGAATGGCAGCCACTCCAGCAGCTCCCGTGTTATTTTCGATTGTTCTCGATTGTTCTCAGCTCAGGGATGCTGCTGGAAATGTGAATTTCCCTTCGGGGATGAACAAAGTATCTATCTATCTATCTATCTATCTAATCCGGTTGCTTGTTGACTGTTTAGATATAATTCCTACACGGTCGATTTTTTTTTTGCTTCAGATCTTCCGGGACGTTTGCTGCCATCGGGAAATCCTGGCGCTGAAAGTGTATTGCCGTGCCGAAGCCAAAGGCTGCAAGGAGCAGATGAGCCTGCAGCAGATGCCGGTGCGCCCTCGCCGGTAATGTGGCGACGCCCTCAAAGGCTCACCTTTTGAACCTGCGCCACCCTTGTCGCCCACAGGAGCACGCCAACGTGTGCCCCTTCTTCGAGGTGCCGTGCCCACTGGGTAAGTGCAAGGAGCGTATGATGAGGAAAGACATCCCTGACCACCTCGCCTGGAAGTGCAAGCACAGGGAGACCACTTGTGATTTTTGCCTCACAAAGATGGCGCTCACCGACCTGCAGGTAAGTGTCGGGGCCGGGATCCGTTTGGCAGTTGCATCACTGTTTTGGGTGGCACTTGTGTTGAGCCATCATTTGTGTGTTAGAAACACAAGGAGACGGTGTGTCCAGCCTTCCCGGTGTCGTGTCCAAACCTTTGCTCCTTCTCGTCGCTGCCACGGAGCGAGGTAACTAAAGTCCTCAGGTGACCTCGCTCGATGTGCGTATGTCACAAGCCACATGATGATTGACTAAATTCTAAAGTAAAAAAATGGAACGTAACAGGTAATAAATAAGCACAATAGAACACTACAAAATATTACAAACATAAGAGAGTGTAAAAACGAAACAATTTAACCCCATGATAATTGAATGGAATTGTGCTGCATCGCTTGGGGTCTGCATCTTAGCCACCAGGGTGCGCACAAGTCCAATATTTCTGTGAACGTTTACGTTGTGCGCATCATTGCTTTTTAGGGAACATCAATTTACTGTTTTTTTTTAACCTATTCATGGTATTTTCAATAGTGAAGCTATCTTACACTCATGAATATTTCTGGCTGCTTTATACTTCGTCTGACAAAAAGGCTTTTTTTTCCCCAGCTGGCCAGTCACCAGCACGAGTGTCCCAAAGCTCAAGTCAACTGCCCCTTTCAGTGCTATGGTTGCACCTACAAGGTAAAATTGGCCTTGTTTTGTTCATCCATGAATATGAAACGTGTGCATCTGTGCGTGCAGGCGCTAAGTACGGAGGTTCGTCAGCACGAAGCTGCTTGTGCCGCAGAGCACCTGAGGATGATGATGCTCAAAAACGTTTCATTGGAAAGCAAGGTCGTGTGTTGGTCTTTTTTTGAATCATTGTCTTTGTGTGATTGTGTTTTTTTTTTTTCAAAAACTGCATTTTTTTTTCTTAGGTAGAGGAGGTGAAGGTCGAGTTGTCAGACAAGGGCAAAGCTCTTCCTCTTGTGAGCTCTCGTCTTTGTGAGCTTGAGAAGCACAATGGTGAACTGAGGGATAAACACAGGCACATGGAGCAGAAAGTGGCCTCCATGCAGGTTTGCAAAACACAGTTACTCAAGACCAAGAGTACTGTATTGTTGTCAGACACACCCACTCTGCCAACGCTTACATTTGTGAAATTAAAAACACGCCTAGATGTTTTCCACCGCTAAATTTTGAAGTACATGCCAAGCTTTTGTGGAGAATCCCGAATGGGTATCCCTACTGTTTCAATTTGAAAGGTGAAAATACGCATTTATTCTTGCACTTCACATGATAACCATGTTACAAGATAAAATGAAAATAAATATTGTGCAATTCTTTTCATTACTTACTAAGAAAAAGTACTAAAATAGCGAAATGATCTGCCATCCTCCTTATCAAGTTTTCTGATTTTACCAAAAAACCTCTTGATCTTATTTTGTTTGATTAACATGTAGTCAAATAGGGTAAATAATACTAAAAGGTAAAATGCATTACTTGGGATGTCCTTTAAAAGTGGAAAGCTAAATATTTTCTCTATCAAGTATGAATTAACAATCCCCAACTGAGTTCACATAGCCCCCTATACATTATTTACCACAGCACCTATCTGCTTTGATCTGACTTAGCAAAGCTGCTCGGGGCAGAACTCATTAGGTTGGAGGAATGGGGGCGAGCAGAGTGCTTCAGAGTGACTTCATGCTTGTCCCTGTGCCTTTTTAGTTTCTATTTTTTTGTTTAGCATATAAATGGTGAGAGTAAGAAGAGGCTTGCTTCAAATAAAGTTAAAATGGCAACCCAAACCAAAAGAAAAAAGAGTTTATCTGAGCGCATCTAAAATGCACATACTTGCACGGATCCAGGAGCTTGACAGAGGCTGTAATAATAAGAGTCAGGAGATGGTAGTCACTCGTAAAAAAGTTTTGAATTCTGTCAAGCTCCTTTTAAAATAAGCAGCTAGACAAGAATGATTTCTTTGCAAAGTATTTCTGGACTTTTAGTTTGAAAATTTTAGGCACGTAAAGGTATCAATTTTATCAAAATACAGACACTGCCCTACTTACAAACGAGATCCGGACAATCGTTCGTAAGTTGAATTTATTCGTAAGTTGATCAGTGCTATATTTTGTATATTTAAGCTTTATATAAGTATGTTTATGGCTCGTATAAGTAACCTGTATTGTTTTGTACTGAAAAAAATAAATAAACGTTTAATAAAATAATATGCTCTATAAAAATAAAGTTAAGTTTAACACACTTTTGGAAGAAAGGCTTGAAGAGTTAGGCAACTTCCTCCTCTGTGGTAGAAAGTGGATGAAAAATAAAGCGATCCGACAATTTTCTCAACCGCATCAATCTTTCTTATTCCACTCTCATTTCAAAAGAAAAGGCTCACCTCCTCTTTACACTTTACACCAACCATATTGAATGGATGCACGAGATATTAAACAATAAAAATGTCAAAGTTTTAAGCGCGCTGGAGATACAGTTTAGTATGTTTACACACGAAATAGGAAGAAGAAGACTGATTTCTTCTTCTGGGTGGATGCTGAGTGACCTCTCACAGTGCCACACGCTGGTAGTGGCGGAAATAAGCACTTACAGTAATGTCCTCTACTCGGAAAAAGGTGCGCACAATAAAAAAATCTAACTTACAAGCGAGGTCTGGATATTTTTCCCCATCCCGAAAAAAAATGTTCCTATCTACCGTTTTTCGGTAGTTGAATGGTCTTAAGTAGGGGAGCGTCTGTATGTATAAATTAAGATTTTAAATACACACGCACACATACAAATCGTAGTTCGAAGCTTTTATTAAATTTAGTAATCATTTTGTATAAAATACCTCCCACTGCTCCCCAAAAAATTATGTTTCCCTTTTCAAACAAAAGTCATTTCAAACGAGCTAAACAATTTACATTTCAATTAAACCTAGACTAATACATCAAAAGTACATTTTCAAGAACAGTAAATCTTTGCGTTAACCCCGCCTCCTCTCTTCCATCTTTGTAGAAAGTGATGAGCGCCCACTCCGAGAAGCTTTTAGAGATGGAGCTGGAGCTCCGTTCTCTGGCGTCACTGCGGGACGAGTTAGACAAAGTCCGAGCATCGCTGGACGCCGTTCGCACAAGACTGGGTGCGTTGGAACAGGGAGGACGATCTGCGACAGGAACCGTCACCCTGGGTCAGTAAGAAGAAGCAGAACTTGGAACCCGTTGTTGCCAAAGTGTCTCCTCACGTCTGTTTTTATGTCCAGCCTCGCTGGAGACTCAGCAGAACCGACAGGGCGACATGCTGAGCGTGCACGACATCCGCCTGGCCGACATGGACCTCCGCTTTCAGGTCCTGGAGACGGCCAGCTACAACGGGACGCTGATTTGGAAGATCCGCGATTACAAACGGCGGAAACAGGAAGCGGTGGCGGCGAAGACGCTGTCGCTCTACTCGCAGCCCTTCTACACGGGCTACTTCGGCTACAAGATGTGCGCCCGCGTTTATCTAAACGGCGACGGGATGGGCAAGGGCACTCACTTGTCGCTGTTTTTTGTCGTCATGCGTGGCGAATACGACGCACTTCTACCGTGGCCGTTCAAACAGAAGGTAAGCACCCATTTGTGCGTATATAGGCACGGTTCGTATGGGTGCTTGAAATCCTTGAAAATGCTTGTATTTACTGTTAAATGGTCTGCATTTATATAGCGCTTTTTAAGTCAATTAAGACCTCTCAAAGCGCTTTACAATGTGCTTCACACTTACCCATTCACACACACTCACACACCAATAAGGAGTCAGCCATGCAAGGCGTCTACCTGATCAAAGCTTTGGGTTAGTCCCATTTTTTAGTGTTTTTAGCGCACTGTAAAAACAGTTAAGTAAAAAATAACCAAAAGTTTGTCTATTTTGCCGAATCTCTATAATAACCCCCTCCCCAATGTTAGTAATTTTTTTTCTTTGTCAATAACAAAAGAGAAAAAAGAATCAGGGTCATTTTGTACAAAAACTACCCCAAAAAACATTTGTTAATATAAAGGTTGTTTCTTAAAAAATGTTTTGTACAAAAGAACTGTGCAAAAATCATGTGAATGACCCAAAAAGATCAAGTTGTTTTGCTGCCGGTCTGCAATTGGTTTGCGTCAAGGCATGACTAAGATGCTGATATGTTGCGTCCCACAATTCCTTTCTCTGTATTGATTGTACAGTATTCTTGATTCCGAGGCTTGCGATGATGCTAAAGAGAGAAGTAAAATATGATAACCATGGATACTTAACTTGCAATGGTCAAGAAACAAGAAGAAGGCACACTGATGGTCAGGACTATTATAATAAAACCCCAAATCTTCAAAGGCATAACCAATCCTCGCAAATGGAAGTTTGAATTTGTTGTGTTTACTGTTTGAAAAGCGCCTGAATTCCAGGCGAAGTGCTTAAATGCTTGGAATTCTTGCCATATTTCTTAGCTTAAGTGTTGGGCTTGGGTTAGGTGGCAAGGTTTGGGCTCCTTATCAGGGAAAACTGAATTTAGGGTTCTTAAATAAGGTTGAGTCTGGGGTTTACACCTACTGCTAGAGTTAGGTGTAGGTTTAGGGTTAGGAACTAGGGTTTTAGCTCCATCCTAGGGTACTAAACTGAATGAAAGGTTCTAGGTTAAAGTTTTAAACCGATTTTTAGGGTTCCAAAATAAGGTTGGGGGCTATAGTTTGGGTTTGAAACTAAGGTTTAGGCCCTTGTTCCTTGGATCGTGCTATATTTCCCCTTTTAATGGTACTAGAATAAATGGATAATTGGCTTTCAAAGTCCTTACAGTGCTTGAATTTGGCCATGAAAAAGCTGTACGAACCCTGGATAGGGCTGTCTACGGTGGCTATGGAGTTCAGATTGCAAAAAATAAACTCTACAGCAAATAATAAGAGTGCAGGAAAACGAAACACAAACACAAAAAAGGAAAATAATAAAGCAAACAAGATAAACAAACGGTTTTTTTTTTTTAGCAGTGTTTTGTTTCCACCGGTAGAAGGCACTGTTAAACCGAAATCGCCATTATATAGGTCTCAACATACAGTTCTATAAGTCTGCTCACAGTTCATGGATCTCTCTCCAGAGTCATAAGGGACACCAATTCCTGATGGGCAGCCTGGCAGCGCCCATCCTTTTCCAGGCCATTTTTTGGGTAGGAGTTTGTTCTCCCACATGAAACAGATATTACTGGTTTCCATGGTTGCCAGAAACAGGAAAAGCTGTTTTGGAGCCAGATTGACACACTTATGTTATGGTAACAGCTAATCGCTCAGCTTTGCCCTCTAGTGTGCTTTTTATGCTCATTCTCAATCACAAACACATGCTTGATTGAGAAACTAATGTTATGATAATAGCTAATATATCAGTCTCTACCTGATTGTGATTCAGTAAAACAAGGTACACAACTACACTTTTTAAGCTATCTCTCAATCACACACACGCTTTTGTACTGCAGACTTTTTAAAATATCAATATTATAAGCGGTCTTGATTTACAGGAATGTCAGTACTCTGGACAGAGCTGCCACTGTTCACTCGGCTGTAACGCTATTCTTCTTGCTTATCCAATCAGAAGGCGCGGGGTTGGTGGTGTACAAAACAAATCGAGGGAAGAGAGGGGCTCTGCTGCATCTGCGCCTAAATAATCGAATAAACAAAAATGCCAAATTCCCAATTATCGTTCCGATAATCGTCCCGCCCGATAATCGGTGGATCTCTACACATGATTCATGTCCCACCCGTGTGCTTCAGGTGACCCTGATGCTAATGGACCAGGGTCCGACGCGTAAGCACCTGGTGGACGCTTTCAAGCCAGACCCCAACAGCAGCAGCTTTCGCCGCCCTGCAGCCGAGATGAACATCGCCTCCGGGTGTCCGCTGTTCGTTTCTCAGAGTGTGTTGGAGTCCGCCAGTTACACCAAGGACGACACCATCTTCATAAAGGTGCCCGTGGCCCAGCCCACTCGTGCTCTCGCCTCACATTTTTTTAGTACAGTGGTACCTCTCGATATGAGCACCTCTAAACACGAGAATTTTAATATACAATTTTTTTTAAAAATAATCTTGCTTACAATACGAAGGAAAATGCATTTCGCGGGCAGTCCCAGAAGCTACCACTAGAGACCGCTCACTGCTCAGGCCGACGTATGAGGGACCAAGCCAAGGTGTACAACCGGAAACCAGCGAGTGTTGATCACAAAGCTGCGGAAGATTTTATGCAGCACTCCATGCAATAATTTCCGAGGGAGTTTATATTCCTGTTGTAATAAAATGGCAAAGAGGACTGAGCATTGAAGCTGGTGTCTGCAAAGGAGATTAGAGAGGTTCTGGCTGAGTGGAAGGAAGTTGCTGCTTTTGTTAAAAAAAACATCCAGAATAAGCTCTCTTTAACCATAAACAAAAGGGCACCTTTCTTGCAAAGTAACATTTTATTGCAAGAACACCAAAAAGATTCATAAACGATGTATAAACTTTCAGTCACCATGGCGATTGCATTCCCTCAAGTGGCTGAGTTCCTTCATTCCTTTTCGACCAGACGGTGGCAATGGGACCTGGTCACCTTTTTTTGAAGGAAAGAGCTCTGTTAAGGAGTTATAACTGATTATTACTATTCATCCATTTCGTTGCTATTCTCACCACATTGCTTCAGTACACTTACTCGCTACTTGGGGCCGCCAAACACACTCTCATTTGCCGTAAAAAGGAAGCAACTCCAGGAAGTGGGGTTCCCTCAATGTGTGGACAAAGCTGCGATCAAAGCCACTCCTGTCATTTGATGGGGATTTATCATAATGAAATCATTCCCAAAGGCTTCAAACTTACTGATGAGGTGCGCTAAATCCTTTATAATAATTTAAGAAAAACATAGCTGAGACAAATCTTTCTTTTCAAAAGACCTGTAGAAAGTGATGGCGTTACGAGTCCAGCTAAAAGAGCAAAAGAAAGCGATGAATAACAACTGCTGTATTTTTGGGGGCTGTGTTCCTGTTTAAAGGTACAGTAACTTTAATTTTGAGTGTAAAGTAAGTGCTTACGTATCATCAACATCACTCCTCCAGCAAACAGCTTGTTTTATGAGGTACCACTGTATATGACACGGAAAACATAATTGATGTGACTGCACACATTGTATATGCATAGATGCGATACAAATATTGATTGTGTGTTGACAGGTTACCGTAGATACTTCTGACCTTCCGGACCCGTGACATGGTGCCCCGCGACTCACCCTGCAAGGACGTCGACGCAGACCGGTCCAGGCCACGGACGGCTGAAGAGCGTTTGTTACCCCTCTTCGGATTGGCTTCACGTTTGCGCCGACTAATCACGACGATAACTCTCGCGAGGCCGTCCACTCGCCACCGTTTACTGATGCCGTGCATCAAGCTTGACTTCTTGTTTGGCAAGGCATGCCGGGAAATTTGCACCAGGCGCCGATGAAGAAATGCTCTTCGTTCTGACGATGTGGATGGCGGACATGTGTTTGTGGAGGCGAATGTCGAAGTCGGACGTGTTGGGTGTTCCGACGCGACCTTGTGGACTCCTTCAATAGGAATTTTCACTCCTCAAGTTCAGATATGAGGAAAGACTCACAAGTGTTGTTTTTTTTTTGTTCTTGTGTGAGTCAGGAATGAAGGAAGTTGCCTTCTAAGCATTCCTTTATGTTCCTGGTTTTTCGTAAAATGTTTAAATGGAGTGCAATTCAAGCTTTGATAAACATTAACGTTCATTTGACATTGTTCAGTCTACCTCATTTCAGTCGACTGCAGTATTTGGAAAAAAAAAAAGCAGTTTGGGAAAGGTCAAGTGGAAGCCTGCGTTTGAAATTGTGGAATTGAAGTTATGTCAAGGTTGAATTCGTGAAATTAAAGTCATATTGTAATTAAAATCTGAAACGTTAAATCCATGCTCTAATTATGTTGATTCAACAGGTAAAAGAAGTATTATAATGGAATCTCTTTCTTTTAAATGAAATGAACAGATGCATCCATTGAAAGATTCGAAACGGCAGCAGGAGTCATTCCTAAAACCTATTCAAGTCAATGATATTCAGAACAACACACTAAAATAGCATGTTTAAATCTAAGTAACCTTCAAAATAGAAGTAAAGTTCTGAAATGCAATAGCAATCAATTTAAACGTTAAACGTGTAATTCCAGCGAATTACACTTAAATTTCCTTTAATGATCCTACATTATTTAATACCTTAATATTGAAATGATAGGTCACTAACATAATATTATTTTATTTCATTAGTGGCTAAAGAAACTTCCATGGCACAGAATTGGCATTCAATGCCAGCCCAGCAGGTGGCGGTAATACATCAAATTGGACCGTAACGAAAAACAGACCGCAGTAGAAAAAGATAAGCCGAATGGAATGTATGTGATCGAATATTGCCTGTAAATTTTCTCTATTTCGCTTCTCCAAATTATTAACAACGGTTCGTTCTTCACTCGTGGGACTAAATACAACAACCTTGAGGAACTGTCTCCTTTATTTCCATTCCAAACGGTGAGTTGAACGAACTATCACGTGAGCTAACAAAACAATTGACCCGCAAGTAGGTGATATTTTGTATGGTCTTAAATTGGTCATATATTTTATATTTTTTATTATTATATTTTAAGTCCTTGGCGTATTATCAACCCATTTAAGATTCTTGTTAATGGTTTTCTCATTTAAAATTAAGTCTTGACGTCCACTTCGGATGCCTTACTAATTCAAAAGCCGAACATCCGGGTCTTTTGTCAACTTTTCTATGTAAACAAGGGAGCAGCCATTTTTGTTAATTATGTCTCATTAAATTGTCTAAAACTGAATAAATGAGATGGTAAATGAATTCATAGGTAACTCAAATCAATTTGCTAAGGTGGTTTGGAGAAGGCATTTTACATACAAACATTAAGACGATGTAAGGTGGAACGCCTTGGACAAAGTAATCCTTCAACCTGATCAATGGGAAGAAGTTGGTCATGAGGTCATAAATGTGCACTTTTTAAAATCAACATTTTCTTTCTATTGCACATTTAAAACAATAAAAACAAATGGAAGTACTGTACAAACACATTCAATGTACAATAAAAAACCTCCCATCTCACAGAAAGTAATGTTAAAACACTTACAAGGATTGTCTAAGTGTAACTGCGGTGTACCTGTCCCACCAAAGATCCACATTCACGCTGGACTGGATGATGAGGTTTTTATTACAGTTTCTGCAGCTGAAATGAGTCACAACATTGGCTTCTCTGCTAGCTTTGATCTCTTTGATCTCTACAAGAGGAATTAACATTTTAGCACAACAGAAACAAAACGAAAATAAATCCAAACAGCTTGACAACATCAATCACATTACTGTGCATGTTGAGAGATTTGTCAGCTGTGGTTATAATTTTTAAAATTAACTTTTTTTGTGGAGCGCCAAAAGATGTGTCTTACCGTTGGCAGCTCGCTCTGTAGACTGCCAACAAAACCCCGCCTTCCGGTCACATGTCAAAAGCCAAAACAAACCCTACCCCATACCAGCAGGTGGCACTGTTGGACTCATCATTGCAGGACACTTACCAAAAACTATACACATATTTCAGCAGGAATTTCAATTAAAAAAAAAGTTATTATTACACCCGTTACATAAGAAGGAATGGCAAGGTTTCAGATGAACCATGTGAGGAAAGGGACCCAATAGAAGGTCATCCACATTGCTTTTTGGTCGCGCCGGGTTTTCGTCTTCTGACACGATTAGTTTGCCACTGTTACTGAAGAGCATCTGTCCCAGTCAGGTTAGCAACAATTTTCTTGTTTTCTCTTCCCAGATGCTATCGCTTGCAATGCAAAGCGTGTCACGTGTCACACCTGTGTCACGTGTCAGGCACTTCTGTAACAACACCTTACCTGTTCTCACTCTTTACACAAAGGTAACTCGCATGCTCATATTAATACACCCACCCCTTTTCTTTTGTCATTCTTCACCATGCTCATGCGATCTCTACTAAGATCCTTACTTGTCTCCAATTATTGAGAAAAAACATGCTACTAAACCTCTTGCCTAATCCAAATACTTCTTTCGACGGTTCCTAAGGGCCATATTCTCACTTTAATGCTTAGGTTTGTTCTTTAACGTTTACAAGGATGTGTAAATGTTCAAAAATCCATTCAAAACATAACACAACTAAAGAGAACTGTGTAAACATTTGCGGTCCACCATCTGGTAAGGAAAGTATCTTTTAGTTCATTTGAAAATCCCATTTCCGTGACAAAGTATGCACATATTGTATGGATGCCTCACCCATACCTTGGATTTGGATTCAAGTTGTTGGAAGAATTTGCGCAGCCAGAAGAGGATGCGGCTGAGCACATTTTCGATGCGAGAGTATGTCCCTTAGGTAACACGTTTTTCATTGCTAACAAGTGACTTTTTTTATAATTCAGAACTTATAACCATGTTCACTCAAACGTGCCAATGCTAACTACCAATTTTTACTTCGATCTTTCTGTTCAGCAATCAGATGTTGAATAATCTTGCTAAGGATACAAATGTGCTAATGCTAATAGTTTGTTATGCACCAGGACCAAGTTAAGGTTAATAACTCATTGGTGTAATGTTTGCAAACAAAAGAATATGGCTTTATTTTTAATTTTAGCATGTTACTATTGCTAATGCTGTTTCTTTTAATCATAAATAACCAGAAGCTTGTAAGCTAACTGCTGCTTTACATTCCTAGGATCCATGTCCTCTGTGTGACGAAGCCAAAGAAGCTCTCGAACCAATCAAACACAAAGTGAGATGTTGCAAATTACTCCGAATGAAGGCTTGGTCTCTGATGGTTGTTGCTTGTTCCCTTTTCAAGTTTGTCCTGCAGCAAGTGGACATTAGTCGTCCTGAGAACCAAACGTGGCGAGACAAATATAAGTGGGACATTCCAGTTTTCCACCTGAATGGACGCTTCATCATGAAGCATCGTGTGGACTTGGAGTTGCTAAATAAACTACTCGATGCCCAGAAGAGTGACCGATCATCCAAACAATAAATAAATGATAATAAAGCACGCAATGAGAACATTTTCTTTTGTTGTCTGATTAAAAGTTTGGCGCATGTTTGACAACCGATCCGATGAGCTCATTAATATTTCAGTCGGAGTTGAGTGTGTGTGTGTGTGTGTGTGTGTGTGTTGCCGTGGCGATGTTCATTGCTGTCCATGGCATCTCGCAGCAAGGGGGTGGACATTCAGCTGGCAGTGCAGAGAGCCAAAAAGAAGATGTGCCAGCTGCAGCTGCTTGGCCAGTAAGACAATTCCGCAATCGTCATTTTTCACTCATTTCGTTGAACGGTATCGCTAGGTTGCCGCTAACGTCTGAGCCTCAGTTAGCATGAACACAACATACCATGGAGTCTTGTTTCTAGGCTACACAAACCACTCTTTTAAAAATCAGATTGCAGGTCTGATTCAATTTTATTTTTCAAACTCTATTCTGAGGAGAATGAGAAAGTAGATGGTGGGCCGCACACAATGCTTTTGGTCTATCATCGATTACTTTAACAATAATTTCTCTAAATCGGGGGTGGGCAAAATAGGGCCACAGGTTACATGCGCTTCACAACATGCCAAACTGAAGTGGTAAAAATTATATCTTTTTATATATATATATATATATATATATATATTTAAGATTGCTGTTCTGGTGCTACTTTTATAGAATTCTAAACAAAAATACTACTGTATGTATAAAAGTTTGTTGTTTTGGTGCTACTCTTGTCCCCAGAGTTCCTTTGCTTTAATTTTCTGTGTTTCAAACCCTATTTGATTAAATGTATTTATTTATAAAGATATACCAAATGAAATACAATATATAAATCTAGATCTTCAATGTATATTTACTTGTTAATGCAAATGAGAGGAATTGGACAGATAAACATCAGGCGTCTCCAACATGGTGTCCCCTAAGGACAGCTTCGGTGCTCGCGGAACTGTTTAGAAAATAGTTCACCAGTGCTGGGTCATCGTGATTTTCTAATAAAACTGTTTTTTAGTAGTCCATTGAGTCAATTAAACCCTACTTCTAATAATTCACCCGAAATATGATAGCTGATATGTTATTTTAGAAATGTATATCAAAATGGTAGCCGCTTGAAAAACTTTTAAGACCCCTGGTCTACATTAAATGATTTTGTCATAAATCCATATTTGAGACTATGTTGCCAGATTTCAAGAAAATCAAATCAATCAGTCATTTTTTTTCTCCTGGTATCTCTGCCAATTTATTAACCCAATGTGCACCGTGATTCAAAAAGTTTGCCCACCCCTGCTCTTAAATCTAACATATTTTTCAATACATTAGGATGATAATTTTGTGGAGTGGTAAGGAGTTTAATGTGTCCACTCCTACTAACATATAAGGCATAATGCCAGGTGGCTCACAACCCTTTTTTTCCTTCTTTTACAGACGTTCGGAGACTTCAGAACAGTCAACATGGACACCAAGCAAAGAACTCAAAGACTCCTTGGTGGACATGTACTCAGGTACATAACTAATAACACACTACAATTACACGCCTAAAGTAGACCCCTGGGATACAGTATTACTGCGTTGTGAGGTGGGGATCGCAAAAAGAAATTTCCGAATAGTGGGCAGCATGGGGGGTAATGGAATAAATGTAATGGCGTTATGTAATTAGGATACTAAAAAACAGGAATTGTTTTTGGTTACTGTTACAGTCCTTATGGTGAGGTTTTTCTAGTTTTTCCTTGCCCTCATGTAGGTCTGTGCAGCCCTTTAAGACTCTGTGATTAAGGGCTATAGAAATAAACATGACTTGACTTAAAAAAAAAAAGAAGAAGTAATCAAATTACTGGTACATTTAGTTACAATAAGGATTACTTTACAGGATTACAAGTTTATTTTAAACTATATTCGTCTACATAATACGCTAATAGGTGAATTGTGTCATAATCACTGACATGAGAGAGACGGAGAGAAATGAGGCGCACACACGACGTGAGCAAGCCATATCTGCTACACAAAATTAGAGGCCGGCACCTTTTCCACCAGTGGATTTTTGTCAGGGTGTGTTGCAGGTGAAAGCACTTTTCTTTTTTCCTTTTATTTGTTTCTTTTTCTATGCAGCACTCATTTTGTTGAAATTGCCCGGGGCTCCTAATGTGTGGAAGCGCCTGCTTTCAAATAGATTTAAATCTCCTTTTTGGATTATGCAGTTAAAAGTGATTCGAATCCACAATTTCATTAATGTATATTGTTATGTTGTGCGAAAAATTGACCTAGCCCAGTAAATATGAATACTTTCAAGAGGTTTGGCATCCCCACTTCAGACAAGTAGAAAAGTTAGTTGGAAATTTAGAAAGTGAACAATTAGTGTGTTTAAAACAATTATGGGTTCTTGATGTCCTCCTAATGTAATCTAAAATACAGCATACTGTATCTTGTCTGACATGTGAGAGAGAGAACTTCATTTTTGCTCAATAAACTATACTGCGTGGTTAAAATTTGAGCACTTTTTTTTAGGACTACCAGAAACTACCTAACCTTGGTTTCCTTTTATTCTTTTTCATTGTTACATTGTTCATTCATGTTAAACTCAATTTAGTAATTTTATTTATATTGTCTTTTATTAGCATACTTGGTATTGGAGTAGTCGAAAGTAAAGCAGTTACATTACTTCAGTATTATAGTATTTGGATTACCTTACTAATGACATTTTTCAACAGGTATCTAGTAACTGTATCAGATACCTTTTTTAGTAACCCTCCCAAGTCCCAAACCTGGTAGTATTTGATAGAAACCTAAGCTAATGCTAATTCCCGTTGAACCCTGCTACCTCGGATAAAAATGATAAAATTTAAAAAATCGTATTTCGTCAAAAGTGCATATGTGTATTACACGCAGGGATGTGATTTTTCCGCTAATTCGCGGAATTCCGCTTTTTTTATCTCCAAAAATAAAATTTTAAAATTTCCGGTGTTTTAATTGGTAAAAAAAAACGATTTCGTCTCGACAGCATGCCATTTGAGTGTTTCCGTAACTGAAATGAAACGTACTTGCGATTGGTTGAAGTCTCGTGTTGACCAATAAACGCGCTTGTTATAGGAGTGTGCCATTGTTCATTTCTCACACGTTTTTGCCGGGTGTTTAAAGAAAGATGTCCGTGATCGAACGCAAAGATGCTCCGCGAGCTAAAGAAATTGATAAGATTGTAAAAAACAAGTTTCGATGGGACTGGTTGGAGAAGGAATTATCTACGAATGTTGGAAAGAAGACTGTGACGAATTTGTTCAATGACTTTATTCGGAAGATCGATCGTGCCGGGAAAGCACTTTGCATTTGGTGTCATGATACCATCGACTATGGTGGGAGAGGTTTCAAAGCTCTTGAAAGTCACGCAAAGAGCAAAAAACACGTGAAAGAACTCCAGTCAAGAACGACAAATTATTCCATCGCTGGAAGTTTCGGTGCCCAAACGAAAACTCCAAAACTTTACGGCCTCCATCCCTTATTGACATCACAATCGGAAGCGGTAATAAAGAGACGTGATCCACCCCAACAACCTGTACCAGTTGCTGATAGAGTCGTGAATTTTGAGGTAGGTGGTAAACTTTTCAAATTTATTTGACAGTTTTCCCATTTTTTTCGAAAATATTATAACGTAATAAAAATGGCCATAAATATTTAACAATTACAATAATAGATTTTCATGTGTACATTACACCAACACTTTACTGTAGGGCCTATACTTATTGTACTTTCATTTATCAAATACTTGGATACGCTGCTATTAAAGAAATAAATTATTACATTTAAAATATGATTTAGGAAATTTAAAAATATTATTAAGCCTAATAGTAATCAAAACTATTGTCAGTATTTATATTTTTTAAATTAAGTACTTGTATGATATTCTACCATTGATTTTCTTAATGGCCACGATATTATTATGGTACATAATTTACTTAATATTAATAACATGGTTAATCATTGACACAAACTCAAATGAATGCTGCATGTTTGCACTTTTTAGGTTTCAAGATGTTGAGTGTCTTGATGTATGCAGTTACAGAGATGATCTTAGTCGAATGCATGATTGTGTTTTTATCAGAGCTTGCTGCATGAGGTATTTTATGTTTTTGTTATCCATTATGTATTAAGAATGATTGATTAAATGATTTATTGCATGGTAAATATTATTTCCAATGGTTTGTAGCTAATTTTCAACATTTTTTTGTCACCATAATAAATACTCTGACATGTGAATGTGCATGAAAGTTTAGACTAAATCCTTTTTTATTTACTTTGGTCGCATGACATTTTGGATTATAATTCAAATAATTATTTAAATTATTTAATTGTTTACTGATTATTGTTAAATTTCTTTTATTCTTCAGGCAATGCTGTTGGGAGTGCTGGCCGAAAATTCTCTTCCGTTCACCATGGCCCCAAAGCTCATCACACTGTCAAAGGAACTGGCAAGGGATCCAAAAGCTCTGAATGGACTGTCCATGGATAGAACCAGTGCATCCTACAAAACAAAGTATGGCCTTGCCCATACTATGCTTGATGAGACTTTAACAAACTTAAGATCCTCCCACTTTTCAATGAACATTGATGAGTCCACCAGCAACAATCTACACCGTGTCCTGTGTGTTCTCGTCAGCTATTTCTCCCCGTCGACAAAGTCTGTTGTGGTGGAACATTTAGCATCTTTGAGTGTTGTTAAAGTTGACGGCAAATCTCTCTTTGATGAACTCTCAGCCCTCATGACCAAGAACAATATTCCCTGGAGCAATTTGGTGTCTGTGTTGATGGACTCATGTGCAGTGATGCGGGGTTCCAAATCTGGAGTTGAGACGCGTTTGCGAGAGGGACCAGCACCACATCTCCTTGACATAGATGGGGATACCTGCCACCACATCCACAACGCCTCTAAGCATTTTTGCAAGCCATTTGAGTACAAGATTGAAGGACTCCATAATGATCTCTTCAACGATTTCAAGTGGTCAACCGATCTGAAGGAAGCTCTTCAAGAAATTTGCTTTCTGACAGGCATCACCTTCACCATGCCAGAGAGATTTGTCAGCCATCGATGGCTTTCAAACTATAATGTTTCAATGTCCACCTTACGCCTCATGGATGTCTTTACCATCTTCTACTATGCATTTCTTGGCAGAGGAGATAAAGAACTCTATCTTCCCACCATCATGGCCATCTACCACAAGAAGGATCTTTCAAGAGAAGTCAAAGCCAAACTCAAAGACATACAATCAGCTTTAGGCCAAAAGAACATGACTGAGGAAGGAAGGAAGAGGAAGCAGAGGATCTATGAGAAGATATTCTTCACAAGATTGGATACGCTTCTCACCCTCAACCTGTACACAGCAGTTCTGCCCTTGCTGAAGAACTATGTGATCACCTTTGAGACGAAAACGCCAATGATCCACAAGCTGAACGACAAGCAAGTGTCCTTCTTCAAGAAGTTCTTGTCCTGTTTCCTAAAGCCAGAGTCCCTTCAAGGCTGTAAACTGACAGAAATTGAACTGAACAACAAAGCCAACCAACTCCGAGAAAATGATATTTTCTATGGTGGTGTCACCAGCAAACTGATGGATTCTTCTAACAAGTCGTCAGTTGTGTTCAAGTTCAAAGCCAAGGCAGCATATCTGGCATGTGGTCTGTACCTTCAGAAAAAGTTGCCCATGAACAGCAAGCTTCTGAGAGCAGCCTCTGCCATTGACCCACTTGCCAGAGGACACAGCTCAACTTTAAACCAACTGAAGAAGCTGTCGTCGTTGGTCACCAATGTCCTTGATGAGTCAGAGCTGGGGAACTATGATCTCGAGGTGAGAGAATACCAGTTGGACAGTGAGTTGCCAACACCTTTGGACTCAGAGGGGAAGGCAATTGCACTGGATCGTTGGTGGGCCCAAGTCTTTGCTGTTGGAAGATACCCAACCCTGGCCAAGATGGTGAAGGCTCTCATGAGTTGCTTCCATGGGCCGCAAGTAGAGGGGGCTTTTAGTGTCATGGGTGATGTCCTGAACCCCAAAGCATGCAGAATGGACATAGCCACATACAGTTCTATCCAGACTGTAAAATATGCCCTAAGAGCAAGAAATACCACCTCTGTCAGCCATTTTGGAAGGAAAGACATTCTGATGGATCCTGTGCAGTCCATACTGTGCCTAAATCTGAGGACATCCTCCAAAAGGTACAGGGAGGAGAAGGATGCAGAAGCAGCTATGTTGTCTGCAAAACGAACAGAACTTGCTGTGAAACAGGACACCCAAATGAGCAAGGCTGCCTCAAGAAGAACCATCAAAGCTGCACAGAAGCAGGCTAGAAAGACCCATTCCAAAGCAATGAAGTCTAGGAGGAAGTAGTGTTTGGGTCATGTGAATGGATTTAGCTGTGTCCCGACGGATCACCACCTTATCGTGGTGGGGCACTTTGCGCGTCTCCATGACCCCCAGAGCTATGTCGGCGGGAGTCTCGTACTCCTGGTAGGGTTACCCAAGCCGAACAGGTCGAAGGGTAGAGTCCAGACTAAGAGTGATCCCAAAAGCTGGTGGCGGCACGCTTTGAGGCGGTTTCCTACAGACCTGGATCCCGTTAGCCGCCTGCAGTTGTAGAAAGATGCCGGTCGTCTAGGGTCTCCCTTGCCACTGGAACCATCTTCTTTACAATTAAGATAGTGGCGTTGGGGAAATGTTTTTTAATGTGACTGATTTTGAGTTGACTTAAACTGTAATTTTATATGGGATAGTTCAATATACATTGAAAATTTATGCTGTTGTCTTGTCTATTTCTTTGTCATCTGAGTGCATTGAAAGTACTTAAAAAAAAACCATGAGCTCCGGGGGGGGGCTTCGCCCCACTTTTCCCCCCACCAGGGCACTGCCCTGGTCCTACCTGGTTTCCCCCCCCCCCCAGCTAGCAATCACCCCCCCCCCCCCCCCCCCCCCGCTAATTTTCAGATAATTTCACTTTGGTCAAATCACATCCCTGTACACGGGAACATTTTTAAATAACGTTATAAATAAGAATACACGTGAAGGAAAAATGAAATCTTATTTACCTTTGGCGTTACGTGACTTAAGCCTGGTCGAGTGGAGTAGCAGGTGGGTGCAGGGGGTGATATGGCAACAGTGGATTAAAAATGAAACTGATTTTAATTATTGCACTTTAGAGGATTGTCATGGTCTTAGAAGACTTTAATCGGTTCTTAATTTTTAATAATAATTGTCCTGGTGCTCGATTTGTTACGGCCATTGACCTTGGAGATTATAGCGATTCAGCTATCTTTATTTGTATTTTTTGATAATCGCAAGCTTCATTTCCATGGGTATCATGTTTATGCTTCTACCTCTTGGACCCATAGCGAACAAATACAGTACAAAAAAACTACAGTATCGTATCGCAGACTGCCAAAGTCTTTACAAAACACAAAAGATACTGAAAATGAAAGGAGAGGCATCGTTGGAGGTAGTTCGGCCAATACCATATCTGTATTCTCATTATGCTGTCATGCAAACCAATAGCAGACCAGCATTTTATATGACACAGACCAAAAGCGCACAGGCATCTTTGAGGTGTAACTTTTCATACGCACAAACACTGCAAGTTTGAATTTACACCCGCTCAAATGCAGATATTATCAGTGCAGTAATGTGTGAGTTTGTCCACTGGGTGACACTATTTCTCTACACCCCACGAAATCAGATTTTAAATATACATTTTATATTGGTCCCTCACTTTCTCTCTGAGTGTAATATATTTGTTGTTAATATTGTTTTCTTTACGTAGCAGTTTTAAATTCAGTGACACGGTTTGACCAACCGTTTTCCAACGTCAGGGAGCATTTTTCTGCAGGAAGCAAGAATTGGTTTGATTATTATCATGAAACTTTTTTTTCCTATAATCAATCATTTTTGAGTCGTAGCACCAATTTTGTTTCTGATGACCCGATCCCCTATTCAATACAAACCTACCAGCACATACACTATTTGACTTGTCAATCACTACATATATCGATCAAAGCGCTCTTTTTTTTTGCGAACACACACACTTCACACACACAGAGCTGATAAATGTAATGAAAAGGCAGAGAGTGAATAGGGGCTTGTGTGAAGCTTTTAATCTGCAGGTTGGGTGGTCCGCTGCACGCACACACACACTTGTATTTGTTTTCTTGTAGAGAAGGCTTCTCATATCTGTAGACTGAATTGTTACTGAGGGGTTTGTGTGTGTGTGTGTGTGTGTGTGTATCTTTGTGTACAAATTGTTTTGATACCAATACAACCTCCTCTTCCTCACATCTATTTGCCGTGCACATGTAAGTAATCATGTGGTCTACTCCATGTCATGTTTTATGGAAGTCGTGTGTTTGAACACACATATTTATGCAAATCCAATATGATAATGGGTAAATCTGTGTTCTGCTTCAAGTGCGGCTTTATTTATTACTGGTGTCTTGTTGAAAACGTTATCATATTTTAGTCAATTCTTCTTTTCTTTTTTTTTAAAAACTATTGTATTTTACATTCTTGTATGCGTGTATATTTTTGTGCTATTGATTTTTTTTCTATTTTTTGTTCCATTGATGATAACGCAGATGTAATTTCTGAATAAATGCGTGCCTTTATTTAGATCTACTAAAAACTGAGAATTTTGAAGGTTTAATGATTCCTTTTACCTGTCCCCAGCAAACTGTAGGCCTATATTCCATATATTATAGTCCAGTAATGGATGGTATCCCTCCATTGCCGGAGTCACAAACCTTTTTGAAGTAGATAACTACTTTTTGGTCACTGATTAGTGCAAAGGGCTACTCGTTTAATATGGATTTCTAAAACAGATACTTATGTTAGTACTACATTGTTACAATGTCATTATTTTGTTATTACCAGGTTGTAATTTTTAGGAGTGGGGGGTCAAAATAACCTCAGTTCAACTCTTAAACAATGCCAGTTAGACATTTCTTAGAAAATTAGAATTGCCCATCACTGATAAGCTATTTTCAAATCTGGTCCGTGTGCTACTCCGATGTTAAATAATCAGTGCTAACGTACAGTTCAGTTTAATTTGTTGTTTGAATAAATTGAATTTTTTTAGGGTTTTTAAGCGGTCAACTACTAGTCACTTAACCAGGAGAGAAGTGGACACTGCAGGTTTTTTCTACATGCACCACAAGTCGTAAAATACAGATCTTTGCAATCTTACAAATTTTATAAATTGAAATATTCCACATGATCACATTTCACCACAATTTTGCTACTGTAGATTGCAATACTTCGTGTAACGAGTTTGCCAAGTGATTTATTCCACGTCACATTGTATGAATTCTGATTGGCATGTATCCAAATAAACATGTCCCTGTGCTTACATTCATTGAGTGCATTTAGTGCTCTCTCAATCAGGCCTTTAAATGCATCGGGCAACTGATCGGCAATCAATAATCCGCAATGTTTGGTTTGTGATTATACCGAAGCAAAGGAAAAAAGACGACTGCGACGTTTGCATACGAGCACGTGCTCACGCGTGTTTATTGTGTGCGTCGTTCTCGCCATCCTGTCGGTATGGATATTCCGGGCAGCGGCAGCTCGGCGGGAAAGATCAGAGCTGGATTGTGTTGGATTTGAGTTGAAGCTTATTTAATCAGCTCCACACCGCCATTAATATTCATGCAGTCAGCTGGAAAACACAGCAAACTTCCTGCGCCGCCTCCGACGCTGCACAAAATCTATTAATTGAGCTTAAAAAATTAATGGACTTTAGTTTCTATTACGGCAAGAGGGGGGAGGGGGCGGCTTCCCCTCCGGTTCCTCATTGGCTCCCTGAGATGGGACCCCCGATTGGCCTTTGCGTATCCCCTTTTTTCCGCATTTTTCCATCTTTGACGAGACTTCAAAGCGAATGTGAAGCGTGAACGCTCATTTAGAAGGATTTAAATATCCTTAGCTGGCCCGGGGAAACTATTCACATTAATCAAAGACCCGCACGCGCCACACGGATACTTTCAAAGTGACTTAAAAGTCCACAAGGCATTCCCCTTCTTCATTAGCCCTCATCTGCTCTCAAAGTCACTGTGCTAAAATCAAACATGAGGCTAAGGCTAAGGTCAAAACTACAATCAGACCAAAATGGACCATGAAGAAGATGAAAAATAAGAGCTCTCTTAGGACTTCAGCAGTGAGAGGACCATACTTTTGAAAAAGACTGGACTCAAACCGAGATTTTAAATCTGTCGCACAGGAAATAGAAAACTTAATAAGAACTGGTGCAGTCTCATAGTCATGTCCATGAGACTGCACCAGACTAAAAGTTGGACAATTGACAATACTTCTACATGCGTAACATGCATTATTTGAATTAAAGACAAAACTAGGACCAGAATGAGAAATTAGACTCAAGGCGAGCCTTAAACTAGAGGTTACGTTTTGATTTAGGTTAATTGTTGCAACCAAGGAAGGATCCAAGCAAAATCCAGTAACAGACTAAGACCCTGACCCAGAGACAAAAGTAAGAATGATTGTCAAGTTATACCAAAAAAAGAGACCAGAGAAGTGAGAACTTGATCCTGGTTGAAGACCAGCAAGAGAGTAACAAGTTGATGTTTTACGAAAGACAAGTCTACAATCAGGGACAAATTCTTCTCAAAAGTCAGAAGGAGGTATGTGTTCTTATTAGAGAGAATAATCAACACAGCCCAGAAGACCATTGGCTGTCCTAAGCCCATTCTGGAGGACATTGCGGGTTACGATACCGCAGCAGAGCCATCAACATTATAAAAGACTGTTCTCACCCTGGCCACCACCTCTTTGACCTGTTGCTCTATGGTAGGTTCTACAGGTCCCTTAAAAAAAGGACCAAAAGTCTCAGTGACAGTTTCTTCCCCAGGGCTATCACCACACTAATTTTCTTTGCAAAACTGTTGTGATATAGTAACAGAGAAATTAAATATTAGTATATGCAGCTAACTGGCAAACTGTTCAGGCTGTCCCCTGCCCACTGCCCGAAGATAGCTGGGATGGGCTCCAGCACCCCTGCGACCCTACTGAGGATAATGGATGGATGGATGAATATTAGTATAACTTAGGTTAGTATGTAAGCTGTAATTTTTTACTATCTATGCCTATTTATCCTGACAGTCTTTTTTTTCTCTTTAAAATCTATATTACATACTTACTCTGGAATGCCATGGCTAATCTCGTTGCATACAATATTTCGTAACCCTGATATCGATGACAATAAACGCAATTCAATTCATTTTATTCCGTTTGTGCACAATCACTATTGATTATTGATTGGTGACTGTTAACCCGTATTGTCAGATAACCCTCAAGTGAATGACGAACTGCGACAGCGTCTTCCGTCACCTTTCCAGCCTTCACCAAGGCTTCTCCACCAGTCTAGTGTGGAACCATCAGACAAACTCTCTGGTAAGAAAACTTTTTACCCCCCAAAATTTTTTAAATCATGGTCTGACCTTTGTCCATCTGTCCTATTTCTCAGTGTCCCAGGTCCCACTGGAGACTTACAGCACTAACTCCCCTCGCCTTCTTCCGAACCACGTGAAATCTCCGTGCCCACTGTCCTCCAGAACATCTGCAGGCGTCGCGGACATGGAAACTGACTTTTCTGCCAGTGCGCCCTCTCCACCGCGTTCTGAAACCTTCGAAGGCCCTAGTGGTCGGACAATTGGTGGTCTCAGTGCCAGCAGGTGATCAAACACAAAGGTTTTCTTTTCTATATCAAGGTGTTAAAAGCATGAAGATTAAGCGCTAACTTGAGGCTAAACTCTGTTGTCTATGTCTCGAGAAGACAATTGCATCATGGGAAAGGTCCCACCCAATACAAACAAAAGCACAATCACAATAGCAAGTGCTACACATTCATATTGAAAACCTCTGCCAGGCTTATTAGACGTTTGATTAAACTTTCTTCTCACCGCCGTCGCCGTGACCTATTAAATGAGAGATTTGATGAGACGGGCGCCCAAAATAGGAGAAGTCAAAGTTAGATTAAAAACACTCAATTAGCGTGGTGGCCATGTTATTTACCAGCTTTATTACGGCAGGAAGCAGCAGCCTGACCTTTAAGGTGATATGAGAACAAGAGCGTCGGCACGGTTATTGAAGACAATGTCCCCTCAATTATCAGCTACTTTGCAAGAGGCCGGCAAGCGGGTCAAGGGCGAACAACATGCCAGCTAACAACTTGCTGCCTCATAGGAAATTGTGTCTTTTTTTTGGTCTTAGTAGTCAGCTGACTCATCCGGTTGTGTTCCCCAGCAGCTATCAAGGTGTCGCCATTGGTTACAAGGAAACCTACAGTCAAGCCCTGCCTCCGGACGAAGACAAGAAGGTGTCCCTGTTACTCAGAGAGTTGGACACATTGAGAGAGACCAATAAAAAGGTTACATGCATTCATCTTAGTTCCACCTCAATAAACACCTGACTCCACATCAACTATTTAGAGGAAAGAGAAATTTTGTTAACATTGCTCTTGAAACCACAATTTTGTCCCCAACTTTATGTCCCCACCAGGAGTGGGCGATACTGGGAATTTTGGTATCGATCAGATCCAAGTAAATACATAGTAGTAACAATCGATACCAATCCAATTCTTTTTTCTTGAAAATGTCGTTATCATTAAACAATTGAAGCCCCCAGAGTTAGATTATATCTACGATAAACACGGACCACATTTTTGATTCACTAAAATGTTCAATTTAAAAAAATATATCTATAAAAATCATATATAATTATTTCAGTTATTTTGTTTTAGAACTAAAGCCAAGAGAGTTAAACCCAAAGAAAGGATCAATGTAACAAAAATACACATGTAACAATGTCAACATCACAGCTATACCTTTCATTGCACAATATTTTGAAGAGAAAATCAGAAAGTGTAAGTTGTGTAAACAACAAACTGTAAAAAACTTTTAACAGTATACAAAATTAAATATTTCTACTGAAACAACTGTTTAACAACAAAAGTCAAGAGTGTCAAACCAACGAAGAAGCCCCTTTGGCTCTGTTGCGAAAGGGGCAAAGGATTTTAACGTTTTTGTTCAGGAACAGTAACATGTTTACATATTTTGTTACAGCTTGTTGCCCTTTCTAGGGCAATTTTGTTCTGTGTTTCTGTGAATTTACCACAGAAGCAGAGCTCTTTACCACAAAAATAACTTTTATCATAGTCGTTTTCTTTAGTAAAAAAAAAAAAAAATCACACAGCACTGCATTTTCTATTTTCCTTATTTTTAGCCTCTGTTAGTGGTGGGTACATAGATTTGGCCCTCTCTTCTGCCTGGCGGCCAGGATTTAGCAGCAGACCATGTAGGGAGAGGTGCCAAAGTGCTTCTCACCTGCTCAGGCATAAATTTAGAGAGTGTCCGATGAGAGAATAAAGGGCTGCGTTATCCTACATAGAAAATCAGCGCTTTTTAGGAAATCGGTGGAGGAATGGAGTATTGACACCAAGACAATAATATCAATCTGATTCATGTTCTTGCTTAGTATCGATAATATCGATATTTAGACCGATCCGCCCACCTCTACTCCCCACCTGACTATACTTTCAATAAAAGCCTGACCCTACATCGTTGAACATTCACTATTCTTCAACACCCAACTTTCATTTCAGCTGCTAGAGCAGCTAAGTCTGAAGGAGGAGGAGCTACAAAGGATGGAGGCTGACCTAATGGCCGACACAAAGCAGTCCAAAGACTGGGAGTTGTCTTCATGTGAGCACCATTCCACAAGGAAAAGGCTGTCCTGGTACCGTCCTCACTAAAATTCCTCACTTACGTGTCCTAACAGCGTTCTTGGACGAATTGTTGAGCGCTCGCAAGGAAAGGGACGAGGTCATGATGTCACGAGTCCTGTCGGCCAATCAGGAGCGAGATGAGGCTTTGCGCCACGTCGCTCAAATGCAGCAGGCCGCCAAGTAAACACACACTCACACACACAAACACAGAGTTGGTTCTATGATTGACTGAAGATTTAGTCCAGTCTGACTTGTGCTTTGAGTTTATGGTTCCTAAATAAAATAAAAGTCCTTTATTGGATGATAAAAAGAGCACACACTCAGGTCATCGCCCTTTAAAATGAAATTAGGTAGAAATAAAAGTTATCCTTGCAAACCTCACATGAAAAGTGATTTCTGTAACAAAATGTTAGCATGCACATTTTTTCTTTGCTTGTGTGTGTCCGCTAGTCTTAAGACCAGAGGCCGTCAACCTTTTTGAACCTAAGATCTTCTTTTTCGTTACGGATTGGCGCAATGGGATACCAGTTTGAAATGTATTTTAAAAAATAGTATCTTATTACTATGTTGTTAAATTACCGTATTTTCCGCACTATAGGGCGCACCGGGTTATAGGGCGCACCCCCAAAAAATAGTTTTTGGTCCTATATCTTCCATAGATAAGGCGCACCGGATTATAAGGCGCTACAATGGGAACGTCGACAAAACAGTCAGATGATTCAGTCCAACTGATTACCCCCTTAACATTCCCAAAGCTTGCAAAGAAGCAAATACGTGTCGTAGACACGTGCGGATGCGGTGTCCGTACGATGACACTTAAATGCGTCATTTCAAATATCATTCGGAAGGTTGAAGTCTTGGGATTCAAGAAATGCCAAACATTTCTATGTTTTTATTTTCTTTTTCGCTCACAACTTTACTGTGCCTATGACAATAAACGCTTGGAATTGAGTTTAATTCACTCAACTCATCACAGCAACATCAAGATCGTTCTAAAACAAGATACCGGGAAAATATAAAGCCGCATAACTCACCTAAGTCCTCACGTTCAATAATGATACGCAATCATGGTCTTCTTACAACCGTGAGTGAAGTAAATCCAGGAGAGTAGAATATTTACAAATACAGACTAATGAAACATGTTTCTTTATGGCGTACTGTAGCAAGCTTGCTACGCCATTGCTAAACTCGGCCGATTGCAGGGTTTGTTTTGGCCATCTAGTTTTACCTGGTTATATCAGTATCAGAAATTATTTTCCCCCCATTTTATTAACACTCCACTTATTGAAACATAAATATTTTGTTTGTTTGTTGTACATGATTCAATTGTTTGTTTGTTTGTACATGATTCAGATTGAATCGTTTCTTGTACATGATTCAATTGTTTGTTTGTTTGTACATGATTCAAATTGAATCGTTTCTCCGGCGCCGTCACGAATGGCAGCCACTCCAGCAGCTCCCGTGTTATTTTCGATTGTTCTCAGTTATTTTCGATTGTTCTCAGCTTAGGGATGCTGCTGGAAGGGTGAATTTCCCTTCGGGGATGAATAAAGTATCTATCTATCTATCTATCTATCTATCTAGCCAATCCGAGGCTCCGAATAACTTCAGCCAATAGTGATCGATTCAAATGATGATTGACACATTGGTTAGCCAATGAAACGCCGGTATATAAATCCCAGCATACACCGCGGACTTGCTACGCCATTGCTAAACTCGGCCGATTGCAGGGTTTGTTTTGGCCATCTAGCCAATCCGAGGCTCCGAATAACTTCAGCCAATAGTGATCGATTCAAATGATGATTGACACATTGATTAGCCAATGAAACGCCGGTATATAAATCCCAGCATACACCGCGGACTACTCCACGTTCGGGGGAAAATCGAGTCGGCGGCTGTTGAGTAAGTTGCGAGACCTTGCGAATTTAATATTGAGCCATATATAAGGCGCACTGTGTTATAAGGCGCATGGTCAGCTTTTGAAAAAAATTAAGACTTTTAGATAGATAGATAGATAGAGACTTTGTTCATCCCCGAAGGGAAATTCACATTTCCAGCAGCATCCCTGAGCTGAGAACAATCGAGAACAATCGAAAATAACACGGGAGCTGCTGGAGTGGCTGCCATTCGTGACGGCGCCGGAAGAAAAGATTCAATTTGAATCATGTACAAACAAACAAACAAACAAACAAAATATTCATGTTTCAATAAGTGGAGTGTTAATAAAATGGGGGGAAAATAATTTCTGATACTGATATAACCAGGTAAAACTAATTTTAAGTTACCTGTCCAAATGAATGTTGTGCCATCTCACCTTTCCACTCTCTCTCCTCTCACCTTTCCCACTCTCTCTCCTGCAGTTGACTTGCTGGGTGCGCCTTATAGTGCGGAAATTACGGTAACTGTATTTTAGACAAAGTGTTTGCTTGATATTGGTGATGTTACCTCCGTCCGCGTTAGTTGCGAAAAAACAATGAAAAAAACTCAAGCAGCTTAGCCTGATTGGATTTTAAGGTTTTTAATGACAGCCAATATGGCTGTCATTAAAAATTTGGCTTCATTCTTTTTGCTGATAATGTTTTTAGACCCCGATATTTTCCTCAACCTTTATTCTTACCAGCTCAGTAGCCTAGATGGTAGTGTGCCCGCTTTGAGACTGGGAGGTCGCTGGTTCGCGCCTCGGCCGAGACATACCTAATTGGTATAATGGCGGCGCCCTCTGTTGGCTGCGGCTGCATCGACTCGCTACAACGGGTCAGGTGTATCGACATTTCGTTCTGTGTACATTGTTACAAAGAATGACAATACAAAGGAAATTATTATTATTATTATTATTATTATTATTATATTTCCACAATTTATCTTTCGTGAGAAAACTGTTGTTTGTCCCTTTATCTACGTTTCTCTCCGCCTGTCTACTCATCCCTGTTAAATATTGTTTTTAAAGTTTAACTTGAGGATCCTGCTACATTTCTTGTCAACACTTCACACTCAGTGCAGAGCGCTAATTTTCTATGTCAACAAAACTTCTTCACTATGAGTGCACACTCTGCTAATGAGAGTGCAACAACCCCCTAATGTTGCGGGGTGGCAATTGCACTTTACTCTTGGACAGTTGTTTGAGAAACACATAATTGGAGGATACCTGGTACCTGCGGACACCAAGTTGGAGATCATTGCTTTAGACTGATAGGAGTCCCATTCCAAATAATCTTCACCACCAAACAGATTCATTTTCAACGAAATTGTGATTGCATTTCATATGTTTGAAAATAAAGTCCAACTTGAAATTTCTACTCTCCACTTAAATTTAAAGATTGTTTATTTGCGCTGATCATGCATCGCCACTAATTCTGGTTCAAAAGCTGTGAAATGAGCTCTCGTCAGCCGAGGAGCTGCCAAATAGACACGCAAACCTAATTAGAGATTAAACCCTCACACCCGCAAAATTCCCCCCAGCCCAGGATGAGGGTGATTGATATGGCGGCCGCAATCCGTTTTATGAGGGAGCGAATATGGACGATCATGTTCCATCTGTCAGGGCTATGTGTGTAAATCTGTGCGTGTGTCTCTGTGTGTGCATACAGTATCCGTTAGCCGTTATGTGTTTCTGGCAATGGCATGTCCTTTCTAACAATTTTGCAATGTCTACAAAGTGCTTCTGTCAAATTGTTACTCCCCGATTTTAAAGCACTGAGACTTTTTCCAAAAGGAAGTCTTAATTGTTGCACGCACTCTTGATCTGAGTAATGGTGGCGGGAGCGTACATTCGTGTGCGCGCGCGTGGCGTGAGGCGAGTTGCAGAGCTGTAAGCGCGGTGTTAGAGGAGCTTTATTGGAGGCGGCTGGTCTTTCATTACCTGCTGTTCCCCGCAGAGCGGCGCCGCGTCGGCCATCTTATTACAGTTTATTACAGCAAAACAGCGCCCGGCTCAATGAAGAACTTCCCTGGAGGAGGACCGCAGATCGCAATCTCGGAGCTTTCGCCAGAAGAACCATCGAGAACGTATTAAAAAAAAAAGCCTATCAAGGTCCACCAAGTACCAAGATAAACCTACGACAACCATCTTGAACCACCACAAGTGTTGTTAACCAATTCAAACCTGTAAGAATCCAAAAAGAACTATAAGAAACCCAGAAACAATCGCCAGGATCCATCAAGAATCTCCTGATAGGGGCTTACATTGAACTTCAATAATTATCAGTCAGTACAAATACCCTTTTTATGGATCGAAACAGACCCCACACAAAACAAAAAACACACACGCAAAAGAACTTTATGGAACATTTTGTGAAGTACAGTAGACCCTTACTTAAGTTACTGTTACAGTTTAATGTTGGCGGTTTTGCTCCTTCACGGATTTTCATTGTGCATTGTCGTAGTGACTAACCGTTACTCCTGCAGCTTACCCGCGCTTAATTGAATTTCTTACTTTGACATTCAGAGTACTGGGCAGAAATTACATTGCGCCAACACCTCCCACAGGCCCTTGCGATGCTTTGATTCAAGTAAACAGTTCGATTCCTGGTCCACACAAGTTCTAAGCCAGCTGCCAGGCGCTTGCCGGAGCAACCTGCAAGGAGCGCGCTGCGCCACCGCGTGTTCTTATTGTCAAGTCAAATCACATTTATCCGTGACATCCTTAATCACAAAATGTCTCAAAGGACTGCACCGGTTACAATGAAACCAACAGTCGGCCAAGGGAAATCTCAAAACCTCAGCACGAGGAAATTAAGGAACATTGAGAACGGGCCTAACAAGTGGAAATCCCCCCCAGGATGACCAGGGTGCAATACATTTAGGGTTGGGTAACAGAACACAAAACATCGTGAACATCAATGAAAAAAAACAGTAGGTAATTCATTGAAATTTGTCCAGTAAGTGCATGACAGCAACGACGCCTCAAGCCTGTAAAATAGTCCAAAGAAGTCCCTAACAGCAACGAAACCTCGAGTCTCTAAAATTGTCCAAAAAGTCTGTGACAGCAATGACGCAGCTTCCCATCTCTGCCGGCTGGTCGATGCAGACGTTGACATGCTTTAGGTCCAGATGATGGTCCGTTGACTCATCTCGAATCTTCCTTCTCCTTTGTATCACCACCTGCCAGCCAGTCGTAAAAAGAAGGGAAAAGAAAAGTATAAGTTGGGCAGCAATCATAAGCTATTGAATAGAAGTGGGTCTTAAGTCTGGATTTAAAAACGTCCACTGAGGTTGCAGATCTCATCTCCGGCGGCAGAGCATTCCACAGCACTGGGGCCCGGATGGAGAACTCTCTTGAGCCTGCAGACTTCTTCTTGGCTCTTTGAGTCACAATTAGATCGGCGTTTTCCGAACGCAACCTCACGAAAAGCGGGATTGCTGTACAGTAGAATTCCATTCAAATTAATCATTACATTTTTCTGTATTTGTTTTTTATGCGAAACAGTTTTGTCTTCTCTGACATATCCAACAATAACTTTAAAGAAGCTTCACTTATTGTGTACATCTCAAAACCACAGTCATGATGGTGATGCATTTTCTTTTTTTTCTTGTTTCTGTGTTCCAGATCTGACCCAACTTGCAGGATTGCCCCTGGAGACAGCGACTTGGTAAGTCTTTTTTCTCCTTCAATATTTTCTCCACCCTGAATAAGAACGACTTGAACCGTCAACGTGTCTTCCGTTGCCTTCCAGGAAGTGGAAGAACTCCTTCAGCGCGTTAGCGACTCGGCCTCGGCGCAAGAAGTGTCCGAATTCGGCTCGGCCCTGGTGGAACGGGTGCGCTCTGAGGCCCGGCGCCGCCGGGACATCGCAGCCCAGGAGATGAAGGCAGTCATGGATGAACGCGACTGCTCGCTCGCCAAGGTCTGACTCGTTCCTTACGCGTTTGTGTACCAGTTTCTCTGCGCATTTGTTTGCTGCACACACCCGGGCCCTGTCGCAATGTCAAATATTTGCATAAAACGGCTAAACAAGTGCAGAGTGATGTTGACTGCCTGCCGGCGCCTGCTCTGTCCTCTGAAGATGAAAATGACTAATAATGAAATATATTTCTGTTTCAAGGTTTTTCTTCGAGATGTGTGCTCAAACAAAAGATTATCAATGCTTGCAAATGGAGTCTGTGGTTTTCTTTTTCGAAGGTTGACGTTCTTGTTAAAAAGCCAAGGTTCTTGATTTTTTTAAATTCCAGTAAAACACGTGGATTCATTTCAGGTTTCGCACAAGTGCTTAAATTTCTTTAAAATGCTTGAATTTTAATTTTGTGTTTTTAAGGGTTGAAGTGCTTAAATTTCGAGTAAAAATCTTGTAAATTTTTGAATTTTTTGCCATGTTTTTCAGTAGGTCTGCTTAAAAATGCCACTTACACTGCCCTCTGGTGTCTTTGCTTTGCCATTGCATTAATTCTCCCCTCGTGATTAACGGCAGCTGGCATTAGTTTGTATGGCAATGTCCTATAAAGTTCATCGCTCCATATTGGCCACAAAAACAGATGCATGCTACACCTAAACAAAGCACTTAAAAATGTGTATTATTGGAAGATTTATGTAACATTTATTGAGGGGTCATTTAAAAAAAATGTAGGTAGCATGGTAAATTGTAATGAACGTCCTGCCACTGATATACTGCCATATTCATTATTAGTTTGTATGGCAATGTCCTATAAAGTTCATCGCTCCATATTGGCCACAAGAACAGATGCATGCTACACCTAAACAAAGCACTTAAAAATGTGTATTATTGGAAGATTTACGTAACATTTATTAAGGGGTCATGTAAAAAAAAAAAATGAAGGTAGCATGGTAAATTGTAATGAACGTCCTGCCACTGAAAATGTAGGATACATATTACTGTCACTTTTACCCAACACCTATATCGGGAGAGATTGGTCTCAAAAACGAATATAGTCGCAGTTTGCTCAAAATCTAAAAAATCCTGTCGATAAATGCACACGTAAGATTAAAAATGGCATATGTCAATCGCAGATATATAAGTGGCCCTACAAAATACTTGATTCACACTGGATTTCTTCTTTCAATGGCACTAGGGACATTGGAAAATGGTTTTAAAATCATTAAAAAGTCCTTGACTTTGGCCATTAAAAAAGGTGTACTTACCCTGTAATCTCCAAGATCCAAGGTGCAAAGAATTGCACAAACTGCCAATAACAGAAACCTAAAGACCCTTATAATATCTTAATCACATTCTCGAGTCCTATTTATAGTTTTTGAGGACAAAGACAAAAAAAAAGAAAATTTTGCTGTGATAGATAGATAGATAGATAGATACTTTATTCATCCCCGCAGGGAAATTCACATAAAACTATACTGATCAATACTAGTTCATTTCAGGCATACTCAGCTCTTGAGTCCTTACTGATCCCAAGTCCATATGCCATTAGTACTATGGATGAATACAATTCCCTCAAAAACCAATACTTGCACATTTATAGTCACTTTTGAGTATTTTACCCGATTTGTTTATCAAAGGTAAAGCTTTCATCCAAGTTAACTCCAGTTAATGCTTTAGACACAATACTGCTTTACATGTAAAACTACTGCTTTTCTCCCTTTGAAAGGCCTACTGATTTTTTACAAAAATCTACCGCTTTTTCAAATTTGAACAACAAAAGTATTTTAGCCTGTAGGTGCTTTATTTTAAAGTGAGACTAAGTATTTGTGCATGCATCAACCACTCCAATGATCGCATTCGATTTCTGTTTTGATAAGTTTGTCACTTCCTGTTTTAAACAAGCACATGTTTTATTGTGCATAAAAATAGAGTTTGCGATGAAATCTACTGCTTTTGATGTCATAAGGTTGGAACATATTCATAGTTAGACTTGTTTTAAAACTTTTTTTAGCTCAATAGCTCTCTTTTAAAGCTTTGGCCCGTAACATTTATCGATACCTGTTGCGAATATGGACACATTGAAATATTGCCTGATATAAGACCAATAAGACCAATATCGAAACCTGGTATCAGAGGCAGTACACTCCACTTGTATTTGTTAATGTACAATGTTCTTTTGTTCGAATTTTATTTGAATAGCACCATGTCTTTGAATTATTTCTGGTAAAGCTCTTAGATGACATATTCACTGCTTGACCCTGACTGTCTATAAAAAGGTTAATTTGTCTTAATAATCATGCCACTGCAGAGGAGCTAATACTCCTGGAATCTCTGGCAATGAGAGTGCTACTGCCATTTACTGTATTATATGAGCAATTGCAATCAATTTTAGCACAGCAAAATAGCAAAAACATTTTTTGGAATTCAACCGTTCCTCTATTTGAGGACTCCGAGTTACTTTTTTCAACATTATTTGAATCAGAAACCCCGATTCCAACCATCCCTTCCCCCCTATTGCTCTCGAATTGAAAACACTACCGCTTGACGCGAAGCCCCAGCTTTATCCGTCCCGGCCTTTCCTTCCTTCTCCGCCGCCTCCGCCTCCATTAACCCACCGCCATCCAGCTCTAGTCTCGCTCTAGTCCCGCAAGTGTCTGCAACTCGCCATCTTTTAACACCCCGCCCCTCGGCGTTAACACCACCCTCCACAGTAACACCTTAATGCCGCCCGGGTGCCTCAAATATGTTTCAAAGCGAGCCTAATCCCCGGCGGAGGAGAAGAGAGAGAACACTCCATGCTGGAAGTGTTCCTCTCCTCCGCCCCCCCCTGCTGCTCGCCATCCCTTGCTCCCTCTCCTCATCTCTCAGGGATTATCTGACGGCGATGCCGGGACTTGTGGGAAATATTAGAAAAGGGGGACTGGAAGGAGCAGGAGAGGGGGCCGTGAATGTGGGAGCCACTCCCTCCCCCCTAGCCTTTATTGAGCTAATATCAGGTCATTACATGCTTATTAAATGTGCAGCTGCTGCCGGGTTGTCGGTTCTATTCCCCATCCCGATCACATGGTCTGTTTTCAATTGTTGAGTTTCACTCCCCCAAAAAATACATTACCTCTTAAAAATGCTTACTTTAGGCAACATATTTATTTGTGTAACGCGCATATTTTTTACCTAAATATATTTTTTACCTAAAAGTTTGGGTTTGCATTATACACAAGTTTTTATTTTGTATTATTTGTATTTGTGCAATTGTCGTATTTTCTGCTTTATGAAGCGCACCGGATTATAAGGAGTACCCCCCAAAAATAGTCTTTTATCATACATTTTCCATACATAAGGCGCACCAGACTATAAGGTGCTACAGTAGGGACCTCCACCAAAACAGTAAGATAGGTCAGGCAAACTTTATTATCCCCTTAACAGACTGTTGAGAAGCATATACGTGTCTTAGACACGTACAGATATGGTGTCAGTCACTGAAATATGTCACGCCACACATCATTGGAAAGCTAAAACTCTTTAGGTTCAAGGTATACTATTTAAAAATATACTGATTACAAAAACACCACGATAGTCTGAAACAAGATACCCTAAAAATATAAGGCCGGTGTAGCTTACTAAAGATATCGTCTTGCAGCCATCACATTCGATGATACTACACAACCATGGTCCCTTATATCCGTGAGTGTAGTGAATCCAACCTTGTAAAATATTCTTGTACTCCAAAACACGCGAAAATGCCAAAAATAAAGGAAATCCGCCAAAAAGCATCTCTGCATCGATATACGTTGCTTGTTGCCAGCTGTCAGTTAAGCCCCATCATTTCCGTTTACAAATAGACGAGTAAGATTATTTTTTCTAGGCCGTAGACCAACCTAACTTGTGATTCACATGTTTTTCAACCAATTGCTGGCTTTGTTTTACCTAAGCCTGTAAATGCAAAATGGACCCGCCTCCTTTACCTCCGAATAACCTTAGCTAATAGTGACCGATTCAAATGATGATTGACTCATTGGTTAGGAAATCAAACGCCGGTATATATACATCCCAGCATGCACCGCGCACTACTTCTTCTACAGGGGAATATCGAGGTGGCGGCTGCTTACCGTAGTTGCGTAACCTGTTGCGACTCAATCTTGATCCATGTACAACGTGTACCGTATTATAGGGCGCATGGTCAGCTTTTCATAAGAATTTAAAGCTTTTAGGTGCTCCTTACAGTGCGCAAAATACACTATTGAAATTTTGACAAATATCGCTGACCACAATCGCAAAGTATTGAATACAATGGAAATTAAACCCGGGTCGCGGTGGTGACAGAGCCAAATCAAACAGATTGACAACCAGTAATATAGATAACATATGAACAGGCTTAAGATTTTTATCTCATTATTACACTATTTTCATTTACGGTACCAGAGACTAATGTTAGAGAATGGAGAAAACAGTTAGTCGTCCTGAAAGATATAAACAAACGCAACAAATCACATTGAGGGAAAAACTCCTTGGTGTTTCTGATGAGCGGCAAAGTGCACTTTTGTCAGGTCTGGTGGTTCTTCCTTGCTGTTACTGTATTTCTGCCTAAAAGGAACTGCACTCGTGCAGCCGCAATCCATTATCCCGGATCGCATATTGCTTTGAGCGGCAGAAGACACTTTTTTTAGGAGGCAAACTTTTTTGGCCCGTCTTAAAAGTAATGCACAGTCTTGGCCACGACCCATTATGCCCGTTCCAATATTGCCGAGAGAAGGCTGAGCACTTTTTAAATCGGTTCGAGGCGCTGAAGTGTGCCATTGTGGCCTGCCTAAAATGAACTCGACCGTAATCCATTATCCTCAGTCGCTTATAACTGAGACGGAGGGGATGAGAGAGCAAGTTTTTAAAAAAAAAATATTTTTAATTTTTTTTTTTTCTTACAATGAACAGCACCCGCGGGGCTGTCATACATTATCCCTGGTTGACTATTGAGGTGAGCCAGAGCAGGCAAAGCACATGTTAAAAATGGGTGAGTGGGGAGTTGGGGAAAGGGGGTAGGGTTCTTTTTCCTGAATTTTTGCATAGAGCGGGGTTTTGGTTCCAATTAACTGCGATAAACGAGGGATTACAGTACTGATATTGGCCACCCTTGCGGGTACTGACATATCAAATTCAGGCTGGTATTGACATTGATACCAGTACTCGATATCACTACTCACTCATCCCTAATTTTTAATCGACAGGTTAACGATAATTAAGCTAACGGTTGCCTTAATTGACCCTGTGTAGATACTGTAAGTCGTTGGTCAAAGCTGAGTCGTTATATCCAAAGTTTATTATTTTGGTTTCATCCGCTTTATCAATCAAACTCACTGTCATGTCATTACTCTCTGACTCCACAGTGTCGACGACTGCAACAGGAAATCGTGCAGGAGAGAGAGCAGAGGGTGAGCAAGGTACTTGCCCACAAAACAACACAAAAACACACACTAGAAAGTAGCAACAATCTCGTCATCATCACCACACCCGATTGAGTTGAGTGCTTCCTCCCCCCCAAAGTTGTTTCTTGGCCAAAGCGCTCAGCTCTTAGTCTTCCGTCTGTTTAGTGCCGCGGAAAATATGACATGTTGTTATTATTGTAGCTCTCCCGAGCTTGAAATGAGGCAACGGTTGGGGTGGGAGTGAGGGCGGGGCGTACAAAGGGGAGGGATTATCGCACCGAGACAATTTTAATTTAACAGCTGACATTCGATCGGCGGCCAGCCAGCTGAGTATAGGCTTTGACCAACACCAGATCTTTTTGTAGGTTCTGTAACTAAATCAGCTATAAATGTGCTTTTCTTTTGTCCACACTGACTTAGTTTGTTTTCTTCACCTAGTAGTTCATTTAAAATGTTCAGGTTATTCAAGTCATGTTTATTTATATAGCCCTTAATCACAAAGAGTCTCAAAGGGCTGCACCGACCACAGATGATTGCAAACCACAGACTATTATGACACCATCCCCTGATCTAAAACCGACATGAGGGCAAATAATACAGAGATATTGTCAACATAAAATATAGGTTATTCATATGCTATAGAATAGTAGTGTGTTTTAAGCTTAGATTTAAACATTTCCACTGAGGTTGCAGATCGAATCTCAGGGGGAAGAGCATTCCACAGACCGCTCTCAAACCTGCGGATCTCTTCTTGGCTCTTGTGATCGTTAGTAGACCATCATTTTCAGAGCGAAGGCTCCGGACCGGAACATAGGGGGAACTAAATCTGAAGGATATGAGGGAGCAAGTCCATGCATGATTTTGTATACTACCAACAGAACCTTAAAATTACATCATAAGCTAACAGGGAGCCAATGCAGGTTAGCTAAAATCGGCGTAATGTGATCAAACTTTCTTGTCTTAGTCAAACAGCATTTTGTACCAGCTGAAGGCTCTTGATTTTGGACTTCGGGAGACTGGAGAGTAGTGAATTCCAGTTATTGAGACGGGAGGTAACAAACGCATGAATTTTAATCTCCTCGTCCGACTGAGACAGCATAGGGCGAATTTTAGCAATGTTGCGAAGATGGAAAAAAGCTGTTCTAGTAATATTCTTTACGTGGGTTTGAAGGGACAGATCGGGGTCAAATATGACACCTAAATTTTTGACTTGGTCACTATGGGTGAAATTACATTTGTCAATGTTCAGAGCAGTTTTTGAGAACAAGTCACAGCATTTAGATGGACCAATAACTAACATTTTGGTCTTTTCAGAGTTAAGGCGCAAGAAGTTGAGTGACATCCATTCTTTTATCTCAGTGAAGCAGGCCTCCAAATTCCCACAGAAGATATAGTTGAGTGTCATCTGTGTAGCAATGTAAACTGATATTATACTTGCCAATAATATCAGCTAATGGAAGCATGTAAATTATGAAAAGAAGGGGGCCAAGTACTGAACCCTGCGGAACACCACAGGTAACTCTAATGGGGCTCAGATGTCATTTCACCATATTTAACACAGTGCGTTCTATCTGAGAGGTAGGATCTGAACCACAAGAGGACAGTTCCTGAGAGACCAATCCATTTTTCCAAATGTTCTAGTTAGATATTATGGTCCACAGTATCAAAGGCAGCACTAAGGTCCAGCAGCAGCATGAGTGATGAAGCGCCGGAGTCCATTGCAGGTAGAAGATCATTGGTTACCTACTGTCTTAGTAGAGTGGTTAGCCCTGATTTGCATAGATTCAAAAAGATTGTCCTCGGATATAAAATCATTCAGCTGCTGTGCCACAACTTTTTCCAGTACTTTAGAAAGAAACGGTAGGTTTGACACAGGTCTATAATTACATAAGCTTTCTGTGTCAAGGTCGGGTCGTTTCAGTGTAGGTTTAATAACAGCGGACTTAAAAGCCGCTGGAACTACATCTTAGGTTTTCATCGGCTCAACAGTGAACCTACGTTGATTAATGAGCTCCGAACTAAAGAATTCCTTCGCGACATATAGCCAAAACGGGGTCTGTTGGTGTGACATCTTGACCTTAAACTGTCGTTGCGACTGTGCCCTTTATATACTGGATCAAACTAATTGTACTACTAGCGTTACTTTGGCTAAGTACGCGCCAATCTCAGATTTGCGCTTATCAGAATTGGAAGGTATTGCATGTCCAGAATTGTATCACCAAGCCATTTGTACTCATGAAAAGAGCCAAATCTGACTCGCGAGCCTTTTGGTTCCTGACCCCTAATGATCACATTTTGGATTAAATGATGCCTCCAAAATAAGTATGTGCTTACATTGCGGTTCGCTTTCTTCCTGCTAATGGCCAAGGTGTGACCTTCAGCCGTCACGGTAAAGGTCGGCTCGCTGGCGTGCCCATGACCTCATTTGCATTATAGTCTAATTAATAGGTGCCTCGTCGTTTGAAGACGCTCGTCTGACTCTGCTGGAGAAAACACACACTGACCGTCCGTTTCCTTCCTCTTCAGCAATTAGGATCGAGAGCGGGAGGGGAAATTGGGGGCCACCACCTCACTTTCTGTCCTGAGTGATGAGGTAGACTGCAGCAGTTGATACCACCCTCTGGCCTTTTTTTGTGCAAGTTAGAAAACACATCCAGTATATAAGAAATTAAATGCTGCGAGTAAGGGAAGAAGAGAGGTCGTAGAAATATTTTAGGGAACAAACAAAAGACCCATAACCAAAGTTCAGAAATACTCCGTTCAAGGGTAGAAAATAAAAAAACAAAAAGAAGAAAGGAGAAAATACAGGAAAGAAAAAAAACCAGACCTGGGCAGGGAAGGAACTAGAAAACAAAAGGAAAAAAATGAACAAGCTTACAAAAAAAGGAAAACATCTAGGTTACCACTAGAGCTGGGCAATAAATGTAAAAATGCTACGTTTGCATTTTTTTGAAAAAGGGGTAGAAATATTTCGTGTTTGTTTTTTTTCACTATAAACAAAGTATTTGGGTACTATTGTTCGGACTCAGATCATTCTGCGTGCGATATTTCTGCATAATAACATTCACAATCTGCTTAACTTTGGCTGAGCAACAAGACTTTTTTACTTTAACACGCAATCAAACATGTAAATGTTGTTTTTTAATGAAGTATAAATATTTGCAACTATCTGTTCTGGCGATTAATACAACTTGCCGAAAGAAAACTCAAATACCCTATTGACCCAGCCTTGTAATATTACAACTCTCTCATAATACTTCAAAAAATTATTTTCACAAACCCTTAATTTCCTTCTCTAAAAGCCTCAATCTAATGGTTATTTGTTTTTCTATATCTGGGTCTTAGAGTGTTAAACCTCCCACTTGCAAGGATAGTCCTGCTCTTAGAAGAGGACCTTGTGTTAATCTGCTATTTCTCAACAATTGTTCTTCATGTTCATAATCGCAAGTTTCGTTTCCATGGTTATCATTTTTGCTCTCCCCTTTAGCATCACTGCAGACCTATAGCTAATACTGTTTAAAAATATAATGTATTGCAGTAACCTGCATAGTGTTTACTGAGCACTCGAGATTCTGATCTGAACGAAAAAACAAAGTAGTTCAGCCAACCATATACATGTACTTTCATGATGTCGTGACGCAAATGAATATGAAGTCGACTAATAGCAGATATTCATCTTAGAGACGTAACTCGCACCAACACCGCAAAGTTTGAATTGTATCCCTTTTTTGGAACCCAAAAACGTTTTGGTTAATGTCGTTTAGTGGGGAAAATACCGTAAAAAGGGGCTGAAAAAAACGTCTTGTTCCACACGGTAAAGTGAAAATAATGCAAGGAGGGTTTACTGCACAAACTATGAAGCTTGGTAACAGGAAACGAGATATGGAAACCATCTGAAAGATGAAAACTTGGAGATAGGAAAGAATTTTAGCAGGGTTAAGAAACAGTAAAGCAGTTTTTGAAAGAAATGACACAAATGAGATGAGTTAACATGAGTTAAAAAAAAAAGGCTGTTTAGTATTCAGAAACTCAAGGCCACAAAACAGGAGACTAGGAAGCAGGAAATCGCAAAACCAAATAAGAAGCTAAGGACACGTGATGCAGCAAATTAGTTCCGCTTAATTACTAAGCTGTGTGTGTAAAAGCAAATGTTATGGTTGTCAAAGTCAAGCGCTTTGCGATGGCACGCCTGTGTAATGAGCGTCTTAATTGTCCAATCGGGATCAACTTGTTGATCTTTTCTTAACTGGCGTCTGGTCGTTTGCTAAGCATCACCGAGTAGCGCCATCATCGAGGTCAACGAGGGCTTTCCTGATTGGTCGTTCGTTTTTCATCCTTTCAGGAAGAGCTCATCCAACTTCAGAGGGAGCGAGACGCGGCCTTGGATGACAGGAATCGTCTGGAGGCGGAGCTAAAGTTGCTGCAGGCCAATAGCAGGTCAGGTGGATTTGCATCGATCAGCAGGGGGCACCATAATACTCGTGTTTTTTTTCTTTTTTCTTTTTATATATTTTTAATTTCTTTTTTTTAGTTCAGGCCAACTTGTGGAGTCGTCGCCTCCTGTTGAGGAAAAGCGTAATGTCGAAGCGGAACTCCTGCGATGCCAGGAGGCGGAGCGAGACGCTAGCGAGCGAGTGCGCAGGTATTGTAGAGCCACATATAATATATACACTACGTTATATGTAAGACCGAGCCTAAAGAATCCACTGCGACCCGGGCTACGGGTATAAACGCCTAAACCCGACTAATCGACTTGATTTGAGGAACTGGGTCGAAGTAGAAGAGAGAAGCCCGACTTCTTAATGATTGACATTTTCTGCCCGAACCAAGCCCAATATTCAGGCCAGGTTTAGGTCCAGGCCCAAGATCTTACCTCTCCACTACAGTTCAAAAGTTTGGGGTCACTTAAAAATGTCTACAATAGGTGTTCCAGCAACCAGGACTCCAGTGTTCCATTAGCACATTGTGTTTGTTAATTGCATTAGAAGGCTCATGGATGATTAGAAAACCTTTGTGCAATTATGTTAACACAGCTGAAAACAATAGATGGTTAGAAAAGCTATAAAACTGACCTTCCTTTTAGGCTAGTTGAGTATCCTGAGCATCACATTTATGTGTGATCAAACTTTCAGAATTGCCAGAAAAAGAAAATCTTAACGTGAAACTCAACAGTCTATCCTTGTTGTAAAAAATGAAGGCTATTCCATGTGAGAGATTGCAAAGATACTGAAGATCTCCTACAACGGTGTGTACCACTCCCTTCAAATAACAGCAAAAACAGGCTCTAACCAGAGTAGAAAGAGAAGTGGGAGGCACAACCCTGTAAAATAACAAAAACATTAGTCTCTACTTTGAGAAACAGACGCCTTACAGGTCCTCAACTTGCAGCTTCATTAAATAGTACCCGCAAAAGACCAGCATCAGCAACCGCATCCAAGGGGCGACTCCGAGATGTTTGCTTTCAAGGCAGTGTGGCAGGAAAAAGCCATGTCTGAATATGGCCAACAAAAGTAAGAGATTAATATGCGCAAATGAACCCAGACATTGAACAACTCCTGTTTAAAAAAAAAAGCGTGAGTTTTTCATAGACAACTCAAAATCGTCTGAATGTCCCCAAACTTTTTAACGGAAGGGTACATATTCAGGCGGCATTCTTAGATTAAATTAACGTCGCTGATTAATTTGTAGCACAACTTTTTAAATGTTTAGTATGACATCATCAAAGGCGCTCGTGACATCATTGATATTCCCGGTCGCGGCCGCTAAAAGTAATCCGCGGCGGCGGTGTGGGTGGTGGCGGCAGCGGCATAACGTGACTTCCTGTCTCATCAGGCTGAAGATGAAGGGATGAGATGGTGATGAAAACAGATTAAGTCGTCCGGGCTCAAACCCGAGGCTTTCTGCTCTAATTTGGCTGCCAGCAGGGGGGTGGTGAGGGGGCGGGGGACCCACTGTGAAAGGAGACGACTCACCGAATAGAGAGGAGTGTTTGCTCTGGAGAGGGGGGGGACTTCTTGTCAGAGAATGGGAAAACTGATGGAATCTTTTCCTTATTATAACTTTTTCCCTACTTTTGCACTGCACTACATAACAGGCATACTTCGTACACAGACACACACACATATAGACTGTATTTTTCACATGATAAGCGCACCTCCAAAAAAAGCCCACCGGACTATAACCCGCATGGAATTCTGATTATAGTAGGAGCTACCGTGTTTATTCCTGTAGAACATTTGGGCTCTTTATACACTTTATAAGTGCAATGATTAATCAGTCGATAAGTATCACTGATATAAATCACAACCGGAATCGAATCCGCATCGCAGCAGTACGGATGCCTACACTACCACTAGAGCTCCAGTTGTATAGATGACATAAAAAAAGCATTAGAGCTTACCTCATTATCACACTATTTGTATAGTGCATTCTGACTGAAACAGACTCTCTACTTCTTCAGGGTTTCTGACACTGTGAGTAAAACAGTGTGATATTGAGGTAATGCCTTTTCGTATGTCAACTGAACCACTAAAATTCGCTCTATGCTGTCTCAGTCCGATGCGGAGATTATAATTCATGCATTTGTTACATCCTGCCTCGATTACTGTAATGCACTACTCTCTGGTCTCCTGAAGTCCAAAATCAAGAGCCTGCAGTACTAAATGCTGCAGCGAGGCTTTTAACTGAGACAAGAAAGTTTGATCACATGACCCCGATTTTAGCTAAACTGCATTAGCTCCCTTTTATCTTAAGATGTGATTTTAAGGTTCTGATGGTAATATACAAAATCATGCATGGACCTGCTCCCTCATATCTTTCATATTTAATTTCCCCCTATATTCCGGTCCGGAGCCTTCGTTCTGAAAATGCTGGTCTACAAGAGATCCCAAGAGCCAAGAAGAGAGCCGCAGGTTCTAGAGAGTTCTCTATTCAGGCCGTGGTGCTGTGGAATACTCTTCCTTTTGAGATTCGATCTGCAACCTCAGTGGAACTGTTTAAATCTAGGCTTAAATCCCACTTCTATTTTATAGCTTATGAATGACCTATATTTCACATTGACAATATCTGTTTATTATTTGTTATTGCAACATCCTTTGTAGCCTCGTCATCCTGGAAGGTGGATTACCTCATGTTGAGGTTTTTGAGTTTTTCCTTGCCCTCATGTAGGTTTTAGATCAGGGGATGGTGTCATAATAGACTGTGGTTTGCATTAATCTGTGGTCTGTGCAGCCCTTTGAGACTCCTTGTGATTAAGGGCGTTACAAATAAACTTGACGTGACTTGACCCCTGGTGGCATAGTGGTACAATTTGCCGCCCCCACGACTCCTGGTGCATACAATGTATAGTGCTTTAGGCCAGCTATGATTATTGATTAATGATTACTCAAATATGTAAGTATACTGTAAAACCTTGCACACCTATGAAAACAGTATGCATTTTCAATCTTATCCTCTGTAATCTGCGGTATATAAGGCGCATCGGTATATAAGGCTCAATTTAAATTGTGTTTTTTTTAGGTGTGCCTTATACTGAAGTCTGGAAAATACCAATATATATTCCTGTACGTTAATTGAATTATTGATATCTGATATGTTACAAGGTTGGAGCGCCTAGTGGAAGTTTTGAGGAAGAAAGTGGGAACAGGAAGTCTGCGCGCCGTCGTCTGATTGGTCGAGTGAGTGTACATCATCTTCTTTGGTCCCCCCGCCAAGACGGACGTTTTCTGCATCAGGTCGATTCCCCATCAAGTCTTTTATCGTCACCAATAAATCGGATCGTCAATGAAGAGCAAGTGGGAATATCGGATCTATTTCTTGAGTCCAGAACGAGGTTCCCACTATTGTGCGGTCTCCATGGCGACGCTGGCCGGCTCGCGCTCATCTTGGGTGTCCCCACGCTCGTAATCCCGCTGCACCCCTAATCTGCTTGTCCACAACAAAGAACGCCTTTCTTTGCCCCCACTTCTGACGCCACCTATGTGCGCCTGCACGCGCGTTCCTGTGTGTGCGCTCCGCGTAGGGTAAGGTTTCAAGTCTGGGTTAAGGCCTCCAAATAGGTTTCAAAAGATACATGGGGCTGATGTTTATTTTTTGGAATAATTATGCCATTAAGGCAGGGTGTGAGTTTCAAATCAGAGCTAAAATATTTACCAAGGATAGGCAGGGTAAGGCTTTTAAGCTAATATTACGGTTTTTAGAGAAATCATCTAAATTAAGGTTTTTAACGTAGTTTTAGATGCTCTTAGTTTTTAAGGATTTCCTTTTGGGTTAAGGTACTCATTTTGAACATTTTCAAGTAAGTTTTCAAGTTAAAGTCAGGGATTGTAACTTTTGAACACGCATTTTGGTTTGAAAATTGTATTTTTTTAAAGGCTGAGAATAGGGTTTGTAAAAAAACAAAAAACACTTTGCAACTAAGGCAGCATACATTTTTTAAATAATAATGGCACTAAGGTAAGGTTTGAGTTTCAATTCAGAGCTAAGATATTTACCCAAGGTTGGTAGGGTAAAGCTTTGAAGCTAGAATGAAGGTTTTGAAAAAATTTAAGGCTGTCAATGTAGGTTTGGATGATACCCTTAGCGCTTCAGAATAAGGAATCAAGACTCAATGAGGGTTTTTAAAAATAAAATCAGGATTTCATTTTACGGTGGTTTATCAATTGAAATTCAAGATTTTGGCATTAAATTACAGTTTGAGGAGAAAAAGGATGGATGTTCTTATCTATGGTTCAATTTTTGAATTGGCATTAGGGTTTGTAACTTGTCTTTTTTAAAGATTTTGAAGCCAAGAATAGGGCTTAGAAAAACTCCAATTAACCCATACACCATCTCGATAATGTGCGTCAAGGTAGGGTTTTGGTTTCAAACCAGAGCTAAGATAGGTAGCAATGGTACGTAGGGTAATGCTTTAAAAAGATCAATTAAGGTAAGGTTTTCAACAAAGGTTCGGATGCTACTTTTAGGGCTATAAGACATGAATTCAAGTCTCAACCAATGGATTTCATTCAAAGTTAAGGTATGCATTAAAAATTAACTCAAGTTATGGTTTCAAAACTATTAAATCAAAAAAAAAAAAAAGGCTGAACATTCTAATCTATGGTTTGTTTTTCAAGTTAGAGTCGGGGTTTTAAACAATCATTAGGGTTTTAGAATGATTTATATTTCAGAAAAAAAGGCATTTAAGCCTAGAGTAAGGTTTAAAAAAAAATTCCTCCTAAGGCTCGAGTTTAAAATCTGAAAACCAGACTTATGGTTTAAACTACAATGTAAACCCAAGATTATGTTAAAAATCAGGGTTTGAAATGAGTGTGTGTGTCAAGCTGTGTTTAAGGTTTTCACTACATGCCCGCTAATTCTGACAAGTCCCGTTCACAAGGACATCAAAAGCTGCTCTCGGCAGCGGGCCTCTTATTGTGAAAACGGTGCTTGCTCTTTTATTGTGAAAGGAGTCTCTGCTCTTTTGCCGGCTCGTCGACAAAGACGTCATTGTCGTCTTATTGCTCGTCTTTAATTCCGATCCCCATCAAAAGTACCCTGGCGGCCTCCCCGGGGGAGATGCCCCGCCCCATCCCCACTCCGGGTCCTTCAAAGTTAGGGTCCAGAAGGTGCGTGCGGCCTTTTCTTAGAGCCTTACTAGAAGGGGGGACTCAATGCCCCACCCTGCCCCTCCGGGACCATATGCTCACTTAAAGGACACCACTGCCTCCCACGAGCAGCCCCCCTAACCTCCCTAGAGCCAATTTATTATGTCCATACTTGTAGATTCTTAATTCTTATTTCCATGCAGAACTTTTTCATTATCATTTTCTTTTGTATGTATTGCGGTTCCTGATCGTTTTTTTGAGAACTCTTAGAAAAATCTTGAAAATAATCATCTAAAATAAAAAGAAAAAAACGGATGAATGCCTGGGTTTACATTTTTGGTAATAAAATGAACACATTTTGAGTAGAAACCAAAACTATTTGTTCTCTCAGTGTTTGATCATTAATTCATACTCAATTTTATTTTTCAATTTATAACAATTGTTTTCTTTTATTTTTTGGTATTACAGGTATTATATTGTTTTTTTTTTAAATGTTCATATTAAATGTAATCCCTTAGATTAACAAATGGAATGGTGTATTTATATTCACGCTCAATCAATTCTTTAAAAAATATCATTTTAAATGTTAAAATAACTACTCATGTATGTCATGAAAATTATAACTAAATGAAATTAACAATAGAGTTGGAGTTTTTTGTGTGAAGTTATTTATCTAACACAAGAAAGACTTGTTTCACACAGCAAAGTTGATTAATCGCACTAGATACACTCAGTCGCATATACAAGATGTTATTATGAAAGCAAATGTATTTAACAATGATTATATGTGATAATTTTAGTTAATACTTGTTTTTCTAAATATGTATTATGGTGAAATGTGTTTAGACAAGGAGATGAGACCAGGATTATATCTGGCTTTTTCCTGCCAGACTATTTTTTTTCTTTGTTTTCTCTATTGTATTATTAACTTGTTAATTTTAAATTCATCGTTACCTTAAATTTGGATGAACAGAGGGAATCAAATAAAGATATATCGGGGGTCTCAATTGAGGCCCGCGGGATCATAGTTTAGGGCCCCTGCCTTAATATGAAAGTACAGCCCACCTGAATTATTTATTTATTGATTTTCTTATTTTTTTACATGGTTAGATGTTATCTCGATTTGTCTTTTTGAAATAAATTTAAGAACAGTGGAATGTTTTAAGAGCCTTAAATGATTTGGACCCCTTTCACACAGACCCTTGCTCCCGTTGCCCCCAAGTCAATTGAGTTTTAGGCCCCTGAAGTGTTTAGTCTGTAATTGGTTTTTTTTTTATGTGCAAGCAGGTTCATGTATCAGGGTTTGTACAGGTGCTTGAAATCTTTGAAAATGCTTGTATTTTAATGTTTTGTTTTCAAGAATTGAAATGTGCTTGAATTTTGGGTGAAATGCTTAAAATTGATAGCATGTTTCACAACAAGTCTGCTTAAAATTGAGGCCAACACTGCTCTCTGGTGGCATCACTTAGATATTGCATTTTTTCCTTTGCGATTAACGGCAGCTGGTATTAGTTTGTATGGCGTTGTGCTCTGAAGCGTCAAGTCCTTAAAAAGTGCTTGAATAGGTGTTCGAACTCTGATGTATGTGGATAAATAAATATTGCAGTTAATAAGTAACAAGTCACCTTAACCTTGTCGTTTATCAGGTCAATGACATCAATTAATCCACTATCCCAAGCGTTGACATTTTATTTTAAAAAGAATAAGTTAAAACATGCACAAAAGACACACAAACCTGCTCTTTTTTTTTTGACGTCCCGCTGATTTGCGGTTGCTATCATGCACACTTATTGATCTTCATCACATAACCCATCATTGTAGACAGGCGGTGTCCCTTGGCGTTGCCTTGACTACCGTCTCCTATTCCTCATCAGTTTGACTGACTTGGACACGTTTTTGGACAACTTTTCTATATCTTCTGTAGCTCCACCCCCTCTGTTTTCTTTCATTTCTGTCTTACGCGTATCATTAATTACTGGCCGCCTTCTTGTGCATCTCATTACCTCAATGCATAAATCTGCAACGGGCTAGCCCAGTTTTACCGTTAACGCTTGTGATACAGTGTGAAAAAGGGCTTGTAAGATGTTCCTGTCTGTCTTACAGAGAGTGCAAGGGAAGGTTTCATGCGAAGAGTTCGAAGGACAGGCCACCAATCCGAGGAAGTGTTTGAGGTTCATTCTGGGGTTTGGAGTCTGTTTTGCGGTGCAATAGGGCTTGAAAGTAACATTTTTGCCAAATAATGAGTACGTGAAAGTGGGCAGAGACAAATGTTGGAGTGCATGGTTCAAAGTTCACGTATCCCTTAACCGCCAGAGTTGTCGGGGTACCACTTCCTGTAGTGTGTCTTGGGCACCCATCCCTCTCCAATACTGCACCCTCATCATCTGATCGCCGTTGTTTCTCAGTTTAGCGTCATCCCGCTCTTCAGGGATGGGCCGTATCCCGGCGTGCGACAAAAAAACTATTTTGTATCGGACAGTCCTCGGATTGACCAATGGAAAAGCCAAGAGAATGGACAAAAAAATGCATCAGAAATGTGGGGAAAATTGTAGTTTTTTTTCTCTCCTACTAAGTGTTTAGCAGCGCTCGAGTGCAAGCCCCCTGGTAGTAGGGCGCCTCCAGCGGGTCGGCCCCCCTGCCGGTGCTGTAGGACGAGTACTGCAGGGCATCGTAGGCCCTCAGGTCCAGTTTGTGGTGCTCGGGTGACGACATGAGGTTGTTGATGGAGAAGGGGTGGTTGAAAGCGTAGTGGGCGTCGCCCTTCAACTCCACGCCGTGCGGGGGCAGGCACAGGGAGGAAAGTAACTGGGGGCCCGGCAGTTTACCGCCCTCGGGGCCCAGGGGCGAGCAGCGGCTGGACGAGGGCAGCGAGGAGGCCTCGCCCAGTCCGGGAGTCTTGAGGGCTTCCATGCACGGCGAGTTAACTCCGAGCCCACGTTCCTTCCTACCTTCCGTCAGGTTCTTCCTGTCACACTTGAAGCGCTTCTGGCGTCGCAGATAGCAACCGTTCTCAAACATGTTACCGGAGTCTGGGTGCAGCGTCCAATAGGAGCCTTTGCCGGGTTTGTCCGGCGAGCGAGAAACTTTCACGAAGCAGTCGTTGAAGGACAAAGAGTGCCGGATGGAGTTTTGCCAGCGTTGCTGGTTATTTCGGTAGAAGGGGAAGAGCTCCATGATCCACTGGTAGATCTCGCTGAGGGTGAGCATTTTCCCAGGCGCCTGTTGGATGGCCATGGTGATGAGGGAGATGTACGAGTATGGCGGCTTGGCGTGAGGGTAACTGCGGCGCAGTGGTTTAGTGTCACGCCTTTGGCTCAGGTTCAAACCACCGCCGCTACCGTATTGGGTCCCGGGACTGACTCCGCCGTATGCGTGGTGGTGGTGATGCTGAGCCGCTACCGCTCCCTGGCCCGGGCCACCGCCTCCGCAGGGACTCATGGTTCCACCCATGCCGCCGTTGCCCAGGCAGGACACGCCCATACCAGACACGGGGGCGGGGCTTATGCTGGGGCCGCCGTACGCCATGTTGAAGGAGGCCGGGGCTGCCCCGCCGCCGGCCGTCATGTAGCCGGAAACTGAGCCCATACCTAAGCCTGCCGCCATTGGGGAGTATACCTGAACAACAATTAGCAGATCAGTCAGACGCTAAACATCAAGCTAGATAGAGAGTTACAAAGAAGTGTCTAGGAGTGTCTTAAGCTAGTATGGATTTTGAGCAAGAGGTAGGGTTTCAAAATTAGCATAGGGTTTAAAGTAGGATGTTGGAGTAACATTTCAAGCCAGGGTTTGGGTTGTTGTGGTTTTAAAGTCGGGTTTCAACCTAGGGTTAGGGCGACAAACTAGAGTGTCAAGTCAGGGTTTGGTTTCAAGCAAATCAGTGGGCTTTAAGCAAAGGTTTCCAAGTTAGAGTAAAGGGAAAAGGTAGGGTTTCAGGTAGGTATTTCCATTAAGGTTCTAAAGCCAAAGTTGAGTAGCATTTCAAAGCAAGGGTTTTAAGATAGATTTAGGGTGACAGAGTAGTTTTTCTAGGCAGGGTTTGGGATCAAGCCAAAGGTGGCGGTTTTAAAGTCATGACAAGCAATTGGTAGGGTTTTAACATCAGTTTTCAATAAAGGTTTAGGGCTTCGAGGGAGAGTAAGGTGAACAAAGTTACGTTTCAAGTCTTGATTTAGGTTTCAAAAAAGGGCTAATATTCCAAGATACAGTGTTCAAGTGAGGATTACAGTGAAAAAGTTTGAAAGTCACATTAGTTAGTCGGAAGTAGGGTTTTGAGTCCGGTTTTGATATTTAACGGTTTTTACGTAAGATTCTGGTTGAAAATGAGATTATATAGACATGGTTATGTCCTTCACTCATGTTTCAAACTGGAGTGGGGTTTTATAGTAGGGTTTTGAGCCAGGGTTAGTGTTTCAATTTGAGGGCGTTTTCAGATTCAAGCTAAAGTTAGGGTATTACAGTGTTCTTTAATGAGTTAAGATGACAGTCATGTCTTAAACTAAAGTGTGGTTTCAAGATAAAGTTGGGTTTTGAAAGTACAGTATAGTTTAAGGTTTGAAAGTTTGTGATAAGGTTTCAACGAATCATTCATGCCAGGAGTCTGATTTAAGCATGGGATTTAAAAGTAAGAGTAAGGTTTAAATAAATGATTTAAAGCCACGGTTAGTGTTTCAAATTAGGATTAGGGTGTCATTTTTTTTTGGTCAGGTTCCAAGACAGTTTTTAAACTTTAAAAGCGCGTTTTAAATCCAAAATCGAGGATTAAAATATGGCTTTGAATACAAAGTTTGTATTTTAAATGATAACATATCAAGCTTATCTTTCAAGTCATATGTTGAAGTTGTGTTTTAAGTTTCAAGCTAGAGCGTCTAAAAACCCAACCCAGCAGCCACACAGGCCTGAGCTGGCCTCCGTCGCCGGCCCACAGGCCTGTGCACTTGCTGATCATAAACTTGGTTTGACAGTTGGGTTTGGATTTCAAATTAAGGGTCTAAAGTTGGGTAAGGGTTTCCAAAAAGGGTTTAAAAGTAAAAAAGGTTCTAAAGATTTTAGTAGGGTTTCAAAATATATATTTTTATTACCGTTTGAAGCCAAGGCCAGGGTATCAAAAAGCCTTATCGTGGTTGAATAATTGTATATATTTATTAGCAATATTTTTTATTGTGCATCCAAACACGCCGTGTGTGTTTAGTGCGCGTGGCGGGAAGGTTTCACGGGATTGTGTTGGCTCCCCCGTGAGGCCAACTTCTATCAAGACTCTTTCGTTTAATGCCGTATATCTATTTTGCAACAGCGTTCAAATTCCGAGTTTCTATTTTGTAGTGTAGCTAAACTAATTGTTTTTTATTTATGTTCAACCTTTTGAATGCATGTTTTTATTACCTTCTCTCAGAACACAATTGATTATATTTATTCGTTCCTATTTCATGCCCAATTTTAGTGCAAATTTGTACATTAGTTTTGGTACGTTATTGCATTTTTTTAAAGTTATTTTGTCAGCCATTTCCTCAATACTTTAACATTGTACTTTGTTTATATTAGTGTGCGTGTGTGGTCGTCAATTCTTGATTTTGATTTAAATGAAGACGTCGTTTTCGGTGGTATTTTTTTGATCATGTTCGTTTTCCTGAAATGTTCATTGTTTTAGGAAAATGTGTGCGCGTGTGTGACAGAGTATTAATTCCATTAACTTAAATCAACTCTCAGGAAGGTTTATATTACAATTAACTGTATTTTCTGAACCCATTTTTGGATTTTTTTGATAACGTTTTAAATGTGTTTAATTTTATTGATCATGAAAAAAAAATGTTTACTGTCGCGCGCAAAAAAAAGGAAATAAGCTTCCATGATTAGACGTTATTTCGGTTTTATTTTGCACTTTTTTCCTCGGTCGTCATTTCCACGTCAATATTACGTCTTTTTTATTCATTTTATTTATTTTCATTTATTCTCGTTTCGTATATTTAATCTGTGTCACCCGTACAAAAAACACGTCTTTGCAATTTCACGAATGAAAAAAAAGACTGGATTTACTGTTCAAGAAAATCCGAAAAATATGACGTACTTTTTATGATATTAATTATAAAAAACAATCCGGTTATTTTTTATTTAATTGTCGTGTAATTATTTTACAATTAGACGTTTTTAAATTCACTTGTTTTTGAAACGTATTGTTCATTCTGTAAGCGATTAATACTACTAATAATAATACCAACAAAGAAGAAAGAATTCAACGTAAAAATTGTATCGAACGAATTTCAATTAAGAAAAAAATACTAATTATTCCGAGAGCGTCCCACGAAATCTAAAACTGCGCGTGGAGTAGCGCACAAGGCCGGTAACGAGCGTGTTTATTTTTATTTCTTTGCGCAAATAATAACTTCAATTCGCGTGCTTTCGTAGAAATTAAGGACATTTAAAAACAATGATATTTTCAAAAGTGTTAGCACCTCATCTCCATAGAAGCAAGTCCAATCCGGAGCTTCCTGACCTTCCATCTTCACGGAGCCCAGCATCTCCCACGCTCGAGACAAAAAACACGCGTGAAAAATGAAGAGGAGGAGGAGGGGGGAAGATGCGCCTCCCGCGCAGGTTTTGGTCCTGGTTCTGGTCCCGACTGGAGGACCAAGCGGAGTCAGTGAAGTGAAAAAGAGAGGCAAACTCCTCCTGATGAAGACGAAGGGCCAACCCAAAACTTCCCCTCCCCCTCCACGTGGAAGACTTCATCCTCCTTATTCCCGGTCAGTCAAATTCAATATCGTCATTGTGACAATAATAATAAAAAAAATGTGGAAACAGAGCAGGGGTGGGCAACTATTTGGACTTTGGGGTAAAAATGTAACCTAATCCTAGAGTTGTTTTATTTCTTTATATTTGTTTTTAAATACGCTCACAATAACACAAAAATAAAATATAAGGTCCCTGTTTTAAACACTCAATTTGATATTTAGGTTTGGAGTATTACTGAAGTTTTGTTTTTGTAGTACTTTTGTCGTACTATAGGTTTATTTTTGGAGTATTTTAGGTAGAATTTTGTGTAGTCATTTGAGACGTTTTGTGGTTAAGTGCTATACAAATAACTGACTTGTAGTATTTTTACAGTATTATTTTTGTAGTATTTCGGTTGCAGTATTTTGTATTATAGTATTACTGTGGTTTTGTTTTTGTAGTACTTTTGTTGTACTATAGGTTTATTTTTGGAGTATTTCAAGTAGAATTTTGTGTAGTCATTTGAGACGTTTTGTGGTTAAGTGCTGTACAAATAACTGACTTGTAGTATTTCTACAGTAGTATTTTTGTAGTATTTCGGTTGCAGTATTTTGTATTATAGTATTACTCTAGTGGTATTTTTGTTTGTTTTCTGTTGTATTTTTTGTACTATAGTTTTATTTTTGTAGTATTTGTTTAGTATTTCTGCAGTAGTATTTTGTATTATTTCCTAAGTATTATCTTGTAGTATACCTTTAGTATTTTTGTAGTATTAATGTAGCTGTATTTTGGTTTAATATCTGTCGTAATATGTCTTCATTAGTATGTATTTTCATCATATTTCTGTTGTAATATTACTGTAGTGGTGTTTTGTAGCATTTCTATTGTACTATTTTTGTAGTATTTCCATAATAGTGTTTTTGTAGTATTACTGTAATTTTATTTTGTAGTATTTCTGTTGTAGTAAGTTTCTAATATAGAATTCCCATACTACTATGTTTGTAGTATTTACATAGTAGTAATTTGTGGTATACATTTTATTATTTTTGTTGTATTTCTGTTGTAGTATTTTTGTATGATAATATTACTGTAGTGGTGCTTTTGTAGGATTTCCATAATATTTCCATAATGGCATTTTTGTAGTATTACTGTAAATTTATTTTGTAGTATTTCTGTTGTTGTAAGTTTCTAATATAGAATTTCCATACTAGTATGTTTGTAGTATTTACATAGTAGTAATTTGTGGTATACTTTTTTATTATTTTTGTAGTATTTCTGTTGTAGTATTTTTGTTTTATAGGATTACTGTAATAGTATTATTGTGGTATTTCTATACAATTTTTTAGGAATAAAAGAAAAAGTATATATCAGGTCCTTGTTTTTAAATTTGGTATTTAGTTTTGTGAACATTTTGTAGTAAGTCATATTTTTTGTTGTCACAATTTGTTTTTAATTAATAGTACTTTATTTACTATTATATATGTTTTCATATTTTTACCATTTCCGTTTGGCGGGCCGTATAAGAAACTAACGGGCGCCACGTGGCCCGCGGGCAGTCGTTTGCTCACTCCTTTTTAATAGACGGTAGATGTTTTATTTTGAAAGCCATGTGCCTTTAACCTTATTTCGTTTTAAAAAGAGGTCGATCAGTTCGAGTCATCTAAGTAAAACTTTTTTTAACGGGGCGCATCGATTAATAGAAAGTAATAGAAATTCAATTCGCAACTTTTATTTTGTAAAATGTTTTCGGTAACAAAGAAATCCTAACAAGTTGTCAGTATTTTTTTTAGAACAGAGACAATTATTAATTGGAATTAATTGACAATTGATCGTTGAAATTTGACAGTCGGCGCTTTTATTTTGTAGAAAAAATCGTTCCATTTGGGTTATGGACTTCCGTTTTACTAATAAATATTCTAACAATTTTTCAACAAGTTTTAGAAAATAAGACTATATTTGCGAATGGAATGACAAGCTTTGAAAATGTACATTTAGTCACTTTTATTTGATAAAAGGCTTCGGTGAATGAACTCTTATTTCAATAGGTGACTTCCGTGTTACGAACTATTTCTAAAAACTTGCCAACAATCTTTAGAAAGTGAGACGATCGTTTGGAAATGTACAGTCACTGACTTTTAGTTTGAAAAACATTACGTTTCATTGGTGTAATTCACTTCCGTTTTACAAACAAAACCAATTTCTATCACTTCAGCCATTTTCGGAAAGTAAGACACTATTTGGAATTGACATTTATTCAGTAACAATTATTTTGTAAAACAAATTTGCAAACAACATCGTTTTAATGTATTCGTGACTTTCGTATGACAGTTTCTAAAAACAATTTCTAGAAAGTGAGTCAATTATTGGTTTGAAATCACTTGATATTTGAGTGTTTAAGATGACGTACTGTCAATAGCTTTATTTTAAAACATTTCATTTAACAACTTGACTTGAAGTATAACAAACAAATAATTTCTTACAACTTGTCAACAATATTTGGAAAATGAGTCGATTGATGGTTGAAAATGTTTGACTATGGCTGAAATTGTACAGTCGCTCGTTTTATTTTGTAAAACATTTCGATAAACAACAAATTTTTAATGTGTCATTGACTTCCGTATTAAAAACATAAACGATTTTTAACAATTTTTAGAAAGTTAGACAATTATTTGGTGAAAATTGTCAATTGTTAAATCTACTGTCAGTTACTTTTATTTTGTAAACCATTCTAGTAAACATTATTTGAATGTATTGTCGACTTCCGTATTACAAACTAACATTTTCTTAAAGTGTACGGTCAGTGAATTTCTTTTGGAAATTGTCAATACATCGTCGAAAATGTGGAAGCAGTGACTTTTATTTTGTAAAATGTTTCAGTAAATATTTGATTTTCATGACGAATACAAACAACTTGTGAATATTTTATAGAATATAAGACCATCTTTGGAAACGAACTTACAAATGATTGCTTACATTGTACAGTCAGTAACTTGTTTTGTTAAATATTCGGTAAACAACCTATTTCGATTGGATTAGCGACTTCCGTTTCATAAAGAAACCGTTTCTAACAGTTTATCGACATTCTTAGAAAGTGAGACGACGAATTGTTAAAAATGTACAGTCGGCGACTTTTATTTTGTAAGACATTTCAGGAGATAACACTTCCTGGTTGTGTCATGGACTTCCGTAATACCAACTAAGCATTTCTAACTTGGCACCGTTTTGAATGAGGTGACACGTTTACTTGTATGGGAATTCATTGACATGAGATTTGTTCTGCAAGCTCAGTGGAACTGTTTCAATATACGCTTAAAATTACTTGTATTCTTTATCTTATCAATTTAAATGTCACGTTGATGATGTATGCGTATTGCCCTGGAAAGGGGATGACCTCATGTGCAGTCCCTTCTCTTCGTTTTCCTCATGTTGAGGTTTTTGAGTTTTCCCTTGCCCTCATGTAGGTTTTAGATCAGGGGATAGTGGAATAATAGTCTGTAGTTTTCAATAGTCTGTGCAGCCCTTTGAGACTCTCCCCTTTTCAAGGTTTCTTCAGTTTCCTCATGTTCAGGTTTTTGAGTTTTCCCTTGTCCTCATGTAGGTTTCAGATCAGGGGAGGGTGTCATAATAATCGTCCATACAGCCCTTTTGAGACTTATTTTGATCAAGGGCATCACAAATAGACAAGACATGACTCGACAACTTGTTGAAAATGTAAAGACAGTGACTTTTATTTTGTAAAACTTTTCAGTAAGCGATATGTTTTGAGTGTAATTTTGATTTGCAACACTTTTTAGAAAATAAGACAATCTTAGCGAATCCATTGACAATTGTTGAAAATGTACAGTGAGACTTTTATTTTGTAAAAAACTTTCAGTAGACACCTTTTGATTGATTTTCATATACAAAGTTTTCAAAAACTTGTCAACACTTTTTAAGAAAGTAAGACTTTGGGCGTTGACGTTTAATCATAGAAAATGTAAAATAAGTGACTTTTAATTTGGAAAATATTTCATTATAAGCAACATATTATTGTCTTCCTTATTACAAACACGAACCCTTTCTAACCACTTAGCAATTTTTAGTCAGTAAGACGGTTATTTGTCGGATTACAATTGGAAAATACAGTTAATAATGTGTAAAACATATTGTTACACATCTTTTGATGTATTATTGACTTACAAATATAAACACGGAACACAAAGAGAAATAACATAATTGTGAACGTTTAGTTTAAAGCACATTTCAAAACTAGCTAAAATGTTGAATTCTTACATCCGGGTTTGCTGTGTTTATACAAAAACGTACTTTTACATAAGAACATTTTCTTATATCACGGTTTTTAATAGTCATCATTGTAGTCTTGAATTAAGGATAAAAACGTCAAAAATATAATTTTTATTCTAATAAAGTGATTTAGTCATGTTGACGTACGTAAAAACGTAGTGGATTCTGGGTAGGGACGTTTCACTTAGTGACCCCCCATTGACATCCAGGTATGGACTGCTCCCGATCGTTTGAAGGAGAAGCGATGCTGCTGCCTGCTGGCCAATGTGAGAATTGCAAGTTGTGGCCTGCTTGGGCTTGTGTGAATGACAAGTGATTCTGCTCTCTAGCGGTCAAAGTGAGAACTGCGTAAAATGGGTGGTCATTTTTAGAGCACTTTCTCTTTTTTGCCAGCAGGGGGAGTTTTCTTCCTGGAAGTGGTGTGTACGTGAGTGTGGATAAAGGGCAGTGAGTGGAAGCCCCACTAGATGGTGCTCTTTCACTGTGCTGGCTATGGGCTTCGTTTTCGACTGGGGTAAGTATGCACTTTTTGTTCTTTTGGAGACGCCTTGTTTCGCTTGAGGCGCCATTTTCGTGATAGTAATATATTATTATCAAATTTAGTATTATTTACGGGATATTTTAACTTCTTGTTGTTTAGCTCTCTAGCTAGTATTCTACACGGTAGATTCGGACTTGCTTTTCCTTACAAAGACAAACACTCAGAGAGAAAAGGAGAAATGGAGTTCGAAAGAGCGCGAGTGAGAAAGAAGAGAGGATAGGCAGACAGAATGAAAAAAGGAAGATAGGCCAAGAAATAGAACAAGAAAGATGAAGAGAAAGAGGACAGGGAATTAAATGAAAATAGATAGAGGAAGAAATAGTAAGGGAGAGAGAGAAAGGCATAGGGAGAGTGAGGGAGAACAAGCTAAAGGGTAAGAAGAAAGACAGGAAAGAACAAGAGAGAGGAAAAGAGAAAAAGAGTGAACAAAACAGGAGGAGGGAGGGAGAAATAAGAGAAACTAGACAATTCCCGCGGCAATTGTAAGAGTTGTGATTGATCTGGCAGATGTTGGTAGACAACCGGTAGCGTTGAGTTGTTAGCATTATAAGTTAGCATACAGTTTTTAACACAGAGAGATGTATTTGTAATTTTTAACTTGGTTCTGTGGGGGGACTCTGCCCCCCAACACAAATATGAAGTTGTCACAATATAGCCATTCCCCAAATTTTTGGGCATGAAGAAGTTAGCATTGCCCACAGTGTTTACAGCTAGCTTGCGCTAATACTTGGGCTGGCACAGCCAGCCCAACCCATTGCGGACAGTGTTTACAGCTAGCTTGCGCTAATACTTGGGCTGGCTGCGCAAGCCCAACTCGTCACCAATAGTTTCTAGAGCTAGCAGGAGTAAGCATAGCTTAAACCTCTCTACGCTAATAATTGGGCTGGCTATGCCAGCCCAACACCTTGCTGGAAGCGCACATAGCTGTTAGCATCCTCTCACTAGCATCCACTCTTTGCAATTCACTATTTACCCATGGTTAAAGGTAATGTGGGTCAGCCCCCCTCAAGCCACCCTGGACAGTCCCTGCTTAGTCCCTACTAACCTCTGAAAAAGCCCTCGTTTCCATGACAACCAATAGAAATAAATTGGCCCATGTATTCCGGATGGGAGATTTTCAAAACCCATTATTCCGGATGGGGACTTTTTTGGGTCTCCGGGGCTCTGGACACTCGTATCGAGAATCTGTATTGTCGCAGGAGAGTCCTGATTCGGCCGGAATTTTTGGTATATGAATCGTTGGGCTACTCCAAAAGCTCTGGGAGGAGAGGCCCGTCGAAATTCGGCAGAAGAAGATAGATATAATAATAATTTTATTTAATAAGATCTTGGGGGATTATAATAGTTGTGCCTGCAAAGCAGAGAAAAGAGAAATGCAGAGGATGTAAAATGGAGAGAGTAAAGAGGGGGAGAAAGAGTGAGGACTATAAAAGAGCTAGTAACCAACACAGTGAAAGTACACCACCCAGTGGCGCTTTCACTAACTGCTCTAAAATAATATTTTATTAAAACAAAACATAAATCATTACTCTAAACAGGGATGACTTCCTCAACATTCAAGTGGCTAAATTCTCCTTTTTCTCCGCCTCTTTTTCCTTGCGCCGCCTCCTCAGACAACACCAAATTGTTAACCCGGCAACGAGCGCCAGAACCACCAAAGCGACCGAGGCCCCCACCAGAACCGACACCAAAGGCCTCGAAAAGGCTACCGGGGCCTCCTCCTCGGTGAGTTCGCATTCCGTCCCGTCCTGGAAACAGACGCAGGTGAAAGATCCCACCGTGTTCACGCACTGGTGGCGGCACCCGTGCGGACCCAAACACTCATCCAGGTCCACGCAGTCCCCCCAAGGGTCCTTGCGGTACCCGGTAAGGCACGGGGTACACACGGAGCTCAGGTTGGCGGGGGAGCCTCCGGGAAAACGCCAACCGTCCGAGCGGCTCCAGCAGTGCAGGTCTTGGCGGACTTGGGACCAGCAATCCACTTGGATTCTGGTGCTGTTGTCAGGGTCCAGGGTGAGGAAACGGGCGCCGGCTATCACCGGGTGTGGACACAGGCTAGAACCGGATTCTGGGTGGATTTCAGGGCCAGGTGTTTTTTCTGGTTCCTTTAATTCAGGTCCAGGGGTAGTAGATTCTGGTCTTGGTTTGACAGGTTCAGGCGTTGGCGTTTGTGGTAAAGCAGGTTCAGATGTAGCAGATGCAGGTTCATCAGGCATGGGTACTTTAGGCACTTCTGTTTTTTCAGAAACTTCAGTTCCTGTTGGTTCAGTTTTAGCGGTTTCTGATCTAGTCAATTCTGATTCTGCAAATCCTGGTTTTGTCGACTGTGGCCCAAAAGGTTGCGCCACAGTAGGTTCAGGACCAGCGAGCCCTCCATCCTCTGACTCCAGGTTGCATATAAAGTGTTTTTTAGTCTTGCAGCTAAGTGGCACCAGCCCCCAGCTTGTAAGGCGGGACCCCTCCATCTGGGCGACGAGTCCCGCACACAGCACAGAGGTGCAGGTCTGTTCCGGTTCCTGATCCCATTGGGTTTCAGTTGCTTCTTCGCCCCCGTGGGTCCACTTGAAACCTCTTAAGGGTAGTGAAGGGACCACGCATTGGTTCTTGGCCTTCTTCAGCCCAACCCAGAAGGTGGAGGACCCGGCCAAGGGATCTTTAGCGATCTCACCTAGAAGTTGAGCCAGGTCTTGAGGTCTGGTGAAAGTGGCCAGACCGTAAGGCTGACACATCAGTTGGGCTCCTTCGAAAGGGAGAGACGAGTAATGCAGTTGGTATCGTGGGCCCGGATCGGTGTCGGCGGACGCTAAAGTCAGGGTGAAAACCAACAAGTGAAGAAAGATGGGAGGGGGTGGCGGCAACATGACTGATTCCGCCTACTGTACAGAGGAGAGAGGGACACGTTGGTGTCTATTTTGACAAATGAAAACACAAGGTCAAATTCAAACTTTGCAATGTTCCTGCGTATGTAGATACCGTACTGCTACTGCTTCACATCATAGAAAATGGCGGTCTTTTTTTGGTTTCAATACAACGTCATGAAAATATTGATATGCTATGGGCTAAACTCCCTCCCACGATGCCTTTCTCTCTTCGTTAAGTTCAAAAGCTAATGTGCTCCTTTGCGACTCAGTGTGATAAAATACTGTACTTGTACTGGTTAATAGCTATGAGTCACGAGGTTTGTACTGATGCTGAAGGGAGAGTTAAAAACATGACAACCACGGAAACGAAGGTTGCAATCATGAGGAAATACGAAGACGGCACATGAATCGCTAACCCCGTGAGTGTAACCAATTGAGGATTTTTGATAATAAAATAAGCAATCAAAGCAAAAAAATCTATCAGGGTCGTGACAATCCTTGCAAGTGAAAGTTTTCAAATCAGTTAGATATTTGATTCACCCTCTACACCCCTTCCTGCATCTACCTGCTACTCCACTTTACCAGCTCCAGTCTATGTAAATTCAAATTAATTTTTTCTTTAAAAGTACTTTATTTTAAGGGCTAATAATATACACATTTTTATAGATAAGTAATATATAAAAATAAAAAACAGCATATAGTTGTAATCTGGGGAACAAGGGTTTTTGTGCTAATCAACATAGGTTACTATCCCTATATGGCAATTTCGCTTTGCAATACACTAAAATCCCACAGACCCTCCCAAAACAGATTAATATATCCTGGAGGTCTACTGTATCTCCATTAGATAATATAAGAAAATGGATTGAGTGCTAACTAGTTACTTCGTGAAGTATAAATGCAACTTCTGATTTTCTTAGCTTAGAAATTGCTAGCATGTTAGCACATATTTCTTTATCATACACAAACATGCATCATTAGCAGATAATGCTAATAATGCATTTGGGGAATTTGAATTCACTTTAAGGACAGTGTGTATTATTTAGCACCCCCTAGCGGTAAAACCCCTTCATTTAAAAAACAAAACAATATTGATTTGAATCATAAGCAAAAAGTAGACGAACTCTCATATAAATTGGCATTTTTTTTAAATACTTGCTGGTAGATAATTTTGCATTTATTATGCATACCATGAGCCTCAACCTCCATCTTGTTTCTACAGGTACTCAAAATAACCAAAAAGGTTATAAAAGGCAAAGAAGAAATATAGTACCAGGTTTGATTCCCAGCTCTTTCGTGTTATATGTCGACGCATCCTTGGGTAAGAGACTGAATCCAGCCTTGCATGGCTGACGCTGCTATTGGTGTGTGAGTGTGTGTGTGAATGGGTAAGTGTAAAGCGCACTGTAAAGCGCTTTGGTAGGCCTTCAGTGACTTGAAAAGCGCTATACAAATGCAGACCATTACATTTAAAGAACTGCACTTTAGCACTTTAACCAGTCACTGAATGTACTTCCACTTTTACCCATTCATACACACTCACACACCGATAGCAAAGTGAGCCACGCAATGCTCCTACCTTATCAGGGGCATTAGAAGTTCAGTGTCTTGCCCATGAACACTCTGAGGAGCCAGTAATCGAACCTGCGACCTCTCGGTTCCAAGACGACCACTCTACCTTCGCCTCCCCTAGCATTCTTCCTTTTGCTTTTTAGCACTCATTTTTTGATTCACTCCCAAATACTCATCTAGTGGTCAAATCATACACACTGTCCCTTAAAGGAAAACACAGGGAACTCATTTTGATCACGTTTTGAATTAAAAACAGGACAGAATCCTTACCTTAAACTCTCGTTTTCGCGTCGCTCAGAGGTTGTCTCGCGATTGTCCAACCTCGCCTCCCGAGTGCCAAATGAAAGCCGCTACAATAAACCCCGACCCTCCCCGGACCCCTGCCCGCCTCCCAGTACCCCGACTTCCTGCCGGTAAAGGAAGTGTGTGGTGTCTTGATTACGGACAAGCGCCTTCTCCAAAAACTGTTTCTTCTGCACAAGAAAACACATTCTCAGTTACACATCAGAGTCGCCCCCCCCTGCCCCGGGCCCCCTAAGGGCCCCACCCCCCGTACACACACAAATGAAGACCGGAAGGATGCAGCCCATCTTGCTCTCTTCTAATTGATCTTAATGACTTGAAGGAAATAGTTGAGTCCCTAACAGGAAGTGTGCGTTTCTATACGCTCCTTCAATTGTTGCCGTGGCGACGCAGAGGCTTCCTGTTCCGCGGAGGAAGCGTTAAAAGAATGGCAGGAAGCCCCGGGTCACTTTAGCCGCGTCGTCATAATAACGGCTCGGGTTTTATTTTGGCGGGGCCGCCTGTTTTTGTTCGAGTCTTCCTGAGTCATCGCTTGCGAACCTTTTTGTTTTTATTTGATACAGTTTGTCGTTTTTGATACTTAAGTTCGTCTTATGTTTGTTTATTCAGCTAAGCCAGTAGAAGGAGAATTACTAATAACAGCACCATATTTATGAGTGTACTTTAATCTGAAAAAGAACTCAAAGTTTGGATCCGGGTTCTACAGGATTGTTAACGAAATGCACAATGATTGGGGCCAGTGATATTTTCTGACTCATCAATCGCAAAACATCGGGTGAAATGGGAATCGAGCCCGGGTCTCGGCAGTAAGAGTGCTGAATTATAACCACTAGACCACCAGCGATATAGATCAGTGGTCGGCCAACAGTGCCAAATTGTACAAGATCCGAACACCTTTAACATGGCCAAATGTTTTCAGTACCATTAAAAGAAATCCAGCGCCGATCAAAAGAACTGGAGACTTAACCTTAGTTTCAAACACTAACCCCAAGTTTGTTTCAGAACCCTAAAATCAGTTTAAGACCCCAACTTCCAGCCCAAAACCTAGCGTTACCCTGATCCTAACCCTGTTTCAAACCATAACACTAGCTCCAAACCCATTTTGGAACCCTACATTCAGTTTAGAACCCTAATATCTAAATCAAACTAGTTCCTAACCCTACACCTAAAACTAGCTATAACCCTAGTCCCAACCCTATTTCAGTCCTAAATCCAGTTTAACACCCTAGTAAGGAGCCTAAACCTTAGTTTCTAACCCTTATTCAAAGCCCAAACCTTATTTCCTAACCCAACACCTATCCTATGAAACATGGCAACAATTTCAAGCATTTACAAGCCCCTAAAATTCAAGCACTTTTCAAACCTTGAACACCACGTTAAAAATTCAAGCATTTTCAAAGATTTTGAGCACCTGTGCTAACCTTGGTTGTAGGATGTTGTAACGCAGCATTATGGGAATTAATTCAACCGAAACAACATTGTACAACGATTAACCAATCAAGTTCCCCTTCAAGATAACTAAAGTGAGACAAGTGGTACCGTGAGTAAAAATAGTGTGATGGGATGATATCTAATGCCTTATCCCATGGCATCAACAGTACTCTCATTGCCGTGATCCAGGCTCGATTCCCGTTGCATTCAACGTTAAGCAAAAGTCATCGTCGGTGTGTGTCGACTGATAACAATAGCCCAAATACTACAATTTACCACCATAAAACTTAAAAGTTTGAGTCTATTATTAGTATAAAAAAAAACAACTTTGTGAATACACGACTAAATACGGTATAAGTAATAAGGCATAGGGTACCAACAATAAGCGGTCTGCGGCCGTTGCTTGCTGACCACTTATATATAACATTCGAAAAGGCATTCTGTTTTCTTTCAATGTCACACTATTTTTAATCACGTGTTAGAGAATGGAGGAAACAGAAAGTCGTCCTAAAGATATAAACACAACAATGCACGACGAAGGAAATGACTCTTTGGCTTATTTTATGATAAATCGGACTTTGAAGGAGATTGTAATTTTTACATTGGTATTGTGTTCAGATTATGAATTTATGTAGCTATAGATAATAGATGATTTTAATCATGGGCGCACTTATTCAACTTTAGTTACTTACAATGCTTAGTGTGAGCAGAGAATTAGTGAAACAAAATTGAATACTGATTTTTGATCCAAAAATTGGGGTTCGCATTTTACATAAATAGTTTTTAGTAATATAAGAAGTCATGTTATAGTTGGCCAAATAGGGTCACTCTAGCTTTATTAGGTCTACAAAAAGTATGCAATTTAAAAGGTCATCGTTAAGGTACTTAAAGCATTAAAAAGAGTCCACAAAAACGTGTGCCAAGGTCCACAATAAGACAATAAAGTGGTCAATCAAGCTCTATATATAGGTCCAGTATTGTTTTCAAGCCTCGAGTGAAGAAAAGGTTTTTGTCAATGTCCAGAAATCCTAACGAGAAACCTCAGGAACCTCCGCCAAATGAGTTCTAAAACGTTTATTAGAAGAAAGGTGATCACATGATGCATCAAACGTTTCTGACGGTCGCTTTAGGCAGCACACGCAATAAAACTGAGTGTGTTTGTGTGTGTTTTTGAGTACATTAAGCTGCACTGGACACTGCCAGCTTCTTGAGGTGGTCCATGAAGACTTGCAGGCTGACATCGTCCGTGAGGATGGGGGCGCCAGACTCCTGTAGATGCAAAATCATCCAATCCAACGATCGATCGATCGATAATCAAACGTCTTTGATAGCTCACCTGTCCCCAGGCGTACATGTTGTTGTGTGTTTGTGAGGGGTTGACTTTGGAGAGTAGGAAGCGAGCCTGCGAAATGCAATAAAACCCGTGTGGGATCAATGAGATTATTAGCACTGCTTGTTTATGTTTGAGAAGAAACAAAAATCAAATACGGTAAAATTCGCACTCTCAGCCGTGACCTTTTTCCCAAGCTTTTAACCCTGCGGCTTATGCAATAGTGAGGCTAATCTCTGCATTTTTTCTTAACTTCACTCTCTGTGCATGAATAAAACTAGCATGAACAGACCCTCATCATGGAAGAGGTGTCAAAAGGGAGGGCTAACTACCATATTGGCAGGGTTGGGTAGGGTTACTTTTAACTGGATTACTTTCAATTACTTTTGGATTACTCCAATATATGCTAATAAAAGACAAAAGAAACTAAATAGGAATCAAAAGACTAAATTTTGTGCAGGCTCGGGGAGTAACGGAATACAAGGAACGGCAAAAATGATGTTGGCAAGCTGTTTGGATTTATTTTCATTTTGTTTCTGTCGCATTTTATGTTAGTTTTGCCGGAGATCAAAGAGATCAAAGCCAGGAGAGGAAGCTTACCACATGTTGTGAGTCATAATTCTATACATATTTAGTTTATTTGGTCTTTTATTAGCATATTTGGTATTGGAGTAATCCAAAGGTAATTTAAAGTAAACAAGTTAAAGTAACCCTACCCAACCCTGCATATTGGGAATAATTTCATGAGTGTTTATTCAGAAACAGAAATAATGTGGCGAAACGAACTGATTACAGGAAGCAACACCCAACGAAGCAGACATGCTTTTAGGCGGATTTTTTTGTCTGTGGCATTATCGTGGATTAAATATCACACGGTTGGATTCTATGGATTGTCCTTGATGTAATGAAGCCATTTTCGCCGACATTCAAGGAAGTTGAAGACGGTCAGGGGACGTAATGGTGAGTGGAAAATTTTGTGGCAAAATTTCTATCAAATCCTACACGATGCGACCAACCACAAACTTTAGTCGCACGAGTGATAGCGAGTCATACGGCGTGCGCCCAAATACAAAATGTAAAAGTTCTATCAAATCCCAAACTATAAAAAAATCAAACGAGGTTTAGGAAATCATACGCTGCGTGACCAACAACAAAATTGAGTTGCTCAAGTTCCATGAGTTGCAAGGTTTTCACAAGAAAGTTAAAACAAGTGATGGCGCCCCCACCTGGCTGCCGCCGTGCTCTGTGTCGATATATCGGGGCATAGGGAAACGGGAGTGCAGCAGCTCCTGGGCGTCGTCCACCGGAGCCTGCAGGAGGTGCCGGAAGTTCTCGTACTCTGGCATCTCCTGGTAGCCCGCCTTCCTCCACTGGGACACCGTCTGCAGACGAAAGTCACGCTCAGAAAACATGCCTTACACATTGTGAGTGTATATATTTAGATCCATTTTCAGGATTTTTACCTTAGTTAATAAGCTATATTGGTGATTGCACAGTATCTAAACCCCTTTTGGGTTTTAAAATTGGGTTTTAGTGTTTAGGTTTAAGTTGGACTTCAGTTGAGGTTTGAACTAGGAAATGGACGGCGTCACTGGAATGTCACAGCATAGAAAAACAAAACTGTCCGCGAGTGTGCGTGTACATACCTCTCCATGGTAGATGAGAATTTGAAAGAAGGTGTCCATCAGCAAGATGCGATCTGGAAGAATGCTGCTGCTGTCCAACAACACCGGCTGCGCTCCAAAAATTGAAATCTCCCATTAGTATTTTTTCTATATAACATTTGAGGAAAATTGTATTTATTGGATGAATTAGTGAGAAAACCCTAGGTCATGGTTCACCATCCTTTTTGAAGCTGAGCGCTCTTTTTTTCGTACCGTTTAATGCAAAGTACTTCCTGTTTGATACACATATATTTATAAAGTGCCAGCTTATTTAAAAAACAAGGAAGAACTGATCATGTATCCCAAAATACTGATCATGTCAATGGATTACTCAAGCCATTTAGCAATCAATTTTCCTACAAGTGAGCGATTATCATTGCCAATTTATGGGACCCGTGGACTAATATATTCCTTATTCAAGAATAAATGGTATCGATTTATTTTATTGTGCTTCCCTCTAGTGGCCAATAGTATTTTTACACCAGAGATCACCCGTAAGCGAGACAAAATAGCTTGCATTAAAAAATGTCAATTACATCGTGGCAAAACATGCTTGGGCCCGATGTATATCTAACTTGTGCAAGATTTTTTTTTCAGTTCATCCAAAAGAGGTGAATGAAAACTCCACCACAGAGATCTCCCAGTCTTCATTAAAGCGGACTTGCCAACTTACTGATAGAAAGTGAGAGTGAGAGAGAAAGACAGAGACACAGAGAGAGAGAAAATAAACTGAAATCCAGTACGTATTTTAAATTAGTTGATGTTATTTTTGAGGGTGCGCATCCTGATAAAAGCGCTGCCGACTGAGAGCGAGCTGCAAGGTTTAGCCGGCATAACAAGCGCAGGACACAAACTCTTAGCGAGGTGTCCGGTCACAGTACAGTATCTAATACGCTATGATATGAATTGGCAATTCGGCATCGGAGATCTTGCGGAGATCTTAAGTCAAGCGCTGCTGGCCGATCTGTGAGGATCTTGGCTACCCCTGCCCTCCGACTCCCCCCGTCTCACGCAGTTTGCGAGAGTGATTTCGCAAGAGCTGTTCAGTTGGTGCAGGAAACATTCATGGGTTTCTTTCCATCTTTTTTATTTTGAATTGAATGGCCAATCGGCTTGAATCTTAGCTGCCTGAAACGTTCCTCAATTGTGTTTTTTTTTAATGTTTTTATTTTCCACGAAGGAGTGAACCAGCGATAACTGAAATGCGAAGTAGCTAGGGGTCTCTGTTTATGGAGATTAAAATGCTTTATTAAAACCAAATTCATAAGCTCAAGTGTGATTGCATCAGCAAATGACACTGACCTCCGGCGGTCCCTGGAAGGAATACGCGTAGAGGACGGGCTGGATCATGATGAGCGCCTGCGTCAGATCTTGCCGGTTAAACTGATGACGGTAGTACGAGCTCTCGTCTGGACTGTTGTTAAACACTTGTAGGAAAGGGGAACGCCTCAAGTGGAACATAAACTGAAAGACGGAAAAAGAGCACACATTGGGAGTCAGGACTCTTTGTGCTTTGTGAAAGGGCGAGCAGGCGCCACCTCTCACCTGAGGGTACAGCGAGAACGTCTCCGAGAACCTGAAGGAGTTCGGATCGTCTTTGTGGTAGTCGCCAAACTTCTGACACTGGTGAGAAAAAAGTAGTCGTTTTTTGTTGGTCAAAAGCAAAGTTCCTTCTAAGCTTACACGGGTCTGAGCAATCACAAAGTCTGTGAGAAACAGTGAGAAACATCCATCCTGCATGTGTCAACCAAATCCTTATCAAATCAAGGTTACCTTCTGCTGGCTTTCCGGCAACACTAGTTAGTTTTTCCAAGTCTTAAGGAAATGCCGAATGTACTATTGGAAAGGTTGCACGAACAACAAACGTCAGTTATTTTTACAACAAGTATTACCGATACATGATATTTCAATTTTTCTACATAAACATTAAACTAACATTTTATGGATTTAGTTAGTCGGTTGCAAAATATGTTACTCTAATCTATAAACTGTTAATCACACTTTTTAGTGGAAGTAGTGTTGGCAGAAAGATCGACTTGATATATTTGCACATTATTTAAATGTCAATACCAGATTTTTCAGCAACCTAACACCCAAGAAAAAGATAATATCTTTGAATAAAAAATGTACAGTGGAACCTCGCTAGTTCGCGGTTCCACTTTTTCGGGTTCAGAGCTTCGCGGGTCTAAAAAATATACCTTACCATCTCAATAAAAGCATTTATTGACCTGACGCCATTGAGCGCGAGCTTATGTCAACTTAGGACACGGTGTGGACACTCTTATTGTGAAGGGGAGGGGGAGGCCCTGACACAATGCTTAGTCATGGTGAGTTACCGCTTCGCTCACCCCCCTTCCTTCAACTCCTCCCACCTCACCCCCTTCTTATGTGGCGCTCAGTTTATCATGTAGGAACTCAGCGTAAGTATATTCTCTTCTGTCACATTTCATCTCAAGTTTGACCCTTAATATATCAAAAGAGAGCGGTTGTTTGTACTACCTAAACACAGCTAATTGTGTGTGGTTTCGTGTATTTGTTGTAAAAGCCGTTCGATGCCGCTAGCTGAAGTATGTTGTTATTGTCAGAAGGTAGCTCTTTCGCTTTCATTAAAATGATCACAGACCAATTTTTTAACTGTTGTTTCCCAAAACGCTTCACAAACACTCATCAAATATCACATTCACTGTTTTTATTTTCAATATGTAACCGGTAGTGTCAACAAGCGAAATAAACTGCGATGGCTGCATGTGGTTGAGAGCGGTTGATACAATCATACTGAATGGTTCGTAGTGGTTTTGCCGCAGTCCTACTCCGTTTAAATTGATAATGTAAGACATGGCGACACTTGTGGGTCATGTTTTGGTAGATTCAGTTCCAGTGTGAAGAGTTCTGGATGAGTCACCCAATAACTCCTTGCCATCATGCCAGCGATCACTTCGGTTTAATGGCGGGGGGTATACTGTATACCTGTATTCGTTTTTTAAGCATTTTTGAAGGGGCGCCGCTACTTTGCGGATTTTCAGTTTTCGCGGGTGGTCTTGGTCCCCATTAACCGCGGGATTACTGTAATGCCTTTTAAACTTTTCAAGGATCCGCAGGAACACTACATAACCATGATCAAGGAGAAAGAAACATGTTTAACACGCTGTGGAAAGGTAGAAACATACTGAAAGTTACGTACAAGGTGCATCAACCAGTTCAACAGCGGAGACTATCTCAACCGTTACCCCCACCCTCCTCTCTCCAGCTCACATGCGCGTGTACTTTCGTTGACTCAATCTCGTGGTGATATGGACTTTAAAATACCGCGTTTAACTCATGGTGCCCAAGCGCTCACCAGTCTGATGAGCTGCCGGTCCAACCACCTTAGAACGTCCGGCCCTTCCTCCGTCTCAGCTCGGTACACGGCCAGCCGGGCCATCAAGATGGCCGCCGCCTCTTGGTCGAAAGAAGCGGCGATGCTTTGGATCTGAGATTGAGCGTCCGCCCAGCTGTAAAAAAAACATGAGTCATATTATTGCACCGCGCTTCACTTAAGTTTTAAATTCCTGCGAGTTTGTGCGTCTTACTTCCTGGCGATGGTGGTCACACGGATGCGTCTTTGCCCCGATGCATGCTGGTACTGCGTGACGAATTGTAGAGCTCCGCGGCCGCCTTGTGGGATGGGGGCGTTGTGCTGACAGCAAAAACACACACATTGTTGTTAAAAAAACAGCTTCCACAACGCCTAAATGATTTCCTCAGGTAAAGTATCCTTTAACCTGTACATCATCACAAGATCGTTCATAAAAGGGAAAGAAATCTTGAATTACAGTATATCACAGAAGACCAACTAATGACACAAATTATTGTTTAGACAACTGTATGCTGTCAACGCTGAGGTCCGGCTCATCTTTCAAAAGCGGGATGATGCTTTACACCAAAAAAACAACGGCGATCAAAATATTGAAGGTGCTGAATCAAAGTCAGATCAGGAGGCTTCTACTGCTACTGGTAAGCATGGAAACCAGTAATATCTGTTTCACGTGGAGGAGCAAAACCCTATTCGAAAACCCAGTCTAGAGAAGGATAGGCGCCGCCAGGCTGTACTTGCCTAAGACACACATCAGAAAGTGGTGTCCATACGACCCAGGTGGTTAAATAATAATAATAATAATAATTTCCTTGTATTGTCATTCTGTGTAACAATGTACACAGAACGAAATGTCGATTGCACCTGACCCGTTGTAGCGAGCCGATGCAGCCGCAGCCAACAGAGGGCGCCGCCGACCACTTTTTAAGTCTTTGGAATGACTCGGCCGGGGCGCGAACCACCGACCTCCCAGTCTCAAAGCGGGCGCCTTACCATCTAGGCTACTGAGCTGGTATATGACCGGTGAACAGTGATAGATTATCTAAATACCGTATAAATCAGGAATCTCCAACCTTTTTCAAGCTAAGAGCTACTTTTTGTTACTTATTAGCGCAAAAGGCACCCACTTTGATATGCATTTGTAACAACAACTTTTGTTATAACTATGTTATAACGAGGTTAAAATATTGGAAGTAGAATTAAAGCAACTCTGTTAATCACTAAAAAAAATATTTTACTAGAAAATCACAATGACCCAGCAGTGGGGAGCTATTTTCAGAACAGGGCACCGCGTTGGAGACCCCTGGTATAAATGATTTAACAACCTTTTGTCTCATCTCCAATCAAATTTAAAGAGAGCTCCAAAAATATTGAATAATTTAGAAAATGTAGAAGAATATGTAAAACAAAACAAAAAGTAAAATGGACTTTTAAAATTGTTAATAGAGTAAGCAAAAGTTTTTTTGTTTTCATTTATTACATAATTCTTTTTGTATTATTATTTATTTTTTTAATTAAGGACTGGAATATACTTAATATTTCATTTATTAGAAATACAGAAAAAAAAATACATATTAAATATAATAGGATCAAATAACAAATATAAAACCTTTAAAAATATAGTTTAAATTATTTAATACGAGCACATTTCTGCATTATTTTGCTTTTATTGCTGTGAGAACAAGGATTTAATCAGGTAATTCCAATGATCAGGACGTTTTTTAATAACAGGTCAAACAAAATGGAAAGAAAACCTTTTATAATCTAAATTTGATCTTGCCACTAGCTAAAGTATGTTGTAATTGTCAGAAGGTAGCTCTTTCGCTTTCATTAAAATGATCATTTTGACACCACAGCAGAGGTGCAAGTAAAAATTATTTTGGCAAAATGATCAATAATGTTTCTTATGAATAACCTATATTTTATGTTGACAATATAAGGGGATGGTGTCATAATAGTCTGTAGTTTGCAATAGTCTTTGATCTGTGCAGCCCTTTGAGACTCTTTGTGATTAAGTCTCACAAATAAATATGACTTGACTTGAATTTTGGACAAAGCTACAAAAAAGGGCCAATACTCACATTAATATGCTTAAATTAGGAACTTAAGATCACCGCCAATTGCAAAAGGTCTAAATAAAAACTTTAAAGATTTGTCATGTAGGCTTTCTTTTTGTGGTTCTCTCTTTAAATCAAGATCCAGGAAGTGGTGGTCGCTGCGTACCTGATTGACCACCTCAAAGTAGAGTGCGAGCGTGGTGCTGGGGTCCAACCCACACATCTTCCACTGGCACGTTCCCCCGCAGCCGATCTCCTGAAAAACGCCGGAAAAAGTCAGAAAAGCTTTTCGAGTCCGTGAGCACGGCGTGGATAAGAAGAAACGCACGTTTTCAGAGACGCAGGGTCCTTTGGCGTTGAGGGACACGCAGGGTCCGATGGCTCCGGAGACTTTCACCTCCCTGGAGGTCTGAAAAGAAATATGGGCGGTTTCATTTCCATTCATGATGACCGTCTACGTTTCAGAAGAAGCGGCGGGGGCCGACCTTGACTTCCAGCGTGGCGGCGAAGGCCATTTTGAAGCTGCCTTGAACATCTTTGAAGAAAACTCTTTGGAAAGTTTGCTTGAACAACGAGGTGTTAAAAGAGTCGGCCATTACCATGTAGCCCCTGCGCACACGGTCAATTAGGGACAAACAGAAAAGAACTGCTCACCTACTACAAAAAGATCAATACTGGAGCTATGCAGAGTAGGAGGCGCTACACTATCTGCACCCAATTAAAGGAGTCATCTGACTACTATAATGGATTTTGAGTATGCTAGGCACAAACCTTAAGTATTCATTAACTTCCTGTATATACTATACTCACAAATAAGCCTACTTCACATATAAGCAGACCCGCTAAAACTGCTTCAAAATTCCCACATACTAAAATAAAAATTTCCCCAAAATATTAGTAAAACATGTACATAAACAATGATACCAGTGATAAAGATAGAAATAAAAACAATTCTTGTATTTCGCAAGAATGTCCTTCTTTGATTCGATTGTATTTTTGACTGCTTTCCACTTTTCCTACTACTTATCAGTGACTTTCTTGGGATCCATAGGGGAAAGAAAGGGTAATATAACGCACTAAAGTGAGATGTGTTCCCTCTAAAACACAATAAGGACCGTAACAATTGACTGAATAAGAATAAGAGATGGGGGAGGCAAAAGGACCTTGGGCCATATAGTTGGCTATGACTGTCTAATCCCTGTGTTCATTTTTTTATGCGCATATAAGCCAACCCGAATTTCAGTAGTGTTTTATAGATTTACATTTTGCTTAAATTGTATATATGGTAATAATTAAGGATCAATCCGAGAAAAAATTCTAAAAAAATAAATAAATGTGATTTATTTATTGCCTATTTTGAATTTCAATCTTTTGATTTTATCAAGATTCATAAGTGCACAAGATCTACATCAGAAATGTGTGTGTACCCTGTATTGTTGGAACAGCACTTCATCTCCAGAAGTCCGGTCTGGTCCAGGGCGCAGGCGTAGATGTCTATCACGTGACCGCTCGCGGACGCCCTGCTCGCCAACGACTCGTAATGCTAACGCACACAAACACGAGTCACGCGGTCGCCGACAGAGCTCTAGCTTCCTCGTCCCGCCATCTCACCTTGGCCGCCTTCTTCATGAACTTGGCGTTGTCCTTTTCGATGTCGTGCCAAGACCTGATGGGCGTCTTAAGGTCCTCCCCCACGACCATGCCGGGACCTTGCGTGGCCGGACCCCCGATGAAGGTCATGATGCGAGCGCCCGTGTTGGGAAAGGTGCACTGGCGTGACGAGGACCAAATAAGAGAAAGCGGAGGACGAGGAGAGTGTGAGAAGGTGACGCTCACCTCCAGCAGGCCGACAGCAATGGACATGGCCACGCCTAGCGAGCGCAGGGGCCTTTTCCCTTGGACCACCGGCCAAGAATCCCGTTGCAGCTCCCCGAGCAGGTCTGTCAGGTTCATGTCCACCTTCTGGACAGGTTGAAGGAACCTAAAATAGTGAGTGGAAATGTTCAGCCCACATTCTTTGAACGCGGTGCCACAGTATCTTCTTGGTAATTAGCACCTGTTATACTGCGGCTGTTGAGGAGCTTGAGTGCCTCGTCCTTGGGAGGAGGCTACCGGCTTGGCCAGGCCCAGCATCTCCTGTACATTAATCGCATGATTATCATTTCCACCAATCTTTGGCATTGTCTGTGACTGTAGCATAAATATTGAGATCCAATTTGCAGACTCACTATTGGACATTTCATTGACTCATTGTCAGACTCAGTGTTGAGAATGAGCAACCCCATTTAAACGGCAATGATATCATCGGATGATATGGTGTTCGTAGCAGATAAGTATCCTCTAGTTAGCATTTATCATTGAACCTGTCATTTGCGCTGTTCTTATGGGTGATTCACAATAGCCAGTGAAGGATTTTATACATTTGACTACAAAGGATTTTATACGATTGAATACAAGTTACATTTATTGAGTTTAATATGCAAGATATTCACTGACTGGGCTTTAGTTCAATGACAGGTCACGCTGTTCCAAATGCGGAATATTTTGACTAGGGAATTTTGATAACAGGACTCTGACGGAGGACGGCAGGCGTTGTTTTGAGAACAAGGCACTGATGAAGTAGAAACGCTCTGTGTTGTTTTGGTTGTTCCAGACGTCGCCGCGCTCTTCTCCGAGATGGTGGAGCCCAGGGGGCTTCCTTGGCGCGCCCATGGGAGGAGTCGGCATGCCATTGTGCGGGGAAAAGATGGCCAATAAGAAGAGAGTTAAAGGACTTCAGAAAAGGGCTTCACAAGAGACTCCAACGACACTAATTCGACCATTTTCGATGGAGTACACTTAGTTAAATTGATAATGAAATTAAATCTGCCCCCCTGTGAAAATGTCGGCTTTCTTGTTCATCTTTTCCATCAAGAAACGAGCGCGCATAAATTCTTGGGTGAATGTAGGTTGTGTTTGGTTAATGAAGTCAGATAACTAATTCGAACAATTTGGTAAACGGTACATTTTGATATTTAATTCCCAACACCAGTTAGCATGACCAGAAGGACCTGGTTGATATCAATGGCTTACACACCAGTCATGTACATAACCAGTTATCGTGAAAATATCCACGTACCTGCAGCTGCTTGGCACTGACGTCTTTGGTTCCTTTGAAGACGTAACTCTTGGAGATCCCCTCGCAGCCCAGCTCGTGAACGTGCACAATGCGGCCGAAGGTGATGAGACCCACCAGGGCCGTGGGGGGCAGCAAAGACAAGGACATCTGTAGAGACTCCTTTAGCGCCTGTAGGTCCTCCTCCTCCATGCATGTGTCCACCAGGTAGAGGAACACCAGCGGCATCTGCGGCCCGCGCTGACGCCAGAAAATAAAACCTGTTATCTTGCGGATTATTTTGATTATTTAAAGCTGAATATGTTCAATTTGATAGAACGTATCACAGAGTTGAAGGTTTGGAATGATTTCTCATCATTTTGTTGACTTGTATCACGCAAGGGTAAGAAATGCACCCAAGTTTTGCACCGATGCATTTTTGGTTTTAGCCGGAAGAAAAATAAAACCTTAATAAGAAAAGAGCTGGAGCGAGATCATGCAGTGAAGCAAATATAAACTATTTATTTTTCATTATATGAAGCCATTTTACGTAGAGTACAAGAAACTTGTCATTTGTATTTTAGATCTCTCAAGAGTTATCGTTCTACTGTGTCATTTTGTTGGATTTTTTTGTCAATGAAACATTTTAAATTTGCATCTATGACGACATCTGTCCCTGACAGTTTTCCCGTACCGAATAAAAACAGCAGCGCATTAAGCACAGGACAGGTTCCAGAGGGATTGCAACACGCAGGACAAAAAGGACATTTTGAAAAATGAGTCAAACAAGAAAAATGATCCTAATTTGGACTCATTTCAATCATAGTAATGGCTCCAAAACATTGTGTATTGTCTATCACTGACAGAAGAAGCTTAGCACTTTATGTTCCTAAATGCCAATATTCAGTTGAGACTAATTACATTATTGGTTTTTGTTAAAAACATTTTGATTTATATATGCGTTCTGTGTTGTTTAGGTGAACATTGGTTAGAAGTTGAATCGTAAAGAGATACAAGTTCTTGTATTATTTTATAGCACTGAAGAGTTAAATTTTCTATTTTATTTGGTTGTGTAGTTTGCTTTTCGGGGATTTTGTGTTGCTTGACTTTAAATTTGCTTTGTAAAAAAGAGTTAAATTTAATTAGAACATAACAGCAGAGTGAAAAAAATAAAGGCTAGTACAATTTAGTAGTATAATATATTTTTTATTCATTCATTTGATGCATATTGATACATTTTAATTGGTAGCATGTCAGTTAAAGCAACAAAAATATCTGCCGTTTGAAAGCTAAGCTGAAAAAGCCTTTTTGGATATTTTCAATTTTTGTAAGGTTTCTACAAAGTTTTGAATGGGAAAAAAAATTAGAATCACTGTTTGTTCGCGCACCAAGACACCCCCCCAAAAAACACCCCTGGGCACACCCCTAGAATCTAGAGGGAACCGGGGGCCAAGATAGTCCACTCGCCGGCGTCTCACAGAGTTGTATGGTAAACACTGCCTTATCAGTTTATATGACACATTTTTTAGCTAATCGGTGCAAAAAAAGTATCTGACCTATTTGTGTTTTGAGTGTTACATTTTTTGTTTTCCAGTCAAGTGTTTTAGTTTTGGCCCCAAATTTTTATTTCGGTGAATCGCTATTCAGGAGTTTTTGTTGCGTGGCTCACCTGGACCACATATTCTATGGTGGAGAATTGCGGCAGCAGCTCGGCCGGCTGGTTGACCTCCGAGATTCCCGAGTAGGAGGGTGGGAACTGATTCGAGTGGCGACATCAAGAATGTGAGGATCTAAGGAACCAGAAAGTTAAGAAATCCAAGCGGATGGCTTACCTGATTCCGTTGGTAGCAGAAGTTGCAGGCCCACAGCTTGGCTCGATAGTCCACTTGGCTGCGAGACGGAGAAATCAGATCAACGCTACGTTTTCGGCAGTCCCCGATCGGAAAGTTTTAAGATCGAACGCCATCGGCGTACCAGAGCGGGTTGAGCACGGCTCGGCAGGTGGCGCGGCTACAGAGCACGGGTTCGTACTGGATGGGTGGTAAGTCGGGTCGCTCTTTGAGTGGTGTGAAAAGGGCAGCGACGGGCACCACCATGCGAGTGGCCTCCAGCCGGCTGGACGGCCACACGTTCCAACTGAAGCGCACGCCGTCGCGCTCCTCGTTCTGGGCGATGTACTCGGGGAATGTTGCCATGGCAACGCCTCCTCCACCTTACAATGCAAGCAACAGTTAGTTTTTGCACATTACTGTATACGGACGCTGCCCTACATACGAGCGAGATACGTTCCGGACGATCGTTCGTAAGTTGAATTTGTTCGTAAGTTGCTTCAGTGCCAAATTTTGTATGTTTAAGGCTTGTTTTGTTATGTGCTAAAAAATAAACATTTTATAAAATAATATGCTCTATAAAAGATAAATAAAGTTAAGTTTAACTTACTTTTGGAAGAGGAGCTTTAAAAGTTAGGCGACTTCCTCCTCCGTGACAAAAAGTGGCCGAAAAAAGCGTTCTGACCATTTTCTCAACCGCATCAAGCTTTCTTATTCCACCTCTATTTCAAAAGAAACGGCTCGCCTCTTCTTTACACTTTACTCCAACCATATCGAATGGATGCGTGAGATATTAAGCCATAAAAATGTCAAAGTTCTTAGCACGATGGAGATACTGTGTATTATGTTTACACACGAACTAGGAAGAGGAAGCCGGATTTCTTCTCCGTGGTGGATGCTGGGTGACCTCTCATAGCACCACATGCCGGTAGCGGCGAAAAGAAGCACTACAGTAATGTCCTGTACTCGGAAAAAGGTGCACATTACAAAATATAACTTACAGCAATGTCCGGATAATTTTGGACATCACGAAAAAATGTATCTATTGTTTTTCGTAACTAGAATGGTTGTAAGTAGGGGAGAGTCTGTATATCTAAATGTCAGACTATGAGGGAAACCAATTTAAAGATGAATTAAGCACACGTCCGGGATACGGCATACTCACCTTATGTTTTCACTTTACTATGTTTTTTGACCCCCCCCCCCCAAAGGTTATTTTTCCTAGTATACTAAGTCAACAACAGATTATTTTGTGTTCCCAAATACATACAAATACACTGTGTGACAAGTTTTGTTGCTGCTAAATGCTCTTGCACTGCTTTTTATTGCATTATCACATTGTACTATTCTTTCATTGCACATCATAACTTAGGCCATCACGATGTACATAATTTTGCCTATTTACTGAAAATCTTTTATCTTATTTTTATCTTTCAGGTCTTTATGGTGTTTTTTTCTTGGAGTTCCATGACTAATTGCATTACATACAATGTTTCACTACGCCGTTACCAATGACAATAAAAACAATTCAATTCAATCACGTCTCTAAGATGCCTTTCTGCTATTGGTCATCATCATATGAAATGCTGATCTACTATTTGTTTTGTATCATGGCATCCTAAAAATACAAATTTGCTAAACAACCTCCTACAATGCCTTTCCTCGTTCCTGATTCAGTTCACAATCTTGTGCACTCAGTGAAGACTTTCAAAGTCACCCATACAATACTGTGGATTTAGCACTTTTTTTTGCTATGGGTCGCAAGACTTGCAATGACAGATGCTTAAGAGAGAGCTAAAAACATAATCATGTAACCGAAGCATGCAATTATCAACAATCAAAACTATTACTAATGCAATTAAAGCAAGGACATCTTCTTAGAGCATAACAGTCCAAGTGAAATTTTCAAAGCCGTTTCATTTATAATACGCCATCTCCTCCACCCTCTGCATCCACCTACTACTCCACTAGACCAGCTCAAGTCACGTAGGCAGAAGGTACATACAATGTCACTTTTCCAGTAAATGTATATTGATGTATAATGTTATTTAATCCTTTACTAATACTAAGAAGTTATTTATAGTTTTATCTGGGGTAGGGGTGCCGGAATGCATGAACTAAACATTACCACAGGTTTCTATATACCACGATTCGGCAATTACACTGCGATCCCGACCTCAGGACGCATCACAGTCGTATCTCGGGGGCATGCTGTAATACAAAACTAGTTACTTGCCATATGGGAATAGAGTGTGGCATAAACACGCGCATCATTTACTACTACAATAAAGCGCGCGCAGGTAGACACGCCCATCCCATGACGTCAGTCCCATTTAAATTCCTATCCCTTAATTGAAACATTTGAAACACCCATTTTGTTTCTGTCGGCCACCAAAAAAGCAAATTTAACCGAAACGAACGACATTATTTCACACAAACTCCTTTGAAGTGTTTAACGACTGACATGACAGCACAGTTGACACCACACCGGTGAGCTAACAGCTAGCTAAACAGTAAGCCTTAAGCCTCTGCATTGGGAAATATAAAAGCGAGCCAACAACAAAAATACGAATGTAAATTGAATGTTACTCACCACTTTTCTTGCTCACTCGATAAAAATATCACCGAGAAGGTTTTGACGCTTTACGCGTTCACTTTGAACGCCGTAATTCTTCTTGTGGGCGTGAGGGACTTATTTTATGTGTGCGCGCATGTGCGCGTGCGCTTGACAACGAAGCAAAACATGGCGTCGCCGCCACGTCAAGACAAAGATTGCGTGGAGATCAACAAAGCAAGATGCTTCACTCTGACTGCCTAGGAGTTACGAATGCCTTTCTCGGTGGAATGTCTCCCTCGACCAGTTGTTTGTATTTTGATTTAATTAGGAAAATGTAGTTAAACTCCGCGATGAAGCACAAAACTGTAAGTTTTTTTTTAAAGCTGTCAATAAAAGAGTATTCAAACTTCTTTCTTTTAAAAAGGCCAGAGTGGGATTTCATCCTTGATCAAAGATTTAAGTGGCTGAACAAATACAGAGGTAAATCCCCGCTCCTTATTTTTCAATCAAGTTTGAAAATATCCTTTTATCGAAATTGTCGATTTTTATTTTCAGTAAGCGTTTTTTGCAAAATTTGTTTTTTTTTACTCATAGTAATAAATCCCACAAACACAAGTGGGAACAATGAAAATGCTAAAAAAAATCGTGATCAAAAAGTTTGCTGTAGTTAAAAAAAATGTATGCAGTGTACAGTATTCGTGTTTGTTTGAAATACTCCTCTTAATATTCTTACATCTTTTGTCTTTTATTACACCTTTATCCAGGAGTCCCTCATCTAATCTTGTTGTAAACAATGTACATGACTTGAAAAGCGCTATATAAATGCAGATAATTTCATTTCATTACATCCAGAGCTTTCGCTCTGAAAATGCTGGTCTACTGGTGATCCCAAGAGCCAAGAAGAAATCCGCAAGTTCGAGAGCGTTCTCCATTCGGGCTCCGGTGCTGTGGAATACTCTTCCTTTTGAGATTCAATCTAGGCTTAAAACACACTTCTATTCTATAGTTTATGAATGACCTAGATTTCATGTTGACAATATCTGTGTATTATTTGTTATTGCAACATCCACTGCACCCTGGTCATCCGGGAAGGGGGATTACCTAATGTGTGGTCCCCTCTCAAGGTTTCTTCATTTTCCTCATGTTGAAGTTTGAGTTTTTCCTTGCTTTCATGTAGGTTTTAGATAAGCGGATGATGTCATAATAATCTGTGGTCTGTGACGCCCTTTGACACTCCTTGTGATAAAGGGCGTCACAAATAAACACGTTACGTTATCAATGACAACGAATATTGATAACGGTTTTGCATCTTGACGACGAAAACCTGAACATTAAGCTGTAAAGCAATATCACACCCAAGAGCTTTTGAAAGTAAATAGATTTTTATTTACAATGTCAAACTGGTTGTAAATGTCACATTTTCTATTCAAATCTAGCCCAATAGTCTTTGAGTCAGTTGAGGAAATGGAGAAAAAAAGAAAATGAAAAAGGCAAGCTGTTTTTAAGTGTACACTCTCATTTTCTCAGGGGATTATATCGCTCTGTGATTGCACTTCATATTAAAAGTGGACCAATAGAAATATGAGTTAGCTGTTGTCCCGACGGGTCGGGATGCAGCATCTTCATCTGAATTTGTATTTAAAAAGTGAGCTTCTCTATCTGGCGAAAGCTCGTCCGGCTGCGGTCGCAAAGGGGCCTTCCGCGTGGCTCACATGTTGTTGAATCCCATCATGCCTTTCATGTTTCCGGCCGCCCCTTGCTGGAACTGCCGCATCATCGACTGCAGGCCTTGCATGCCTCCTGCAAATACACAAAATGTGACGTCGGTGAGATTCTGTATGTTTTAGATGCAGTTATGAGCATACAATATCTTCAACCCAGTTTTTCTTAATCTTTTTGGAGCCAAAGCACACATTTTTCATTTAAAAAAAAAAATAGAGATAGACCATCTATAGAAAAAAAAATACAAATTAATTAAATTAAGGTTTTTTAAATTTAAATAATCCTGTTAGTGGACGTTTTAGAGGAAGAGAGAAAGCGAGAAATAGAGAAAGAAAAATAAGAGAGAGAGAAAGAAAGATTGAAACAGAGACAGAGATAGAGAAAGATATGGAGATAGATAGATATAGAGATACAGATAGATAAATTTAGAGATAGATATAGAGAAAGAAAGATAAAGAGATATAGAGATGGATATAGAGAGATAGAGATATAGAGAGGGATAGAGATATAGTGATAGAGATAGAGATAGAGATAGAAATATAGATAGATATAGAGAGATAGAGATAGAAATATAGATAGATATAATTTTGACATTTTTAACCTGTTTTTGATGTTTTACTACCCATTTTCTGAAAAAAATATTCCTGAAAATTAGCACAAATATGTGCAAGATCTTTATTACTTTATTATTTTTGCAGTGCAATCTTAAAAAGCTTAATCTAACAAAATAAATGATTAAATAAACCGTACTATCTCATGAGCAGATACAAAAAAGAAAAAAAAAATTGTCTTCTGCCACCTACTCATATGGATGAATGTTTGTTACTCGGGTGATGATATGATGAAAGCAAAGAGTCACCATTGGCATGCTTTTGTAAAGATACAATTGGGCAATTTCCTGTGGCTAGACAAGGCCCCGGCACACTGGTTGAAAAACCCAGATCCACCTCATCTTCAATTAGTGTGTACAGTAGACAACCGGGATATGGCGACCATGCCTTATGACGTTTTTACTTCGTTTTTCAGCCCCTTACAGCATTTTCCCCACTATACAACATCAAATTACAATTATGAACGTTATACCCGGGGATACAGTGTCCCTGCCTTACGAATTTTGCATTTTTGGAATAAAAAAAAAAAAAATTAACCCTGCTTTAAAACATTTCCCACAACCTACGACAACAACAAAAGTGTTGTGCCCAAAATATAAAAATCCAAACTTTATGGTGTTCTTGCTTATTATGAGTTACATCTCTAAGACGCCTATCAATTAGTCAATATCATATAAAATGCTGCTCTGCTATTGGTTTGCGTGACGGCATGATAAAAATGCTGATGTGGTATTGGCTGAACTACCTCCCACAATGCCTTTCTGACTCTTCATTCAGTTAGCACAGACCTGAGCCCTCCGGTCTAGGAGGGCCGCATGTCCTGCACGATTTGGGAGGTTTCTCTTATTCAACTCAGCTATACAAATTATCAGCTCGTTAGCAAGCTGGCAGGAGCTTGAAATAACCTGTATTGGAGCGGAGAAACCTCAAAAACCAGGCAAGTCATGTGGCCCTCAAGGACCAGAGTACCCAGGTCTGAGTTAAAATCTTGTGTACTTCATAAAGACTTTGCGCGTTGGCGATAAAGTACTGTTTTTAGACTTTCAGTGATGCTAAAGGGAGAAGAAAAAACATGATAACCATGGTAACATAACTGCATCGAGAAATACATCGCCGTCTCCTCTCACCATTCATTCACCCGCTAACTCCAATTGACCAGTTAAAGTTTAATCACACCAAAGGGGAAAAAAACATACTTTTCTCTTTGCATGTGTATTTATTTATAATGTTATCTAATTTTATACAGATATATCAAACAAAGGTTATACCATGCACTATTTTGTTATCTTAATGTTTTTTTCTGGGGTATAGGGGTTCAGAGATAATTATTATAGATTTCTACCATAGATTTCTATCCCCCTATTACATGCAGCAATTTCATTTTGTGATCCCAATCACAGAGTTTTTCCTTGCCCGCATGTTGGTTTAAGATCAGGGGAAGGTGTCATTGTAATCCTGTGCAGTCTTTTGAGACATTTTTGTGATTAAGGGCTGTACAAATAAATGTGACTTGACTTAACTAGAACCGATTCATATCGTATCCCAGGGGTGAACTGCATTTGACAAAACATTACCCATATGGTGAAGAACACGTGGATCCATCATCTTGGCCATCTGCTGGTTGAGTTTGGCCATCTGAGAAGGGTTGACATTCTTGGACATGTCTCCTCCTGGTGCAAAGCAGAGAGTTGTTAAGAGACATGTGCCTCGCTAAAATACGGGCGTCATCGGTTGCGGCGTCACCTTTAAACAAGCCCTTGATGCCTCCCATCTTCTTGACCATTTGCGCAAACTTGGTGTACTGTGTCAGAAGTTCTTGTACGTCCCGGGTGGCCACGCCCGCACCGCGGGCAACGCGCTGGATGCGGTTGGTCTGCTTGCTGAACAGCTTGGCGCCGTCCTTGCTGTCTAGTTCTGCGGATCATAAGCAGTTACCCGGGTTGTTGCCGCGCTAAAGATGGAGCCTATAGGTAAGATGAAGCCTAAAAAAAAATCCATCCCCGCCCGAACCGGCCTGCAGGTATAAAAGCCCGGACCAGTCCAATCCTGACCAATTAACGTGATTTGTGGGACTGAGCCCAAAGCAAACATGAATTTCATATTTTATCTGAGAGGACTTGGGAGGAGGAAGGGTGATTTAGGCCAATTGCAAATGCTTTTCACCATTTTGATCCTAGAATAAATTTAAACAACCAGCACCAGCATGAAATTACTCTCCATCTTGAATTTTTTTAATCCACACAATATGTAAACAAACAATAATTTTTAATTTTTTTTTCCTAGTAGCATTTCTAAGTCAAATCAACGTGCCGGAATGCATACAGCATCTAACCTTGGTCGTTCATGCTGTCCATGATTGTCATAAGTTTCTTCAGCCTGGCCATGGATTCCTGCTCGTTTCCTTTACTCATGAAGTCAGTTCCGAAACCTGGGATCATACCCTACGCACAGACACGTATACATTTGGTCCCTGCTCAAAATATTGCTCGGGGATTTGCCTTTTGTTACCATGATCTGTCCAAAAGGTCCCATCTTCATGATGTTCTGGAACTGTTCGTACATGTCTCTGAGCGTGAACTGGCCTGAAGGTCAGAAGATAGGAACATGCGACTGAACCGTAGAATCTTTGCCCCGACTGGAATTTTTGGGATGAGTCGCCTCACCGTGCTTGAGCTTGTCGATCAGCTCCTCGTTGTCGTCAAGCTTGAGTTCGTTGACTCTGTCGATCAGGCCTTCGATGTCGCCCATGCCTGGCAGGAAAGGAGGTTAAGCGGGGAACTTCCTTCTCTTCGATTCACTTGAGAACGTGACAGCGTACCGAGCAGTTTGCTAACAAACGGCTGGGTCTTGAAGGGTTCAAAGTCATCGATGTGCTCGCCCGTACCGATGAAGATGATGGGACTCCGGGTGGCCGCCACCCTGACACACATCGCAAAAAAGGAGAAAAATACATTTTTGATCCGTTCGTATGTACTCTTAAGTGGCGATATGTCTCATAGCGGGGGTCCACCAAAGTAGCCCCAGGTAGCCCAGTTAGAGCACCCGAGTAGCCTGCGGACCAGTTCTGAAAATAGTGATTTTGAATTTCTAGGAAATTTGATATATAAATTAAATGGTAAATGGTCTGCATTTCTATAGCGCTTTTCAAGTCAATGAAGACCTCCCAAAGCGCTTTAAAATGTGCTTCACACTTACCCATTCAAACACACACACACATTCACACCAATAGGGAGTCAACCATGCAAGACGCCTGCTTATTGGGGGCATTAGGGATTCAGTGTCTTGCCCAAGGACACGTCAAAATATAACACGGAGGAGCCGGGAATCAAACCTGCGACCTCTTGATCCCAAGACGAGCGCTCTACCTCCTGAGCTAATGCTAATTGAGATTTTCCTTGCCCTCATGTAGGTTTTAGATCAAGGGATGGTGAAATAATAGTCTGTGGTTTGTCTGTGCAGCCTTTTGAGACTCATAGTGATTAAGGGCGTCACAAACATGACTTGACTAAAAAAAATATTCTCCGGACAATTTTCAGTGTTTTGTTTGCAAAAGTCCTTGATATAGCTGATTTTTTCAACCATACAAAAACTGTAGCTAAAGGCTCCATGGCAAAAGTTACATCCTTTATTTATTCATCATTTTTTCATTTTATGCAGTAAAAAAAAAATAGATTATGGAGAAAAAAAAGGTAAATGTTAAAGTTGCAATCTGGCAGTCACTTACGCGCTCAAAGCTCCGCCCCCTTTGGCATGGCCGTCCAGCTTCGTGACGATAACCGATGCAACGTCCACTTTGTCCTTAAAGGCTTTGGCCTGAGACTCGCAGGCCTGACCGATGGACGCGTCCATCACGTAAACAATGTTGTCGGGTTGCTATGAACACAAGACCGATAAGTTCGGAGTGGGTGGGTTCGTGAGGCGCGGCGGCGCGTTCGGGTACTCACCACGGCATTGGAGACTTGCAGCATTTCCTCAAAGAGAGAGTCTTCTTGTTTGTGACGTCCGCTCGTGTCTACTATGATGATCTCGAAGTTCTCGCCTTTGAATTTGTCCACGCCTTCGGCGGCGATGACTACTGGATCCATTTCGGTGTAACTATGTAAAACGACACAGCACTTTTAAAATAAGGTCTTTTTTGCGTTTAGTCGTTTTGCCAACGATTTAATCCTGATTTCTTCTCTGAGACTCACCTGCCGTAGAAAGGTATTCTGGCCTTGGTGGCGTTTTGTTTGAGCTGATCAAAGGCACCTGTAAAGAGGAAAGACAGCATGTAAGGTTCATGCTTAGAGATTATTAATTGTGACATTGAGGTAAAATAGGTAAATACAGTGGTGCCTCGGTTTGAAAATGTCTTCGAACTAGACCAAGGTCTTATTTAATTTCAAAATTTTTGAACTAAAATGGCCGAATTTTCACATTGCGAATATTATCAATTTAATTAGTAATTAGTATTACTGTGACCGTCTGCAGATACAGAGTGAGGCACGCAATTCTCTTGCCTCATGGCAGAGGGCAATAGTGAGACCAAAGATTCAGATTTTTTGCACACATCAGCCCCAAAGAATACAATTAATGATAATATCAGCAAGTCAAGCAATCCAGTATTTTTAACTCGTTGCATGGACCCTTTTTCATAATGGAGGATTACCTATCTGTTGATGATTTTTATTCAAAAGAAGCAAAAAAAATAGACTTCATTTATCATTTAAGGGAAGACAATAAAACATGTTTTCCTATGCTACAGTTTACATATTGCTTTATTGCTCTGCCAATAAATGATAAATAAGATGTAGGTCCATTTATTTGTAAATCTGACTGTGACTCATCAGACATAACCCCCACCGCCTGTCACTGAGGCTGCTGATATGTGTTCGACTTCACACAGTACATAAACGCTGAAAATTTTGTTCCTCAGCAACTGTTTGATTGTGAGAAAACCAGTCTTTTGGGGTAAATAATGGCAGCCAATAAATGCTTTTCAAAGGAGGAAAGAAAGATGCCGTCACGTCACTCCCAAGCTAAGTAATTCATACAAAAAAGTGTTCATATCAAGGTATATTTTATCAATTTTAACACATTATTATATTAGTATCGTATACATAATAATAATAATAATAATAATAATTTCCTTGTATTGTCATTCTGTGTAACAATGTACACAGAACGAAATGTCGATTGCACCTGACCCGTTGTAGCGAGCCGATGCAGCCGCAGCCAACATAGGGCGCCGCCGACCACTTTTTAAGTCTTAGGAATGACTCGGCCGGGGCGCGAACCACCGACCTCCCAGTCTCAAAGCGGGCGCCTTACCATCTAGGCTACTGAGCTGGTATGCACATGTTAAAGAATAATTTGCTGGTTGGATGCGGGTTTCATTGAAAAAGGTGGACTTTTCATTTGGGCTAGAACGGATTAATGAGTCTACCATTATTTCTAATGGGAAAAATAAATTCACATTTCAACCGAATCAGACCTCAAACCTGAAACAAAAGAAATTTGAAAGCTAAGGAACCACTGAATTATTAGTCTTCCCTAGTACTATACATATTTGTGAGCTTCTTAATTAGGGGTGTGATGGAGTTAGACCACCTGTAGCATCACTTATTCCCCTACAAAAACACACAAAAAAAACCTTCATGTTTTACCTGCTCTGAAGGTGTCAGCACATATAAGGCACGTCTTCCAGCCTTTTCTTTGGTAGTAATACGCCAGCTGCAAGACATGAGATACTAGGATCAACCTTTGGTTGTGTGTCTTAAATTTCCTCATAATTTCACTTATGCTTTGAGTTCAAAGTAAGACCTTCGAGCAAGTTGTGGTCTTGCCGCTGCCCTGCAGTCCAACAAACATGATGACATTGTTCTTCCCCTTTGATGGCGTCCACGCCTTCACACCAGGGTCCACCAGCTGCGGCCATATGACAACATAAAATCCACACGGGTACTTTCTTCATCCCTCCGCTTTTCTTTTTGGAACCAATCTGACCTTGACCAGCTCCTTGAAAACGGAGTGCTGGATCATCCTCCTTTTGTTCAGGCCTGACGCCATCTCTTCCAGGTCGATGGCGGCTCTGTGAGGACATTGAAAGTGTCCAATAGCACACATTTACTAAAATCCCACAATTCGGTAACTAAGGGAAATTAAAATCTTACTTGACATTCTCTCTTAGCTGCTTTACCAGCTTGATGTTGACATCTGCCTCAAGAAGGGCGGCGCACACCTCCTTCAACATGGAGTTGAGGACCTGATCGGAAAACATGCCAAAAAAATGTTTGATTTGTTAGCTCATGCTCCCCACCTTACGATGTTTTCACTTTAAGGTGTGGGATAAGAATACCATAGGAATCCATCTCCGGCAATATGGAAATTTCGCCTCGTGATTACCACCTCAGAGCAGATTTGGTATTCCAGGATCTACTCTATACCATAAAATGTGGAATTTTTTTATCTAGCTGATGACTTGCATCAGTTATAGTGACAGCCAGAATAAATTAACAAAAGACAGTAACAGATCCCAAAATAGCTCAATTAAGATTAACCCCTTACCGTTCCTGTAAAATTCACCCAAAGTAAATTAAATTCTGTTCTTTAACCGTTTGGAGAATATGGACGGTTTGGGTATCTTTTGAAAGGTATCAGTCTGAGGTTTTGTCCCAAACTGAAATAATCACTGCAAAGGCTACTAACGTCGAATAATCGGAGTTGGAACACACAGATAGAAGGTTTTTATTCTCGTCTGAGTTTTTGTAATCAAATGCCTGCAAAAGAGTGTAGCATGTGCATTTTAGCTGTAAAACAGGTGAGACAATGGCTTGAAGCCTTACAGAGTACCTTGTCAAATTTGATCACAATCTGAAAAGGTAAACATTGTATTTTACACGTTTTTCTAAGGGCAATCCTAGGCATTTCCAAAAGTGGACATGGGCAGTTCACACCCCTTAAAACTTTGCATTCGTGCATTGTACTTTTGCCAATTTTTCGACATTGTGAAAGAGTTATAAATGTTTGACTTCTCTTTCTAGAAGTCAATTCATGATTATGCACAATTGCGTGCAATAATTGTGCGTAGAAATGAATCCCGCTTGACTTTGCGCATGTGAATTTTTGGCTCTCATTTAAATTCACACTGTAAATGTGTATATATTTAAGATGAAAATTTCATTGGCTAACCAATGGTTAAATCCACATTTGAACTGCCACTATTGGCTAAAATTATTTGAAGCCGAATTGTTCATGATGGTGTTTTCAATACAGGCCCACATAGGTTGTCACAGGCTAAGGACAAAAAAAGCTTCCAATTGATCAAAAGCATTGTCAATCAAAAGGTCAGAGTCTAACGGAAGTATTGAAAATAACCTGACGCGTCTGTCCCTTTTTAAAGGGGAGTGATGAAGCCATATAGATGGATACAATGAATATAAAAACAATGCAGGAACGATTCTAGGCTGTTTTTTTTCCTCATCTGTCGGCATTATTGTGCGTTTTGGAGTAAATATTTTACACCGGATTTTCGTGAATGTAACCATATTTAGATAGATAGATAGATAGATAGATACTTTATTCATCCCCTAAGGGAAATTCACATTTCCAGCAGCATCCCTGAGCTGAGAACAATACAATAATAAAGCCAAAAGAATACAATATACAGATACCCAGTGTGACGTGCAAATGCCCACTTTAGCATGTTATATAGAGTAACTAAATAGTGCTACACAGAACACATAATGCAGTAAGATTCGGTAATATCCAATGTAGGTGGTGTGGTTTAATGTGGGCCTTTACTCTGCCGGGTGGAGTTAAAGAGCCTCATGGCATGAGGAAGAAAAGATCTCTTCAGTCTGTCCGTAGTACAAGAGCAAATATTTGCAGCAAATAGTATCATTAGGAGACTCCAAGGAGACGTTAGAGGTGAGATACGCTGCCATTATATTTTTCAGGTATCTTGCTACAGACTGATGGTGACGTTTCTGTTATTAGTATATTTTGAAATGGATTCCTGGGAGTTTACGCTGTCGAATGATATACAGCGTGACGTTTTTCAGTGACTTGTGAAAACACGACTTCCTGACTATCGTTAAGGGGTTAACTTCTGGCCAAAAATAATAACGTAAACATTGAGTCAAAGTCCTACATCTACCTCTTCATTGATGATGGTGGCATTGCTGAGTGACCTCAGCGCCGAGGTGATCTTGCGCCCTAAATCGGCGAGCACCATGATGACGTGTGATGCTTCACGGTTGCGCCCTCCGCTTTACGCGCTTCCGCCTCTGCTCAAGAAACACACACGCTTAAGTGATTCATGCATGAAATTATAGAGAAAATGCAACTGATCTGTTGCTCAATTGAGACATAGCAATACTTACGTATGAGTGGCGGGGGATTCTCAACAAAGAGTCCTGACCAGCTGAGGGCAGCAGACAACACTTCCTGCAAACTGAAATAAAGAAAAAAAAAATTTTTTTTTTTACATGTTCCATGCTTCCTCCCATTCTTTTTCATGCTTAAAGCGCCATCTATCTTTTCAGAGAGCAAGAAAACATAAGGAGGAGCTAATAGACCAGGGGTCAGGAACCTATGGCTGGCGAGCCATATATGGCTCTTTCTATGAGTACCTGTGGCTCAGAGACAAATTTGATTGCATGCAAATTTTCTCCATCTCGTTCAAAACTTGAGCCATTTATCCTGTTCAGATACACGCAAAGCCAAACCAAACCAAAGCTAAATAACAAGTATTGCTTAGCAGAATATATCGGGCACGTTTTTCACTACAATTTACAGCAAGGTGTCACAGCCAAAAAATAAAAAAATTAAACAAACTCGTTTTGGCTGTACAATGCTAAATAATCCTTTATATAAAAGCTCCCTATATAATCTGTGTTCAGTGTTCAGATACCTTATCATGAAATCCACAGAACAAACTGTAAATACGCCAAAACACCGGAAAGAGAACTTAGTTATTTGATTGGGTGAGTGGGAGGGATGGCTGGAGCTATGCAAAAAGTGCAAGCACTCCCTCCCATCTCTCGCCCTACTCCGTCTGCGCCAAAAGTAAGCACATCAGGCTCGATGTTTGCAGAATGTTGTGACGTTTTTACAAAACAACTGCTTGCATCTGGTTTTGAAACCAATATGTATGAAAAAAAAAGGGTCAAAATGAGTTTAACCGATCTTGAGTCATTGCAAGAAAGAGACAAGTTTAAAGTGGTATGTTTGTTGATTTTGGGACACGGGCTCTGGCATTATTCTTTTTTCATAATTTTATCAAATCATCAAAAATAAATGTGCTGAAGACTAAGCTTTTGTTTGGGGCGCGGGTTTAGCAATTTAGTAAATTTGTCTCTTAATATATGGCGTGGCTCTTTCCCAAAATAAAATTAATATATTTTGCTTTTATGGCTCTTTGAGTCAAAAAGGTTCCCGACCCCTGTATTAGACCAATTGCAAGGCACATTTCGACTGGCGAATATTCACACACAAAATACACTTCATGCGTAATTTAATTCTCTAAATAGATTGTTGGCGCAGTCTATATTGGTTCATGAGGGACTGAACCAAATGATCTGAACATATATCAAATATTAACACCCAGATAATTGAATCAAAGAAAAATGAATATGTATGGAGAAGAGTCCGTGCAGTTACTTCATTGTGCCTGCATACTAATGTCAAAACTGCAGTTTAAAAATATTAAATTCAATACCTGTTAACTTGTACCTTTTGCCAATTCTATACAATTTGAAATGGTGTACGCTATACAACAATTTTATATGGAAAAAAACTACTAAAATATACTGCTCCATATAATAAGCAACACTAAATTTACTGCGAGTGGGGAAAGTACTAAGATGCTGAATTGCTTGAGGAGTTTGCCTGGTAAATGAAAATAACATTGTTTACACGGATTAACTTTGTTTTTATTATGCTTAGTCTAACTTACTGCAAGTAAATAGGTGCCATGTTGTTGTAACGTTTATTGTCGCTTAATAGGGGGGATTACAATCATTAATAAGGGCAGCAGTTGCCCGAGGTAGACAAGTATGCAATTTGTGCCTGTCCTTTTGTAAAATTGCAAAACGTGGAAATAAACAGTGGCTCAGGAGGTAGAGCGCTCGTCTTGGGATCAAGAGATCGCAGATCGAATCCCAGCTCCTCCGTGTTACATGTCGAAGTGTCCTTGGGTAAGACACTGAACCCCTAATACCCCCAATAAGCAGGTTAGCGCCTTACATGGCTGCACGGCCGCTATTGGGAAATGTGAAGCACACTGTAAAGCGCATTGGGAAGTCTTGACTTGAAAAGCGCTATATAAATGCAGATCATTTCATAGGTGAATGCTAACTGGGTTTTGCACCAATTATTTAATAAGTTTGAATCGCTAAAATAAAGTTAGGCATCTATTAAAGGAACTGTCTTTGCAAGTGGAGACTATTACATTATCTAAGCAGATAGTATGGGGGGGGGGGAATTAATCATGCTGAAAACGAAGATGGCTAGGATGGGCTCCAGCACCCCCCACGACCCTAATGCAGATAAGCGGCGTAGAAAATGGATGGATAACACTTAATGATGCGTTTGTGGACTATCATTTTAATACGCATCTTCTAAAGCAACGATGAAAATCCAACATTCAATTTAATTTTACAATAATCACCCAGTTCCGAAATAACACGTCAGATGTTTATAGGCGGTTAAAAAAATGATAGCTCGCAAAGTAGCTGTCACAATTTTCGACACCCAAACACAGCAGCTAACAAAATCAATGCTAATATTAGCAGTTAGCTCGAGTATCAAACAATTGGCAGTCCGCATGACCACAAACGGAGTGAAAAAGTAGACACATAATTCTCGATAAGGCGTGGAACTCGAACCTGGAACGTTTCCACACCGAATTAGGATTTCGCCGTCGCCACAACTGCTAACCCTGTTTGCTCGTCATCAGTTTACTAAACCGGAAGTGAGCGTCGTCACTTTTCTTCTTCGTTGGTTGGTCATGTGCGCCAAGTTTCCAATGTCGCCATCTAACGACCAAATGATAAACATTGAGCACGTGTAAAACGTAAACAGTTAAAACAATGTTACTAAAATACAAAGTGAAATTTACGTAGACTTGGACAATAGATAGGTTATTCCCGTGAGTTTTTTTAAAATATTTTATTGTATACATTCAATAATTAAAAAAAATACTGTGGATTGAGTTTATCACGAAGGTTACACTCATAAAAGACTTCCCCAAAATGCAAAATCCGGGAAGAAGAAACTTCTCATCTCATCTCATTAGCCGTACCGCTCCCGGCCTTACTGTGCGGAGTTTGTATGTTCTCCCCGTGCTTGCGTGGGTTTCCTCCGGGCACTCCGGTTTCCTCCCACATTCCAAAAACATGCATTACAGGTGAATTGGCCGGTCCAAATTGTCCCTAGGTTTGACTGAGCGAGTGAGTTGTCTGTCTCCGTGTGCCCTGCGATTGGCTGGCAACCAGTCCAGGGTGTCCCCTGCCCACTGCCCGATAATTGCTGGGATGGGCTCCAGCATCCCCGCGACCCTGCTGAGGATAAGCGGTGCAGCTGATGAGATGAGAAGAAGACACTTGTGATTTTTTATTTTGAATTAAAATATTATACTGTTAAATACTTTTGTGGGTGCAGAAAATCTTGTTGACATTAGGGCCTGAAGAGAAACGTGAAATTGCAAGAGGATTTGCATGGTACTTAAGTATTTTGGGATGGATATCGTCTCTGAAAGGAAAACGCTTGACACAGGCAACAGCGACCAGATGATGAAGGTGCTGTAGCTGAGTCAAATCAGGAGGCTTCTCTTGTTACTGGCATCCATGCAAACCAGAAATCTTTTTTTCATGTAGTGGAGACATTCATTGATTACAGAAAACACCCCTGTGCATTTGCCGCACTTCTCAGCCACAGAGTCCCCTATCACACTACCCTGGCGGGGGAAGTCGGCTATGGAATTGGAGGAGAGAAGTTTAACTGAGGATCAGGAAAAGATGGGCAATCACGGCCTGCCAACTTGAGGGCGTTGTGGTTCAGAGTCAAAACATCCAGTGACCACTGGACACCACCTGATGACATCTTCTCTTGGTTAAAAGCTACAGTCACTTTTTGAGTGACAGAGGTAGCACTAATTTGTGTATGTAATAACTTAGGAAATAAAGCCTGGAACAATGAGCAGATATTTCAAAGGCTTTTTTTTTTACAGAATATTCTGGACACGGCTGTATCACACACAAAAAGGCAGCAGACAGTTCACGAGTGCAGAGAAGAAAAATGGCGTATAATCATTCTTATACTAACAGTGTGATCTATGAGCTTTTTTAAAACAAAACTCAAGGAAGCCTTTGTCTGAACGGATTCTAACAAGTACAGATATGATGCTGCTCAAGACGACCTCTGGCTACAAAATAAGACAACCGATGTTGCATAATTGCTATTTGATAAACAAAGAAGTTATAAATGACTGAAATAATGAAGAGGTTGTTAATGAAGAAATTATATAATAATGTCTAAATATACAGTGACACATTTCAATATTACAAAAGTACATGTAATATTAAACCACAAGGCTGTTGATGACAAACAGGTAGAGAATTGGGGAGCCTGTTTAGCCAATCATAATGCAAAACACAATGCATCATGCTAATAAGTTAAATAGCAAACCCGTGAAAAATGAACCGCATTATTGCAAGTGTTTACTGTATATTGCTAGTTACTGTTTTTAGTAATAAGCATACATTTGGTATGTTGTATGAATATGTATATATACCAAAGCCATATCTCCCAAGTGGGAGATGGCTAGAGTCAGGAACATGTTCTTATTTCTGACTCTTTCTGGGAGATTGATACAGAGGAGGGGGTTCCCAGCCCTCTCGCTCCGCCCAACTTGTGTTGGGAGTCATTAATGGTATGTTGTACTTTTTATATTATTGAATAAGGCACATAGTTTCAAACAGGCTTTCTATTGTAGAGAATATGTTCATAAAATAAGATAACATGTTAAAATGGATGCTGGCGAGCATATAAGCATATAAGATAGCATGTTAGCTTGTCATATTGAGCGACCCAGGTGTTCTTTGGGGGCTACGCGAAGCCCACAGGCACTATGTTGGTGACCCCTGTTTTGGAGGTCCAAATACGTTAGCACGGGTGTTTGCCTGTTGCGTTCAGAGCACAAAAAATTCACTGCTCTGCCTCCAGCGGGAATAGCAAGAATCCACTAAAGACGCTAAAGCTGCGTGTGTCGTCGTATAGTCGGTAACTGGCGGGTAGGCTGAGGCGCACGCGGTCTCCAGCATTTAACGGTATCAGCACGCCGTTAGCGGTGGATGCGTAGCCTCCGTGGTCGTTGAGGTCAAGGCTGGAGACGACGGGTTCCTCGTTGCGGTACAGGGTGACGCCCATGTAACCTTTCAGGAAGTCAGCCGCTGTGAAGCTGAATACATAGACACCGTCCACAGGGGCCGTGAAAACACCTGCAGGATACGTGCGATATAAGTATTTTCATTGCATTATCATTTTCCTCATTGTAAGCTCACCTGAGGTCACGTCGTATGCCCGGCCGACATTGGCGAAAATCTTGGTGAAGATCAACGTGGTCTCTTGGTCGAAAGGGCCCACAGATCCAGAGTCGGTGAGTGCGGCAGCGAAAGCCACCTTGGTCCCACCTGCCGATGACAAGATTTATGAATTCACCAGCAGGGCGAAAACCAACTAGACTTTGCTACCTGATGTCGGTGTGTTGCGTTGCTCCAAAATGTGCAACTGGAACATCAACTCTGAAAGGGCAAACGTCACAGTGAGGAAGACAAGCACACACCAACCAAACTACGGTTGTGTGACCTTCAGATGCCGCCCTCAGGTCATCCACCTTCTGCTCACTCCTGTTGACCTTCCCCATCAGGATCGACAGAACCTCGGAAAGTTGCGTAGCCTGAGCTGAAGGATGATAAGATGATGACGATGATGCTCTCATACAACAATCTCTCATGAACTGACCTTTACGTTCATTCTCGATTGCTTTTAGGAGTTCCTCAGTGATGTTCAGTCGGACCTTCAGGTCTTTGGATACGTTGTGAAAAGTCATAAAATCAGGATGAGGACATGAGAAGTAAATCGTTATAGGAGAACCTCGGGATACGACATAAATCTCTGAGGTGGGGATTGCAAAGTTATACGGCCATGTAGCGGGGGTTAGACACCTGTGGTAATCAGCCAATGTATTCCAAACCCCCGGGACGTCAGATAAAAACACAAAAACAAAATAGTATATGTCCTGGGGTTAAAGGAGCAAAACATAAATGACCGGTGGTCCCCAGCTGATGACCCAGTCAGGCCCAAGTGTTCAGGGTACACGAGCATTCCAATGGCGCCGGAGGAGGCGCGTCTGGCAGAAATGCCCTGCAGGAAGACTACCCTCCTGTATTTCCATTTGTTTGGTACTCCTTATTTGGGGGATTTACTGTATATGAGAGGGACCTCACCTGCAATATTGAAGATGTTGTCACTCATCTGTGACTCCAAGTTTTTAAGTTGTGTCGTCTGGGCTTGAGGACGCCACAACAGAAACAATTAATATGAAAATAACAACAATGACATTTTCGTGTTATTACACACTCACCTGTGATTTCAGTCTTGAGTTCTTGCTGAATTGTCTCGCTGGCGTTCAGTCGGACGACCAACGCTACCAAATGGAATCATTGATAGGTCACAAATCCAAACATAAGTATGTGCTAGTGGCATACCTGCATTGTTGTGCGTCAGTTGTGACGCAAAGTCGTCAAGTCGTACTGCCTGAGCTGGCCGTGGCAACAAGGATGATAAGATTGATGCTTGCCGGCTATAGACTTACATGCTCTCGCTCTCACACACACCTGTCTGCTCATCCTGGAACCGGTCCAAAAGTTTCTCACTGACGTTGAGTCGGACCTCCAACGCTACACATTATAAATGCAACAGTCTCAGAAAAGGTTATGACACGAGAACAGAATGTTCAAATCCTGCTGTGTTGAGATAAAAGAAGATGAATACCCACCTGAGTTAAGAACCATCAGCGTCTCCACCTGAGCCTCAGCGATCCTCAGACTGTTCTTTAGAGCTTCAAATAGTATATTGAATCCTGTCAGCTCCTAGCTTGCAGATTCGAGTTAGCATACCAGTTGCCATACCTGCCGTGTTGTTCCAGCCTTGTGCCAGTTGCACTTCTATCCAGGAGATTTGACCTGACTTGACTGAAAAAGCAATGACATTATGGAAAACCTGACCAGGACCCGTAGTATGTTTTACAGTGTGTTTAAACTTCTGAACTCCAGAACTGAGGTCTACAGAGTCATGGTCTTAAAAGTATAGGGAAAAAACAGCTCATGGGGTCCTTTTTCTAAAACCTCACCTGACTTTTCAGTAAAAAGTTCCTCCACTCGGTTTTCCACCATGCCCAGTTGTAGCTTTAACCCTGTAGACCATAACCACTTCAGACACACTCTGGCACAAGTACACCAAATTTGAAGAGCGTGGTGCTTACCTTCACTCGCAGTCCGTGTGGTATTCAGTATGTTCACAACAGCTAAAATAAAAAAAAACATCATGAAAACAGCATCCTCTTGACCCCGCCAGAATCGAGCCCTAAATAGTCAATGTCTTCAAAGCACAGGACAAAAAGTGGCAGCCCTACTATAATCTTACCTAACTTTTCAGACAACAGTTCCTCCAATCGGTTTTCCACCATGCTCAGTCGTAATTTCAACCCTGTAGACCAGAACCACTTCAGACACACTCTTGCACAAGTATGACAAGCGACAAGAGTGTGGTACTTACCTTCACTCTCGGTCCGTGTGGTATTCAGTATGTCCACCACAACAGCTATAAACAAACAACATCATGAAACCAAAGTCCAGATCCCCAGGAATAGAGCCATCAATACTCAATGTCTTAAGAGTACAGGACAAAATAAGGGCGGCCTAACGACAACCTTACCTGACTTTTCAACTAACAGTTCTGCCACTCGGTTTTCCACCATGCTTAATTGCAGCTTCAACCCTGTAGACAGGAACCACTCCAGGGACACTCTTGCGCAAGTATGGTAAGTGTGAAGAGTGTGCTACTTACCTTCACTCTCAGTCTGTATGGTCTTCAGTGTGTCCACCACAACAGCTAAAACCAAAGAACATCATGAAACCAGTATCCTGACTGCCAAGAATCAAGCTATCAATAGTCAATGTACTTAGATTAAAGAACAAAAAATGGCCTAACTAAAACCACACCTGACTTTTCAGACAACAGTTCCTCCACTCGGTTTTCAACCATGGTCAGTCGTAGCTTCAACCCTGTTGACCATAACCACCTTAGACACACTTTTGCACAAGTGTCAAGAATTTGGTACTTACCTTCTCTTTCAGCCCATGTGGCATTCAGTGTTTCCATCACAGCCGCTGTAAACAAACAATATCATGAAACCAGAGTCTTGACTCCCAGAATCAAGCCCTCCAGACTAAAGGTGTTCAGAGTACAGGACAATGAATGACAGTGTTACTCCAACCTCACCTGAATTTTCAGTCAACAGTTCCTCCACACGGGTTTCAACAGCGCTCAATCGTATCTTCGACCCTGTAGACCAGAACCACATCAGTGACTAACGCAAGCAAGAACCTAGAGGTAAGATTGTGGCGCTTACTTTCACTCTCAGTCTGTGCGGCATGCAATGCTTCCACCACAGAACCTGTAAACAAATAACATAATCAAACCAAAGTCCAGACCTCCCGAACCAAGCCCTCAAGAGTTAAAGTCTTCAGAGTTTAAGACAAATAAATGGCGGGGTTGTCAACCTTTTGAGCAACTCAACAATTTTTTTCTCTACCACCTCACCGGTCTTTTCGGTCGACAGTTCCTCTACACGGTTTTCCACCACGCTCAGTCGAAGCTTCACCCCTGTAGACCAGAACCACCTAAGAGACACTCTCGCGAAAGTGTACCAAAAGCGAAGAACGTGGTGCTTACCTTCACTTTCAGTTTGTGTGGTATTCAGTATGTTCACCATAACATCTAAAAACAAACATATAAAACCTGAGTCTTGACCCCCCAGATTGAAGACCTCATTTGTCAAAGTCTTCAGAATACAACAAAAAATAGGGATGCTGTCGACCATTTGAACAGGTTAACAGTTCTTTCTGTACAACCTCACCTGACTTTTCGGTCAACAGTTTCTCGACTCGGTTTTCCACCATGTTCATTTGCAGCTTCAACCCTGTCGACCAAAACCATCTGAGCGACACTCCAGCACAATTATACAAAGAGTCAAGAAGTATGCGGCGCTTACCTTCACTTTCAGTCCGTGTGGTATTGAGTGATTCTACCATTGCCGCTGCAAACAAACAACAACATGAAACCTGAGCCCGAGATAAAAAAAATGTATATATAATGCAGGATATCAAGACCCAATAGTCTAGCCCTAAAGTACAAAGAGCAAATCATAGACTTTCAGAATTTGAACCTCTCGTCTCAAAGCCATCACTCTCAAGATTCGCTGACCTTCGAACAAGAGTCCATTTCTCTATAATCAAGAGATCAATAGTCTGAGGCTTCAGAGTCTAAACTTGTAGTGAACATCTATAACCAAACATTTAATGGAAAGACTTCCAGAGTCCAAACCTCCACGATCAGGACCCTTAAAATACAAACCCTTTTCTTCTGGGCAAATTTGAAGAGGATCCCCAAATGCACAGTTACCTCTGAAGTCCTGTAGTTGTCGTTCACGCGTCATCACTTGGCCCTCTAGGTGCAAAAGTCGACCAAGTAGAGCACTCATATTTCGGTGTATACGTGATGAATCTAAAAATTAGGAATAGAAAGTCAAGACCCCAGACCATAACACTTACTGTAATACACAGTTATTTTCGTGGCTCGTCTCGTACATTCTAGGGAAGGTTTATGCTATGGTTTCACTGATTGGTCTGTGAGGGGTCAATATCAAAGCTTGTCAACCTCCACTAAGTCTCACCTGTATCCAGACGGTATTCTGACTCCCGCCGTTGGACCTCTCTATCTGAAACTGAGGCCGTTGGGTGACCTCGGCTGGAGTTCTGATGGTCTTGGATTTCTGCATCCTCTACTAAAACGGATAAAATAACAATCATAAGACCTGACTCATTCTGAAAAACTCGGTGACTGAAACATTAATTTGCACCTGAGCTCCTCTTCCTCAGATTTTCCACCAGGCAAAGTCGAGACGCAAGAACTGTTAGCACACAAATGACTGATCTCATGAGATTTGCGAGGCTAGTTATGATTGGCTGACTTGGAATTCTGAACATTACCTGTACTCTTCCTTTTGAGCTGGTCCAGAGCGCTCTCACTGGCTCTCAGCCTTACTCTCAGGAAGGGAACCTCACTGGCAAGAGCTGTGTACGTTATTGCCATGGTAAAGAACTGTTTAATGGACGTCAGTAAAACGGATCATACGATTTACCTGATGTCTTCCGCTTCAAGTCCTCTGCAGAACTTTCACTGGCGTTAAGTCTGGATTGTAACTGTAACATTTCCTCTGAGTAACACACACCCAACACATTACTGTAAAATGCAACGAAAGGGTGTTGCGGAGACAACAAGCCTAGAAAAAACATAGAATCCAGGTACAGGGCTGGACCTGGGCCAGAATTTCAGCCCTGGTGTCTTTACTTCAACCTACTACGCTAGTCCATCTTAAAGCGAACAGTATAGTGAAACATGAAACAAAATCCCCTTGTAACCACATGAGCTGAGTCAATGCAGCCCTTTTCATCTCCAGCGAACATGGCGGATCTCCTTCCTGAGGACATCTGACCAACTTTTGCCATGTATCAACATACACTAGAAGAGCACCACATTGTAAGATTGTAACAAAAACATTGCACTGCACTTGAAATGCCCTGTATGCCAGCCATGGTCAGCCCTACTTAAGTTAGAGATATGTGGTCTTGGTTTATTTGTATAAAATAACGGCGCATGTATGGTTTCAAATTACTGACCTTGCCTGAGCTCCTCCCTCCTTTTAAATTCTGAGTTCATTTCAGATAGCATCTTCTTGTCAGCCTCCACCTGAACCTGCAATGAGTCCAGAACCCGTTTCTGCTTTTCCGCCGCCTCATTGCTATCCCTCAAGCGGTTCTCTGTAGTCCGTAGGGCATGTCGTTGATCCGCTGCAGCTGCCTGTAGACTGAGGACCAGCGTCCTGTCCGTATTAATCTGGACCTGCAAAGAGTCCAGCTGTTTCCTCTGTTTATCTGCCACCTCCTGTGAATCCCTTAGGTGGCTCTCTGTGCTCCTGATGGACTGGCGTTGGTCCACCACTGCTGCTTGTAGACTAAGCACCAGTTCTCTTAAGCCCACCAGCTCAGTCCAGATAACAGACAGTTCTGGAGGGGCAGGTACTACCTGTGGTATGGTCCGTGTCCTGAAGGCCCGGTCCCGAAAGGGGATCAAACCCAAGACTTTGGACAGTCCACTGAGCAGAAACAGGAACTTTGCGGTTTCACCAAACTTCATCGCAACCATTTAGACCGGCGTCCACCCGACACACACACTTTCCACACGCACCCTTGTAGCAACACCAGTCGTGTGGTTTGGGTGTTCGTTAGTCTGTCCATCTCCCACAATGCACTTGTGTCGCGTGAGTGTGCATCAAAGTGATATTTGTGTGAAGATTAAAGATCATGTGACTCACTAGGCCTTTACACATACTTAACATAGCTAACATGCTAATCTGCTAATCTACTCACAATTTAGAATCACCTCCACTACACTCCTGTATAATTCTATTACATTTACACTGAACTTCACTGTTTTTTATATGTTTACAACATTTTAAATACACTAATACTAAAGTAACACTAAAACGTCATATTGTCAGATATAACGAAATTGTGAATATGCTTAATTGCTGTTAAAATTGTCGATAAAAATTGTTCAAACTTCACATTGTTTATTTGCTGTTAATAGTGTCAATAAAATTGTTCAAACCAAAACAAAAAAACTTTATTGTGCTCCAATTTAGGATCGATGAGCATGCTACTGAATTACTAGTTTTATTTTATTTGCTACATCCATATGACACTATCTGCCCACTATTGCAATTTTGTGCTGATTGATTTATTGTGCTACAATTAGTACCGAAATATAGTTTAAACTGTACACCATACAGCTATCTGGTGTCTATACGAACCTTTTATATAGTATCTATAGTGTACAGTATTCACAATAATCGCCTGTATCAGTATTGGCTGCCCTCTAGTTGCCGATTAACAACCTGGAACAAAAAGTTGAATGGATGATGGAATGATAAGTTGCCTTTTTTCCTCAAAAAAAGGTAAAAAATTAAAAAAGTAAATACAAATAAATAAAAACAGGGGGAAAGAAAATAGGGAAAAAGAATGATACACTTTACATAAATAGTTGTAACATGCTATGTAAATAAGGGTAAATTATCAAAAATCTAAGCATTTTTTGCAGAAGGAAATATATTTATTATTAAAATAACGGAACGCAATCTGGTGCCAGTATTGATAACATCAATATGTAAAGGTGAAGTACAGGATTTGAACTTCCTTACTTTCGGCTGCTATCTCCTGGCTTTAAGTCATTATTGCAGCCTGTTCATGATGCATGTGCAAGGGCGTCCTTTCTTAGACGCGCGCGAATAAAGTCTCATTTTTCATCTTATTGAGGTTTAGCGTTGGGGTTTTGACTCTATTTAAAGCAGGCCTTTTCTTACTTTCACCATTTTTATGCTCCACTGACAAATAGAAATAAAAAAATGCAGGGATAAGCATGATGTCCCGTTCCAGCACTGACCCCAGCCCCCATTTCTCAAAGCTAATGTGTTCCGCCCTGAACAGCTTTGCTAAAATTAAAAGAAAAGCAGATAGGCGCAGTAGAAAATAAAGGATAAGGAATCCTTGAATTCAGTTGGGCATTGTTAACACATACTTCTATCCATCTATCTATCTACCCTGGTCATATCCATCAAGAGGGGTGACCGACAGCAAGATAAACACATATAAAAACAAGGAAAATAAAAAGCAAAAAAACACACACAAACATTTTTGGACCATGGCCAACCCAAATGCCCAAAACCCCAAACAAGTTAAGCACCTCGGCACCTAGGTTGGTCATGCTTTCGTCCCTCCAGATGAAACGGAACACAAGAAAGCGGCCATGTCACTCGGGTCAGGGTGACACAACACACTTCTGTTCAACAGCAGGGCCCGACAGCTTTTACTGGTTTACCCCTCCTGCATCATACGCATCACATACTTAATAGGGACAATATTTAACTTTAAACTATCTAAGGACACCGTGTAGCTTAACAGAATATCAATTTGTATAACATAAAAAAATACACAAAAATGGAAAAAACTCTTTATTAAAAATACAATTTACTAGCGTTTGCTAACAATCGGCCCCAAGAGACAGTTGGCGGTTTGGCCCAGTTAACATTGCTTTTCCAAGGGGCAACAAAACAATGGGCAGTTTGCACTTCCTTCGAGTCAAGCGGCTTTGTATCATAATTAACGCTAAAAATGTTTTTGTCACACATCAGAAGGCACACATTCTGGAAAATAACCAAAACAGATTTAAATAATGATGCTAACATCACCGCAATACCACACGAGTCCTCTCAATGATTTGGCGCAGTTGGAGAGTAAAAGCAAAAAAAATGGAACCCACTCGCCCACCATACACATTTCTATTCATGTTTTTCTTATGTTTTTTCAACATAAAGTAGTCATACTTACCTAGAAGATAGTCATACCTATAAATATATGGACACCTCTACCCTTCAAACCCCGAAATGATTAAAGTACAAAACTAATGGCCTAAGTAGAGCTGTTCACATAAATTCATGCAGAGAGTCCATCCAGGGACAAGATCGAGAGACAAGTACAAGTCTCAAAACTAGGAGGTGTTGCAAAAGGTTTTGGAGCCAGAAAGGCTCAATGTACGTCAGTGAAAGGCTAGTGTCGATCCAAAAACCTTTTGCAAAGGGAGTCCCTCGTTGCCATGACAACCGTCGTCCATCGCGCTTTGTAACAAAAGCAGCAGCCGAGGCCATTTTTTGAGTCCAGTTTTGAGCGGGCTCCAAAGTCAACCGTCAGCGTTGGCCCGCGTACGCTCGGAACCAGGACGTGACAGAGGCCGCTGCCGAAGAGATCATTCCTCCCGTGTTGATGGAGGGTTGGGACACCTGCAGTGCACTCTGGGAAAGATCCATCGGCTGCGGACAAGAAAATGGATTCGGATTAGGCGATTGGGGCTGCAGGATTTTGGAATAAAACCCGATAGTGATACTTCGCAGACAAGTATTGCAATTCGAAGAGATTTTAAAAGAAAAGTTCGTTCATGTGTTAGTTTTGTTTTTTCGGAGGGACCGTAGGACGCATATAAAATTTATATATCATAAAATATAAAGAAAATATACAAATGCATAATTGCACAAACCCTTACGATACCAACTGTATTACGATACCAAACTATGTAACATCCTACATGCTGACATTTCTTGTGTAAATATTGTGTAAATTATAACTATAACCATATCCTCCTTGTTTTATAACCTTATCTTCTCTGTTCTTATCTTCTTGGCTTTGTTTCCTCACTGTGAATGTATGAAACTGGAGTGTCATGCCCAATTTCGTTGTCACAATATGTTAACCCATTTTGTAACAATGACAATAAAGGTATATTCTATTCTATTCTATTCTATTCTAAAGGTCGTACAATTTGCGAATGGAGTTTATACATGGTTCCTGCAGCTTCAGGCAATTTCAATTCAATATTTTAAAGAGTTTTTAATGCCTTTTAATGCCGATCCCAAAACTGTACGTAACATCCTACATGCCCACATTTCTTGTGTAAATATTGTGTAAATTATAACCTTTATCTTCTTGGTTCCTTAATATTATGTAAATTATAATCTTATCTTATTTGTTACTTCATCTTCTTTGTTTTCTTTTATCCTCACTGTTAAACGTGAGACTGGAGTGCCACGTCCAATTTCGTGGTCACAATATGTTCAACCCATTTTGTAACAATGACAATAAAGGTATATTCTATTCTTTAGAAATCAAATTTAAGACCAAGACGCCCCCCCCCCAAAAAACAAAACAAAACAGAATTGAAACACAGGGAAAAAAAGACACTACATGAATTAGCGGAAATTTCAAACAAATGTTTTATATAAACATATATTTTTGAAATCATCTAGTTGAAAAGTTTCCGTCTGAGAAACAGCAAACTCCAAGAGTTTAGACATGGACAACAATAAATATAAAGGATGTTTACATTATATCATGGATCCTCAGTCAAAACTGGCATGTAACTACTAAAATATATATGACATAAAGAACATACAATAAAATAAAAAAGCCATAACATTTCCCCTACACGATGCAAAAAATATAATAATTCTGCCTGGATTGTACCTGCGAGGGTATGTCACAAAACCTGGGACTGGGGACAGTCTCCCAGTCCGTGCCTAAGTCGGTCTCATCGTCACTGACTGCCTCGTCCCCGCTCTCCTCGGCAGCCCCCGAAGCCTCGGGTTCCACAAACTCCATCGACTCTTCCAGGTCGGCACTCACCTCGAAAGGACCCGTCCTGTATAAGGATGGCGAGGCATGGTCACAGGATTGTTGCGCGTTGCCGTGTCAATGCAGTCATCTCACCTGCCCAGGTTGGCGTTGTCGGACGAAACCAGGAACATGATATTGCGGAGGGTGTGGTGCGGGTGTAGATTGTCACAGTCCACATGCTGCAGACATTTACAGATGCCAGAATAAATCGATTGATCGACAATATCGGTTTTCGAAATGCACAAACTTTTAACTTTGATACTTGACACAAAATGAATATCAATATTTGTTGATTTTCTGTAACTTTGACTTAAGTCGCTTCTTAATTAGTAATTTTGAGCCCTCATTTTTGTGCGCTGGCTAGATTTTCTTGTGCGCAGAGAATGTGCACGCGCGCAGCTTAGAGGCAACACCGAACACTACCAATGTTCCAAGTTTCATGTCAGGTCATGTGAATCTAAGCTACGATTGTTTTTTAACTCCTTTAGAGTTAATTCCGGTTTATCATTTTAAAAATGTGGCACACAGAATATTAATTTAAAAGAAAACTTGTAGATGAAACAGACGCACACACGCTAACGTGTGTCATAATAATAATAATAATTTCCTTTGTATTGTCATTCTTTGTAACAATGTACACAGAACGAAATGTTGATACACCTGACCCGTTGTAGCGAGCCGATGCAGCCGCAGCCAACAGAGGGCGCCGCCATTTTACCAATGTTATAAGTCTTAGGTATGACTGGACGGTTACCATGGTTACCTGTGAGAAGCAAAGATGCAGCGTGTTCGTGTTGAGCTTGTTGAGCGCACGTGTGAAGCGGAATCGACTCAGGTTGTCTCCGCAAAACTCACTAGAAGGAAAAAAACATAAAAATCAAACTAAGGACAATGTCCTAAATCATATTCCTGGACGCGTCTTGGCACCTATTGCACAACTTCTTGGGCAGGCTGACATCCAGGATGTGCGAAAGGACAGTTAGCAGCTGTGTAGCGTAGCACAGGGCGGCGCTTATTGTGTGGGCCGGGTTGATGTGGTCCTGTTCTGAAAAAGACAACGAGGCACACTAAGACCTTGCGTAAGTTGAGTGTTCTTGCCATAAAATGCTATTTTGCAAGCAAAGTGCCCTTGTGTTTTTGGAAAGCATTGTTTAGACATCAAGGCAGCACAGCGGTTAGGTGGTTAGCGCATGACCACACGAAGCGGAGGTCCAGGGATCGATTCCAGCCGGCGGTCTCCTAATGCGGGGTTTGCATGTTCTCCTCGTGCTTGCATGGGTTTCCTCCGGGCACTCCGGTTTCCTCCCACATTCCAAAAACATGAATGAGCAAGAGTGAGTTGTCTGTCCCTGTGTGCCCTACGACTGGCTGGCAACCAGTTCAGGGTGTCCCCTGCTCACTGCTCGAAGATAGCTGGGATGGGCTCCATCACCCCCGCGACCCTACTGGGGATGAGTAATGCAGATAATGGATGGATGGATGTATGTTTTGATATCGGAAGTATCACAAATAAAGTATAAATAAAAAAATGCTACACTTCTCTTGGTTGTGATTGGAGAATAAAAAAAAATCAGGTGGGAATAAAAGCCTGCTATATTAGTGTGTTCCAACTAAGTGTGCTTTAGTAGTAGCACTTTGCAGGGATTATTTCTATTGGGAATAAAATTTACCTTTCTAAAGAGTCAAAAAGTCAAGTCACATCATGTTTATTTGTGACACCCTTAATCACAATGAGGGCTGCACAGGCCACAGACTATTATGACACCATCCCCTGATCTAAATCCTACATGAGGGCAAGGAAAAACTCAAAAAAACTCAACATGAGGAAAAGGAAGAAACCTTGAGAGGGGACCGCAGATGAGGTAATCCCCCTCCCAGGATGACCAGGCTGCAACGTATGTTGTAATAAATAAAAAACTGTCTGGATTCAAACGGTTCAACAACAGCATTCAATTTACTTTGGGTACATCTTAGATTTAGGTGAATTCTACAGGATTATTCTTTACACTTGCAAAAATAACTGTCCTCTAATATATCAGACAAAGCTGCTTAATATTTGTTGCTTTAACTGACTTTTGTGCTTAAACAAAGTAAAACATTCACAAGTATTATTTGTCTTAGGGAGATGTCTATTATTTAGCGCCTCCCATTGACAAAACTTCCTTGTACTAAAAAAAAAAACTATAGGTTTTTTTCATTTTACTCATGCTGAGGTTTTTGAGTTTTTCCTTGCCCTCGTGTAGGTTTTAGATCAGGGGATGGTGTCATAATAGTCTGTACAGCCCTTTGAGACTCCTTGTGATGAAGGGCGTCACTAATAAACATGACTTGACGTGACTAGGTGAAATTTAAGTAAACTTTGCACTCTTCTGGGGAGCTTTGTTAGAGTTTGCTATCTACAACTCCTTGAAAAAAACCGCAGTGTTATGCGATTACACAATCTCACTATGTCACATTGCTATGTCGATTGGATTTTGGTTAGTCGTGCGGCCCGAGTTTAAGCTTTCTTTTGACGTGTCCTCTGTCTGTATAGCAATGGAGTCAAAATGGCTGACACCGGAACGCCTGGCACAGAGTTCAATTTAAACATGCTGCATTTAATTGAGTGCGTAGTTTGCAGTAGTCTCTGTAGTCCGGAATTTACAGTACGCTGTGATTTACGAGTGGGGGCCAATCCACTAAGGCTGCAAACAGAGTTGGGTAGGGTTACTTTAACTTGATTACTTTCAATTACTTTTGGATTACTCCAATCCCAAATATGCTAATAAAAGACAAAAGAAACTAAATATGAATCAAATATGACTCACAACACATGGTAAGCTTTCTCTCCTGGCTTTGATCTCCGGCAAAACTAACATAAAATGCGACAGAAACCTAATGAAAATCAATCCAAACAGCTTGCCAACATCATTTTTGCCGTTCCATGTATTCCGTTACTCCCCAAGCCTGCACAAAATGTAGTCATTTTATTCATATTTAGTTTATTTTGTCTTTTATTAGCATATTTGGTATTGGAGTAATCCAAAAATAATTGAAAGTAATCAAGTTAAAGTAACCGTACCCAACCCTGGCTGCAAAGAAGACCAGCAGATACCTGGGCCGTGACTGGCGCTCTTTTCGTCCACCCAGTTGTAGTAAGCGGAGCAGTCGCCGTTGCTGGGCAAGGTGACGGCGGGCCCCGTGATGCTGATGCTGGTCTCCCCGTTCTGGTCGTCCCAGATCCAGCGGCCGGACAGGTAAGTGGTCCTGCGAGCTTCCGCCAGCTCGCTCACCGTGCTGGACGTCAGCGCGGGGTCGCACTCTGACACCACATCGGCAGGGTCTCTGAGGGAATTTTGATCGCAGAGATAATGGGGTCAGTTTAAAGAGAGTCGTAAAGTGAATTTTTTTTTTTATAATAAATAAATAATAATTTTATATGGTTGCTGATTTGTGTACATCAACGTCAAACCAATCAAATGTATTTGTAAAACACTTTTCTCCCAATGGATCGGACTCAGCTCAGGAGGTAGAGCGCTCGTCCTGGGATCAAGAGATCGCAGGTTTAATTCCCCGGCTTCTCTGTGTTATAAGTCTAAGTTTCCTTGGGCAAGACACTGAATCTCTAAAGCCCCCAATAAGTAGGTCGGCGCCTTGCATGGCTGCATGGCCGCTATTGGTGTGTGAGTGTTAGTGTGAATGGGTAAGTGTGAAGCACATTGTAAAGCGCTTTGGGAGGTCTTCATTGACTTGAAAAGCGCTATATAAATGCAGACCATTACCATTTAAGTCAAGTCATGTTTATTTGTGATGCCCTCAATCACAAAGAGTCTCTTTGTCTTTCTTGTTTCTTTCTTTTTTCCATTTCTCTCTCGCTCTCTCTTTATTTTTCTTTCTCTTTCCTTCTTTTATCTCACTTTCTCCATCTTTCTCACTCCCTATCTTCTTATTTTTCTCATGCACACTCTTTTCTCTCTACCTCTTTGTCTTTTTCTTTCTCATTCTTTTGATATTTATCTTTCTCCTTTTTTCTCTCTCTCTCTCTCTATTGTGCTCTATTTCTTCCACTTTCTCCCTTTTTCCATCTCTTATATTAACTCTCCCTCTTACTGTCTCCCTTGTTCTCTCTATTTTTCTCCTCTCTATTTCTTCCTCCCTTTCTTTCCTTCTTTCGCTTAAACCCACTAGTCCGGGCCCTCCTGAGATTTTTTTTTAGCATGTGGCCCCCAGCTAAAATGAGTTTGACACCCCTGGTCTAAAGTAAATGTCTCTGTTTGAAGTTTTTATGTGTACTGTGGGTAGACTTAAATCATACTTCTGCTCTGAAAGGCCCGACTGAAACTACATCACCGTTTTGATAGTTGTCATGCGATGTTGCCACATAAGTAAATCAGTGATCTATCAAAAAAAGACCATTGATAAATATTATTAAATCTTTTTAGTTCAGACAAATATAAAAATTATTGTGTTCGCATTTTGAAGACTTCCGAAAATTGGATTTAAGACATTTTAATTTCAATTAAGGCCTTATTTTTAGAATTATGCATTCAATGTCTTAAGGATTTTCAAGGAGATACGAGAATTTTTAGTTTTTTAAATGTATTTATTATTTTAATGAAAAAGTCTAAATTACAGCAACACATTAGAGAAGAAAACTACACTAAAACAAAATGATAGTTTTAAAAACACTGTTTGATCCTATATATATCCAACTCCAATATTTGACTTTAATGTTTGGGGGCGGCAGTAGCTCAGAAGGGAGAGCGCTCGTCTTGGGATCAAGGGATCCCAGTTCGAATCCCGGCTTGTCCTTGTTACATGTCGAAGTGTCCTTGGGTAAGACACTGAACCCCTAATACCCCCAATAAGCAGGTTAGCGCCTTACATGGCTGCAAGGCCGCTATTGGGAAATGTGGAGCACATTGTAAAGCGCTTTGGGAAGTCATTGACTTGAAGAGCGCAATATAAAAAAAATGCAGATGCAATGTTTCCTCATTTCCTTATGCTGTGGTTTTTGAGTTTTTCCTCACCCTCGTGTGGGTTTTTCGATCAGGGGAGGTTTTAACGGTACTCTGCGCAGCTCTTTGAGACTTCTTATGATTAAGGGCTACACAAATAAACATGACAGAACAGATTCAGTAACCTACCGAAAAGTCGATCACGCCCAAAAACCCGTAACAGGCTCAATAACACGCCGATGCCCAATCACCTGCTGCAAGCTTTCTCTTCCCGCGTGGGGAAAATGTGCGCCATCAACTCTGCGATGTGCTCTCGGCGGGTAGCGGCCAGCTGAGCGAGCCGATCGCGCAGTTCCTGCTGGCGTTTCTCCAGCATCTCGCCGAGACGCCGGTTGTGCCGCTCGATCTTCTCCTGCTTCTGCTGGTGCCGGCTGGCCCGGCGCTGGAGGCGCTGGCCTTCCTCGTGGGACTGAAGCAGGAGCTCCTTGTCTGCAGATAGCACCGGATTGTAAGGGAAATTATAGATTGAATGTGCTTTTGTATGATTCTATCCTCAAACGTACCTTAACGAAGCCAAAGATTATATCCAGGTTCTGTTAGTATTCTTGCAACAATTGAATCTTCTTGGGCCCGCTAACTATTAATCAAGATGGCCTTTGCTTTGGTGCTGGGAGGTCTGGTCAGGAGCTTACCTCCCTTTTCTACATTCTTTTGACTTCACAGTGACGCATTGAACCTTTTGTGTTACAAAGTTTCACTTTTCTTATTGCTCATTTATTTTGCTCACACACCATCTAGCAACCAGCATTATTCGCTTCATTTAAACATGTGATTTCTGTCTAAACCAGGGGTGTCAAACTCATTTTAACTCGGGGGCCACACGATAGAACAAACATTCTGTCAGGGGCCGGACTAGTAGATTAAAGAGAAAGAAAAAGAGAGATAAAGAAACAAGAGAAAGAGGGAGTGAAAAGGAGAGAGGGCGTGAGAAACAAAAGAGATAAGAAGAGAAGTCGTGAGAGAGGGGGAAAGAAAGGGAGTGGAAGAAAGAAATCCAAAGAGAAATAGATAGACAGAAGGAGAGAGGAGAGAAAAGAAAGCGCGAGGGGTAGGAAAAGAGAAAGAGAAAAGGAAAAAAGGAAGTTAGAGCAAAAGAAGTTAAAAAGACACAGAGAGAGAAAGAGACAAAGAGCAACAAAGGAAGAGAAAAAGAGAGACACAGAGAGTTAAAGAGAAAGAGACAGAGAGTGGGAGAAAAGGGGTGGAAAAGAGGGAGAGAGAGAGAGAGAGAGAGAGAGAGGGCGAGAGAGTGAGAGAGAGAGAAAGAAATACAAGTACAGTGTTATTGTTCGAAGCACCTTTCTATGGCAACATCAAGTTGACAAATTTCAACCTGCAGCTTGTTTTTCTCTTGCGCTTCTCTGAGTGTTGTCTCGCGGACCGGATTCAATCCCTTAACGGGCCTGATCTGGCCCGCGGGCTGCCTGTTTGACACCTGTGGTCTAAACCAATCAATCAATTTGTTTCATGTATTCATGTGATTTCGCTTAAGCCAATCAGATGTGTTGTTTTATGCCTGTGTCTTCAAAAAAATGAGTCTCTAGCCATTGGGGGTGTGTGATTCCTTCCTGAGCCGATCTTGGAAGCAGATTTAGGGGAAAGCTCAGGAGGGACGCGCCTCCAATTGAAGGGCTATCAAAAACCTAATCTCAGACTCAGAGTGTGTTCTTTTCTTTCTCCTAATCCAATCTCAAAATTGAACCTTGACACGGATAAAGTCTGAAAAGCGCCAAGACCGGTTTCCGAAAATAGCTCACTAGTGAGAGTCGGTGTCGGGCATGTCACTTAAAAAAAGTCATGGGTTATAGTTACTCACTTCTTTTTCCAAAAAGTAACTGGGTTAGTCATTGAGTCACTCTATGGTAAAAGTAACTAGTTACAGGGGATAGTAACTTTTTCCGTTACTTTAAAAAGAAGTTGTACGCTAAAGAATTTAAAATTTTCTGAGCTTTATTCAAACATGTGATTTCTGTCTAAACCAATTAGATTTGTTTCATGTATTCATGTGATTTCACTTAAGCCAATCAGAGGTGTTGTTTTATGCCTCTGTCTTCAAAAAAATGAGTCTCTAGCCATTGGGGGTGTGTGATTGCTTCCTGAGCCGATCTTAGAAGCAGATGTTGGGCATGTTACTTTAAAAAAGTCATAGGTTATAGTAGCTCACTTCTTTTTCCAAAAAGTAACTGGGTTAGTCATTGAGTTACTCTGTGGTAAAAGTAACTAGTTACAGGGGATAGTAACTTTTTCCGTTACTTTAAAAAGAAGTTGTACGCCAAAGAATTTGAAATTTTCTGAGCTTTATTCAAACATGTGATTTCTGTCTAAACCAATTAGATTTGTTTCATGTATTCATGTGATTTCACTTAAGCCAATCAGATGTGTTGTTTTATGCCTGTGTCTTCAAAAAAATGAGTCTCTAGCCATTGGGGGTGTGTGGTTGCTTCCTGAGCCGATCTTAGAAGCAGATGTTGGGCATGTTACTTTAAAAAAGTCATAGGTTATAGTACCTCACTTCTTTTTCCAAAAAGTTACTGGGTTAGTCATTGAGTTACTCTGTGGTAAAAGTAACTAGTTACAGGGAGAAGTAACGTTTTCTGTTACTTTAAAAAGAAGTTGTATGCCAAAGAATTTTAAATTTTCTAAGTAGTATACAAGTCAGTTGAATAGGGTAGATAGGTAGTTCTACTCTTGAAGTGAAACAAAAAATCAGTAAACAATAAAATAAAAGAACAATCAGCATTAGACAATATAAAGTGAGTTGATTACATTAAATCTAACTCGAATGGTCTGTTGTTAAGCTGGGAATTCCGAATATTTTTAGAGAACCGGCGTTTTCAGCTTGCCTCACTAAAGAGAGACGGCTCTTTTGATTCCCAAATGGCTCTTTAGATTGTTTTTGTTGTTTGATCCATATATAACCATTTATTATGTTTTATTATGAAATCACTTAAGAAGGGGACAATTGAAGCAAAATATCACTTAAACGTTAACACTAAAAAACACACCAAACATTAAACATTAAAATATTTTTACGTTTACAGTGAGAAAAATAAAATACCAAACTTTTTTATACTAAAAAAAATTCCTGAAAAAAAGCATTTTGACCAATCACAGGAGAAAAACAGCGTCTCGTAGGGAACCGGTGCTCGATTGAGGATAGAGTTAAATTATCAAAATAGGTCACTGAGTAGGTTGTCACTACAACATTAGTTTCCTAACTATATTAAGTTTATTATTTAATAATCACGGCATTACTTCAATAATTCTACCAAATGACACATCAAGGCGTCCACTCACCGCCCTTGACGTCTTGGCGTGCGTTGACAAGCGCCTGGTTGATCTGCTCCATTTTGGCTCGGCACCACATCATCTTCCATTTCTGAACACAACAGAGACGAAGTAGTTTCCTCACTAACACGACGGCGAACGCCGACTCCTCAAACTCACCGTCTCGTCGGTCCGCAACTTCCCGTGCATCGCGTGCATCACCCTGGAAAGTAGGAGAGGCGTTGTATGATAATGAGCAACCCAAGAAAATATTTTTTCTTAACTTTCGTTTTTGCAGACTGTTATCACTCACAGCTCAAGTAGTTTTCCATTTGAAAGAAGCAATATAACACAAGTCAAGTCAAGTCATTTTTATTTGTATAGCCCTTAAACACAAAGACAATCAAAGGGCTTCACAGGTTATTACACAGACTATTTTTTCAGACTATTATTACACCATCCCCTGATCTGGAACCAACATGAGGGCAAGGAAAAACTCAAAAACCTCAACATGAGGAAAATTAAGAAACCTTGAGACGGGACCGCACATGTGGTATCCCCCTTCCAGGATTACCAGACAGCAAAGGAGGTTGCAATCACAAATAATACAGAGATATTGTCCACGAAAAGTATAGATTATTCATATGCTATATGCACAAAGGATGCATTGTTTCTTAAAGGAGACATGTACTCTAATAGATTAGATTAGATTAGATTAGATTAGATTAGATTAGATAGATAGATAGATAGATAGATAGATAGATAGATAGATAGATAGATAGATAGATAGATAGATAGATAGATAGATAGATAGATAGATAGATAGATAGATAGATAGATAGATAGATAGATAGATAGATAGATAGATAGATAGATAGATAGATAGATAGATAGATAGATAGATAGATAGATAGATAGATAGATAGATAGATAGATAGATAGATAGATAGATAGATAGATAGATAGATAGATAGATAGATAGATAGATAGATAGATAGATAGATAGATAGATAGATAGATAGATAGATAGATAGATAGATAGATAGATAGATAGATAGATAGATAGATAGATAGATAGATAGATAGATAGATAGATAGATAGATAGATAGATAGATAGATAGATAGATAGATAGATAGATAGATAGATAGATAGATAGATAGATAGATAGATAGATAGATAGATAGATAGATAGATAGATAGATAGATAGATAGATAGATAGATAGATAGATAGATAGATAGATAGATAGATAGATAGATAGATAGATAGATAGATAGATAGATAGATAGATAGATAGATAGATAGATAGATAGATAGATAGATAGATAGATAGATAGATAGATAGATAGATAGATAGATAGATAGATAGATAGATAGATAGATAGATAGATAGATAGATAGATAGATAGATAGATAGATAGATAGATAGATAGATAGATAGATAGATAGATAGATAGATAGATAGATAGATAGATAGATAGATAGATAGATAGATAGATAGATAGATAGATAGATAGATAGATAGATAGATAGATAGATAGATAGATAGATAGATAGATAGATAGATAGATAGATAGATAGATAGATAGATAGATAGATAGATAGATAGATAGATAGATAGATAGATAGATAGATAGATAGATAGATAGATAGATAGATAGATAGATAGATAGATGGATGGCGGGCGGCAGTAGCTCAGGAGGTAAAGGGCTCGTCTTGGGATCAAGGGATCCCAGTTCGAATCCCGGCTCGTCCGTGTTACATGTCAAAGTGTCCTTGGGTAAGACACTGAACCCCTAATACCCCCAATCAGCAGGTTAGCGCCTTACATGGCTGCAAGGCCGCTATTGGGAAATGTGGAGCACATTGTAAAGCGCTTTGGGAAGTCATTGACTTGAAAAGCGCTATATAAATGCAGATCATTTCATTTTCATTTCATAGGTAGATAGATAGTTGGATTTCTAGCTATAAAAATGTACCAAATGTTTACCAAAATGTTCGAATTAGTTATCTGACTCTATTAACCAAACACGACCTGCATTTATCCAACAATCATGCGTGCTCGTTTTTTGAGAGAAAATAAAAGAAAATAATCAAACAGTCTGCAATTCCGCACCGGAGCGGGTTTATTCACAACAGCAGATGTAAGTGTGTCCTCCGGAGACGACTCTCCCACCCTTATGTTTCCAGGATCATTTATACATTTCAACAAACATATCAAAAGACATCCCACCCTTCTCCAATTTGCTATGTGTGTTTGCAAGTAGCTTTAGCTTTTTCTCATTGGCCATCTTCTCCCCGCACAATGGCGTGCCGGCTCCTCCCATGGGCGTGCCAGAAAATCCCCACGTGGGCTCCACCTCCTCGCCTCTATGTCTGGAATGGTCAAAACATCCCCGAGCGTTTCTGCAACACCAGGGCCCCTCTTGCGTCGGGAAGTGCTGATTATCATATCAGCCCTTCGTCCCAGTTCCCACTGTTTCTGTAAACACCAATCTCCGCTAGGTTGCATTGACCTGCCCCACAGCCCAGCCAGTGAATATCTTTTGCACTAAATGTAATTTGTATTTGATTGTACAAAATCCTTTATAGTCAAATGTATAAAATCCTTCAATAGATAGATATATAGATAGATACTTTATTCACCCCCATAGGGAAATTCACACTTCCAGCAGTATGCTTGTGTTGAAAAATAAAATAATAAAATGAAGATATAGAATACAAAAATACCCAATATAACGTTTTGCTATAGAGTATTTAAATAGTGCTGGGGAAAATACACACTGTAATAAAAATAGGGTAATATGCAAATGTGGGGGTGGGGTTTCATTTGGGGTTTTACTCCCCCGAGTGGAGTTAAAGAGCCTCATAGCATGAGGAAGAAATGATAGGCTATTTCATACCAAATCCTGGGCACTGTAGATTCAATGGATTCGTCACCAAAAAGTGACCATTACCATGGCGACGGCTTGAAGAAAAAGGTGGGGAAAACCCATTGAGGAACATGACTCTCACCTGTGCTGCAGCTTCTCTTTCTCTTCCTTTAGCATCTTGAGCCTTGCCATCTTGTCTGCACACCTAAGCAAAGAGACAAGAGTAGTCTAAGGTAAATACTGGTATAGCAGGTATACCCGCTTCTTTCTTAAGGCACTGTTGAGTGTATAGATCGCTGAGCACTCTGAGCAAATTCCCCAGTCATTATTCATAGTCATTCTCCTTTGTACCCACTAAGTAACATATACCTGTACCTTTTCTTGAACTGATAGATAGATACTTTATTCATCCCCCAAGGGAAATTCACATTTCCAGCAGCATCCCTGAGCTGAGAACAGTACAATAATAAAGCCAAAAGAATACAATATACAAATACCCAGTGTGACGTGCAAATGCCCACTGTAGCGTGTTATATAGAGTAACTAAATAGTGCTACACAGAATACATATTGCAGTAAGATTCGGTAATATCCAATGTAGGTGGTGTGGTTTAATGTGGGCCTTTACTCTGCCGGGTGGAGTTAAAGAGCCTCATGGCATGAGGAAGAAAAGATCTCTTCAGTCTGTCCGTAGTACAAGACAGTGACAGCAGTCTGTCGCTGAAACTGCTCTTCTGTCTGGAGATAATGCTGTGTAGTGGATGCGATGGATTGTCCACGATTGACCTCAGCTTTTTCAGTGCTCGTCTCTCAGCTACTGTTGTTAGGCTGTCCAGCTCTTTGCCCACAACAGAGCTCGCTTTCCTAGCCAGTTTATTGAGACGAGAGGCATCCTTCTTCTTGACGCTGCCTCCCCAACACGCTGCCGCATAGAAGAGGGCGCTTGCCACTACTGTCTCATAGAATATTTTCAGGAGCTTTTTGCAGATGTTGAAGGAGGCCAGCCTTCTGAGGAAGTAAAGTCGGCTTTGCCCTTTCCTACATAGAGGGATGGATATTTGGAGATTGTTCCATAGCTTTACATCGATTATAGATATCCAAAAACATTTCAATGTTGTTCTTACATTTGAGATTTTGAAGTTATGTCTCCCCCTAAACTGATAGCCTCCCTCCCAATTAAGAAATATGTTCTGAATAATAAACCTGTTTCTTACCAGAAAATATTCAGAACATATTTGGGAATCGGGAGGGTTAGGGTTGCGTGAACAAAGGCTATCTTACTATTCTCTAATCTTCTTACTTGTTGTTTAGCTCTTTTATTTCATATTTACCCTGGAGTGCCGTGTCTATTCTCGATAGCAAAGTACACTTTGTCGTTATGGATGACAATTAATACAAATGCATTCTATGCTTTTGATACCAGAAATAACTACACTAATCATTTTATCTGAAGGAATTTAATGCTAATGAGAAGATAATCTAAAACGACATAACTGTTTAAAATGTATGTAGTTTAAAACGGAGGTCTCCAACCTTTTTCAAGCTGAGAGCTACTTCTTGTTATTAATTAGCCCAAAGGGCACCAAGTTTAATGTGCATTTCTAAAATAGCAACAGGATGGCTAGCTAAATTGATGAAGTAGCTTGATAGTTAGCTAGAAAGGTAAACAGTTAAAAAAAAAAAAAAAAGTGAGATAGAAATAGCTAAAACAGTCAAAATGCAACTAATTAGGCAGATAGAGAGCTCAAAAAAGCTAGCTAGCTGGCCAAAATTTCAATTGATAACTAGCAATAAAAGGTAAAATGTTAGCTATGTAAAATGATATCATGCAAATGAAACAACTGCCTAGCTTGCTAATTACCTAAAAGTGTAGGGAGATAGTTAGCTACAAAGCTGAAATGGTTGCTTGATAGCTAGCTTAAAAAGAAACTGTTTTTTTTTTGTTCGTTCGCTGTATAAAACCCACACATTGGAATTTAGTTTGTTGTATTTCCTGTAAAATGAATGAATGAAAGGATGGATGAATAAACTTGTTCGATACATGAATAGATTATCATCCTGTTATCTTAATTAATTGTTTAAAAATAATTATCAATACGTATATAGATTTTTTTTTTGTCCATTAAACCCCACCCCCACATCGGCTTTCTACCATGGAGGACGTTGACTAACTCCTAAAGCTCATCTTCCAAAAGTAAGTTAAACTCAACTTTACTTATCTTTATAGAGCATATTATTTCATGAAATGTTCATCTCTTAGTACAAAACAATACAGGTTACTTGGACAAGCCTTAAATATACTTATATATACCTTAAACATAGAACATATAGCACTGAAGCAACCTACAAACAAATTCAACTTACGAACGATCGTCTGGAACCAATCTCGTTCGTAAGTAGGGCAGCATCTGTAATGTTATCACTATGTTGTTACTATATGATCACCAGGTAAATTATTAAAACTGGGGTTAAATAGACTCAGTCAACGAATTAAAAGAATCATTTTACTAAAAAAATCATAATGACCCAGCATGGTGAGCTATTTTCTGAAATGGTCCGCGGGGCCCTTAACTGTCCTCTCGGGGCACCAAGGTGTCTGCGGGCACCACTTTGGAGACCCATGGTTTAGAGTTTATTACCCAATTTTAACCACTGCTTTTGCTAAAGACTCAACCTAGCAAAATCACATTGTATTAAGGTCGAGACTGTTTTAAAGTGCTCCATTATTTGACGTTTTTTTTAAATACATATATATTACATACCGGTCAACCTGTACCTTTTTGCTGTACAAAGTACGTTTTTTATGCATTTTGAGACGTGTACGACGTACAAGAAAATCTGTACGGAAAAACACAAATTTGTCAATGATGGGTACCATCCGGCATACACCGACTATCACGAAATGGCAAATCAATCAAGTCAAATGAGTACGCCGCGGTAGCCTCTATCTCGGTATCGTTTTTTTCGTTGCAAAAGAAGCGAGCGGTTTGGTGTAGTGAAAGGAAGTCCGTCTCTTTTTACAGAACAGGCTTTTTCGGCTCAAGTCATTTAAGAGAGACGGCTCTCAAACGGCTTACTTGCTTTCATGCATTATAATCTGAACTATTATATTGTATAAAGAAGTTAAGAGAAAAAAGGAAGTATAAAAGGAGAAAATGGAAAAAGACCGGTTTGTGGTTATCCCTTTAATTAGTATATTACCAACAATAATCTAATGCAGAAAATGAATTCATAATTTGAATAAGAAAATGTATTATTCTACCTAATTATATTTGCATGTATTTTTTCCTTCTGCAGTGAACATCCAAGCTACTTAATTTTTGACCTTTTTTATAATAAACCTCATTCATGTCGAGCAACTCAGTATCTCACAACAAAATGTAAATAACAATATATATGATACAACGAAACACATGTACAATATAACATGTTAAACTAAATAAATAAACACGTTTGAAAAAAATATACAGTGTAAGATTTTTTTGTATATTGTAAGGGAAAATACGACAGTTTGTAAAGGCATGGAGCCGTGGAGGTTGACAGGTATATATTAAGATCGAGACTGTTTTAAAGTGCTCCATTATTTGACGTTTCTTAAAATACAAAACTATATATTAATCGAAGACAAGTAAAGTTTATTTGTATAGCCCTTAATCACAAAGAGACTCAAAGGGCTGCACAGATCAAACACCATTGCAAACTATTATTACAGACTATGAACCTACACGAGGGCAAATGATACTCATATTATCAACATAAAATATAGATTATTTATATGTTATAGAGTATAAGTGTTTTAAGCTTAAATTTAAACATTTCCACTGAGGTTGCAGATCGAATCTCAAAGCAACGACACCCTACATAAAACCAACCAAAAGAAAAAAAACCTGTCAAGAGATAGCGTGACACTCGGGATAAATTACACGTTAATATTTTAGATAAAAACGCATTTTGTGGGAAATGTTATTCACCTAACATGGGCTACGTTAGCTGCAGCTAGCTTGACACAAACAGCGACACGAAAGTAAACAAATGTGTGCGCGCGCATGTCTAAAGTTCATACTTGAAATAAGATTACTCAACGTTAACATTATATTCAAATGAGTGGCTGTTATCTAAAATAGACGGTGCTATTGGCGCTATGTGTTATTACGTTATACTGTATATTTGTTTACCGATCGTCGATGGGAATCGGAAGGCATCAGTGACGCTGATAAATAAAAATTTTTTTTTTTCAAACTATGAAAACGTCACATCAAAAATCTGACATCATCCTGGAACGTGCATCATACGCAAAAAGCATAATTTAATGTTTTAAAAATAGTGAGTTGCGCTCACCTCTCCGCGTTTCTGCCGTCCAAGTACACGAAGTCTCCGGCATGCACGCAACGGGCACACGTCAACCTCCGCCGGGACGTGCTGCACAGCGGGCACCGCTCCACTGCCACGAAAAGCCCCTCGGCGTCATCCACGGACTCCACCATGACGCCGGCGGCCTGATGATGCGAGCGAGGGGGCGGCTGAGGAGGTCTGCCCGCCGGGCACGAGGCTGCTGGTTCTGCAGCGAGCAGCGGGAGCCCCGCTGAGGACGCCATGCTAGCGGGGCTAGCAGCTAACTGTTTTCTTTTGTTTATGTTTTTAAACCAATAAACGTCACAACTAGAACTTGACGTCGTCCATGATGAGGTCAGATGTTTTTTTTATGGGGGGCCCGTCAGGCGAAGGTGGTCGGTGGTACACTTCCGGCTTCTGGTTTGTTTGTGTCGTGACGTCAGCAATAAGGGGCGCGGCTTTAACGGCAACGTGCGGATATAAAAGGTTTTACCCTCCCATATGAATAAAAAACACTAGTCGGGATAGCATGTAACATTTTCAAATCACTAAACACTTAGTCTTTAAAGTCAAGGCGTTCATGATTAGGTCAGCTTTTTTTATGGGGGCGAGTCTAGGGAAGGTGGTCCCAGGTACGCTTCCGGTTTCTTGTTTGTTATTGTCATGACGTCACCTTTTAGGGGCGCGGCTTCAACAGCAAGGTGCTGATTTGGGGATTTTTCCACTCCAAAGAATAAACAAGATTTGCAAGTACAGTGGGACCTCGCTACTTCGCGGTTCCACGTTCGCGGGTTCAGAGATTCGCGGGTCTAAAAAATAATAATAATAAAATAAAATAATGAAATGAAATGATCTGCATTTATATAGCGCTTTTCAAGTCAATGACTTCCCAAAGCGCTTTACATTGTGCTTCACATTTCCCAATAGCGGCCGTGATCTGTGCAGCCATGTAAGGCGCTAACCTGCATATTGGGGGTATTGGGGGTTCAGTGTCTTACCCAAGGACACTTCGACATGTAACTCGGACAAGCCGGGATTCGAACTGGGATCCCTTGATCTCAAGACGAGCGCTCTACTAAAAATAAAAATAGGAAATTTGGCTTTGAAAGCCCTTAAATTTTTTTTTTTTTTTTTTTTTTCAAGCATTTTTGAAGGGGCGTCACTACTTCGCGGATTTTCACTTTTCGCAGGTGGTTTTGGTCCCCATTAACCGCGATAACCGAGGGATTACTGTACAGTAAATGGTCTGCATTTATGTAGCGCTTTAACCATTCTCTGAGGACCTCCAAAACGCCTTACAATGCACTTCACACTTTACACACACACGAGTAATTTGTCCAACTGTGATTGAGAGAAAATAGTTTTCACATATGGGTGGCAAAATCAAAAGGACGGCGGGCCAAATCAAATATTTGACTCCACTGAAAATGAAAGAAGCTGCAGATTGTAGTTGCTAATGTTGTGCCCGGCTAGCTGCCCTTGGATGTATGTCGAGCATTGATCTATCCATCTATCTATCTCCATCCATCCATCTACCCTGGTCATATCCCTTGAGAGGGGTCAACGACAGCAAGACAAACACACACACAAAAACTAAGAAAAGAAAAAATTAGCAAAAAACACACACAGTTTGAGGAGTCAGCGTCGTGTTAGTGAGGAAACTACTCCGTCTCTGTTGTGTTCAGAAATGGAAGATGATGTGGTGCCGAGCCAAAATGGAGCAGATCAACCAGGCGCTTGTCAACACACAAAACATTTTTGGGACCATGGCCAAACCAAATACCCAAACACCCAAACAGGTTAAGCGCCTCAGCACCCAAGTCGGTCATGCTTTCGTCCCTCTGGATGAAACGGGACACAAGAAAGTCAGGGTGACACAACACACTCTTCTGTTCAACAGCTGGGCCCGACAACTTTCACTGGTTTACCCCTGCCGCATCATGCAGGTGCCCTGCCCATCCCTCAGAATGCGTCCAAACATCCCACTATCCTTTCACAACACCTCTCCACTCGTTCCTACCACCAACAAGAGCTCAAGCTTCCACCATATTTAGACCCCTTTCCTGCAGTGCACTCATAACACCATCCATCCACGTCAATCGGGGCCTTCCTCTTGGTCTCCTTCCATTTACTTCTGCTCTGTAGATCCTCTTCAACATTCGCTCCTCATCCATCCTCTCCATGTGTCCAAACCAACATAGCACTCTTATCCACACGATTACTCAGTTCCACTACTACTCCAGTTCTGTCTCTCACAATTTCATTTCTCAATCCATCCAATCTTGTCACTCCTAACATACTCCTCAAACACTTCATCTCAAAAACATTTAATTTTCCTTCTCAAATCTGCGTTCAGGCTCCAAGTCTCTGCACTATAAGGGATTTTGTACAATCAGATACAAATTACATTTAATGCAAAAGATATTCACTGGCCGAGCTGTGGGCCAGGTCATTGCAACCTTGTGAAGAATGATGTTTACAGAAACAACGGGAACTGGGACAAGGGCTGATAAGATAATCAGCACATCCGACGACGGAGATGGGCCCTGATGACGGGGGATGGCAGGCGATGTTTGGAAAACAAAGCCCTGATGACGTGGAAACGCGCAGGGATGTTTTGACCATGACAGACATAGAGGAGCAGTGGAGCCCATGTGGGGGGCTTTTCCTGACGCGCCCATGGGAGGAGCAGACACGCCAGCTTGGGAGAAAGACGTGGGTCGAGAGAAGAGCTTCAGAAGATCGGAGAAGAACGAGAGGGACAATCGAGAGAAAAGGCTCGGCGAAGACGCGAGCGACAATAATTCGGCTAATTCGATGGAATTCATTTAGTTTATTGTTTAAGAAATTAAATCTGCCCCCGTGTGGAAATGCCGGACTCTTGTCCGTCTTTTCACAAAAAGAAACGAGCATGCATTGTTAGGTGAATGAAGCTTATGTTTGGTCAATGGAGTCAGATAACTCATTCGAACGATTTGATAAACGATACATTTTAATGGTTTATTTCCTAACAACCACACAACACAACGACACTTTGTACAGTCCTCTCTTAACATCCATACTCTTGTTACCTATCACTCTCCTCAGAGCACCCAAAACCTTGCTTCCTTGATTCAGTCTGTGCAATACCTCACATTCCATTCCACCAACTGCAGCCACATCACACCCCAAGTACCTAGAGCTTTCAACTTCTTCCAGCACCTGGCCATGCAACCTGATTTCCAAAGCCATGCCCACTCCATCACGTGAACACTTCATCACCTTACTCTTCCCAACATTCACACATAACTTACGCCTATCACACACCCTTCCAAACTCCATTACCAACCTTCTCAATGTTTTCAAACAACACCTGATTTACGCTTATGCTCGACATCTCATCTCATTAGCTGCACCGCTTATCCTCAGTAGGGTCGCGGGGGTGCTGGAGCCCATCCCAGCCATCATCGGGCAGTGGGCAGGGGACACCCTCAACTGGTTGCCAGCCAATCGCAGGGCACACAGGGACAGACAACTCGCTCGCTCATTCACACCTAGGGACAATTTGGACCGGCCAATTCACCTGAAATGCATGTTTTTGGAATGTGGGAGGAAACCGTAATGCCCGGAGGAAACCCACACAAGCACGGGGAGAACATACAAACTCCGCACAGGAAGTCCGGTAGCTGGATTTGAACCCACACAGGAGGTTCCCAAGACCTCAGAACTGTGCCGCACACGCGCTAACCACTGCGCCGCCGTGCTGCCCATGCTCGACATCACAGAGGCTAAATATGTGCTCAGTCAAAACCAAAAATAAAAGAAAAATGAAACTTAAATTGAGGAGATAGCTTTATTTAAATCAAATGGAATTCCAGGATGAACATGTAATAAAATACTTTAAAGAAAAACTTTAATAGTAGTATGGACAATATTTACAAGGTAGTCTTTGTAGACTGGCCTTAGTTGTAAGTTGTAAAAGTTCAATGACATTTAGCGCTGCGTGCTTGTTCAGGGCGGTGACTGGTCAGAGAGCAGCCACTGATTTTCTGGGCTGTTTTGATGTCCTTCTGTAAAGTTTAGTGCATTTCAGTTCGCCACTAGTGTTTTTTTTGTTCGACGAAAACCACTCCTGCAAAGTTTTTGGGTTTCATGAACATTTATTCAAATGTTTTGCTTACAAATTTCCTTTCCTATGGTGAACTTCTAAAACAAAGCCCTACAAACAACAAAATTGCAAAGTGAGTCACAAATGAGCCGGAATCGAGATCGTGGAGTCGTCACTGTTTGCGGAATCCTCTCAGGATGGGGTAGATGTTCTCGAAGGCTTCATATATCTCCCCTCGCTCTTTAGCGCCTGTGAAAGGAACAAAAATGTGATTGCTGGTTCCTCAAACGGAAAATTGATTATGACATCCTACCCGTCAGGACGACTTTCCCCGAGACGAAGATGAGCAGAACAATCCGAGGTTTCACCATCCGGTAGATCAAACCGGGAAACAACTCAGGTTCGTAACTGCATAGCAAAACATGAAGTTAGACCCTCACAACGCTAAAAAGAAAAAAATGTTTTTCCACTAAAGGATTTTATACATTTGACTATAAAGGATTTTATACAATTGACTCAGTCTAATGCAATGAAGATTTTCACTGAGTGAGCTTTAGTTCAATGTCCAAGGCCAGGGCAGGCTGTTCGAAATGCATAATATTTTGTATAGGAAATTTTGATAACAGGACAACAGGCGCTGTTTTGGGAAAACGAGACATCAAGGAGCTGTGGTATGAAATCGGAGGACGCAAAAAACGGCTTGGCACGCCCATGGGAGGAGCTGAGGCGCCATCTTGCGGGGAGATGTGGGCCAATAAGAGAAAGCTAAAGGACTTCAGAAGGGGGCTACACACACACTCCAACGTCACTTCTTCGGCCATCTCCTGAGTACACTTAGTTCTTCTGTTAGGAAAAATAAATCCGCCCCGTGTGAAAATGTCAGCTTTCCTGGTGATTTTTTTTCTCTCAAGACACGAGCGTGCATAATTGTTGGATATGTAGGTTGTGTTTGGTTAATGGAGTCAGATAACTTATTCGAACAATTTGGTAAACGGTAAATTTTGATAGTTAATTCCCAACACCACCGACGGGACGGTGCTTCAATGACAGTAACATAGACGAGATGGAAAGCTTCAACAGATACACGGGTAGCAGAGCTTTCAGCCGCTCTGCCCCTCAGCTCCGGAACTCATTGCAGCTTGACCTCCCAAATTCTGCCACCCTGTCCATCTTCAAATCCGGACTCAAAACTCACCTCTTCAGACTTGCCTTTTCTTGACCATCTGCCTCACATAGCGCCCCCTATGAACTCTACTGTGTTTTATTTGCTATTTATGACTTTGTTGTTGTACTCTTGCTTTATTGTTGTGTCCTACTATATGTACAGCGACCTTGGGTGTCCTGAAAGGTACTTCAAAGTGCAATGTATTTTTATTATTATTATCATTATAAGCGGCACGGAAACCTGGAACAAGGTCTCGCGCCGTTAGCTATGATAAGTCGAAAAGCAAGTATGCTAACATTTTTGGAACTTCAGCAGCGTCAAGGTTCGTGGAAACAAGATTTAGAACGACAGGGACGGTTGGAATATCTTAGCAGCAGTGTTCCCTCTAAGCTGCGCGCGTGCGCAATTGCGCACTGCTCGCACATGAAAATCAAGCCAGCGCACAAAAATGAGGGCTCAAAATTACTAATAAAGAAGCGACTCAAGTCAAAGTTACAGTGCATGAAGGTAAAAATACACGGGTTCCCCTGACGTTGTGTCCTAAATGCGGTATTTTGAAGTCGAGTCGAAGTAGAACGAAGTGGAGTAAAGTCAGTAGAGTTTGTCGAGAACCGGCTTCTTCGGCTCGGTTCACTAAAAGGAACCGGCTCTTTCGGGTCCTAACCGGCTCTTCGGGTTGTTTTTGCTTCTTTAATCCCAACATGACCAAATATTATGTACAATTATGCACAAAATGACTTAAAGGAAGGGAGGAATAGAACAAAAAAGAAAAAAAATACTAGAATGAAAAAGTAGTGAAAAGCTGAGAAAAAAAGAAACAAAAGGAAGAGAAAAAAAGAAGGAAAAAATTAGAAAAAAAGCCAGAAAAAAAGAAAAGAAAATAATGTAGGAAAAAAGTAAATAGAGAACAAAAAGAAAAAAGTAACAGCTCGGAAAAAATAAACACAATGAGATTTTTTATAAGGAATTTAAAAAGAAGTAGAAAAAAAAAACACGGAAAAAAGAAGAAAAAGTTTGTGTTGCATTCAAATAATTTCCAATTATATCAAGTGTATCTTGTTGCCAACATTGTACTTCCACTAAAAAACATAAATATATAAAATATACATGTATGGTGGCGCAAATACGTATTTAGGTAACTACTAACTGTGCAAGTTTTCCTACTTGAAAATCTTAGAATGTGGAGGACAAAAAAACGGAAAATCACATTGAGTTTTTTTTGCAAATCATGGTGGAAAATAAGTATTTGGTCAATAACAATACTTTGTTATGTACCGACTGTTGGCAATTAAGTAGATTTTAATAGGTATACACATATACAGTACACTTTAATTTTATAAACCCTGTTACCCCAGGGTACCTGTCTGATGCAGCAGGGGTAAACCAGTGAAAGCTGTCGGGCCATGCTGTTGAACCGACTTGGGTGCCGAGGTGCTTAACTTGTTTGGGTGTTCGGGCATTTGGGTTGGCCATGGTCCCATTTTTTGTGTTTTCTTTGGGTATTTTTTCCTTTTTTCTTCGTTTTTGTGTATGTGTTTGTCTTGCTGTCGGTCACGGAGTATAGTATTTACTAATGTGCCAAAAAAAAAGGGAATGAGGGTTGAGTCACGAAAAATTGGAACGCCCCAACTAGATTTAAATGGTGTGCTTTTTATAGCGCTTTTCAAATCAATGAAGACCTCCCAAAGACCTTCACAATGTGCTTCACGCTTACCCATGCACACACACACACTCACATCGATAGCAGCGTCAGCCATGCAAGGCAACTACCTGCTTATCGGGGACATTAGGGATTCAGTGTCTTGCCCAAGGACACTTTGACATATAACACGGAGGAGCCGAAAATCGAACCTGCGACCTCTTGATCCCAAGACGAGCGCTTTACCTCCTGAGCTACCAACTTGTGTCATTCGTGAACGAAACGTCTCTATGAGCCGGCTCCCGGAATTGAACGAAATGAGCCGGCTCTCCACCAATCAACAGCAGGTTCCCTCCGAGGCGCCTTTATTTCTTATGACTGGTCAATATGCACTTTATGGGGGATTCTGTGTTGGTGACTTTAAATTTGTTGAGCATAAAAGTTTAAAATTGTTTAGCATTATGTTTTCTGTGATTTATGGTGGTGTTGTGTTTATATAAATTTCTATCTATATATATCTCTATATATCTCTATATATCTATATATATATATATATGTATACACCGGAGTCATATCCCCCTAGTGGGAGGTGGCTAGAGTCAAGAACACATCCCTATATAAAAATATAAAGTCTATTATATTATTTTTTTCGTGTTTTATCTCTTTTTTTCGGCATGTTTCCTTCTTTTTAAGTCACCCCGTGCATAATTGTACATGATAATTGAGAATGTAGGGATAAAAGCAGCAAAAACGACCTAAAGAGTTCATTTTGATGAGCCGAGCCGAAAAAAACATTCATCTAAAAATAGTCGGAATTCCTTCTTCAAGTAAACCCGGTCAAAGACGTCACTGCGGTGTTTCGTATTTGCTCAGAGAATTTCAAATTATTCGACATAAAACTTATTTTTAAAGTAACGATAATAGTTACTTTCCCTGGTAACTAGTTACTTTTACTATAGAGTAATTCAGTTACTTTTTAGAAGAAGTAGTCATCGGACAGGCACCACCAGGCTGTACTTGCCTAAGACACACCAAAGGATATGGGCCCCCTACCACCCTAGTGGTCAAGGGATACAAACAAAGTGAGTAGCTATCACATCACGCCGATTTTGGCTAACCTGCATTGGCTCCCTGTTAGCCTAAGATGTGATTTCAAGGTTCTGTTGGTATTATAAAAAATCATGCATGGACTTGCTCCCTCATATCCTTCAGATTTAAGTCACACCTATTTTCCTGTTAGGAGCCTTCGCTCGGAAAATGCTGGTCTACTAATGATCCCAAGAGCCAAGAAGAAATCGGCAGGTTCGAGAGCGTTCTCCATTCGGGCCCTGGTGCTGTGTAATGCTCTTCCCTCTGAGATCTGTTCTGCAACCTCAGTGGAACTGTTTAAATCTAGGCTTAAAACACACTTCTATTCAAGAGCTTATATTTCATGTTGACAATATCTGTGCATTAGTTGTTATTACAACATCCATTGCAGCCTGGTCATCCTGGAAGGGGGAAGACCCCATGGGTGGTCCCTTCAAGATTTCTACATTTTCCTCATGTTGAGTTTTTTGAGTTTTTCCCTGCCCTCAGGCAGGTTTTAGATCAGGGGATGGTGTAATAGATTTCTTCGTTTTCCTCATGTTGAGGTTTTTGAGTTTTTCCTTGTCCTCATGTCGGTTTTAGATCAGTGGATGGTGTCAGAATAGTCTGTAGTTTGCAAAAATCTGTGGTCTGTGCATCCCTTTTATACTCCTTGTGATTAAGGGCAAGACAAATAAACATGACTCGACGATGACTAAGTACTTCTTTAAAGTAACTCGCCCGACACTGCTTGTGATCGAGAGCTATACAAATAAACATGAGTGGACGGTGGTGACCTGCTAAACTGCTGGTGGGTCAGGACCAAGCCCTCCAGCCGGATGGGGAAGCAGACGTCACAGCTGGCGACCATGTTCTGGATCTTGAAGTCCAAGAAGCGAGCGGAAAATCCCAACTTCTGCATCACGCGGGCGTACTTCCTAGCCGCCAGTCGGGACTGCTCCTCACTGCGTTTGCTCACACCGGACCGGCATCAGAAAGTAGAAACGGAGAAGGCCTCACCTTGGAGGACAGTACCAACCTCTTGGCTCCGGTGCAGACCATCTTGCCGGAACTGAAGATCAGCGCCGTGGTTCTGGGCTCGCGGATCCTCATGATGACCGCGGCGAAGCGCTAGGGATAACAAAATGTGTTCCAGATGTTGCATGGATAAACAAGTTCAGCTACCTATTTTTTTGGAACGCTTTTTATTGAACATAGGTAGATAGATAGATACTTTATTCATCCCCGTAGGGAAATTCACACTTCCAGCAGTCTACCCCGTTGTTTGTTAACAGATGAACATTGTCCCTAGGGGTGCTTGTTGCGGAGCGGATGACGTCACGCCAGTCCAAAAGTTCGACATCCCTGCGGCAGATGGAAAACTTTTCTTTGTGAAAATCCAGGGATACACCACCTCGTGTTAGCAAGTCCGCCTCCTCTCCGATTCCCCCCGGCTTTCGTGTCTCTGTTTAGCGGCGTTGAAGCCGGATAGCTCCGGGTAGCTCCGGGTGGCTACACGTTAGCGTCCGGAATGCTAAACGTGAGCCACGTTTCCGCAAAACACAGCAACTGCGCTCCCTGTGCGCTTCGATGTTTTCCACCAGCACTCGATGATCTTATTTGGTCGTGAGTTCGCATTTACCATGATTACGGATGGTACCGAAGACTTATAACGCCGCTAGCCGCTTCGCTAGCTCCGGCTCTTCTTCCACGATAGGCCCCTTCATCACGCCGGCACGAGAATTCCACGCATCGGCCCGGTATTGCAGTACCTCCGGGAACGGTGCATTCGCAATGATCGCAGCAAGGCTTTAGGGCTAGGACCTTAGCTTGGCCTTTTGGCTGAGAGTAAGTGTCCCGGCTCCTAGGCTTTGTAGCGTATTATGAACTGACCGATAACGGATAATGGATAATGAATAACGAAGATAGATCAATAACCCTTAAAAACCCCCAAAACCCCCGGCACGAGAATTCTTCAGGGCAAGGAGTTGAAATTCCTTGAATACACGCATTTTTGTGCGCTAAAACCCATGTCCCATAGGATAGAAGTAATCCATAGTGTAGTTGTCAAAACGGGAAGAAAAAACACCGAAGATAGGAGCAGACAATAAAACAATAGGGCAGCTGCTGGAAAAGGCAGCCGCTCGTGGCAGCGCCGCTTTGATGTAATTTGATGCATTGTATTATTACAAACCAGGGGAGATTTTATTCTTGAGGTACCTTAGGATTGTACTCTGCGTTTCTGGCTTGAAGAGCAATGAACTTGAGATCCAAGGGACAGCCCAGGTTCACCGTGGAGACGATATTCCTGCAGACGAACACACAAGAAGAACAACCTTGACGCAATCTCATACAGGTTCGAGATAACTTGTTTAAGGAATTGTGTGCTCGAGGGGTTAGAATAACTGCAACTGCGGGACAATCCCCGAACTCTCCGTAATGGGGGTCATGGGCGTCATAGGAGTCATGGGCGTCATGGGGCAGAAGACTGAACTGCTGTTGGCCAACTGTGAGGATGAAGAAGGACCATCTTCACAGTTTTCACCTCCTTGGCTGGGTGCTAGGACAACATCTTTGCCGCTACCTGTTAAACAAGCGCATCTTAAGCATCAAAGTCATCAAATAATAATTGAAAAATGATTTGGCCCCTTGAATTTTGTAACCTTTTACCGCATTTCAGACTTCAAACATCAAGATAGAAAACTGTAGTTTATTGTGAAGCATCAGCAATGAGTGGGACACAATCATGAAGTGGAACACAGTTTATTGGATATTTTAAACTTTTTTAACAAATAAAAAACAAAAAGGTTGGTGTGCAAAATGATTCAGCCTCATTGAGTGAATACTTTGTAGCGCCGCCTTTTGCTGCAATTACAGCTGCAAGTCGCTTGGGGTATGTCTCAATCAGTTTTGCATATCAAGAAACTGATATTTTGGCCCATTCCTCCTTGCAAAACAGCTCAAGCTCGGTGAAGTTGGATGGAAAGCGTTTGTGTACAGCAATTTTCAGTTCTTTCCACAGATTCTCAATCGGATTGAGGTCTGGATTTTGACTTGGCCATTCTAACACCTTGATATGTTTTTTGGTGAAACATTCCATTGTAGCTTTTGCTTTATGTTTTGGGTCATTGTCTTGTTGGAAGAGAAATCTCCGTCCCAGTTTCAGGTCTTTTGCTGACTCCATCAGGTTTTCTTCCAGAATTGTCTGTATTTGGCTCCATCCATCTCCCCATCAATTTCAACCATCTTCCCTGTCCCTGCAGACGAAAAGCAGGCCCAAACCATGATGCTGCCACCACCATGTTTGACTGTGGTGATGGTGTGTTGAGGGTGAGAAGCTGTGCTGCTTTTACGCCAAACATAACGTCTTGCATTATTGCCAAAAAGTTCAATTTTCGTCTCATCTGACCAGAGCACCATCTTCCACATGTTTGGTGTGTCTCCCAGGTGGTTTGTGGCAAACTTTAAACGACACTTTTAATGGATATCTTTAAGAAATGGCTTCCTTCTTGTCCCTCTTCCATAAAGGCCAGATTTGTGCAGTATACGACTGATTGTTGTCCTATGGACAGATTCTCCCACCTCAGCTGTAGACCTCTGCAGTTCATCCAGAGTGATCATGGGCCTCTTGACTGCATCTCGGATCAGTTTCTTTCTTGTATGAGTTGAAAGTTGAGGGGGACGGCCAATCTTGGTAGATTTGCAGTGGTCTGATACTCCTTCCATTTCAACATTATTGCTTGCACAGTGCTTCTTGGGATGTTTAAAGCTTGGGGAATCTTTTGTATCCAATCCAGCTTTAAACTTCTCCACAACAGTATCTCGGACCTGCCTGATGTGTTCCTTGTTCTTCATGATACTCTGCGCGTTAAACAGACCTCTGAGACTATCACAGTGCAGGTGCATTTATACAGAGACTTGATTACACACAGGTGGATTCCATTTATCATCCTTAGTCATTTAGATCAACATTGAATCATTCAGAGATACTTACGGAACGTCTGGACCAGTGTTCCCTCTAAGCTGCGCGCGTGCGCAATTGCTCGCACATTCTCAGCGCACAAGAAAATCTAGCCAGCGCACAAAAATGAGGGCTCAAAATTACTAATTAAGAAGCGACTTAAGTCAAAGTTACAGAGCATGAAGGTAAAAATACACGGGTTCCCCTGACGTTGTGTCCTAAATGCGGTATTTTGAAGTCGAGTCGAAGTTGAGTAAAGTTTGTAGAGTTTGTCGAGAACCGGCTACTTCGGCTCGGCTCACTAAAAGGAACCGGCTCTTTCGGGTCCTAAATGGCTCTTCGGATTGTTTTTGCTTCTTTAATCCCAACATGACCAAATATTAAGTAAAATGATGCACAAAATGACTTAAAAGAATGGGGGAATAGAACAAAAAAGAAAAACATACCAAAATGAAAAAGTAGTAAAAAGCTGAGAAAAAAAAGAAACAAAAGGAAGAGAGAAAAACAAGGAAAAATTTTAGAAAAAAGCCAGAAAAAAAGATAAGAAAGAAATGTAGGAAAAAAGTTACTAGAGAACAAAAAGAAAAAAAGTAACAGCTCGGAAAAAATAAACAGAGATTTTTTTAAAGGAATTTAAAAAAAAGTAGAAAAAAAACACGGAAAAAAGAAGAAAAAGTTTGTGTTGCATTCAAATAATTTCCAATTATATAAAGTGAATCTTGTTGCCAACATTGTACTTCCACTAGAAAAAGGGGATTAAGTACAGTTCTGTATCTTACGACCGACGAAATAAGCCCCCAAAAATGTTAATATTATGCGACAAAATATATCAGGAAATAAAAACAAATGGATATTTTGTGAAAGAATCGTAAGAACAAATGACGTTTGTAGGCCTTACAACCTTTGCAATAGTACATGAGTCAATTCCTTCAAAAAAGAAAAATGATTTTGCATTGCCGGAAACTCAGCAAAATGCAACTTGATGTCAAGTTTTGGACATGTTTGATCATAAATTATCTTGCCACACTTGGGATTGCTGTTGCTCACTGTTGTTTCAAGCGTTGCTCACCGACTTTGTGTGAACGCTCAGACCCCTGGAAAATTACAGGGAACATTGGTCTGGACAGAGTTTGCTGCACTGAAAGTAAAGGGGCTGAATAACTTTGCACGCCCACTTTTTTGTTTTTATTTGTTAAAAAAAAAGTTTAAAATATCCAATAAAGTGTGTTCCACTTCATGATTGTGTCCCACCTATTGTTGAGGCTTCACAAGATATTACAGTTTTATATCTTTATGTTTTACCAAGTACTACACCTATAGTACATGTTGTCCTAAGTAGTAAGACAATTAAGGACACTAATAAAATAACTGTTACCTAATCAATCACTACTATTTGGATGAGAAGTCGTTACCTTCCTCCTCAGGTGTGTTGGCAGTGAGCTCTTCAGGCAGGAAGCTGAGGTCCAGGTCATCCACCAGCTCGCTGTTGGACTTTGGGGAACTCGGAGGTGGGTCGGCGATCCTTGAAAGGTCCCCGTCCTCCCCGGTAATGAAGCCCGAGTCCTGCCAGGTAGAAAGTCAAGTCAAGTCATTTTTATTTATATAGCCCTTAATCACAAAGAGTCTCAAAGGGCTGCACAGGTTATTTCACAGACTATTATGACACCATCCCCTGATCTGGAACCAACATGAGGGCAAGGAAAAACTCAAAACCTCAACATGAGGAAAATGAAGAAACCTTGAAAAAAAAAAGAAAGGACTTCATACTGATCAGGTATATTGATGAGTAATAGCTATAATATTGTACATGGGTGGTTTGAGTTAACATGTTACGTAGTGATCTCCCCCAAATGTTTCAGGGTCTGAAGGGCTTCTCGAAGTATGTTGGAGAAATATAGGTTAGAGAATTAATTAATTCTTCTCGTATGCGTTCAAAGAAATGCAGGAATGCAGATGACGTCAGAGGGAGTTTCTTGCTTTATTGTTGCATCTTCAGCGTCACAAGAGAACTCAGAAATCTTTTGACATAACAGAGCTTTTATAGCTTCAAGGGAGTAAAACTGAAAGGGGGGTTCAGCCCCGCGAGAGGGCTTACGTAACTTCTTGGGAAATGTTTTTCCCTCAGTTTTCTCAGAAACGCTTCCCTTAAGAAAGGTGTTTCGTATTTTTCTTCGGAAATGTTTTCGCCTCAGTTTTCTCAGAAAGTCCTGGCAGGTCAAATGCTTCCCTTAAGGAGGATTGTTTGTACTTAATTCGTCTGCCAAAACCTTTCCCGAAAGTCTGATGTCAGCACGTCTCTTTTCCACAACAAGTACCTGATAAGTGGAGTTTAGTATTGTTAGATTGTTTAGGTCACTTAGTATGTTGTCACTATAACACGAGTTTCCAGCTATAAGTCATCACTTCAATTATTCATTTTAGTTGTTATAAAGGCACCTATGTTCATCCACATATTTTGAGTGAAGTATTAACTTGCTGCATCCTTTCATATCAGTACTTAACCAGCAGTGGTCTTACAATGAGTCGACCCTCATCTTATACAACCTTCAAAATCCTGCTGTGTGCAGTTTGAACAAAATACTTCTCTTTATCTTGTAATGTGAGTTTCTCACAAGCTTTATTGGAAGAGAGAGAAAGGGTTGCACCCACGATCCGATGATCGCTGGGTGCGGGAAGCAGGTCGCTCTGAACGAGCGATGGCGGGAAGGGAAAACGGGTCAGTAGCCGGGACAGGAGAGGTCAGGATCGGAAACAAGCCGTAAGCCAGGGGGGGAAGAGTAGACGTGGTTAGGATCAACAACGGGTCGAAGCCAGACGGGAGCAAAAAACAGGTGGGAGTCAGGGTCGAAAAAGGTTTGCCTAGTGTTAACTGAGGTTTGCAGACGGACTGACCACAGGGGGCGGATAAGAGTGGGTTTGAATAGGGACAGAGAGCCAATCAGAGTCCGAGGCAGTTGGCGCCAAAGAAGCGGGCACAGGTGATGCACATCAGTAATCATGACATTTGCACAATTTCAGTTATTGTTATGTTGACTATGTTTTGTCTATATGTTCCCACGCAATAGCCATTGCAGCCCGATTGTCTTGGAAGAGCCGTCCTTTCTCAAGGTTTCCCATTTTTCCCAGTTTTTTTAATTCATATTTTGTTGGATTTTTCCCGATTTTTAGTCACAGGTAACCAAACCCCTCAATTCCAACCCCTATTGCCAAGCAGGGAGGCACTGGGTACCAATGTTGTGAGTCTTGGGTCTGACTCGTCTGAATCCTAAGGCACACTAATATTGGTTCCCATACTGGGTTTTTAGGAAATGTTCCTTGCTCTTGTCTCGATTTGAAATCTGAGAATGTTGCAAGCATAATTGTTGGTTGGTGCAGCTCTTTGAGACTCTCTGTAATTAAAGTCTATAAAAGTGAATGTGACTTGAGTTTTTGCTGTTTGCGGCAAAGGGGGTTTACCCACCCGGCAGCACGAGACTTTTGGATGTTCGATTTAGGGCCCATTTGCACCTGGTCTGTTTAAGATTTGATTTACACCAAAAATAGACGTCTAAAATCAAAACTGAAAATATTCTCATAAGGCAAGGGGTGGGCATTTTTTTAGGGGGCCACATGAGAAACTGAAAATACTGTGGAGGGCCAAACCAAAAACGCTGACCTCCATCCTGCATAATATTAGTTGTATTTCTTTATAAAAAAAAACACATTGATACGGCTGGTAAGAGTATACTGTATATTTATTGAAGTAATGAAAAACGGAAGGGATCTTACAAAAATGTATTTTGTTATTATTATTACTACATTTTTCTAAACAGTAAAGTGTCAGGAACCAGACCCAATCGCGTGACGTTCTCACACAAGCCTTTTATTTTACAGGAAATGGGGAGTCATGCACGTTAGGCAGCAGTCTGGCGTGAAAATGATCGGAAGCCAGAGGCCGACGAGATCGATACTAATTGCCCGAGTAGATATCGGACAGACGGGGTCGATACCGGACAGGACGGACAGACAGGATTGATGATGAAACAGGATATCGAAAATAAACAGGACAAACAAGACTGGAACAAAAACTGGAGAGAATAATTAACAGGACAAAAATAGACGGGAACGAAACTGGAAGCCGATATTAAACAGGACAACAATAAACGGTAACTATACCGGAAAGCGAATGCCAACAGGAAACAGGACCGAGTCAAAACCCACGTTTTGCGGGGCAGAGGTTTGTTGACGGACTGACAAACAGAGAGTGAGAGCACTGAGCCAAAATAGACGGAAAGCCAATCAGTTGATGAGGCGCAGCTTGCGCCACACGGGCAGGGCCAAGTGGGCGCCATGGCAACCGTGACATAAACAAAATGTTAAGGCTTTTGACATTTTAACTTATGTTAGTGATCTTATAGGGCAGCACGGCAGCGCAATGGTTAGTGCGTGGGCACAGTTCTGAGATCATGAGATTGAACCTCTTGTGTGGAGTTTGCATGTTCTCCCCGTGCTTGCGTGGGTTTCCTCCGGGCACTCCGGTTTCCTCCCACATTCCAAAAACATGCATGTCGGGTTAATTGGCCGGACCAAATTGTCCCTAGGTGGGAATGAGCGAGCGAATTGTCTGCCCCTGTGTGCCCTGCGACTGGCTAGCAATCAGTTCAGGGTGTCCCCTGCCCACTGCCCGAAGATAGCTGGGATAGGCTCCAGCACCCCCGCGACCCTACTGGGGATACGCAGTTCAGATAATGGATGAATAGTGATCTTATATAGCCATATTTACTCCATAATAATGGTGGACAGAATGTGAAAGATTTTACCATTCTTAACATATAGAAGTGATCTTATTCAGTCACATTGTTGTACTCCAAATTATTAAAGTCATGGATTGCCTGGTAGGACTATCCAATTTCTCGTATCACATTTGCTTGAAAAATACAATTTTTAAGCATTTTTCAAGGTGAACATTCATCTCATTAGCTGCACCGCTTATCCTCAGTAGGGTCGCGAGGGTGCTGGAGCCCATCCCAGCAATCATCGGGCAGTGGGCAGGGGACACCCTCAACTGGTTGCCAGCCAATCGCAGGGCACACAGGGACAGACAACTCACTCGTTCAGTCACACCTACGGACAATTTGGACCGGCCAATTCACCTGAAATGCATGTCTTTGGAATGTGGGAGTAAACCGGAGTGCCCGAAGGAATCCCACGCAAGCACGGGGAGAACATACAAACTCCGCACAGTAAGTCCGGTAGCTGAATTTGAACCCACACAGGAGGTTCCCAAGACCTTAGAACTGTGCCGCCCAGGTGAACATTCAGTCATGCAAAAAATAAATGACAAAAATGAATACTATTTTTCATAGGAACAATGTAATGCATTCATAAATAAACATTTAGTTATGTACACGTCCATTTAATGTTTTGTTTGTCTATAAATAGATCATTTCACAAACTTTATTTTGAAACACTAAATTCAACGTCATGTAGTCCATCCCTTTTTCAAGCACTCAATTTAATAATATGCGTTGAAAAACTCAAAATTTAATGCAGGTATACAAGAAGTGTTTTTTGCTCACCAGGTAGAGCATTCAACCTGAGGTAGCAGGTTTGATTCCCGGCCCCTCAGGGTTAAATGTGTCCTTGGGTAAGACACTGAACCCCTAATGCCTCCCAATAAGCAAGTAGGCCTGTGTGTGAATGGGTAAGTGTGAAGCGCATTGTAAAGCGCTATGGGAGGTCTCCAGTGACTATAAATGCGTTATATAAAATTTACCAAAACCGACCTCTAAATTTGTGCTATTTTTAGCTCATTCAACTTGGTCCAAACATCTAAAAGTAGTCAATATCGCATTTACAACAATCTCAAATTTAGTCCCCTTAAAAATGATCTTTTCAACATTCAATTTTGAACCGAACGAAGACGTCTTTTTAACAACCATTTTATCCCGGTCGGGCCGTAATTTTCTCAGATTAAGTTTCCAATAAATCCATTAAATCAGCGACTTGTGGATCACTCACGTTTGCAATGGAGTCATCAAAATAACGCTCCAGTGCCGACTCATCCATGACTGCAGTTTTCCCTTTTAAGACTTTCGAAAGACTTCCTAGGTGTCTGCAGAGTACTCAGACTTGGAGGAAGAAAGCCAAGTCCAGCTGCATTCAATCTGATCATGATCAACACACATAACTTGCAGGTGGCAGTAAAGAGACCAAAAAGCAGAATTGACTTATTAAATAGAGACATTTTGTTTTTGAGGTTTAGTGCAAAGCAGTGACATTGCTTGAAATCGGGTGATTTTATCAGGGTTGGGTAGGGTTACTTTAACTTGTTTACTTTCAATTACCTTTGGATGACTCCAATACCAAATATGCTAATTAGAGACAAAAGAAACTAAATAGGAATAAAATGATGACTCACAACACGCGGTAAGCTTTCTCTCCTGGCTTTGATCTCTTTGATCTCCGGCAAAACGAACATCAAATGCGACAGACACAAAATGAACATAAATCACAACAGCTTGCCAACATTCTTTTTGCCGTTCCATGTATTCCGTTACTCCCCAAGCCTGCACAAAATTTAGTCATTTTATTCATATTTCGTTTCTTTTGTCTTAGCATATTTGGTATTGGAGTAATCTAAAAGTAATTGAAAGTAATCCAGTTAAAGTAACCCTACCCAACCCTGGATTTTATGGAAGGTTGCTCTCAAAGTCCTTGTCACTTAACTCATGTTTTGGTCATGTCCTAAACTGATTGAATATTGGAGATTGTTTTTTGGGGTGCATCTCCGATATTTTAGGATAACATATCAATCCACGGCCATCTTTAGCAGGTTCCCTGATGATCTTTCGACAACTGTTATCCAGGATAACGTTTTAGCCTTGGCTTTCTTGATAGCCTGTAGTCAAGTCAAGTCATGTTTATTTGTAACGCCGTTAATCACAAGGAGTCTCATAGGGCTGCACAGACCACAGATTATTATGACACCATCCCCTGATCTAACACTTACATGAGGGCAAGGGAAAACTTAAAAACCTCAGGTCAAGTCAAGCTATGTTTATTTGTGACGCCCTTAATCAAAAGGAGTCTCATGGGGCTGCACAGACCACAGATTATTGCAAAGCACAGACTACTATGACACCATCCCCTGATCTAAAACCTACATGAGGGAAAGGGAAAAACTCAAAATTCTCAACATAAGGAAAATGAAGAAACCTTGAGAAGGGACCACACATGATATCATCCGCCTTCCAGGATGACCAAGCCAAAATGGAGATCGCAATAACAAATAATACACAGATATTGTCAACATAAGATATAGGTTATTCATATGCTATAGAATAGAGGTGTGTTTTAAGCTTAGATTTAAACATTTCCACTGAGGTTGCAGATCGAATCTCAGGGGGAAGAGCATTCCACAGTACCAGGGCCCGAATGGAGAAGGCTCTTGAACCTGCGGATTTCTTCTTGGCTCTTGGGATCACTAGCATTTTCAGAGCGAAGGCTCCGGACCGAAACAGGGGGAAATTAAATCTGAAAGATATGAGGGGGCAAGGCCACGCATGATTTTGTATAATACCAACAGAACCTTAAAATCACATCTTGGGCTAACAGGGAGCCAATGCATGTTAGTTAAAATCGGGGTCAGGTGATCAAACTTTCTTGTCTTAGTTAAAAGCCTTGCTGCAGCATTTTGTACCAGCGAAAGGCTCTTGATGTTGGACTTCGGGGGACCGGAGAGTAGGGCATTACAGTCATCGAGACAGGAGGTAACAAACACAAACGCGAGTAGGAGGATACAGCTTTTGTGGAATGGCTGCATTTTTTTATATTTTGCTCAAATTGGAAAAAAAAATCAGAGGATGTGTCAGTAAATTCTGAGATGTGATGCGGCACAGTTCTGAGGTCGTGAGATCAAACCTTCCTGTGTGGAGTTTGCATGTTCTCCCCGTGCTTGTGTGAGTTTCCTCTGGGCACTCCGGTTTTCTCCCACATTCCAACATGCATGTCAGTTTGATTGGCCGGTCGAAATTGTCCCTAGGTGTGAATGAGCGAGTGAGTCGTCAGTCTCTGTGATTGACTGGCATGCAGTTCAGGGTGTCCCCTGCTTGAAGATAGCTTGAATGGGCTCCAGCACCACCACGACCCTACTGAGGATAAACGGTCCAGATAATGGAAACCATAATGAGGATTAAAATAAATGACTTGCCATATTTCAGTCGTAATGAATCCAGAATGTGTAGCATCTTTCATTGCATCGCAGAAAATCAAGAACTACCACAACGTTCAAATTTTCGGAGAGTCTTATAGTTCCCCTCGTCCTCCTAAAAAAGGAAAATCCCTCCAATTTTTACCACTTTGGTCTTTAGAAACAACCTTTATTTTTATAATAAAAAGAGAAAAGAACAGTGTATACAATATAAAACATGGATTTAAAAAAATCAGTTTTACAGAACAATGTAAACATACCAAAAGGTAATATCAACTATAGATGTATTGCAGCAACACCGGAAAATTATAAATTAAATATAAACCGAAAAGGTTGGGTAAGTACCAATATTAGGGATTAGTATTTATATTCACGTCGGGAAGTAGAAATTAGAATAGAAAAATGCCATTTATTCTGCGTCATCGTAGATAAAAACACCATTAGGTTTTCCAACGGGAGGAAGATAAAGTAGGATCCTTCCAGACCGCAAATAATTGCCATTTTACCGAAAACACATGTCAAAATACCCACATTAGAACCTGGACCTTTTAAACCAACACACACACAAACCGAAAACAAAAAGATCCTGGGAATGATACAAAATAAATGTACAGGAAAGAGGAAGTGAGCCAAGCTGAAAAACATCCGTCAGTATTGGTCATTGAGCGATGATATCGGCGCCAGAATTGGCGATCTATGAAGGATCTCCTTTTTATCAGGTTAAGGGACGTCATTCTAGAGCCTGCTAAATCAAGTCTTACATTGGTGTAATAGCTGAAGAGTATGAAAAGTATAAAGTACATGTGCACGTGTGCAACCTGCATGCATTCATATGGCATATGCGTCAAGAGACTGAAGCGTAATGCTAAGTGGGGCGTCATGCTAACATTTTTCCAGGAACCAACATTACCGGAAAACATGTTAGCATCCTGGCAAGCAATCCAATAAGCAATTTGACAACTTAAAATAGCAGCATCCATGCTAACGCCAGGAAGAACATGACATGCTAGCAAGGTAGCATCCTGGCTAACTGTCACCCAGGAAATATGTGGCATGCTAACATAGTAGCAAAGTGAGATTTTAACATGGCATTGATCCTGCTAACTGCCAGGAAAAACTGTACATTCGCATATGGTAGCTTTCAAGGTAAATGTCCTATGACAGAAAACAAAAGACTATTTATCGTTGCATGGATGCGCTTCACTGCCAGAAAAAGATGTGGCATGCTAACTTTAATGTTAGCATCCTGACTAAATCTTCTGCTAGGAAAGAATGTGATAATTTAACATTGCATGGATGTTATTAACAGACGGGAAAAACACATAACATCCAGGCTAAATGTCTCCTGCCAGGAAATTATGACAATTGAACAAAACATGAATTCTGCCAACTGCCGAGAAAAATATCACATGCTAACATGGTAGCATCCAGGCTAAAAGTCCATCGACAAAACAATGTGACATGGTGAGATGTCATCATTTACGCCAAACCTCTTCTGCCCGGAAACATTTTGATGATTTTACATAGCATGGATGCTGCTAACCGCTGGTGAAAAAAAATGACCTGCTAACATGGTAGCATCCAACCTAAACGTCTTCTCCCAGAAAGCAATGCGACAATTTAACAAAGCAACATCTGCTAACATGGAAGCATCCTGGCCAAGTGTCTTCTGCTGGGAAACGTGACAATTTAACATAGCATGGATGCCGCTTACTGCCAGGAGAAATATGACATGCTAACATGGTAGCTAGCATCCAGGCTGAATGTCTTCTACCCAAACAATGCAACTTGGAAACCTGATAGCATCCTGGCCAAACGTCTTCTGCGAAAAAACAATGTGACGTGCTAAGATTGTAGCATTCGGGGTAGCAATGGACCGTCTTCTGCCTAGAAAAGCAACGTGACTGCTAAACCTACAGTCTAAAGTGCTAGCCTCCATGCTAACAGCAGCATGCTTTCTTGCAAGCATTCCTGAAGAACCTTAAGATCAAGTCATGCGACTTGTGTTCCAAGTTCGGAGGTCACGCGTCAAGCATCACCCTTCTTTTTAAGAGTTAGAGAAAAGGGAGTGATTGATAAGATTCCATAACATTTTGTTCAAAGTGCTGTCGACACGGTCGACAGAAGTCTCTCCCGAAAATAGGAAGTGAGGCGAGGGAGTGATGGAGTAAGGATCCTAAGTGGGCGGTAGGTGTCCAAGCTTCTTATTAACGGCCTGCAGAAGCAGCATGGAGTATTCCTCCAGGAGTGCGGCCGTCCGTTCCTTGTCCAGCGCCCCCTTGAGGTCACCATCGGCACTGTGGCCTTGTGGTAACGGAAGAGACAGGAGTTCCGCCTTCATGGCCTGGAGGCCTTCGGACAGGACGGCAGCCATTTGGATGTGCTCAGGGTTGCTGTCTTCCGTGCAAGCGCCGCTCACCTGTGAAGGGAAAAGAGGCGATGTTTTTGCAGGACTCAAGAGGATGAGGGAAATTATTTCAGGTGAGGTCGTGTGCTTGCCTTTCTGTAGAGGTGGGTGGCTTGTTTGAAGGAGGTCAGCATCTGATTGGTCAACGCTCGGCAGGAGTCAACGCTGGCAGGCGGCTCTGTGACAATTAGACAAATCTTGAAAGTCCTGTGACACCACCGATTAGGGATTCACTAATTACTACAGAGTTCGTACGCCTTTTTCGTGGCCAAATTCAAGCACTTCGAAAGACTCTCAAAGCCATTTTTTCCAGTACCATTAAAAGACACGATTCGGTGTGAATCGTTAATTCTGCAGAGCCACAGATATATCTGCATTTTTCATATAACATTTTTAATCTTGCATGTGCATTTGTCAAGACATATGATTTTAACATATTGAGTAAATCGTGAAAAAAATCAGTTTTGAGGACAAATATGTACTTTACATTTTCAGTTGCAGGAAGTTCTTCCCATTCCAATTGACCACTGGGAAACACTACCTACATTTTTTTTGCATGGCCCATACTAAATGTCCATAAATGATGTGTACCTGTAGGGGGCCATAAAGTTTCATAGGTCAATGCCGTACAAACTAATGCCAGTTGCCGTTATTCATGTGAGAAGAAATGCAATGGCAAAGCGCAGCCACCAGAGAGCATTGTCATTTTTAAGCAGACATGTTGTAAAACTTGGCAACAATCTCACAGGGATGTGATTGACGTGAGGAGAAAAAGTCCGGGGGGGTCCAGGGCGTAGCCCGGTGGGGTGGGAGGGCGAACCCCGCCGAAGCTCCAGGGTTTTAAGCAATTTACTTGTCCAAAACCATGCTTAAATTAATCATTTAAGTAACATCTTTAAAAGATTTAAATAACAAAATAATTTGCCCACATAACTGATTTTTTTGTAAATACTGCAAGGTCAGTTCAAATGCAGCTTGTGCAACGATGCGGCCAATTTATGCAATTTTTCTAACGGCCGCCAGGGTGCGCCAGAGCAATAAAGGTAAGAGTGAGACAGTCGGATTTTTAATTTGTTTGCTACTCAAGTGAAAAAGTGAAAGAGAAAAAGTCGGAATTCCGACTGTAGTCCGAAAAATCACATCCATGATTTCAAGAATTTACAAACACTTCAACCAAAATTCAAGCATTTTCCTGGCGTTGAAAGCACAGCATTGAAATTCAAGCATTTAAGGATTTCAAGCACCCTTATAAACCCGGAGAAGAATTCCTGATATAATATCATTAATTATTATTTCATTTTGAATAATTTCATAATGTTCCTTTGTTTTTGTCAACTTTATACCACACTTGGGGTGCCGTTATGTACCCCAAAAGTTATACGGACCCCCATTGAAGAACCGCCACTTTATAAGATAAATCTATTGCAACCCATTTGTGCCATTTTTCTATTTAAGTGGACTGCATGTGCATGGTGAGGACAGATAAAAGGGGTTAGGGGACAGCGTCTCACCGGCTGGTGACAGACAGGAAGAGGAGGGATGATGAAGGCGAGCCCAGACGGAAAGATGACAGGATGTAGAGATGAAGAAGACAAGATGCCAAACCTGCGTCCTCCTGAGGCTCGGGGGCGGGCGGGGGTCCGGCGGTCCTGATGGCTGTGATGGAGGGTTTGTCAGGCAGGAGGAAGCGGGTGAGCGGGGCAGCTTGGTTGCCCTGGGAACCGGATGAGGAGGCGGCAACTGGAGGTGCTTGAACAGCCCCGACCCCCACCGCGAGGCCCACTTGGTTGAGGGCATCACCCATCGAGGCGGACCGGGACATTTTGGCGGAGGAGCTGGCGGTGGGATTCATGTAGGAGCGCGGACCGCCCGGCGGGGCGGTCGGGCCTTTCCTCGGTAGCGTCATGGCGGCCACCGTTTGCTGGGGAGATTTGGGGGTCGCCGGAACCAGCTTCTGAGGTGGCTGATTTACAGCTGGAGTGCGTCGGGGGGCCGAGGGGAGCGAGGTGGGACGTGGAGGGATCACGACACCTAAATAACAAACAAAAAGAAACACTCATCTGTTACTGTTTGCTCTAAACAATAACAAATGGCATCAGACTAAGGCATTGCTTCTCAACTTGTGTGTCACGCCCGCCTCGGAAGAAGAAATCCTCTCTTGCCCCCCCCCAGATTTTTTTAAGTGATCAGATAATATTGATGGGGACAAAACAAAGATTCCTTGACATTGATTTCAACACGTGACCTTTGTCCATGCCAAGTCCAGGCCTTTCGCCAAATTTCCACTGCAGAAAAACGTAAACGTTCCATCAGCATAATTGGGTTGTAATGTCTTCAAGTGACAGCTGACTTTATATTGCTTTGTGCCGTCTGTTGCCAACATTTATAACATAGCAAGCACACCGGTCTTTACTCGCTACGGGACTTTTGTTAGTCTCTTTATCCCGACTTGCTTCACCTGTCTCCCCATCTGTGTTAAATATTTTTTTCATGGGGTCACTTGAAGCCCGGCTCTAATTCTCGAGTCTACACTCCATACTCATTGCTTGTATTCTGTGCTTAATGCACTGCGTGGATGCTAAATGTAAAAAAAAAACCAACCCTCTTTTAAGTGGGAACGCCACTGCGCCCTAGTGTAGTGGAGGTGCAATTGCACTATATTCTGAAAAAAAAAAAAAAAAACTTCCCCAGAGTCAAACGCGCCCATGCCCCCCCTAGATTGAGCCTCCCCCCCAGGGGGAACACTCCATTATTTGAGAACCACTGCACTAGGGCTACATTACCTGGACAAGATGCGATCTTTACATAGTCCAATTCCTTCTCTGTGAAGGTATCAGGGTTTTTCTCCTCTTCTACAGCTTGACAACTTCCTCTTTGTGTCCCGCCCAAGTCCTGGCTCTTGACTTCAGCCACAACCAGGTGGGATTTGGTCTCCATAACATCTGATTTAACGGTGATTCGGCTGAGGAGTGGATTACAGCCCAAACATTTAAATCAAGGCGATAAAGTACAAAGTACACTAACATTGACCAAAACAGGGGTCAGAGTTGCATGTGGCTCTATAGCACATCGTGCTTTGCATTCTGATTGGCTGAACAATTGCCCACCCCCCCTTTTCTGCCTATGTCTGCCTGCGCATCAATAGCTTTGTGATCTGAGCTGTACACGTATGTAAAACATGTTGATGAACCTTACATTAACGTATGCACAAATCAATTACGAGTTTCTCCAAAATATTTGCTTCCCCATTATGTCCACATGATGGCGATAAAATATAATCTGAAAAGTTGTAAAAAAGTTATTTGTAAAAAAAAAATTTTAAAAAAAATGATTAAGAATAGTAGTTTTATTTGTTTAACAAATTTTTAAGCCAGGAAATAGGGTTTATTTTTTGGTTTCAATATATAATAGAGTACCAAAACAATAAATATATAAATGTTCTACTTTGCAGGTTTTGACTATCGTAGAACCTTTTTCGAATGCAACTTCTGTGAAACTAGGGATTACTGTATTTGAAAATAGAAGAAGATGAAGGGAAATACATATTTCTCTTTTGTAATAGTTTCAAAAAGACAAGCATGGCATTAACATTAACAAGTTTTTCCAATGCTTTAAAAACATTTGAAATTTCAAAACAGTTTTTATACATCAGTTCCATATTAGTTTCATTTCTTTATTTTTTATAATGCTTTTAATTTTTTCCGGCTCCAGATATATTCTTTTTGGGTCCATTATGGCTCTTTCAAAATTTTGGTATGTCGACCCCTAGACTAGAAGGACCTTGATGAGATAAGGATATGATGAAGAGCAAAACTAGTACAATGCAAGAAAACATGAGCAAAAGCCAAAACCCTATTGAAATGCAGAACCAGAAAATGCCAAGGATATGGAGAGGAACAAAAACAGTACAAGAATAGGGGACAGGAAAGTCAGAACCAAATCAAGACAAGAAGCGCAGAGTTTCCTTTTTAAGGATTCTCTTCTGGAAATCTTGTTTACCTGGCAGGAGAGTTCTGGGAGAGGAACCTGGATGACATGCTGAGGCTTTCGTTGGAACTGTGAGCGGTTCTGCTGGGTCCCTCTGCGAGGTCTGCCAATGCTGAAAAATGTTTCTTGAGGAAAGCCTCCTGGTCCGGAGTGTGCGGGACCGGACCGGTGTCTTCGTCATCTTCCAAGGAACCGGCGTCATCACTGAGCTCTGTAGGCTCCGCATCTGATTGGAAAAAGACAAATGGTGCTGCTGATTACCGATAAAGTGCAATGAAGCATTTTTTGCACATCAGCCAAACTTTTTACTTTTTGCTGCTGTCGTTTCTGGACTGGAGGGCCTGGAGTTAAATCTGAGCGAGCAGCCGCTGTCAGGACTGGGTTTATCCTCCTGTCCGCTGGTTGGACTGGCACCCTTCACCTCGAAGTCACAGTTTAGGCTCACTCTGTCCTCCCACTGGTCAGGAAAAAGCGGCTCCTGTTCCATCTCTGGGATCTGATTGGACATCATGGAATAGTCCGGCCTGGGATTGGCCAACACCTCTGTATGCTCCACCTGTTGGGACAGTACTCAAGTCAAGAAGTGTCTCATCCATAGAAATGCTGTCAAAGTTAATGCGTTATATCTGGATTTCAAAATAATTTTGGCAGCACTTTAAAGCACAATAGAGGACTTATTCAGAGTAAGCCAATTGCTCCAAAACAACTTAAATTCTAATCCAAAAACTAAAGCCTGTTTTTTTTTTTAATCTCCAGACGGAGGTAAAAAAAAAATTGGCATTCAAAGTCTTGGTATTGGAAGAACCCGTTTAAAGAGAAAATGGTATGGTCAGGAGAGAACATATTGTTTCTCAGAGGTTCCACTACAGAGGTACATTTCCTTTTACATGACTTGGTCCCATTCCTGAATTATTTTACTTCCCAGGAGGTCCTTGTCGTTAAGCATCATTTCCCTGACCATTAAAGGTTATAGTTCCAATAGAGGTTTGAATTCCGAGTATTGTATTTTAGCCACATGAGGAAGTTTTCATCCTGAACTGTTGTTTTACATACCAAGAAGAGGTTAGGGTCATAATATACGTGTGTCAATAAAAAAGTACCCGAGAGTGATTGTAAAACAAGCAAAGATTTGAGTTAAAAGTAATTTTAAAAATCCTGTCTGGTTCTTATGCCAGTAAAAGTCCCTAGATAAACGTCCAGTCCTCAGATTACGAATCAATCCCAAATTTTGGAGCTAGACTTAAAAAGTGCAGCTGGTACATCCTTGCAAAACAATGCACTGTGTTACACCCAATATGGGGACCCTTAAATCCATATCTAATGTTTTGGAACTAAGTGAATGCACTCACCTGAAGACTGAGCCGACTTCCCATTTGTTGACTGGCCCTCTGAAGCCCCGCCTCTGAGATCCAGATCCCCCCGGTACTGCATGGCAAGGGTCCGTCGTCAAGTGGGTGTGTCTTCATCGACAGTGAGAGCCGATAAACATTAAATTATGGCAACATCCTTGCATCTCGGATCTGGAGTTATCAGGGATGCCAGATGCTCACCTGCACTTCGCCATTGGAACGATAAGAGTCCAACTGTCTCAGGTCCAACATGGACGTCACCATGGCAACATCGCTACCGTCACCCCCACATGTATTTCTGGCCCAGCGGCGACGGGGTAGCCTCTCTTCTAAAGGGGCCTTGGGGGAAAAGATAACTGTTTAAAAACTGTTTTGGCTTAAATTCAAATTGAAGACAATCATTTAAAAAAAAAAAAAAAAGAAAATTATACTCACTGTCTGTCTGTCACGAGATGCCTCAGCTAAAAGAAAACAGAATATCCATATTGTTAAAAATGTTAAGACAACTGTACAAAGGATAACACATACCTGTGTCCTCCTCCTCTTCCTCCTTGTCACTGTCCCACGACATGGCCACCACAGGAGCCGCCGCCTCCACGACTTTCCCCGCCCGTAGCTGGGGCGCAATGTGGGCGGCGGCGTCATTCCTGGAAAGCTTCAGCTCGGTCAGACGATGTCGCATCCGCAGCGTCAGCTCCGGACTGAGACGCCAGACGAAGATGCAGCTGCACAAGAGCGCAAGCGCGCGATTGGCCGGGTGCAAGAGTACGTATGCCGTCGATGGGAGTTGTACCTGTCTCCTGAGACGCTGATGAGGCGTGTGCAGTCACTGCTGAACTTTAAGCCGGTGACCACCTCTGAGTCAGAAAAAAAACGAGTGAGGCAAATGGGAAAGAAAGATAAAAGTTAGGGAGAACAGCATAACATGGAAAACCAGAGAAAAAGAGTGAGAAAATGAGAAACGATGCAATATAGTAGATGAGTGATAGAATCAAAGAATATGAGAATGAGAGACATTGTGATGATAAGAGAAAATGATAGAAACAGAGCAAGAGAGAACAAAGATGAGAATGAGCACTAAATGATTGAATAAATTTGATTAAATAATTTAGGAATGAGAGAGACAATAAGACAAAGAAATAATTATTGACAGAAAAAACTATAGACAAGTAGTGATTGAATCAGTAATAATTTGAAAACGAGAGAGACAATAAGATAAAAAGAATGACGATGTAAGAAAAATAACAGGTAAATGAATGAGAAAGAATACTAAAGAAATTGTGAAAATGAGGAAACAGGACGAAAAAATATTTGAGAATGAGATAAAGCGTATAGAAAAGGAGAGAAAGACAATGATAGCGAAGAAGAGAAGAGAAGAAGAGAGAAAATTGGATAAATTAAATGAGAGAATGAGACAGACAGGAAAGAGAAAATTAGAGAACAAGAATGGGAGAGAGTGAACAAGGGACAGAGAATACAGAATGAGACGGACAACAGAATAAATGAGAAAATGAACGAAAAATTCTAAAGGAAGAGAGGGAGAATGTGAAAGAAAATGGGAGACATATGAAACGAGAGAAACAGAATGAGAAAATGAGAAGAATGGGAAAGAGAATTACTGAAAGAGCAGATGGAAAATGAGAGGGAGACTAATCGATAAAAAACATTGGGCCCACCCAAAACACGTATGCAAAAAATAAATACGAAAAACACAGTGCTAAAAACCAACCTGAGTGTCCAAACATGGTGGCCACACACTCGCCGGAGTAGAACTCAAAGATGTTGATGCTCTTGTCTGAACAGGAGGTGGCGATGTAGAGGCCTGATGGGTCGATCTGCACCTGAGCATCATAAGGGCAAAGAGAGTCAAGCTGTCTCCATGGCAACCATCGTCATCCCCCTTCCACACCTTGATGAGTGTTCCGTCTTCTCCTCGAGACCCCTTGTAGATTTTCTTCTGCTTGCTGTTGCTGATGTTGAAGATCCTGCACGAGCATCACTGTCCTCATCTTCGTCAAATGGGAAGCAAAAGGGAGTGCATTTACCTGATACTGCGGTCCTGACAGCCAATGGCGGCGTACTTCCTGGTGGGCTCCACGTCCATGTCGTACAGCGTGCTCTTCCTCACTACGTGATGCGTTCGCGTGAACTCCACGTCGCCGTCCACCTGAAATGACGGGAATGAGGTGAGGACTCGGAAAAAACCCAAAATCGTATGCTGTGGTGTTTATAAGGTGGGGCGCCACCTGCTGTGCGGTGCGGAAATAGACGCTCTTATCGGCGCCGCAGCTGATGAGACGTACTTTGCCTTCATTGGCTGCGGGGACGGAGGAAGGAAAATATGATGTCGTGGATTACGGGTCAGCAGGCTGAATTAAACGGAACGACGGGAGCTCACCAACCTGCAAACCTGACAGCAGTGATGGAGGAGGAGTGCTCGTCCAGAGTCTGGACCAGACTGTAGTCGCGTGCCGCATCCAGCACGTGGATCAGGCGATCCCGACTGGCTGTGGCAAGGAACTGCACACCTGACAAAAAATATATGAAATTCTTTACCACTGTGGTACCTTGTTTTATGATTGCTCCATCTTACAAATGTTTTGATATCCAAAATTCGCGCCTGACTTAAAGCTTCGTTATGTAACCAGTTTTCCAGTATCAAAGTCAAGGTCGCCCTCCTGCATGGTTTATCAGCGGTAAGACCCTTGCAACCCCCCTGCATTCAAGGGTTTAGTCTGTTGCTTCATTGGTTGCAGCCACCAGGGCTTGGTTCATGTCTGCCATTGCGCATTGTTTATCGCTATAGTTACAGTATACTGTTTAATTTCCAGCAATCGGTCCTGCTAACAAAGGTTTGTACCGTAAATTCCGGACTATAAGCCGCTACTTTTCCCCCCCAAACTTTCAACCCTGCGGCTTATTCAGTGATGCGGCCAATTTATGTCATTTTCCTAACGGCCGCCAGCGGCGCTCGAGTACAAAAGGTAAGATTTAGACCGGTGGAATATATGCGCCGAGCAAGACTGCAACTTCTTGGCTTGTGCATAAATTAAATTAGCGTAAACATACCCTAATCATGCAAAATGCAAAAAGAAAGGCACATGACGCAGCTTTCAAGCTAAAAGCAATCGCGTAGTCCGATAAAGAAGGAAACAGAGCACAGAATCAGGAGTGTATGAGAGTGACAGCGACAGCGCGAGTGAGGCTGCGGGAGCGTGGGACGACGTCTATATGACAAAGTTTCTTTCCGACACTGAGGAAGACGACTTTGATGGCTCCAGTTCTAAGGAGGAAGATGAGGACGGTTTACCGTGATTTTTACAAGTACGGTATGTTTTTTTACCAGATCTGTTTACTGTGTTGCGAGCGTGTTTCTAGCGTGTTGCTACCATAACTGCCCTGTCACAGGCACCGTTCGGGATGAAAGTTATATTATTATTATTAAAGCTTTGAAAACTCTCTCGGTGTAGCGTCTTTCTTTGTAAATATGTGTAACCCATGTATAATATGTATTTGCAACTGTATATTTTTGTAATGTATTTTTATTTATTTTAGACACTTATTCTGATATGTTTTGCACGGGCGAATGAAAAAGGAGGGGCAGAACAAACGGGGGGGTGACGGGAAGTGAGAACCGGTAAAGACCTGTTTGTGGACGCGGCGGACAATAGTGGATATATATTTTTCCCACCCTTAACTTTTGGAAATATACACTATTTTCCTTGGATTACTTTCAACGGGACCCGGACTCTGCAGGTCTGCATCAAACCTTAAGTACCGATATCATTTTCCGTTCATTTTGCCGGCTGTGATTTTTGGACTGTGTACTTTAATGAAGGACATTTAGTTTCAATCGCGGGACTTAAAGTCGGGTTTGGGTTAATTTTGTGTTTGTTACATTTTCTAATGTGGGCGCATGCGGCTTATATACAGGTGCGGCTTGTGTAAGTACAAAATCGGTTTTCCTCTTAAAATGTGGTGGGTGCGGCTTATAATTAAGTGCGCTCTATAGTTTGGAATTTACGGTACTATAAAGTATCATCTTTTGCATTTCTTCAGCCTTATTTCTTGTTTTATTTATACTAGGTGTTGTATTTATAAACATTGACTGAACATTAGTGGCGGTTACAGTTGATTAAATGAGAGTTTGATTGCATTTGATGACCTTGGAACGGATAAATCCCGTTTTAATTTACTTTAATGGGAAGTGTGTTTTGATTCACAATGACTTCATTATACAAGGTCACTGCTGGAACCCATTCAATTTGTAAAGTGAGGTACCACTATAGTATTAATTACAAAAATTATTACAGAGCAAACGCTGTTACCCAATAGTAAAGGATGGAAGATGTTTATATTATGTCAAGTTTGGTAAAATGCAAAACTAACCTTATTTTATTTTTTTAAGACAAGTTTTGTTCTAAAAAAGCAGTTGAAGTTTTACATTTTTTTAAAAAAATGGCCATTGCGTACTTCAGTTTCCCGCAGAATAAAAAAAAATAAAACCAACTGCATTAAGGCTTCATTTGCCTTTCTGGTTTATTGTTATTAAAGGGAAATGAGTTGCTACTTGGATGAAAAGAGAATGGAAAAAGACATCCATAAAAAAACCTGCAAACTACTTTGTAATCGCTATTTTTTTAAAAAACGAAAAACAAAAAGATCAAATTGTTATCGATTGAAGAGATCCGCAGGTTCGAGAGCGTTCTCCATTCGGGCCCTGGTGCTGTGGAATGCTCTGCCCCGAGATTCGATCTGCAACCTCAGTAAAACTGTTCAGAACTAGGCTTAAAACACACTTCTATTCAAGAGCTTGTGAAGGACCTAGATTTCATGTTGACAGTATCTGTGTATTATTTGTTTTTGCAACATCCATTGCAGCCTGGTCATCCTGAAAGGGGGAGGACCTCATGTGTGGTACCTTCTCAAAGTTTCTTCATTTTCCTCATGTTGAGGTTTTTGAGCGTTTCCTTGCCCTCATGTAAGTTTTAGATCAAGGGATGGTGTCATAATAGTCTGTAGTTTACAATAATCTGTGGTCTGTGCAGCCCTTTGAGACTTCTTGTGATTAAGGGCGTTACAAATAAACATGACTTTGACTTGACTCCTCAGACCTACCAAACATTGATATTCATATTCAGAACGGATAAAGAGAATTTTCAAAGTTTTACATTTGTTTTGTCGTAGCATTTAAGAGAGACGTTTTTAAGTTAAAAGTCGTTCTTAGACAAAAAGATACCTCAGTGCCAAGTGTCCAAATAAAATCGCACCAATGCGCCATAAGTAACCAAGGAACAATCGACAATGTCGATACAAAAATGAGCATGGCTATTCCTCAATTTGTGTAATAAACTACAGAAGATTTGTGGCAGTTGGTAGCACTGAATCCTCAATAAGCCTCACCTGTGTCCCTTTGAGAAAAGTCGAGGGAAAGAATCTCGCCGTCATGAGCTGGAACGTTGATGATCTCCTCCATGGTGCTCATGTCATGCACCCTGAACCAAACAGGGCACTCAGAGATTGACAAAATATACACTTGCAGCGAACGTGGCTATCTACCTGAGGATGCCCATGCGATCCCCCGAGGCCAGGTGACGTCCGTCGGGGCTGACCCTCAGCGAACGGATACCTGTGCGGATCTGGTCAAGCGGCGGCGCGTCGGGTGTGCTTGCACCCGCTTTTTCACCGGCTGCAGCCAAGGAGACGCTTTCCGGGTCCATGAGGCTGGACACGTTGTCCTCCACGTAAATGATCTTGTGAAGATCCTAGAGGTCAGAGGTTAAGCGTTATTTTCCTGGTTGTGTTTAAGAAATGTATTAAGAGAAAAGCTTTAATGCACTTTACATTAGTAAAAAATAAATAAGGGAAAATAATTAAAAAGTACTGTGGTAGGACTATGTTGTTACCATGTAGTAATTATTAAAAGGAGGTTAAATTAGGCTCAGTCGCCTAGCTAAAACATCTGACTTGAAAAAGGGCACTGAATAATTGACATACAAGATTTATACACATTTTGAGCCAGGATAGCCAATTCTTTTTTCCAAGAAATGCAGATGATGGGCTTGCGCTTGTAAAACAAGGACATGTAAAAATGCCCCAACAAGTCTTTGCATTTCACCTTTATTTTCACATTTTCCTAATGTTTTTAGAGCATTTCTTTGCACCAACATAAGCCTAGGATCTGCCAATCTTACCTCAAAGTCAAATCTGAAATAAACAAAAAAGGCTATTTAATATCAGTGTGTATACATTTTTGGGGACACCCTATGAAAATTAGTGACAAAATTCTAAAATGAATGTTGGAAGTGATCACATTGTGATCAGGTTGTAAATTTTACAAGTAGTGTTAAAATAGGCTAAAATAAGTTATAAATGTAGTAGTAGAAATTTAGTTTCGTTAGAAATTTCGAGAAAATCATGATGGCCCATCACTGGTGAGGTATTTTCAGAACCTTTCCACAGGCTACTCAGCTGTTCTTTGATTTGATGACCCCCCTGGTGTAGACAAACTCTAATCTGAACCGTTTGGATGAATTTGTAAATAAATAAAGTAGAGCAAGCCATCAGAAATATGAGCGTTATGGCAGGGGTCAAAAACCTTTTTGATGCATAAAGCTACTCCTGCGTTACTCATTCCCATTGCTGAACTCTTAACTGTTACCAGGTTATTACCATGTCACTAATATGTTATTACCAAGTAATTATTAGGAGTGGGTGGGGCCCAAAAAGAAACGAGTGCCTACATGACTGAGGATGTTGTTGGGGAAGCGGCAAGCGTCCACGTTCCACACACGTATGGTGTTATCCGATGAGCATGAAAGAAAGCATCCTGGTGGTAGTGGCGTCTTCCCCGCATCCCCTGCATCTTCTGGAAACACCTACACACGTAGTTTAGAGGGCGAATACTCATCATCTTGTACGTGCCTCAGTAAATCCGGGTTACAAACGCCCACCTCGAGGCTCCACAAGCTGGAGGCGTGGTAGAGCGCCGAGTAGAGCTTTCCCACCCGGCGGGGATCTTTGAGGTCGCCCACGTCCCAAACATACACGCTGTGGTCGCTGTATACGCACGACAGCCAACCGCTGCTCGGGTCGTAGGTTAACGCCACCGTGTCTGGGTAACGGGCGTCGGGACGAATGCAGAACAGATGACTGAGGACAAAAATCGATTGTTAATAATAATCCAACTTTTTTTTTGCATCCAAAAAGTTGCAGTCTTCGCTTAATCACGAGTGAATCATGACCTAAAGCTGCACATACACATATATGGTCTTGCATACTTTTACAGTATACAGTAGAAAATGTGGTTCCACTTGCCATTCTACATGATTGGAAATAGGAGGATTAACATCAATTGAATGTGTTAAGGTGGAATTCCATCCATCATCTGCACCGCTTATCCTCAGTAGGGTCGCAGGGTTGCTGGAGCCCATCCCAGCCATCTTCAGGCAGTGGGCAAGGGACACCCTGAACTGGTTGCCAGTCGGTTGCAGGGCACACAGGGACAGACAATTCACTTGTTCATTCACACATAAGGACAATTTGGACCGGCCAATTAACCCAACATGCATGTTTTTGGAATGTGGGAAGAAACCGGAGTGCCCGGAGGAAACCCACGAAAGCACGGGGAGAACATGCAAACTCCACACAGGAAGCTCGATCTCATGACCTCAGAACTTTGCCCAAAACGCGCTAACCACTGTGCCGCCATGCTGCCCTAAGGTGGAAGTCAACCTGAATAAACAATTTTACATTCAGATGTCCCAGCCTCCCCACTAGACTAAAAGTAGCATCCTGATTATTATTTTGTTCATAAAATACAAATAAAGCAGCAAAATCGACTCGTTTTATCCATCTCAAGGGGTGGCTGTTTTGGCTACGAGCTTCCAAAAATGAAATCACTGTTGCTAAGGCCTCAGCGAGTGATTTATTATGGTTCCGTTTTGAAAAGAATGAACAGAGGTCGCAGGTTCAATTCCCGGCCTCCGTGTTATATGTCGAGGTGTCCTTGGGCAAGACGCTGAATCCCTAATGCCACCGATAAGCAGGTAGGCGCCTAGCATGTCTGTTATCGCTATCGTTGTGAAGTGTGTGTGTGTGTGAATGGGTAAGTGTAAAGCACATTGTAAAGCACCTTGGGAGGTCTTCAGTGACTTAAAAAGCGCTATATAAATGCAGACCATTTACATTTAACAGGGATTAGACTTTACTTGTGACTTGAACAACTGTGATGTCATTTTTGTAGCAAAATCTCCGCCCCGAGTTTGACAAAAAAGGGTGAATTTTGATTGTAAACAAATATAATTAACACATTAATGTATATACTCACAGTACCTAGCCAAAATATTGCCCACCAAGAACTTATTTCCCTTTAGTTTTTGCCACATTTCAGGCCGACATTGGATCATTCCCAAGTCATCGGGGAACCTATGGAGTCAGTTGGCTCAGCTGATATAACAGGGGGCCGATATTTTTGCTACACTTTGCAGTTTTTGATTGTAAATACAAAATTTGGAAATCATTCGGTTCCACTTCGTGATTGTGTCTCACATGTTGTTGATTTCAGTTTCTTAGCTTTTAGTTTGAAGCCTGAAAAATGGCAATATAGCAAAATGTTATAGGGGGCTGATACTTTTTCAAGGCACTGTATAAAAAAATATTTATTTAAAAAAAAAAAAAAAATCATGACTTAAAAAGTATACCTTCAAAAAGATTCTTAGCAAAAAGTACAGATTATTAGCGACTAGCCTCGCACGGCAGAACAACAAAAACGAGTGAATCTCAAAACAGTCAAAGCTAACGGTATTATTCCAATTCTTCTCACCTGGCATCAGTCATGGAAGAGATGTCAGCGCTTAAGAAGTGAGGGCGAGGCAGCGTGCGGAGGAATTGCAGCGAGTGCGGGCTAAAAGCTCGCACGGCGCCGTCCGAGCAGCCGCAGAAGATCAGCTCGTCCGTCACGCACAAACACGTGGCCTGGGAAGCCTGCGGGCACGCAATTTCACAAAAGACTCGTCGTTATCTTGTGATTCGGCAACAACAGGGAGAAACTTCAACCCGTCACGGGTTGAGGTGTGTTGGAACGAACAAGGACGGGGGCGACAGACGACCCAACAAGACTGCGAGCGTAAACGTGAATGTATACAACGGAGGAACGGAACATGAATGTCCGAGTGAAAAGTGAAATTCAATAGCAGAAGAATCAAAATGAGTTGAACTTAGATTATTCCGTCAAGAACCGTAGACGGCTCTAGACCAGTGTTTTTCAACCAGTGTGCTGTGAGACCTTGTCTAGTGTGCCGCTGGAATTTTCCCAATTTTATCTTTCCAAAAAATCAGGCCATTATTCAGTATTTTTGATACTCAGACGAGGAACTGTAATAGTCATCCATAACAGTAGGTGGTAGTCGATTTTTAAATACAGTGGAACCTCGGTTTTCGAACGCCTCTCAGTTCGAATAAATCGGTTCTCAACCCAAAATTGAGAAATTCTTGCTTCGCTTTTCGTTCAAAAAAACGGAGTTCGAACGCCGGTACGCTAGGGGCGATGCTGAGCGGCGTACGGGTGTAGATTGCCCCCACCCCTCGTGAAGAACTGTTGTCACGTGAGCGTGCACTCCTTTTTGCTTTCGTTATTAATATCGGTGAACGGAGTGTTTTAACCCCTAATTATGCCTCGGAAGAAGGTCATTGCAAGCAGCAAAGTTGCTACAGGTGAAAAAAGAAGAGTAGTGCGTACAACTATTGCATTTAAGAAAGAAATAATAGCAAAATATGAAGAAAATGTGCGAGTTTCCCTTCTTTCGAGGGAATAGAGCATGGCTTCTGCAGACCACCACAAAGGTACGAAATCCTATTCATAAATCTTTTCTTTATCCTTTAACCGCTCACCACTTGTTGTGGAGACCCGGGTGCTAAATGACGTGTAAACGACCTGATTTTTTTATTTTTACACGTTCATGTTAGCGTAATCTTTCGTACGGAAGATTACGCTAACGCGAACGTACGATTAGCCTGGTTTAGCTTCATGTTTACGTTCTTGGTAAACATTTAGGGTGTTGGAACGGATTAAAACGATTTTACATTACTTTTAATGGGAAAAACGATTTTCCGTGATCGACCAAATCGGTTTTCGAACAGGGTTCTGGAACGGATTATGGTCGAGAACCAAGGTTCCACTGTACTAATTATCTGCTCATGAGGTGGCACAGTACATTTAATAACTTAATTTGTTTAACAAAGTGGTTTAAGATTGCACTGTAAAAAATAAAAACATAAATAAAGCACATCATTCTTTTTTATTTTGAGTATTTTCTTCTTTTTATGTACTATTTTTTTGCTTATGAGGTAGTAAAGTGAAATATTTGACATAACTTCATTTTCAAACAGTTTTGACGGACGGTGTGCCTCGGAACTTTTTTTTAAATAAAAGTGTACCTTGGTTAAAAAAAAGGTTGAAAAACATTGGCCTGGACCGCAAAAATCTTTAATTTGCGTAGGCTTGCAGTGATTGAATTGGTGATTTAAAAAAATAATAAGAAAAATATCCAGTGATACCTGTAGGGATGAACGGTTGAGTGATTGAATGAATAAATCATGTGGAAAAAAAAAACGGAATGAGTGGAATGACAAAGCAATAACATAATTCAAATGAAAATTATAATGAAAAATTATAAAAAGATTTTAAAAGGAAAAAGTTGAAAAAAATAGTGACAATAAAAAAAAAAAAAATCCTTGTCATTACAAAAATGAGCATCAAATTATGATACATAAAAACAAAAATGGAAAGTTGAGTGAAAAAGAACAATGTGAACGATAAGAAAAGCTAAGTAAAACAATCAGTAAAAACCAGCGATCGTATATGATACATCAAAACGTGAATGGAGTGTGTGAAACTATGATTAACCAAAAAGACAAAAATGAAAAACTTTACAGAAACAGCAAACAAAAAAAATGGAAGAAAACAACAAGGAGAAAGAATGAGGTAAAAAAATGAAAATTGTAATGAATGAAAATAAAAGATTAAAATAACAATTAAAATATAAAGCAAAAAATTAATTATTAAAAAGGTGACAGTTGACAGACATTAATAAAAAAAAAAGTTTAAAAAAAAGTTAAAAGCAAAATCTAACCATCCATTTCCTACACTGCTTATACATATTATCAGTGTCTGAAAAACCGCATGCCCGGACGCCCGGGGCGTGCATCTTTTATGCCGGGCGTACAATTTACAAAACGTCCCCGCCCGGGTGGCTGACAACTTATTCAAGAAAGAAAGAAAAAAAAAAAAATTTCGTTTTTATTTTTTATTCGTTTCAAATCAAACGTTTGCTTTATTCTGATTTCGAAATCTTAGTTCGGTTTGGAAATGACGGTTTGTTAGGCAATTGCATACTCGGCAGCCAATCAGAAGCCTGCATCGACTAACTTTCCGGAGCGTTATAAGGTCGTGCATTTGCATATCATTTTACAAAGTAGACGCACAGAGAACTCAAACATGGATAAGTGGTTTGTAATCAAGCCAAAACCTCAGCCCCAGAAAAAAAGATTCAAAAGAAGCTAACAAAATTGATGACGCTACAAAACGTAAACATACATTAAAAGCCTCGTAGAAAGAGGAGTTCACGTGGCTTGTAGCAGACGACGCAACGCAAACATTGCATGAATGAAGATGAGTAAATACAGGTACATACTGATGGCAGATGAAAAACAGCGATGTTATATACATGCAATTAATGTTATAGGTTCATTTATAATAAACTTAATTTTAAAGTGTTGTTCTGTTATATATTCTGATTATCAATCCTTAATACTTTGCAACAATGAGTTTTTTTTGCGATTAGTCGTCTTATTGTGTTTCAAGTTGTGAAAAATGGGGCAGGCAACTTTTCAGAGTTGTCTGCCCTGGTGTCCGGTAACTTTTTGTCATAAGTTTCAGACACTGATACTATGGTCAGGGGGAAAAGCAAAAAAGCATAGAAAAAAAAAACATTGTTCATGAAAATACCGAAAAGTACATGAAAAAAAAAAAACAAAACTAGAGAAAACAAGATGAATTAATAGTATTTATTATTATTAGGTCACCCCTCTCGAGGGATATGACCAGGGTAGATAGATATATTATTATAAATGATAAAGAACGTGCATGTACAACTCTAAATGATGTGTGAAATCCAGGATGCTAATGATCAAATCATCACCAAATGATTGAAAATATCACACATGAAAATCGTAAAAACGAACGGCGGCCCTAGATCGTCTGACTTACTGGGGCGGAGTCAACTCTCTGGCCGAGAAGCAGAAAAAGAAGCAAAAGAGCCTTGCAATCAGCACCTTCACCCAAACAACAAAGGTACGATAAAATAAAGAGAGTGGACTCACGCGAAGCTCCACCCACTTTTGGAGCATACGGCGTTGGTCCAGTTGCACCAGGAAACCCGAAGTGCTGATGCAGAAGGTGGAGGACGCCTGCTGTCCTTGCCCGCAGGCGACGTCGCAGAAGAAGTTGTTCTTCAGTTCTCCCAGCAGGGCCGAACGTCCCAGCAGAGGAACTGCCGTGCTCACCTGAGACAAATATGACGTGAGAATTTCCCCACAAATTAAGGTAGGACTGCAACGATAGGTCCAGGTTATCAACAAAAATGATTATTAAAAATGTGCCTAGCACTCCCCGGATGGAGTTAAAGAGCCTCATGGCATGAGGAAGAAATTATCTCCTCAGTCTGTCGGTGGAACAAGACTGTAACAGCAGTCTGTCGCTGATCAATAAATGGTAGTCAACAAACACAGCTACAGCTAGCAACTGTAGTCAACAATGAATTCCATTGTTGACTACAGTTGCTAGGCACATTTTTCCAACAGAGTGAGGCATCTCTACATGAATATCACCTCTGCTGAGAGTGATACCATAGAGCAAGGACGGGATAAATATTGAGTAGGCGTACCAAAACTTCTGAAGTTTGGGACCATTTTAGCCTGGATACAACGAATAAATAAAGACTACTTGTAATGTGTGTGAAGCAGACTTTGAGTGTCATTGCAGTACAGAGATCCCTTGGGTTTTGTGATTAATGAGGACCATAACCAACCGCAAAGAGTGAAAGTCCGCATAGTAGTGTTGCAACTTTTTCATTACAGCGGAGAGACAGAGACAGAGAGAGAAAGAGAGACACAGAGAGAGACAGAGACACAGAGAGAGACAGAGACACAGAGAGAGACAGAGACACACAGACAGAGAGAGTTAGAGAGAGAGAGACAGACAGAGACACAGACACAGAGACACTGACAGAGAGACGCAGAGAGAGCGAGAGAGACAGACACAGAGTAAAACAGACACAGAGAGACAGAGAGAGACTGAGAGAGAGAGACACAGAGAGAGAGACAGACAGAGACACAGACAGAGAGACACACACACACACAGACAGAGACAAAGACAGAGAGAGAGACACACAGACAGAGACACACAGAGACAGACAGACACAGGGAGAGAGAGACAGAGAGAGAGAGAGAGAGACAGAGAGAGAAAGATTTAACTAATTGAAACCCACTATGTCTTTTAATTTCGGTAAGCATTTCAGGTTCGTCACCTTGGAGGTTCTGCTGTGGTCCAGGTACCAGAATTTGACGTGCCGATTCCCCGCCGTCACAAAGTAGGAAGAGTCGTGCGAGAAGGACACGGCGGTCACCTTACTCGACACCTTGTTGGCGGCCACCACCACACCTTTCTGTACACACAGGCAAGAGAAGTACAAGAGAAAAATGACTAGCGGTTTTAAATATGTCCACTGACTGTTGCCAAAGCCAGGTGCCATTCGAAAAGCACCCACTGTGGCTGAATTTGTTGACTACCATTAATTGATCAGCGACAGACTGCTGTAACAGTCTCTTTCCACGGACAGACGGAGCTCATTTCTTCCACATGCCATGAGGCTCTTTAATACCACCCGGGGGAGTAGAAGCCCACATTAAACCCCACACCCACATTTGCATATTACCCTATTTTTATTAGCGTGTATTTTACGTTATACTGGGTATTTTGTATTCTATATATTTTATTATTTTATTTTTAAACACAAAGATACTGCTGGAAGTGTGAATTTCCCTACGGGGACGAATAAACTATCCATCCATCTATCTAGCTATCAAAGAACCCGTCCCAATGTTATCGTACTTAAAATAAAAGTCAGGCACTCGCTGTTCAACGCACTACAAAAGAAATAACATATTTTTCAAAAATATATCACCTAGGTGTCTGGAAAATATTAAAGAAGCTTTAGCTTAATTCTATAACAGAAATCCAATCTAAGTTCTTAAATTTGGTAACACATTTTTTTTTAAAAAAAGTACATCATTTAAATTAGTGTTTGTATTCTGTTTTTGTCACTTCTCAGTCTCCAAGAGATTCCTTGAATTAAAAGTAGTGGTAATTAATTCAATTGTTGTACTTTTTATTGATAAATGCACAGTCGATGAAGACTAAAACTAATTCAATTTTAATGGAGGAAACAAAATGAGCAAACCCCCACAATAATCCTTTTATATTCATTTAGTCCGGCACCCATGACAAGGTTTTTTTCTAGCATGCGGCCCCCAGGCTGAAATAAGATGACACCCCTGAAATTGGCCATTAAGGAGATTAATCTTTCATTTTTGGGGGGATTATTTAAGTCAGGGGTCTCCAACTTGGTGCCCACTAAAGACAGTTAAGGGCCCAGCGGACCTGTTGTGAAAATAATTCACCAGTGCTGGGTCATTTTGATCTTCAGGTAAAATTATTTTTATTCGTCAACCCTATATTTTAATAATTAACCTGGTATTGGCATACAGTAGTAATAACATAGTTAACACATAACAAATTGTTATTTTAGAAATTCAAATGAATTGCAGTTCACGGGCGTTAATGGACTCCAAAAATATCCAAGTATTAATAATTATTTTTAAGGGAATAGAATAAAAATATATTCATGTATTTAAAAATGTATTTGTTCATCTTTTTATTGATATTTTATTTCCAATTCATGGGTTTATATTTTCAAGCAAATGAGCAAAACATTTGCAGTTTTTTTAGCTAGCAATCTGGCTTCCTTTTTAGCTTTGTGGCTAGACCTCTTCCTACATTTTTAGCTATTTAGCAAGCTATCTAGCTAGCTTTTTACATTTTTGCCTGTTGTCTAACATTTTATTCTTTTTTTGCTAGTTATCAAGCTCAATTTTGGTCCCCCTTTATAGGAATTTATCTAGCCCTTTCATTTATAGCTTTCTATCTGGCTATTGAGTTGGCTTTTTACTCTTTTGGCTAGCTATATAGCTCCCTTGTAGTATTTTACCTATTTACTTTGTAGCTAGCCATCTTCCTACATTTTTAGCTATTTAGTAACCTATCCAGCTAGCTTTTTAAATTTTTGCATGCTATCTATCTAACATTGCATCAATTTTTTGCTAGTTATCAAGTTAAATTTTGGTCCCCCTTTTTCGCTGTCGATTTAGCCCTTTCATTTATAGCTTTCTATCTGGCTATTGAGTTGGCTTTTTACTCTTTTGGCTAGCGATATAGCTCCCTTATAGTTTTTTACCTATTTACTTTGTAGCTAGCCATCTTCCTACATTTTTAGCTATTTAGTAACCTATCCAGCTAGCTTTTTAAATTTTTGCATGCTATCTATCTAACATTGCATCCATTTTTTGCTAGTTATCAAGCTAAATTTTGGTCCCCCTTTTTAGCTATCGATCTAGCCCTTTCGTTTATAGCTTTCTATCTGGCTATTGAGTTGGCTTTTTACTCTTTTAGCGAGCTGTATAGCTCCCTTATAGTTGTTTATCGCTTTACTTTGTAGCTAGCCATCGTCCTACATTTTTAGCAAGCTATATAGCTAGCTTTTTACATTTTTGCCTGCTATATAGCTAACATTGTATCCCTTTTTTTTGCTAGTTATCAAGTTAAATTTTGGTTCCCCTTTTTCGCTGTCGATTTAGCCCTTTCATTTATAGCTTTCTATCTGGCTATTTGGATGGCTTTTTACTCTTAACTAGCTACATAGCTCCCTTATAGTTTTTTACCTATTTACTTTGTAGCTAGCCATTTTCCTACATTTTTAGCTATTTAGCAAGCTATCTAGCTAGCTTTATTACATTTTTGCCTGCTATATAGCTAACATTGTATCCCTTTTTTGCTAGTTATCAAGCTAAATTTTGCCCCCCCTTTTTAGCCATGCCATCTATCTGGCTATTTAGTCGACTTTTTACTCTTTTAGCTAGCTATATAGCGCCATTATAGTTTTTACCTATTTACTTTGTAGCTAGCCATCATCCTACATTTTTAGCTATTGAGCAAGCCATCTAGCTTGCTTTTTACATTTTTGCATGCTATCTAGCTAAAAATGTAACCTTTTTGATAGTTATCAAGCTAAATTTGCCCCCTTTTTAGCCATCTATCTGGCTTTTACATTTTTGGTTTTAGATTCTGGCTATTGAGTTGACTTTTTACTCCTTTAGCTAGCTATTTTGCTCCCTTTTAGAATTTTACTTTATTCACTTTTCTAGCTTACCATCAAGCTACTTTTTGGCTATTTAGTGAGTTTCTAAAACTAAAGTAGCTCTTAGCTTGAAAAAGGTTGGAGAACCCTGGTTTATGTGTACTAGAAGATTCCTCAGTAGTCAGGACAAGAACCTGTAATCCAAGTCTGGCGAATAAAACCTTATTTTGGATCTCTACACATAACAAAAAGGCGTGTCACGATTGCCTTACTTTCCAGTTCCACACGTGCACCAGCATGTCGTGCTGGTAGCCGATGCTGACGATGTACTTCATGTTGGGAGAGAAAGCCACACAGGCCACGCCGTATTTGTGCTCCTGGAGAGACGCCACCTGCACGCCAGTCGAAACTTCCCACACGCGAACTGCCGGCATATGGCCGCTCTGAGGACCAGACGGCAACAAAAATCAATAGGTCGCATGACGACGACATAATACGTGTGAAAAATGACCAGAAAACAAACATGAATTGAATTGAACTATCTTTTTGTTCTTCTTGTATTTAACAAGACTCGACATGGCACTCCAGGGTAAACATGTAATAAAGACTTAAGTAGAAAAAGAGATAAAAGACTTTCAGAATAAAAGGCAAAAGAAATATTTACAACATCGTGCTTGGAGACTGACATAATAATAATAATTTCCTTGTATTGTCATTCTGTGTAACAATGTACACAGAACGAAATGTCGATTGCACCTGACCCGTTGTAGCGAGCCGATGCAGCCGCAGCCAACAGAGGGCGCCGCCGACCACTTTTTAAGTCTTAGGAATGACTCGGCCGGGGCGCGAACCACCGACCTCCCAGTCTCAAAGCGGGCGCCTTACCATCTAGGCTACTGAGCTGAGTTATATTAGTGAAATGTTTGTGAATTAAAAAGAATAGTGCATTGAAAAGAAGTGCAATAAAATTTAGCAGCAAAAACAAAAACACAGTGGAACCTCAGTTCTCGACCATAATCTGTTCCAGAACACCGTTCGAAAACCGATTTGTTCAATCACCGAAATCATTTTTCCCATTAAAAATAATGTAAATCGTTTTAATCCGTTCCAACACTCTGAATGTTTACCTAGAATGTTTAACGTAAACATAAAGCTAACCCAGGCTAATTGTACGTTCACGTTATTGTAATCTTCCGTACGAAAGATTACGCTAACATGAACGTGTAAAAACAAACAAGTGGTGAGGGGTTCATTGGAAAGGGGGCTCTGTTACAACACCCTCAATGTTGGGCTCCGTTCCAACACCCCGAATGTTTAACGTAAACTTAAAGCTAACCCAGGCTAAATCATACGTTCGCGTTATCGTAATGAATAGGATTTCTTACCTTTGTGGTGGTCAGCAGAAGGCGCTCGCACACCTCCTTCATATTTGGCTATTATTTCTTTCTTAAATGCAATAGTTGTACACATTACTTTTCTTTTTTCACCTGTAGCAACTTTGCTGCTTGCACTGACTTTCTTCGGAGGCATAATAAGGGGCTAAAACACCCGTACGCCGCTCAGCATCGCACCCTAGCGTACGCACTCACGCATTACCGGCGTTGGAACTCCGATTTTTTGACCGAACAGCGAAGCAAGAATTTCTCAAAATTTTTGGTCGGACTCTGATTTGTTCGAACTGAGAGGCGTTCGAAAACCGAGGTTCGACTGTAAGTCACAAGGTATAGACTTTCACTGTTTCATGCAATAACATTGAGGATCAACAAAAAAAAGAAAAACCCCAAAATAAGTTCCACTCTTATGTTTTCAGTTTTGTGCGCTCGTTTAGGGTGGTGATGGCCTGAGAAAAGCGCCTCCCAGAGGACTACAGGTCAAAGAGATGATGGCCGGGGTGGGAAGTGTCTTTTATGCTGTGGCTCTGCCACAGTATCCGGCAGTAAGCCGGCAATGTCCTCTAGACAGGCCAGAGAGCAGCCGATGATCTTTTGGGCTGTGTTGATTACTCTCTGCATGTTTTTCAAACATACAGCATCCGTTCCATAACCACTCACATTTAGTGAATTTCCATGTATATGTGTACTATAGCATCGCACGAGCAATCTTTCTACCTGAGCTTATTACTGCATGCAATTTCCCTCGCCTGGGATGTTTTTATGCCAGAGCAACATGGGATTTGTAGTACACACAAACTACACCCTATTGGCTAAAAAAGCCTCATGTGAATTCGTGGATTTTTCTGTGGAAATTTCTATACATTTTCTGCCCCCTCAGCGAAAATGTTACAGACCATACAAATCCGTGAATGTGGCAATTGTATCCATCCATATGTAGTGTAAGTCTATGGTTCTGGAAAGACACATACAGTGCATGTAAACGGACAGAATGCAGAAATAGAGCAAGAGCAAACAAGCATGGTACTTTGTTGATTTTGGTGAGTGGGATCAGTGTAATAGTGAAAAGTAGAATAGTTTCTCTATTAAGTATGTGTTAACAGTGCCCAACTGAGTTCAAAGAGCCTTTATTTATTTTTTTCACCACGCCCATCTGCTTTTATCTTACTTTTATCAGAGCTGTTCAGGTTTAGCAACACATGAAAAAGCATGAAAGGAGAGGGGGGTCTGGGAGCTATTTAATGATCGTGCTCAAGGTTTCCTGTTAGTGTAGCATGAAAACGGTGAAAGTAAGAAAAGGACCGTTTTAAATACAAAAAAGTTTATTCAGGCACGTCGAAAAAAATGCATGTACTTGCACGCGCCGCACAGGCAGCTTGACAGAGGCTGCAATGATTTCAGAGGGAAAATGGTGTCAGCAAGTAAAACATATGCAAATTCCAGACAGCTCCGTTAAATAATGTCAAAGTTAAATGTGGAAACGACGTCTATTTTCGTCATGACCACGTTCGTGTTTACCACCCTGATCAGATTGCTCGCAGATGGCATGTATCGAATGTTATTAGTTTGTCCCTAGTCATGTAAACGATTGATTTTGATTGCTCCAATCAAATCTATGATGTAGAAGGCAGTTCTACGACTGGTTTAAATGTCCTGGCGGTCTTAAAGCGACGCCAAAATTTCGCAATGTACGCAAAAATCTGCAGAAATAATTCGTGGAAATAATCACGATAATAATAATAATAACGATGCACGAGGGCATGAAAGATGAACTGCAATATGGCGAGGAAACACTGTATAGGTGATGTGTCGTCTGATAGATCACATTGCCATATGCCAATCTATGACTCAAATAGCCAAACGATACGACCAAATAAGATCATCGAGTGCTGGTGGAAAACATCGAAGCGCACAGGGAGCGCAGTTGCTGTGTTTTGCGGAAACGTGGCTCACGTTTAGCATTCCGGACACTAACGTGTAGCCACCCGGAGCTACCCGGCTTCAACGCCGCTAAACAGAGACACGAAAGCCGGGGGGAATCGGAGAGGAGGCGGACTTGCTAACACGAGGTGGTGTATCCCTGGATTTTCACAAAGAAAAGTTTTCCATCTGCCGCAGGGATGTCGAACTTTTGGACTGGCGTGACGTCATCCACTCCGCTACAAGCACCCCTAGGGCATCATGTTCATCTGTTAATAAACAACGGGGTAGACTGCTGGAAGTGTGAATTTCCCTACGGGGATGAATAAAGTATCTATCTATATGAATATCAAATGTCAAGTGGTAACCCCATAAGTCACATTAGAAACAAAAACAAACGGACTCAGAGACAGCTTCTTCCCCAGAGCCATTACCACCCTAAACAGACACCGCACAAAAAAACTGAAAAAAAAAACTTGCAAAAACACTACCTCATACGATCGTAAAATGGTACTCATGTCTATGTTTCTTGCACAATATTGACTGCACTATGTTTACTGCTCACCTTGCACAATGTTGACCATTTTTTTGCACTATGATGACTATTTTATACCAAACGGTATATAACATCCTACATGCCCACATTTCTTGTGTAAAAATTGTGTAAATTATAACTATAACCTTATCCTCCTTGTCTCATAACCTTATCTTCTCTGTTCCTTTATCTTCTTGTTTTTTTTTACCTCACTGTGAAGGTGTGAAACTGGAGTGTCATGCCCAATTTCGTTGTCACAATATGTTAACCCATTTTGTAACAATGACAATAAAAGTATATTCTATTCTATTCTAGAAACATTGTCATGCTTCCCCTAAAAACACGCATTGAATGTCATGTCACAAGACTGAGTCAAATGTCAACTGGAAATTAGAAGCATTAGACATGGAATGACTCACCTCGCCTGTGACCACATGTTTGCCATCAGGTGAGAAGGCCAACGTAGTGATGGTTTTCCTGCCAGCACACACAAACAAACCCTTAAACCACATGTTAAAAAAGCTAAAGAACTAAGCAAGTTTACCTTGATGCGTTAAAGATGTGACGTTGTTTGTTCTTGCGAGGATGCAGCAGGACCACGACACACCTGCCGCATACACGGTTATGATAAGGATTTCTAAATACAGTGTGTACATTGTCAAATCCTGAGGATTCTTCTTCATGCACACCCTTTGTTCATATTTCAATTCCTTGTCTGGGACAACGCTGCATTGAACCACCGAAGTCGGTTCAAAAATAAATCAGAATCTCCTTTACTATCATTGTATTGCTACAACAAAATCACGGAATGTATAATTGTGAAAATAAAATATTTCCATTGTTTTACCCTGTCACGTTTTGTACAAATCTGTTTATTTGTATCGATTAGTTTTGAAAGTTTTGCATGTCTTGCAATTAATATAAATAGCTGCCTATTAGCGTGCAGGCTCCGGAAGGCTTCCAGTTTTGTTTGGTCTAGGTAAGCCCACTTAGCAGCCGGCTAGCTGGCCAGCCTGCCGTGCTCATTGGTTTTTTCTCCCGGCTGGGTTTGTATTTTTGATGCCGTGGCTCGCGGTTATCCTGGCTGCCTACTGCATGTTTTTTGTCAACCAGCCTCCCGTTTTTTTACCGGCTGATTGGTACCAGTTCATTCTCTGCAGCTAGCCTGCCATGTCCTGGCTGGTTTAGCCCATGTAAGCGTTCTATTTGTTATCTTTGCCAGTTCGCCCCAGTTTGGCTGCTCGACATTTGTTGTACCACTGCTGCAACCACCAGCGACACAACCTCATGGCATTCTCCACAAAATCTACAAAAACCTGGCTTAAAACAACGCTTTTGACGAGTTAAAATGTAAAACAAGAGGGTGACTTGGCTTGCTAGGGTGCTGATGTGCTTCACATGATGTCAGAGCTCAGGTAGTCAAAGACGAGACAGATTGTCTTCAAAATGCATTTAAAGTCATTTTGCAAAATAAACATGTACTATTAAAGAACTGAAATCTATAGATGCGCGACATGGTGGCTGTCCAGGAAATTATTCCCGATTTAGTGATCTGTTACTCGATAATCTTAAACAGGTGGTGAATACGGCCAAACCGACCACTTGCCTGTTTGACCCGCTTCCGGGTTCGCTGATTAAAAGGTCTTTTTGGGGTCCTTGGACCTTCATTTCTAAATATTATAAACATATCACTCTCTTTAGGTGTAGTTTCAGGAGCTTTTAAGTACGCTGTTATTAAACCTACACTGAAACGACCCAACATTGATCCAGAAAGCTTATGTAATTATAGACCTGTGTCAAACCTACCGTTTCTTTCTAAAGTACTTGAAAAAGTTGTGACACAGCAGCTGAATGATTTTATATCCGATAACAATCTTTTTTAATCAATGCAATCAGGATTCAGGGCTAACCACTCTACTGAGACAGCCCTGATTAAGGTAACAAATGATCTGCTACTGGCAATGGACTCCGGCGCTTCATTACTCTTGCTGCTGCTGGACCTTAGTGCTGCCTTTGACACTGTGGACCATAATATCTTACTAGAACGGTTGTAAAATGGATTGGATTCTCAGGAACCGTCTTCTTATGGTTCAGATCCTACCTCTCAGATAGGACGCACTGTGTTGAATATGGTGAAATGACATCTGAGGCCTTTAGTGTTGCCTATGGTGTTCCGCAGGGTTCAGTACTTGGCCCCCTTCTTTTCAGCATTTACATGCTTCCATTAGGTGATATTATTCGCAAGTATAATATCAGTTTCCATTGCTACGCAGATGACACTCAACTATATCTTCCGATGGAGGAATCTGCCACACTAAACTGGAAATTTGGAGGCCTGCCTCACTGAGATAAAAGAATGGATGTCACTCAACTTCTTGCGCCTTAACTCTTAAAAGACCGTCCACCTAAATGCCGTGACTTGTTCTCAAAAACTGCTCTGAACATTGACAAATGTAATATCACCCAGAGTGAGTCAAAAACTTATGGGTCATATTTGACCCAGATCTGTCCCTTCAAACGAACGTGAAGATTTCTTACATCTTCGCTAAAATTTGCCCTATGCTGTCTCAGTCGAATGCGGAGATTATAATTCACGCGTTGTCTACCTCCAGTCTCGATTACGGTAATGCACTACTCTCCGGTCTCCCGAAGTCCAAAATCAAGAGCTTTCAGCTGGTACAAAATGCTGCAGCGAGGCTTTTAAATGTTGGTTTAAGATCAGGTAATTGTGTAATTGTAATCCTGTGCAGTCCTTTGAGACATTTTTGTGATTAATGGCTAGATAAATAAATGTGACTTGACTTAACTAAGACAAGAAAGTTTGATCACATGACCCCAAGTTTAGCTAACCTGCATTGGCTCCCTGTTAGCTTTAGATGTGATTTTAAGGTTCTGTTGGTATTATACAAAATCATACATGGACTTGCTCCCTCATATCTTTCAGATTTAATCCCGCCCTATGTTCCGGTCTGTAGCCTTCGCTCTGAAAATGCTAGTGTACAAGTGATCCCAAAAGCCAAGAAGAGAGTCGCAGGTTCAAGAGCGTTCTCCATTCGGGCCCCGGTGCTGTGGAATGCTCTTCCTCCTGAGATTCGATCTGCAACCTCAGTGGAAATGTTTAAATCTAAGCTTAAAACACACTTCTACTCTATAGTATATGAATAACCTATATTTTATGTTGATAATGTGTGTATTATTATGTAGGTTTTAGATGAGGGGATGGTGTCATAATAGTGTGTAGTTTGCAATAGTCTTTAATCTGTGCAGCCCTTTGAGACTCTTTGTGATTAAGGACTATACAAATAAACATGACTTGACTATGTTTTTGAATTCGGGAATCACTTTAATTTGCTTACCCTGCAGGATATGCCAGGAGTCCACTCCTTGGATCGCATGATAATGCTCGATTGCCCGGTGCCGTAATGCCCAGAACTTTCTCCAAAGTCACCTGCAGGGGGTGAAAGAGACGACGAAGTACCATGTTGAAACGTGTTAACAAGTCACATGCCCACTTCCCTCATTTGCGTGGGACTCGAATGACTGCCGAGACTTGACAGACGAGTAAGCGGTTCTAATGAAGCGCGAATGTCTGCAGGCACCCTTGCAAATGCAAACATGAGCATTGTGTGCGTTTGCATTGAAATTCAGGAAAGCAATATTGCTGTGATCATTCACAAATCACAACACACATGACGAAACAACTCAATAATTGACTTTGAAACTACTGGCTGTGAATCAAATACCGTATCACGTGATCTTCTATGACCGAGATATCACATGACCACAAGTCCAGTAAATCACATAAAATTTGCATGTGTAAAATGTTCAGGCGGGTAGATAAACAAGTGAGGGACTTGTAATTGGAAGGGGTTGAATTGAACACTCGTCGAGAAGAAGTAGAACTGAAAGAGAAAACTTGCACTTTGTCAACTCGCACCTTCTCGCCTGGCTGTTGATGACGCAATACTCGGCCCCGCCCCCTCAGTTTGATTGACGGGGATCTGAGCAGGTTCTTGATGCGGCGGCTGATGGCGCCTCTGCTCCCGCCTCCGCCGTTCATAGCTTCCCTGCTAGCGGCTAGCTTCCTGCAGCATGGCGCCTAGGTGACCGACTTCGCTCAGCCGAACCGGAGTTTCCTTTAAGGGACCACCGCGGAGGTCCAGACCGGTTCCGGTGCCGGTTCCGCATCGCAGCGTGGCGCCGCGTAAAAGAAAAGAAGAGACGCGGCCAACGGTTACAAGCATACGCTCAGTAACGGCAGTCAAGTTGTTTTTAGGCGCATGAGTTTCCGGTCTTGGCTTAAAAAAGTAAAAGTATGTTTACGGAAGTTGAGGTTGAGAAAGTTGATTTTACCTTTTAAACGTGAGCTTTATAGGAATCCGTGAGATAAACTTGAACAAATGACACATTTCAATTGATATTTTTTCTGTATTATTGTATCTGCTTGACATGGACTAATGCCCAACTAGTCCATTATTTGACAAAGAGTGGTGGCCATTCGGTATGCTATTTTGATAACTATAATTAACTTTATATTCTTTCACTTTATATTCACGTTGTTTGTCGAGGTTTCTCAACCGGTTGATCGCGACCCAAAAGTGGGTCAAGGAGCAAAGAAATGCTAAGAAAATAAAGCAATAACTGAGGGTCAACTACCAGGGTTAGGTAGGATTACTTTAACCGGGTTACTTTCAATTACTTTTGGATTACTCCTATACCAAATATGCTAATAAAAGACAAACGAAACTAAATATGAATAAAATTATGACTCACAACACGTGGTAAGCTTTCTCTCCTGGCTTTGATCTCCGGCAAAACTAACATAAGATGCGACAGAAACAAAATGAAAATCAATCCAAACAGCTTGCCAACATCATTTTTGCCGTTCCCTGTATTCTGTTACTCCCCAAGCCTGCACAAAATTTAGTAATTTTATTCATATTTACTTTCTTTTGTCTTTTATTAGCATATTTGTTATTGGAGTAATCCAAAAGTAATTGAAAGTAATCCAGTTATAGTAACTTTACCCAACCCTGTCAACTACACTCTTGTACATTAGATTGTTATAAATACCTGCAAATTTAAGTTGACACAAAGCATTTCACTCCACAGAAAAATCCCAATAAGGTTTTTTTACGCATGTTGAGCATGTCCATACGCAGATTCAGCGGGGATTAGAATATAAGAGTGATGGATTTTATATAAGGCAGCTGGGTGGTTTGCGCATAGCCACACAAAGCAGAGTTCCAGGGTTCGATTCCAGCCCCCAATCTCCCCGTGTGGAGTTTGCATGTTCTCCCCGTGCCTGCGTGGGTTTCCTCCGGGTACTCCGGTGTCCTCCAACATTACAATAATTTGCATGTCAGGGGTTGTCTGGGTTAGCGCGCAGCCCCACGGTGCGGAGGTTCAGGGTTCAAGTCCAGCTATTGCAGCCTACCGGTGTGGAGTTTGCATGTTCTCCCCGTGCCTGCGTGGGTTTCCTCTGGGCACTCCGGTTTCCTCCCATATTTCTAAAATCATGCATGTCAGGTTAATTGGAAGGTCCAAATTGTCCCTAGGTGTGAATGAGCGAGGTGTCTGTCTCTGTGTGCCCTGCGACTGGCTGGCAACCAGTTCAGGGTGTCCCCTGTCAACTGGGATGGACTCCAGCACCCCGTGACCCGACTGAGGATAAGCGGTGCTAAAAATGGATGGATGTACTTCATTATATTGAAGAAAAAAACCCTGAAGTGTTTTGGATTTTAATAAAAATGCAGCTAATTGAGCACTAAAGGCACATTTGACCGTGTCGCCGTGCAACCTTAAACGAGTGCTGCAAAGCACAAGGAAGAATACAAACTATGGAAAGGTGACCAAACTGCACCCATTTTCTTCTCAATTGTTTCCAAGTTTTCACAAGCTTTTTGCTTTTTAAGGGTACCCACAGCAGCAAGAAGGCAGACAATTATGATGAGGCTCATGTTATGTCAAATAAAAGGTTCTCAACGTATAAGTATTTATTAAAAATACTTGTTTATATGCATTACAAGTATTTTAGACGCTGAATAATACACAGCTGTCTTATAAGACAAGGACTGCAACCTTTAAAATAGGCTCAACCACTAAACATCTTAACAGTTAGAAATCACATTTCCCAGCAAATCACAATGAACCATATTTTCAGAACCAATTTAAGGGAAACTCAGGTTGTCTTAGGGGTTACCTGGTGCCCGCGGGGACCACATTGGAGACCCCTGATTTAAACCGAATATTATTACATGAAGTGGTTTTCTGGTTATTTTGTTTTGTCAAAAATGTGAATATATTCTAGTATTGTTGGTTTGAACGGCACCATTTTTAATGACATACATTTGAGAAGTGGAAAGGTTTTCTTCACGTTCTCCATTCGGGCCCCGGTGCTGTGGAATGCTCTTCCCCCTGAGATCCGATCTGCAACCTCAGTGGAAATGTTTAAATCTAAGCTTAAAACTCACTTCTACTCTATAGTATATGAATAACCTATACCTTTCGTGGACAATATCTCTTTTTATTATTATTATAGTATTGTTTGTGATTGCAACCTCCTTTGCTGTCTGGTAATCCTGGAAGGGTGATACCACATGAGCGGTCCCTACTCAAGGTTTCTTCATTTTTCTCATGTTGAGGTTTTTGAGTTTTTCCTTGCCCTCATGTTGGTTCCAGATCAGGGGATGGTGTAATAATAGTCTGAAAAAATAGTCTGTGTAATAACCTGTGAAGCCCTTTGAGTGTCTTTGTGTTTAAGGGCTATACAAATAAAAATGACTTGACTTGGGTCATGGCTTGTAATTAGGGTGGGATTCTGGGCCCTAAAGTCGGACCAGTTGAAGAACCAATGTTCTATGTGAACTGCAATCGCCCAGAAGCAATTTACTGTCTATACATACTGTGACACTTAGAAACAACTAGTCATCAATTTGTTAGCATGACCATATCCAAAGATGAACTCACATGTCTAGCGTGCAATTGCACCACGAGTCTGTAGGTAAAAATTGGTTTCATGTGACGTAATTCTCCAAGGTAACAGTGAGCCACTTGGCTTTTTTCATGTCATAGCTCAGAAAAAATTGCAGTGGTCATGCTGTGCCGTACGTGGTCAGAACGCTCATCAGTGCATTTTATGTTTGGGTAAGCGCTTGAACATATACTATTCTACTGGGTCAACGCCACCAAAGTGATGACACACTTTTGAGAAAATGGATGACAAGCAAATAACACCAGAAACCAGTGGTGCCTTGACATTTGGTCCAGCCTCCAGAACAATACCGGAGAACAGTTTTTTCCCCAAAAGAGAACCGCAAAGTCCAGGTACACATTTTTGGTTATGAAGGAATTTGAACCCAAGTCATGGCAGGGAGAGCGCCGAAATCTTACCACGAGACCACCAGTGAAATAGATGACACATGAAAAGGCATTGGGTTTAATCTCATTATCACACTATCTTTAGTCACAATACCAGAGCAAAGTTAATTTGACAAATGTATCACTTACAATGTTTAGATAAGAATACATTTATTGTCACTGTAACATGTGAGACACGCAACAAAATTAACATTCGTCTGTGGTACTGTGACTAAAAATATTGTGATGAGATTAGATCTGCTGCCTATCCGTTAGTCATCTATACAAATGGTGGTTCAGTGCCCAGACTACGATAAGATGATCCCGGACCTGTTCAAACTGTGCAAGGCACAACAGAAAGTTTATGTTCCATGGACATTTTTCTTTGAAGAACCCAGAGTGTGTAAAATACAGGAAAGGATTCATTGGTAAGTATCTGTTTCATCAACCCTTCCTAGGTGGAGTTTGCATGTTATCCCCATGGTTGCGTGGGTTTCCGCCAGGCACTCCGGTTTCCTCCCACATTCCAAAAACATGCATGTCAGATTAATTAGCTGGTCTGAAATTCTCCCTAGGTGTGAATGAGCGGGTGAGTAGTCTGTCTCTGTGTGCCCTGTGACTGGCTGGCAAACAGTTCAGGGTGTCCCCTGCCCACTGCCCGAAGTTAGCTGAGATGGGCTCCAGCACCCCGCGACCCTACTGAGGATAAGTGGTGCAGATGATGGATGGATGGATGGATATTTGCTTCATTAATAGGATCATTATTTTCCTACTTTTGTTTTGTGAAGAATCCCGAAGGGTTATGAATTGTGGCTTTCTGGAAAACACATTTTTTTACATTTAGGCACTACTGTAATTGTCCATTTTTTGTGACAAACTGACCCAAGGGCTCTCCATCAGAGAAGGGAGAAGTTATGTGGGCCTCACAGGGATAAACTGGGGACCACCTGACATAAACTGTGAAAGGATAGAACAGAAGTGGTCAAACTTTATTTAAATTAGTGTCACAGACGTCCAATATGCAAGAACAACGTATAAAAATAAAAATCCAGGAAAAGACCAAAAGAGTTTCAGTGAGGGGTTGCCAATTCAACGGCAGAGTGTCCGATAATCGCGGGGTCGTCACGTGGGCGGTGCCCCCCGCAGGCCAAGCGGCACCAACCTGGGCATAGGCCTCCATGATACGCCCTCCACCGGAGGAGTTGGCACCTCTGCCGGAGGCGGGCGTTCCACTTGACCCCCGCCTGCTGTCATGTGAAGCAGCGGAGGAGGGGCCACGAGATGGCTGTTAACCCCCGAGTCCTCGTCCCTAGTGGCGAGTTGGGGCTCCACCGGTGATGTGAATCCTTCTAGAGCGGGTCCTGATGTCAAGGGTGGTGTGGACTTAGGAAGGGTTGGCAGCTGCAGGGTGGCAGGAGCCAGCGGGAAGGAGTTCAGGTTGTCTGCTGGGAAGAAAAAAATCCTGTCTTAAGTTCAGGTGACGATAACATGACAGCTACATTTTTAATACTAATTAGCGTGAATGGCTACCGGTTCTTTACGCATTTCTGAAAAAACATGTTATTATGATACTACTCTGCTGCTATTCTCAATGTGTAAGGACCAAAACGGAGACAGGACCCACTTGCGTGACGTTTCTCACATGTTTTATTAGAAGAAAGGGAAAGGGTTGCGGGAAGCAGGTCGGTCCAAACGCAGAAGTAGGACTTCCGTGGCGAGAGATGGCGGTGTCGGGAACGGAAAAAAAACGTGTCGAAAGCCAGGAGAGGAGAGTAGACGAGGGGAGGATCAAAAAACGGGTCGAAGCCGGGAAACAGACGGGAGCAAAAACAGGTGGGAGTCAGGGTCGAAAAAAGCTTGCCTAGAGCAAACTGAGGTTCGCAGACGGACTGACCAAAGGAGGCAGACAGGAGTGGGTTTAAATAGGGACAGGGAGCCATTCAAGAGTCCGAGGCAGTTGGTGCCAGATAAGCGGGCACAGGTGCTTCACATAAGTAATCATGACACAATGATTTTCTGTCATGCCCCCTTAGGAAGAAGAAAACCTCAAGAGACTAAACAGTGTGATTGGGGTGTAATGTATTTAAATGAATAAAAAAACTTGCAAAAAATTATTTTATTCTATATTGACTGCACAAAAAATGCTCCACAACAAAAAACACTTAAAGTTTGAAGGATCATAAGGAAGAAACAAGATGTTTGAGTTTCTTAAACATAAAAAAATGTTCACTAGTGGAACATGTCTTATTCTGAGGAAAAACAAAAGATAAAACAAATCAGTATAGCCAAAGAGGATTACAGACAAGTTGAATACTTGCTGTTGAGGATTTGGAATTACGTGAAAGAAATGACTTTGAAAATATCATCGATTCGATGGAAAATCAATTCGCTGCCTTACCCATTGGAAGCTGTGGCAGGAATGAAAGCGGCACTTGTTGTTTGACCAGCTCAGGGACACCGAATGTGACTGGAGCCATTCCTGCAAGAATAAACACGGCATGGGCAATCTATCGGCGATTATGGGATTCAATAAACATCTGCGACTGTCCATGAATATTAAGACATGGACGCACTTCAAAAGACGTGAAACCAATCGTTTTGCAAAATCTACAGGCACAAACCTATTGCTGCTGTAGATGACGGTGGAACCAACAAAGTGTATTCAGTCAAAAGCGGGGTCAGAGTGACAAGACGTTGCCCCGGCAACGGCGCCCCAACTACCGATCGCGGCTCAGCAGGTAAGAGGGTCTGGATGCTGCTGGGGTTGCCTGCGATCAGAGCGGATCATGACACATGCACCTCCTCAAACACTCGTCTACAAGAATTGGAGTGAATAACTTTTTGGATGGCATCGTACTTTACAATGCACTATTAAAAAAAAGAAAAAAAAGAAAAGCAAAACATGCCATCGAAAGGGGCTATATTGTATTGCCAGACTGTTTAAATTGAATTTATTACTCCCTGCCCTTCTTTTTATTAGAAATAAATGAATAATTTCAAAATACCATCACCACTGTTCCACAATTAAACAACATTCTATTGTAGCTATATCATGATATTACAACCCTTTTTTTCACAAAATGACTAAAAAGTCCTTCGCAAAAAGTAAATATTTTTCAAAAATTGCACTGATCAAAATGAGAGAACAACTATGACTTCAGCATGGGTAAATATTCTGAAGGTTACAACAGTCAGCAATTAGAAGTGTACAGGCCTCTGGCATGAAAGACTTCAGCACATCTGCGACCACAGGATAGCGCTAGTTTCTCACACAGCTCTGGTTTGATTTTGGCCCATTCTTCTTCCAGCCTCCTCCACAGTCCGGTGATTGTAATGGGTTTCTTGACCATAACTTTGTCTCCAAGTATTTCCCAGAGGTTCTTTATTGGGTTGAGATCAGGACTCTGGGAAGGCCATGCTATTTATTCAATGTTTTCACCTTCAAGGAAATAGTTTATCCGTTTTGCTGTATGACATGGAGCTTTGTCCTGCATGAAGACTGCAGGCTGATTGGGCTACGAACTCAAGTAAGGAACCATGTGCTGTCGAAGAAGGTTCTGATACACATTTGCATTCATTCGGCCATGTAGCTGTACAAGAGGCCCAACTCCTGCTGGAGGAAACATGTACGGAACCATGACACTTCCACCTTTCACTGAGTTTACACACTTAGGGTTTAGTCTCCTCCCAAAGTATTGCCGAACGGTATAATTCCCATAGGACCCAGATAACATCACTGATGTGAATTCTGGACCGGTTCCCCACTGTACACACAACATTCTTTTCAGCAAAGCTCATTCTACCCTTTGGATTTTTTTTTACTAATGAGAGGTTTGGCTTTGAAACTGTGACACATTGTATGACAAGACAGATCCTTACCATGTTCACTACTGAACTGGCGAGCAATCCCTGCTGCAGTGTGGAAACCACTACCTTTGACATCCTCCACAGTGACCTTTCCTCTCTTACATTTGTCTTCCGTTGTCAGACAGCCTTCTTTGTAGTTTTGTAAAGATTCGATATTCTTGAAATCACAGATTTGGAACGATCCACTTGTCTTGCTATGGCTGATAGGGTCCTCCTTTTCAATAGAATCTGGATAACCTACTGCCGAAGGCTTTCGGTCACTTAAGAACGGCCCAACGTCTTGCAAAGTCAGTGAAACTAACTGTAGGAATGCCAATACAATAGGGGTTGACAGACAATAAATTAGCACCATTAAGAGTTCACTAATTTTGATCAGTGCATTTTTGGCAGAATACAGGTTCCTTCTTGTTGAAATGCCTTGAAAATGTGTTATAGTAGCATGGTATGGACACAACAAAATGTCCTTGAACTGTTGAATAGGTAAGAAAAACTTTTTTCAGAATTATTCTGATCTCCAGTGTAGAGACAATGCACGTAAACCCTACTTGTAAGTAGGGCTGCAACCACTAGTTGATGTTGTCCACAAAAATACATAATAAAAATAATTGACGATAGAATAGAATAGTATATACCTTTATTATCATTGTTACAAAATGGGTTGAACATATTGTGACAACAAAATTGGACGTGGCACTCTAGTTACACATTTTGACTGTAAAAAGATAAAAAATATAAAAATAATTTGTGTATATATTTGAACATAAAGGGGCAGCACGGCGGCACAGTTCATGTCTTGGGAACCTCCTGCGTGGGTTAAAATCCAGCTCCAGACTTCCTGTGCGGAGTTTGTATGTTCTCCCTGTGCTTGCGTGGGTTTCCTCCGGGCACTCCGGTTTCCTCCCACATTCCAAAAACATGCATTTCAGGTGAATTAGCCGGTCCAAATTGTCCCTAGGTGTGAATGAGCGAGTGAGTTGTCTGTCCCTGTGTGCCATGCGATTGGCTGGCAACCAGTTCAGGGTGTCCCCTGCCCACTGCCCGATGATTGTTGGGATGGGCTCTAGCACCCCCGCGACCCTATTGAGGATAAGCGGTGTAGCTAATGAGATGAGATTAATATAAAGTATTTACACAAGGAAGTGTGGGCGTGTAAAAGCAGAAGATATTTACATTGGGTGTTTACTTACAGGCGATCGCAATAGTGCAATATGCAGTAATGCAAATAGACAACATTGTGCAGATTAAGCATAGGAATGAATACATTTCTACATCTGTATGAGGTAGTGTGTTTGAATTGGTATTCCTCCTTAAAGAGCGTTTGTGGAGAGTTTCAGTTTTTTGTGCAGTGTGTATTTAGGGAGGTGGTGGCTCTGGGGAAGAAACTATCTCTGAGTTTGTTTGTTTTTGTTTTGTGTGACCTATAGCATCTGCCGGAGGGCGGCAGGTCAAAGAAGTGGCGGCCGGGGTGAGAAGAGTCCTCGATGAGGTTTTCTACTCTGCTGAGGTAGCGAGAGCAGGCCATGTCCTCCAAACTGGGCTAAGAGCAACCAACAATTCTCTGGGCTGAGTTGATGACCCTCTGAAGTATTTTCCTGTCTGCTGCCGTGCACCCAGCATGCCACACTGTAATGCAGTATGTTAGAATGCTCTCCACTGTGGCTTTGTAAAAGGACACCAGCAGCTGCTGTTTCAGATGATTTTTCCTGAGCACTCTCAGGAAATGGAGCCGCTGCTGGGCCTTCCCTACCACCGCTCTGGTGTTTGCAGACCAGGAGAGGTCGTCGGAGATGTGCACACCCAGGAATTTGAAAGAGTGGACTCTCTCTACACAGTCTCCACTTATAATGAGTAGTGCTGGGTTCTTGCTTTTCCTCCTGAAGACCAGTACGACTTCCTTTGTTTTTGTGGGGTTCAATAGGAGGGTGTTTTTCGAACACCACGTTGTCAGTGACTCCGCCTCATCCTTGTACGCCGCCTCGTCCCCTTCAGAGATGAGGCCGACCCTGGTTGTATCGTCGGCGAACTTAACAATTGTATCCGTGAGGTGGGTCGGTGAACAGTCGAAGGTGTAGAGGGTGAAAAGCAGGGGGCTCAGTACACATCCTTGGGGGGAGCCGGTACTCAGTGTTAGGGTGGCAGAGACGTGGTGGCCGAGTTTCACGGACTGTGGGCAGTTTGAGAGGAAGTCCATTATCCAGTAGCAGATGGAGGAAGAGAGTCCTAGGTGAGAGAGTGTCTCCACGAGGATCTCCGGGATAATGGTATTGAAGGCTGAGCTGAAGTCCACAAAATTTTCTAACGGAGTGAGGCATTACTGTATTTATAATTTTAAACCCTGAGTCACTCATGCGCAATAGCGTCTCTATCCTATATGGCAACATACAGACTTGACTGCGTCAACATCAAATATACGTACCAAAACTTCTAAAGATTGGGAAGATTTTAGCCTGTATACGGCGGATAAAAAGACGAGTTGCAAAGTTTGCAAAGCAGACCTTGCAAGTAGCAAGCCCCAACATTTGAAGAAAAGGCACGCCAGACAGTTGAATGTATAGGGTGCTACCTTGCTACAAATGCATTTCCCATAATATTTTCCAAACACAACAAAAGACCCACAATTCTTTCACAGGACCCTTCCTTTTTTCCTAAACGGGTGCAGAAGAGCACACACAACAGGGCCCTCGGACAGATTTTGTATTCATTCAGAGGAAGTGACCAGACTCTCCAGCTGTATAATGAAGTTTTGAACCCCCAGACTGTTCATTTGTATTCAAAAGATAATGATTTGCAGATGTGTGTCATGTTTCCGGCCAGAGATTATTTTCATTGCGTGTCTGAATTAAATTTTGCCAACTAGCAATAACTATTATAATCTATTGGAAAACTTTATTTTGAAAAGTATCAACAGGAACTCCCACTGGTCAAAGGACACGCCTTAGCTGACGGATGACAGCAGCGGAATTTAAGAGGCGCGGACGCCTCTCTCTTTTCCTTCACGCCTGCTCTACCGGGAGGTCAGCTCTAAGGGAGCCTCACTGGCCTTTGCGCCCTTGGGACAATAGGGACCAAGAAGGCCGGGCGCCATGCGGCCACCCCCCTCCCACTTTCTGTGCCCCCACGTGATGCTTTGCCTGACCTAACGGTACACAAGAAAGGATAACGGTTTTCAATGCTGGGTATAAATATCATTCCTAAACGCCGTGAAATAATTCCTGATCATTTAAATGAGTTGATTATCTAAAACTGGGTTTATTAATCAGTAATTTTATTTCTGTTCCAGAACTTTTGAGCGTTATGCCAGAATGTAAATGACAAACTTATTTCAAATTAAATGCATGCAGACCGAAGAAGAGAGGCACCAAGGACCCCCTTTTTAAGCAAAAGTTCTTTTGTTACAAACTTAGCAGTTGATCACTGAATTTACTTCACAGAATGCACATATTGGTTTTATTTATTGTTCTACTGCAACCAATGAACCTGTTCTTAATTTACAGGGATAAAACATGCTTACTTTATTTCAATTTATCATTTATTTGTCTGTCCCTAAAAATAGATGGGGGGTTATTTATGAATTTATGTCTCTACTGACCAAGCACTGTGCCTTGTAGGTTTTGGATAGGGCATTTTTATTTTTGTTCCAATCCTTAGCATGTTCAATCAAAGATGCATTTTCATCGTACCCATTTTTCTTTGGTTTATTATAATTTGCCACATTATTAAATCAACATCATGCTAAATTTAAGAAAAAAAAAAAGACTGATCCAATTATTTGACAGATCTTCTAAATAATTGGTGACTAGGCGATTATTGAAACAGTTGTTAGTTGCTGCTCCTATGTCATGCTACTGGTGTCCTTTTTAAAAAAAAACATTTTTTGCAGTCCAAACTTGCTTGCTTACTCACCACTAACAACAGGCGAAGGGTCATTGGTCCTGCACCGGTTTAGGATGTTGGGTTGATTTGTCACTCCCGAAGCGTAAAGGAAAGTGGATGCAGCTTTTGGCTGATAGACAACTGTGGCTTTGGGCAAGCAAGGAGCCAAGGTTGGAGGAGCTTGTTTTGTTGGGAGCATTGAAGTGGAGACAGAAGTGACGGCTGCCTGCTGAAATGCACCTTGGGTCTCTGTAGGGATTGTTGCTTCAGAAGTGGCAGTCAGTGGGGAAGTTGGCGGGGATCGTGGCTTGGGTGAAGGCGAGAGATGCAGCCGAATCCTGTCGTCGTTGCTGTTCGGGGGTCAGGCACATGATTTGAAGTCATTGTAGTAAACTGTAATCTCAGCAATTAGACAAAGGAAGGGTAATCTGGCATTTTTCAGGTATTAGGATTTTTCGAAATATATGATAGTTTTTAAGCTAAATACTTCCTACCTTTTTCTTTTTTTGGAAGGCGCCCGTTTCTTGGGGACATCTTTCAAGCTATTTGAACTTTTTTTTTCTGAAGTGCGGTGGGAAGTGTGACCTGGAATTCACAAGCAAAGATCAAAGTGAGATTTCATATGATGGCCGTACGTAAAACAACAATAATTAGAAAAGTGATTAGGCAGTGATGTAAAAAATAATTTTAAAAATAATTAACTCGGAGAGGCACCTCCATTCAAAGCAACCACTCTCTAAGCAACCAATAAATTGATGACAAAAATACAAGTTAAATATAAGTAGAAAACCTCACTGGTCAAAGGAGTAAGGGTGGTAAGCAATTGGTCCCTCTGCTTGGTCAGTGACCTTTTCTCCTTCTTCAGATCCTTATCCATGGTTCGGAGTCTCTTAATCATTTTGGCAGCCTAAACACAATTGTATAGATGTTTACTAGAAGATAAAATTGTTTTTATATTTCACAATTTTGGGGAAATATTTTCTTTCAAGAAATGTCAAAGTACAATTGAGCAAGATGCGACATTAATCCTTTCTGAGGTGGGGATTGCAAAGTGTAAATGCCGTATAATGGGAAATAGAAACCTATGGTAATAAGCTCCAAGCCCCCGATACTGCAGATAAACAACATTAAAATTAAAAAATATTATATAGTAAGTACTACCTATGTGTAATATTCATGTGATTTAATGACATTATAAATGACTATATACATGGAAATTAGTTTACGTTTGGTGTGACCTATCTTGAGCTAACCAAGTGAAGTAGCGGGTGGGTGCAGAGGGGGTAAAGACGGCGATGCTGGATAAAACAGAAACTGATTTTGAAACATACTTGCACGGATAATTAGAATTTCTTGCTCTAATCGCCTCCTTATATTTAATAATAGTCCCGATAGTCGATTGGTTATGGCCATGCAATTGAGGGAGGGTAGCCATTTGTGCGCTTTACTGTATTTGTATTTTTGATAATCCTAAGCTTTGTTTGCATAGTTATGTTTTGCTTGTTCCTTTAACATTACTGCAAGCCTTGGATCCATAGGGAATACAGTAAAAATAAATACTGTATTGTATTGTTGGCATGCAAAATCTTCACAAAGCACCAGATATTCTGAGGTCAATGAAGAGACAAAGTCAAAGTGGGAGGTAGTTCAGCCAAATATCGGCATTTTCATAATGCTGCGACGCAAACCAATAGCAGGGGGGTTTGGGGTTTTTAAGGGTTATTGATCTATTTTCGTTATTCATTATCCATTATCCGTTATCGGTCAGTTCATAATACGCTACAAAGCCTAGGAGCCGGGACACTTACTCTCAGCCAAAAGGCCAAGCTAAGGTCCTAGCCCTAAAGCTTTGCTGCAATCATTGCGAATGCACCGTTCCCGGAGGTACTGCTATACCGGGCCGATGCGTGGAGTGGACAGAGCGAGCTCATATTCCATCTCCGAAATGCAAAAATCAAAGATAGTGACTTCATAGAAAGTACACAAGGCCAAGCTAAGGATCTAGCATCAAAGCCTTGCAAAAGGCCAAGCTAACCTAACCACTAAGCCATTCCGCGATAGAACACAATCCTAGGATCACCAATAGCAGACCAGTATTCGGCATCAACCAATGACATAAAGGCATTTTAGAGATGTGGTTTGTCGTACACTTGAACACCGCAAAGATCTTTTAAGTTCTGAGCATGCAACTTAACTTTTAGTTGATGTATCGTGGGGGAAATGCCGTCAACTTCTTATACCACATTTTACAGATAAATTGTCTAATGCAGTGACGCCGTATCCGGGGGGTTAGTTGTATTAAAAAATGACACAGAATTCAAAATAAATTGATTTCATCTTTTCTCTGCGTTCACTGGGAGGATTCATGGGGTATGTTTTGGGAGAATTGTCTCCCAAGAAAGGCCATCAAAAATAAACAAAATGTTACTTCATTTTTGCGGCTACATTGAATGGCCTTGGTAGCATTTGTTTCCTTGCAAGTGCCTTGCTCAGAAGCAGATTTATACTTGAAAAAATACATTACTAATAATTGGTATTTTTATCACTTTCAATCACTGAACAAGAGGAAGTCATTACATAGGGTGCCACAGTGGCACATTCACCTCTTGTAACGTTGCGAAAGTGGAGATGGTCTGGTCCAGTTGCAGTTCTTTTTTCAACTCTTTAAGCAGGTACAACTCAAGGTGGCGCCGATTCCTCTGAAAAAACCTTTTTTTCTTTTTCTGTCCAAAAAACATAATATGACCGTTTGAGGGGAGAAACATAGCAGAAAATAAAGACCCACATTTTCATAAATTTTCTGAAAATGTATGGGTACGGGGTCACTAACCTTTTCGAAGTTGAGAGCTACTTTTATTTACTGATTAGCACAAAGGTATAACATTTGTTATTACCATCTTGTTACTATGTTATTACCAGGTTGTAAATCTTGTGATAAGTTGACCCTAAAATAGGCTTAATCAATCACTAAAACATCATGCCAGTTAGAAATCCGATTTCCTAAAAATTCACAATGACCCATCTATCGTTAGCTTTTGAAGAACCTGTTCGCGGGCTACTCAGGTGTTCTGAGGGGGCTACCTGATGGCCGCGGGCACCTTGTTGGAGACCCTTGGTACGGGCCAAACCAGAAACTAAATCCTGATTAATTTATTTACAATGTTATAATGACATAATTGTGAAAAAAAAATATTAACCGAAGACTTAGTCAACAATAAAATTATTGTTCCATCCCTGGAGTCTAAAAATTATTTATTAGAATAATTTATTGATTTCTAAAAAAACCAATATGAGGTGGTTAAGTGGTCATCTCACACGCCAAACATTGGGGGTTTGATCCAAGGCTGCGTGTGTGATTGTCTCAAACTCAGTAAGAGGTTTTGAATTGAAAATGGCTATCCTGGCAGGCCAGCCTTGGGATATTTCAGTTTTTATTTGATATGATGATTATCAAACAAAGATGGTGTGCTCAATCTAAGGTGGAGAAAAAGTGATAAAATATTTCTTACAATCCTTATCTCTTGGTCGCTATAATCAGATGAGTGATCCGTATCATCGCTGGACACGAACGCCGGGTTGATCTTTTGGAGGTCATCATCGTCGTCCACAATACAAACAACGTCGAGATCTGTAACATCCATAGCGGGCTCCAGTGATTGGAATGACTGAAGCTGTGTCTGTGAAACGACAGACGCTGTAGGAGTCCCGAAAGAGCTTTCCGTGATGACGTTTTCTGGCTTATTGAGGAGTGTCATAGATTGGATCTCCTGTTGCACACTACGGACTTCTGAGATGACGAGATCAGGTGGGGTAACCGGAGTGGTTTTCATGACAGGAATAGGGGACGACACCCCATCAAGAGTAGTCAGCTTGGCATCAATAGGTTTTGTGAATGTGGTGGGAATCGTTTTGTAGGTGAGGCTATCCTGATTTAAGGATTTGGATTTAGGGGGGCCTAAAAAAGAGTTGCGGTTCACTGAAAAATAGTTGACAGAAGGGGGCTTGGAGGAAGTGCTTGGCAGCTCTGGATGCAGAATGTTGATGGCAGGTAATGAAGATGCTCGAAGGACACAGGTAGATCCTTGAAGACAATGTAAAAGTTTGGTTTATCATGGATACATCGGGTCGTCGAATTTAGTGTAAACTTTTGAAGGTGTTGTTTTTTATTCATTTGGCCATTACCATCTCAAAGTTCTTTTGACAGAATATTAATTCCTTTTTAGAAGACTCACTTGTGTTTTTGGGGATGGATTGTTGCAGATCGTGGACAGGAATCAGCTGGACCAGTTTGCCATCGGGTCTGCGGTAGTAATGAAGACCTGTCTTGCTTTGCACCTGCTTCAGAATCATCCTGGCCACTGAGGAAGTTGGCACAGCTGGAAGTGGAACTGTTGAAGACCCCGAAAGGTAAATGAGCAAAGGGAACAAAAGCCATAAAGCTTTCTTTGCAGATTAAATGAATCTCTTTCTTTCTGGGCCTTTTCAGGTGAGCAACACGAACCATTTTTCCAGCAGTGTAAAAAGTACAATTTCTTAAATTAAATAATTTTTTTCAAAACAAAGAAAGTGTTTCAAAAATGTACACTAATGTCCCAGTACTTCCAAATCACAGACTGCTGTCACAGTCTTGTTCCACGGACAGACTGAGGAGATCATTTCCTCCTCATGCCATGAGGCTCTTTAACTACACCCGGGGGAGTAAAAGCCCACATTAAACCTCACCCCCACATTTGCATATGACCCTATTCTTATTACAGTGTGTATTTTCCGTAGCACTATTTAAATACTCTATATTAACACGTTATATGGGGTGTTTTTGTATTCTATATCTTTTATTTCCTTATTTTATTTTTCAACACAAGGATACTGCTGGAAGTGTGAATTTCCCTACAGTGACTGAAGGAATGAGCTGAATAAAGTATCCCTCCATCCATCCATCCATCCATCTAAATCGCTATTTATTTCAAGTGGACTTTCTAGTAACCAATAGAGATTAGGAAATCAATCAAACCTTTTCAAATAGTCTGATATCATTATTTGTTCTCAGCTCACCTGATTGTAGTGGAGGGACTAAGCGATAAGCGAGTGTGGGTTTGGCCGTAGAGGTGCGGGATTCCACGGAGGAAGTGGTTGCTGTGGAAGTTGGGGTTGCCATGGGGGGGAGTGTTGCCACGGAGGCAGCGGTTGACACTGAGACAGCAGGTGATGTGGAAGGGGGAGATGACGTGAAGGCGGCGACTGAAGTAACGTCAAAGTTGGAAGTTGTTGTTGGCGTGGCTATAACACTTGGTGTAGAGGTGGAAAGTGTGGTAGAAGAGGAATTTGTGGATGTTGATGATATCAGTTCACGGGGGGGAGAAGCTTTCAGTTGGATCTCGGATACAGTTGTAATAACCTGCAGCTTCTTGGTTGCCACCACACGCCCGGTCAGATATGCCGCAAGGCGGTTGGCAGGGTGGAGCGCTCCCATCCCGCCCAATTCGATTTTTGCATTTGGATACATTCTGCCATTCACCTGGATGGACACAAGGCAGCTGGTTTATAACTTTCTTAATATATTTCTAAATAGTTATTAATAGTAACTCCCCGCTGCCACTCCCAAAAAATAAAGAAAAAACAGTTTTAAAACCACTGTCCATAGAATAAATATATAGGTGCTGTAATACACTTGGCTCACCTGAATCGGGTTCTCTTCTCCCGCTTTCATCGTATTAGCAGTCAGTAAGCCGGCAACTGAGATTCCATTGAGGAATGGTAGACCCATCTGGATGCCACTCTCACTTATGTCAACCAGTTCATCCCAAGCACGCTCATATTCATTTCGGGCTGCTGCGTCCTCGTCTGTGTTATCTTCACAAAGCTCCTGAGGCAGGTCCACAAAATCTTCCTCTGTGACCTCATGTTTGCTGGCTTCAACACTCTCCTGCTCCTGCTTTACCTGGTTGACAGCCAAAATAAGGACATGTAGATGGGACTCTGATTATCTGACTTTTGTTGCTGACATTTAGAACTTGGGACTGACTTAAAGACTGGACCGAAACCTAATTATGTAATTTTGCTATACACATGAATGCACATACTTGCATCATCAGTCAAATTATAACTTGTCACATAAATTGTCATTTAAATCAGGGGTCTCCAAACTCAATTGACTTGTGGGCCGCCGGTGAGTGGTTGAGACCAATTGGTTTTTCCACATGAAAACTTCTGATAAAAAATAAAAAAAATCCACTGTTTCCAAATATCTATCTAAGAAATGCTATACAAAATAAGATTAAAAAGAAAGTGAAAATATCGAGAATTTATGTGAGAATATATCAATCAGTAATGAATGAATCCATAATTTGCGCAACCTTTTGCAGAGAAAGAAAAAAAGGAAAACATAGGAAAAAGGGAAACAAAAAAAAACGAAAATGAAAACAGATGGGGAAAAAATCAATTTCTCTAAGACCATGTTTTAAAATATGGACGTTTATTTCATTGTTCATGTATTTTTAGTTAAGATCAATATTTGTTTTTTTAATGGGTTATATTTTTCCTAACAGGACGCACTAAATACAGATTGTCGCTTTAGATCAGGGGTGTCAAACTCATTTTAACTCGGGGGCCACACGATAGAAAAAACATTCTGTCGGGGGCCGGACTAGTAGATTATAGAGAAAGAAAAAGAGAGATAAAGAAATAAGAGAAAGAGGAAGGGAAAAGGAGAGAGGGTAGGACAAATAAAAAGAAAGAGGGAGAGAGCATGAGAAACAAAAGAGATACAAGAGAAGTCGTGAGAGATGGGGAAAGAAAAGAAGAGGAAGAAAGAAATCCAAAGAGAAATAGAAAGACAGAGAGAAAAGAGAAATAGAAAGCGTGAAGGGTAGGAGGAGAGAAAAGAGAAAAGGAAGTTAGAGCAAAAGAAGTTAAAAAGACACAGACAGAGAAAGAGACAAAGAGCAACAAAGGAAGAGAAAAAGAGAGACACAGAGAGTGAAAGAGACAGAGAGTGGGAGAAAAGGGGTGGAAAAGAAAGAGAAATAAATACAAGTACAGCGTCTTTGTGAGTGGAACCTGGCTTTGGCACTAACAAGTTGACACATTTCTACCTGCAGCTTGTTTTTCTCTTGCACTTCTCTGGGTGTTATCTCGGAGGCCAGATTCAATCCCTTAGTGCGCCTGATCTGGCCCGGGGGCTGCCTGTTTGACACTTGTGCTTAAGACTTTCATTTTAAGGGAGACCTCCAAAACATCACCCCGCAGGCCACGATTTTGAGACCCCTCATTTAAATCCTTATCATAACTGAGAATGCCACACGTGCGAGCACTCATTTTCACCACACGTTTGTTCTCATGTCACCAAGTTCTAGTAAGAAACCCTGTATTTAACGTGCATATTTAATAGTGGCAATTGTAACTACTCACAATGTGCTGTAACAATAAAGCCTTGTAGAGTAAAAAAGAAAAAAATATATAATTTGGGACACTAGGCAGGTCTTTTACAATTTATGCACCTATTTTTTTTATTTATTTTAAAGTTACTGTATATTTCAAAACAAGTCATCTATAGTTTTCTTACTAATAATTGCATCTGCCAAAAAGCTTTCAAAGCATACATTTTGATGGCAAACTATATTCAAACCTTTTTTGCAGTTTTAAAAGTGTGCAAGGCGCTTTGACGACTTGAGAATTATGACACACCGTGTTGCCCATCATTCAACTTGATCCACACCAACCTGCTGAGGTGCATCTTTATTACTGATGAGTACTTTGTAGTGGATTGTGCCAGTGTCTTCCACTGTCCGACTGAGGGGATTGATGTGGTACTTCCGGGCCCAAAAGGGCTTTTTCAGTTTGTCCCGGGCCATGACCTCACACAGAATCTTAAGCACATGATCGCGGTCCTCATGAGATGACCAGCGACCCTCGGTGAGGATGGTCAGACGTTTGGATGCCTTCGTCTCCTCTGACATGTTCGAACCGGAATTGGAAGCTGCAGGCTCAGCTGAGTCTCCTGGGAAAGAGTTGACTGTGATATAACAAAATATGGGGTGGGATTTGTTGGCGTTTCGTTATCTTCTTTTCTGCCTTGTTAAAAAACGACATAATGAGTGCTTGGAATTGCTGCCATACCCAAAATATACCTCCCAGTTCTAATTGATCAAAACATCTAATTGAGGCCCAACAGGGGGAACTCACCTCTATGCGAAATCTTCGATTTTTTATCATCTTTCCTCTTGCGACGTTTGGCTTTGCTGTGTAGCTTCTGGAAATATAAAGTAGACTAATCGTTACGTTTTGTGGATGAAGTTATGAATCAAGTCAGCCCTTACCTTCTCCATACTTCTTAACTTTCCTTCAAATCTTCTCACTCGTGCACAGCTGTCAGCATTCTTTCCAACCACCTGAGTATAACGCGAAATACACCTTTTTTTAAAATCTAATAATCACATTATACATAGTATTTTTTAATTCCTTCCTATGATGATCTAAATTTGAGGACCATATTCTCAAGTGGCACCCTAAAAATAAATGGCAGAATAAATTGAGAAACTGAAGGTAGACCAAAAGTCGCTGTTTCCCATTCCCGATTAATATTGTTGCATCTTAACATGAAAAAAAATATCACCATTCTGACAACCATGTTTTCAGGGCTTGGAAAAAAATGGAGTGGCACCTTCGACGTTTCCCAATCGACAGCACTGGTGCTACAAGATGGAACTTTTGGGACATAGGTCGCCTCAGGGTCACAATCGTCAATATCTTTCTTCCAGAGCGTCCGGATGCGTTCAGCAGGTTGAGAAACACTGTCAGCTTCCTTGAGTACTGGAGAAGGAGGAAAAAAACTCATTAAAAAGTAAAAATATCATTTTCTGATGACTTTTTACTTTCACTCAACATATTGTTAGCTCTTCCAATTGCGAGAGACCCCACCCACCCATTCGCAGCTTTTTCAGCCCGCTCCAATCAGGCAGGAGACCACAGAGCCTGCGCCATCCTTTCTTCACAGCTACTCTCTTCCCATTGCCCGCTCCACCTGGAGCATGATTCTCCCTTTTCATTTTTTATTGTCATTTTTTTTCAACAATTGGACACACACACACAGCCTCCAAGACACTTCTTCACTTTAACAAATTAACACTTTTCTCTGTTTTTGCTGCAGAATTGACAATAGAGTTGACTTTGACTTATGCTCGAGATCAAATTGATCACTGTATTGATCACTGTTCCAGTGACTGGGGGGGAACCATTTACCAAAAGGGGAATTTTTAAAAATTTAAAAAATTGCATTGCAACTTTCAGTCACATTATAACCAAGTGTACAGCAAAGAAAATACAGAGAAAACCAAAAAAAAAAAAATCATAAATAAAGAAACGTGCCAGGGGAGGCTGGGTGGTTAGCGCACAGCTCCACGGTGCAGAGGTTCAGGGTTCAAGTCCAGCTGCTGCAGACTCCCCCGTGTTTGCATTTTTTTCCCCGTGCCTGCGTGGGTTTTCTCCGGAACTCCGGTTTCCTCCCACATTCCAAAAACATGCATGTCAGGGTAATTGGCCGGTTGAGCGATTGTGTTGTATGTCTCTGTGTGCCCTACGACTGGCTGGTAACCAGTTCAGGGTGTCTCCTGCCCACTGCCCAAGATGGCTGCGAGGGGCTCCAGCACCACCACGACCCTACTGAGGATAAGCGGTGCAAATAATGTATGTATGTGTTACAATATGTGCAAAGAACCTATAGAAGTGCATGGCAAAAAGATTCCTAAAAAAATCATTTGTGGAAGACTAAACTTGGCAAGTCACTTTTGGACATAGCCTACGAAAAAAAACTAAGTACATGGATCAAGATAGATTTCTGAACAGTTAACAAAACGTTTTCCTCCAACAAAGTATGACCCCTTACCCTCCCTACTTGTCTTCTTGTTGTATGGTCACAGCTTTTGTCCATTTTCTCTGTCCTCTTGAGTCAAATCTTCAATGAAACGAAGACCTTTGCATTGAAGGACATTGCTGTCTTTGACTGCTTTGCACACCTTCTCCAAGAGTCTGCGCTGGACGAATATTACAACGACTCCAAGCTTGCTGACTCGGTTCAAAGTTTAAGACTGCAATCTCGTTTTGTTCCATTCGTTCACAAACATGCTCAATCCTTATGTTTAGAGCTCGTACCTTGAATCAAATAGAATTGATCATTTTTTTCAATTTTGTTGCAATTGGTGTTTAAGCTTTCTTCAATTTTTTTGCACCCGCTGTTTATGGGATCAGAAAGGGCGCGCAGTGCATGGTCCTAAAGAAACCCAAAGTCTTCATCAAATTCCAGAGTGTCCTCGGGAGCGGTGGCCCAGCTGGCACCAAGGGCAAATGTGAGAATTTGTCCTACTAGCGGTTCCTTATTTTGACTGCAGTCCATCGTACTGTAATCTTGGCTGCCAGGCGGGTTGCTCCAGCTAGCCTGCATGCCATCGCTGCTGGCTTTCGCACGTGTTGCGCTGTTCTTTGGGGGCATTTTCGGTCGTTCTCGTTCTGTCCTTTTGCTGCAAAATTATGTTAATTGACTCTGGTAAATTCTTGGAGCAGAACCTGCCAAGATTTATGGCTAATTTGCCATGATTTTACATTGATGCGATGAGCTCTGTATGGTGCGTCTATTCACTCCGCCATCTTGCCAGAAAATCAACTTTTTTCAAACACCCAATAAACGGTTTCAGGAAAGACTGGTATAACGACTGGGCACCGTGTGCATGCAATCATTTTCATACCCCAAAAATATTTTTGCAAATAGATCATGGCAGAACATAAATGTTTCCTCCTAAGCAGATTTCCAAAATATGACAATTTATTTATTTGAAAAAGGTATAACCCGGGGGGCTTATTCAAATTAACGATACTTACAGTAGGCCATCCTCATCCTTTTTCTCTTCCTTCTTTTACTGTTGCCTTGACTTGAAGAGCTGGAATCTGAGCTCTCCAGGTTTTTTAGGAGAACCACCTTCTGCTTGAGGCAGCTGCAACCCAGCATACATTGTGACCGCCCACAATGGCTGACCCTGGCTATGTAGGCCAAGCTCGAACAGACGCAACCCAGTCGGCAGAAATCGTTCAGACATGTGGTGTACTTTCTGTGGGGCAGCTTGATCGGCGCAGTGGGGTTGTCGATCACAAAACCCTACCAGGAATCAGAATGCGTGTGTGAGTTATATTATATCACACCGTTGTCTGTGAATGGCAGAGTGACTTTATGCTCGTCATTGCAGTTTTGTTAGTGTAGCATGAAAATGGTGAGAGAAAAGGCCTTTTTCAAGTACAGTCCAACGCTAACACAAACTCCATAAAAGTTCATTCAAGCAGATTTACGCTAAGGATTGACCAAGTGGGCTTTTTCCATAATTCAAAAACAATAGGATAAAAAAGTATGAAAATATATTTTGTTATGAATTCAAAGAAAACTTTAACAGCTGTCTGAAACCTTTTACAGTAATATTAAAATTTTAACACAGCTAACATGACTAATCTTTCACTTAAACCAAAAATTAAAAGTGCAGGAAATAAAATTAGGCTTAGCAGAAACTCCTATAAAAGTACATAAAAACTTAGTCAGCAACCTGAAACGTTCTACAGTAAATCAGAATTTCAACAAAAATAACATGACTAATCCTTTACTTAAACCAAAAACCAACAGTGCAGGATATGAAATTAGGCTTAGCAGTATCTTGTATAAATGTACGTGAAACCGAGAGTAGATTCCTGATTTATTTTTTACACAAAATAAATTAAATGTCAATACAACCAACATGACTTCAATAAACTTAAAACAAAAAGTGCATCTTCATTTCAACGGAGCTCACAAGTTGAAAAGTGTGGATACTGCTGTTCTCGAGTCAACATGACAAACTAATGCGGTGCTAACAGCTAATCACTGGGCTGTCCAACTTTAGCGTTCTTTTTATGGTCTCTCTCAATCACAAAAACACACGCTTGACCAGCCAATGACTTTTTTAAATCTCAAGATTGTCAGCGGACTTGATTCACAGGCATGCCGGGACAAGTTAGTAGAGCTGCCGCTGTTTACTCCACTCTTAACATTATTATTCCTGCTTCAGTGGCTCTGCACCCGAGCGCTTATCCAATCAGAAGGCGCGGGGCGGGTAGATCAGAGACTGGATGCAGGAGAAAAGGAGGTGCTCGGCTACATCTGAGCCAAACCCAGTTCTAAACATATTCAATCGGCCTGTCGAATAAATAAAAATGCAGATACTGATAACCGTCAAATTCCCAAATATCGTAGTAAATTTGGAGCATACTAACAGTCACCATTTACAGAAGCAGGTCAAGGTTACACTCTTACATTTTTTTAAATAAACAAGAAATTATAAACACAGGTACCTTCAAGGTGAAAAGGGTTGACAGAGATATTGAGGCTCTCTCATTTGTGATGTAAGTGCGAGGCTGCCCACACCATGTGGATCTTTCCTCCAAGTCTTTTTGCTTAAGTATGCCTCTGGTCATTGGTGGTGTTAAGGAATTTGAAGAGTCCAGCGTATCCATTTTAGACACTGATTGCAGAAGGGTCGACTTATGTTTAAATCTCCTTTTCCTCTCGTGTGAAGGGGACTGCGTGGGGCAAGATAGCGGTGGATCCGCCATAGGGGAGACTAAAGAGGGAGATTTTGTTGGTTTTACGATGGTTTCTGAGGGCTGGGGGGTGTCCATTAAAGAGGGAAACGGTGGGAAGGATGCTGCAGTACCAAGAATAGCAAGAGGATTGGAAGTCTTTGGTTTCCTTTCAACTTTTCTGGACATCTTATCTAATCCAGGAGGGGGTTTAGCTCTCTTCGAGGGCGGGATGAAACTTTTAATGAGGTCCGAGGGAGGCGAAGTGGCCTTTTGCTTATTCAAGACACTACTGAGAGTGCGAACGTAGCTGCTACTGCTGGCAGGAAGCTCAAAGGTAGGTAGCGAATCAGGTGGTGGCTGTGATAGGCTGGCCACGCGCTGGTCAATCAGCTTGGCCTCACTCTCCAGATACTGATCCAGCATATCACTGCAGAACGCTGACAAGTTCTTCTTGGACTGCTCCAAGTTGAGAGACCCTGTTAATAGCAAACCTCAATGTAAGACAATTTTACACATAAACGTGCAAGTCCCAAACATGATAGTGTAATCACCTTCTAGTACAGAAGGTGAAGGAGCCTCTGAAGAGTCCAACGGACTGATTTTTTCTCTCCAACCTTTAATCTGCGTAATATCTGTTGTCTTTCCTGTTCTAGATACGAATGACCCAGAAGTGCCTGTAAAAAAAAAAAAAAGTAAAAAAGGTTAAAGATTTTTTTTGACAGGTTCAGGATACCCCAGTTGACAAAGACTGGTGAGGGTGTTAGCTTGTGACTAATCTCTGAACTTAAAAACTAACCCTGTATAGGCTGCAGTTCCTGGCTAGGAGGCTCCATGGGGGCTCCCGGGGCAGGAATGGGTAGACGGACACCCAAATACTGAAGGTCAATGGACTGACTGGCGTCCAACAAATTCATCTTGAGTCCAACTGAATGACACATAATGACAGCACTGTTGCACTTGTTTAAGTCAAAGTGGCCTGATTCTTAGACCCATAAAATAAAGACTTAATTGAAATTGTAAATGTTTTTAGAGAAACAAAAAGGACAACACAATGGATAAAAGTGTCAGGTTGCCTCAATTCAACCATAAGACCATTCCAATGATGTAGACGACTAATAATCAACAGACAAAAAATAGCAAGCACATTGGGTACTTCTGTTTAGAAAAGATTACAGTGATTTTTTTTAATGTTTCATGCAGTTATGCTACTTGGCTGAAGAAATTATATTTTGTTAGCACTATGTAGCCTTCAGCTGAGAAATAAGTTCCTGACCTTCTTGTAGCACTGGGTGGATAATCTGCTGGTGCTTCATTGACTTCATGTTTTTGAGAAGAACTTCCTCAAAAGAAGCAATTGTCTCTTCAAATGAAAATTAAAAAAAACGGAAGCTGGTAACTTTGCAAAAGTAATTAAGCACAGACTGTAATGTCGCTGTGCGACTACCGACCATATTCAAATTGAGCAAATAAAGGTTTACCTTGGCTGTGATCTTCAGTTGGCTGCTGATGAACATCAGTTATCGAAGGCGCAAGACCGCTGTTTTCTTCTTGCTCTTCACTGTCAGCAACATGAAGTTTAAGAGCCTCCTTAAAAATGGATAGAAAATGTTTACTTTTTCAATTGCAGCCCTGAGGGGGACCGGCTGAAGCTCACTTGGAAGGGATCCATCAAGGGACATTTGGAAACGTATCATGGCTCATTCAACAAGTGGGATCAAAATCACAACAAATTGATCTGATAAAATTGATTGAAAAGACCAAACCAAAGTAAAGATGATCTGAGAACCAGAATGGAAAAAAAACTTAATACTGCTAGATATGTTTCCATCACTCGTTGACAAATCAGTGACACATATTTTAGAGTTGAAGAATTGGGAAAGTCTATGAGGGTCAAAGAGGTCAGTGAATTTAATAATGATTCAGTTCGAGCATTGCAAAAAAAAAAAAAAAGAGCAAAAATACTACATATCAACACTAAAGTCCCCAAAGCTAAACACGATTATGAAAATACAATAGCTACCTTGGACGTGAAGGAGATAAATAGCTGCTCCTCAACTTCTTCCAGGTTAGGCTTCATGGTCATGAAGGCAGAGTCATCAGTCTTCAGATCTAAATCTGATATTGCGCATTTTCGCCGACGACTCTTTCTTTTGCTCTTCAATTGTTTTGGGGATTGGACTGTTGGGACATGCACTGGAGGAGCTGATGCATTTGCTTCTCCAGAAACATCTGATGGACACGGAGGTGTCAGCGGATCAGTGTTAGGAAACTCCTCAGTAGAAAAAAAGTTCACTAAGTCTGCAATCGAAGGCGTAGGGGACAATGCATCACCGTCCAAAGAGGAGAACGTTGGTGATAGAGCCAACGGAATTGCAAGGGGAGACAGTCCACCTGGGAAAGGTAGTGGCTGTTCACTTTCTTGACAAGAAAGAGACTTCGCAGGGGGAGAAAGAGAATGGATCGGAACAGTAGACTGGGATGAATCATTGGCAGGAGTTTGAGAAAGCGACAAGGAGGAACCAGGAGTAAGGCGCTCAGATGTAGGCTGGAACTCTTCAAATGATGGTTCTACGTAGGGCTCAGAAGGGGGTAACACTGTATGCCATTTAAAAACAGATGGGTCCTTGCTCAGCAACAAACTCTCAGAAGGCTTGGGTGAGCTGGAGTCAATGTCAAATGCAAAGTTTGCAGGTAAAGAAGGTATTGGCTCAGGCGAACTTCCAGGAGACATAGACTCAAAGCCAAAAGGTACACTGAGGGAGTGCGTTAGAAACTGACCAGACGTGGATGCCGAGGGAAGAACACCAGGCATTTTAGAAGAATCTATTTCAGTGTCCAAAAATGTAGACAAAATAGGCAAAGAAGAAGTAGAAATGGCTGAGCCGATTAAAGTCTTGTGGTTGTCAAGTAGCTCTTCAACCTTGGTAAGCGTTGGTTCTGCTGAATCAGGAGCTAAACTCATCGGTACATGATCATTACTCCTCAATTGCTCATAAGTCCTTGATTGTTTAGTTTCCCGAGAGGCTACTGATTTTTCAAAAGACTTACTACATAGAAGTTCAGAGGATTCTTTTCCCGAGACGTTTGGAGTCAATTTGTCATATTCCTTTGGGGTGGAACCGTGATGGTTAAGTTTTGAGTTAGTTTGAGTAGATGTTATACTGACAATTTGATTTGCGGCAGCTGTCTTTGTTTCAGTCTGAACCTTTTCAGGAACAATTGTGGAAGAAGATTCCAATTTGCCTTTGAATGATTTGGTCTTAGTGGAATGCTTTTTCAAGAACAGTGCCAATGCTGGCAGGGGAAGAGGACGCTTAACACCAGGTAATGATTGGACCTTTGATGGACTTTTCTGTTCAGATAAACCCTCTCCTTGTACAGTGCCATTCTTTCCTTGTGGGATAGGATTAATAGAGGAATTGGTAGACTTATTGTCCACTTTGTTAGCATCTTGGGTCGTGGGTTTTTCTGCAGGACATTTAGTGTTGGTTTGCTTAAGACTTTTGGAAAGGCTTAAAGAGTCGAAATTGCATCTTGTTAAGGAAATCTGGGCTTCCCGAATGAGTTCCCCAGTAGTTTTTTCTGCTGGCTGTGAGGTGCTGTTAAAGGAGACAAAACAAGGAGGAAGTGATTCATTTAAAAAGAGTGCTTGTTTGCAATAGTTCTACTTAAATTGCAAAGGCTAAATAAGCAAGCAAAAATACAGAAATTCTCATTTGCACAATATATCACTTAGACACCATCCATTCAACTATTAACATTTGCTTATCTACTCGTGTCATGGGGGCAGCACCCTCATGTAGCTCTTCCAATGGAATTCTGAGTTCCCAAGCCCGCCGAGAGACAGCGTCTCCAGCGTGTCTTCCTCAATGAGCAGGAGCTCTACGCTGATTGCCCCCAGGATGACAGAGCTTTTCACCCTTAACACTAAGCGAGAACACAGCCACCGTGCAAAGGAAATGGTATTTCGGCTGCTTGTATCTGGGATCAATTATTTTCTATCTCGACAGAGAGCTTTTGGCCATTCGTAAGGATTGGAAGGTAGAATGACTTGTTAAGAAAATAACTTATCCTTTCATCTCAGCTCCTTTTTCACCAAGACAGACTGTTACGGATTCAGACAGACAAGAGATGTTGCAGCAATCAGCCCGTCAATCCCCTGCTAAACTACTTGAAAACATCATCCCAAAATATCCACAACTAGAGGAGGCAAAATGTAGGACTAGATTTATATTTACAAATTATATAGTGTTATAAACACTCATAGAATTACTCTTTTTTTCTTAAGAATGAAAAAACTGTTTCGTGAGGAAGCACTTACCGGATACATTTCTCCACAACTTTGGTTGAAGATCCAAAGGGTTGTTCTTGAACACAGGAACTCCCTGAAGGTTTGGTATCTAGAAAGCTACGAGCTTTGTGATTCGCGAGCAAAGACTTCAAGCTGTTCTTTAGTGGTTGCCGCATAGAGGTTACTCCCGCGTCACCTTGGTTAGATTTCATCTTGGAGCCTATACAAGCAAAACCATCCTCTCTCAGTCCTTTGGAAAACGGATTGCAGTCAATTTTTAGCTGATTTAATTGGGAGTTATGGTATGACACGACAGCCATGAACTCAGTCTGTTGAAATGTGAATGTGGCAACATTTGAGGCGTTCAGCTTAATGTCTTCAGCAGCTTTCTCAGTCTGGATCACATGCAAGCGTGGAATATACCGATGCATTGGGCGCAGTACAGCGTTGCCTTCACTATTCGTGGAATTTGTGGTGATCTTCAGTTTATAAAACGAAACAGGATTCTGCATCCATTGGTAACCTGAAGAAGGTGAATCGGGGTGCATAAATGGTATATTTGTTATGTGAGGTTTTGCCTCCCCAGCCACTTCCCAACTGTTTCCAGTCCACATGTAACAACTCTGGTCAACCATTTGAATGTCCATCATTAGAACGTACTTCCTTGAGGGCTGCAAACCAGAAATGCGGAAGCGACAATAGGGAAACATTCTGCTGCCTTGTTTGGTCACAATCATCTCAGTATTACACCTGTAGAATTCGTTCCACATGTTGTTGTTGTCTAAAGTCACTTGAATGCTTCTGCATGTTCTCTTAGGTGTGAGGATATCCATTTGGGAGTGGCTCAAAGTGTGTCTGCCAAAGGATGTTGCTGACTGCACATCAGCTTCACCAGTTTTTGAAGCTTCTTTACAACTTCCATTGGAGCCTCCTACTCTTCGACCAAGCCGGCCAAAGGTACAGGGAATATAATCGGCATCAGGCGCGGCTGCAGGGCTAGACGCCCCACCATCAGCAAACACCATCTTTTCCTGCTGTACCTTAGAGGCCATGGACGCATCCCAGACATCTAAGGTATGTTACCATTTAGCATCTTGGATGTCTTACCACACGTAACCTAAAAATCCTGTGAAGGGGAAGACAGAACATTACCAAGCATGCTGATGGTGACCACGCAAGTTGTAAGACACAAACATTTTTGGAATTTGCCAATCCCAACTTTAAGTCTCAACCCCATTATTCCTTCTACTTAGTTTAATCCCTTACTCTTGAAAAGGGCATTCATGAGGAGGGTAAGAAAGTCCGCAAAGTATCGAGTAAGGCCGAAGAGTGAGGGACACAAGCTTTATTTTAAAAGGTCAGCTCTGGAGCGCCCTAGCTTCTTTCTAGTCATGCCCCCTTGGCATTAACAACCATCTAGAAGCTATCATGGGAGGTAATGAACCAATTACATGTGTTTATTTTGTCTTGTGGAACATAAATTGGCACAAAAGGCGTTGCAGGGGGAAAAACAGAAGTGCAGGACAGCTGATTGCTTGAAAGACGAGGAAGAATAAAGTTGAACACTATCATACTGTTGATAGCAGTAAAACAAAGGAATGAACAATTGTCACATGTTATATCACAATAAACACAGCTCGTAGTGATGTAGCGGTAATCAAAAAGTAGGTCCCTTTCGGGTGAAAAACAATATTTTAGTGAGATCGTTCACATTTCCAACCAAATGTGACATGTGTGTGAGCTCCTGTGACTTTAGTGCTTTATCCCGTATTTGCCACAAGTTTCCCACAAGCAGAAGAGGACACACGGCGTCACGCGCAATGCATTGTGTGCGGAAGAACTCAGAGATGCTACCGCCGTAGCGTATCTAGCAATTCGAAAGTTATCGTCTTGGTGCTTTCGTTTTATGAAACGGAACAGGACTACAGTGGCGCAGAAATTTACAGCAGATTAAAATGAAAAGAATGGATTGTTGGTCCTTGGGCCTGACACAGCCGCAAGCAGAGGGCTACAGCACCCTATCATGGGGTTTGTGTGTGTGTTAAATAAAGAAATTGTACCAGCTATGGAGACTGTGCTTTTTTTTACACAGTGTGTCCTACGGTCGTAAAAATGCGGTAGTCTCGTAATGCATCATCAATGCATGATTTTAGGTCATTCAAAGCAGAGGTTTGGGTGCTTAAGCTCGCAGAACTTAGGACGTTCTGTGTTTCCTACTCCAATTTAAAAGTTAATACTTTCTACTCATGGAGTACTGTATTTTTTTCCGAGTTCTATCATCCAATAATCAACATCCCTGATGTGATCAATCCAACAAGGCTCGTAGATACAACAAACTTTAATTTTGAGTTATCGCAGGTTGTTGCTATCACGGTTATCCATAATTTTTAATATACCTAATTTATTTTTGTTGCTTTAATCTAGGTTTAACTTCGGTACCAGTGTTGGGACTAACGCGCTAGAAAAAATGTGTTCCCGGAAGGAAATTCCGAGTACTGTGTTGCCGTTGATAATACCTTTTTGTAACTTAACTGTCGTTACAACATGGTGCGTTACTCCTCCATTATTAAAATGAGATCATGAATTACAACATCCTCTGATTTCTCCTACGCACAGGATGTAATATACAACCCTCAACAACATATTAGAATGGTGGGCCTGTTTATTATTACCTACAAAGTAGAACTATGTACATTCGTTGGCAGAGTACGAGGTCGCTGAATTTCTCCCTATAGATATTCTGATATTCTCCCTGCGGCAGATACCTGCATCCAAACAGTATTTACAACTATAAAATAAATACTGATATCAGGGCGACACTTTATATGCGGATATTTGGTTATGAGTCAACAGTAGCAAATGGTAGGAAGTGCATAGGCAGGGGGCGTGGCTTGTATTAGAACAAAATCGATGGGGAAAACAAAAGCACATAAATGTACGGAGCTGATTTTGGGGGGTTTTGTTTGTAAAATAATATGCCTGGAGGAAAAAAAGAACGTCTTGGACAGTACCCAGAAATGGAAATCTTGTAGTGGTTTGAAGTCCAAAGACAAAAGGAATATGGAGTGTTCGTTTTCAAGCTCTCACGATTGCTAATATTGTTGAGGTGTTTTACATATGCTGCATTCCAGAAAAGTGGGTGTTCTCCAACCACGAAAATATCACTAAAATGACATTCAAGAGGTGGGAGGTCCTAGTTGCAAAGTCGGAGAAAATATATGTACCCCGACTTCATTGATTGCTTTAATCTTACGTGACTCGACAAAACGGCGATGGTAAAACTTAATTTACACGATTACAGTGTGAGCTATGGACCTCAGGCGCTGTTTTTCGTCCACAATCTGAGTGCTTGTGAGGTCCAAATGTCTTTTCATTTAAAAAATAAGGAATAACTTTTCGCGATCAGCCATCTTTGCTGTTTAGATTCGCTTGGAACACTTTGAGGTCGGATCTTGTCCCATCAGAATGGGAAAAATTCCACTTCCCACATTTTGAAAATGCAGCAATAATCTATCTTGTTGTGAATGAACAGATGCCACATGTGTTTAAAAGGTTTATTATCGCTTAATAAGGGAATTGCAATAATTAATAAGGGAAACAGTTAACCGAGTATTACTTTTTCGCCCAAATAAAGCGCTCAAAAATGTTCAGTACATAAATTTGAGATGGGTTTTAATTTCCGATGAAACAGCGGCTCACATATTCTTTATGAGGGTTTAACTGACCTTAGGCTAATATATGATTGCATTAGTCTCCTACATGGTGCTTTGAATACTAATTTAAATACACATACTTCCAATAAAAACGTACCATGCAACAAAGAATAACAATTTGCTAAACACCTAGCTAGCTTGTTAGCAAACTGATGCCAGCAAGCTAGCATGGCTTGAAGCACGACCTGCGTGAAAAAACCGACAACACGTTGTCATGACGTCACTGTATTACCTTAAACGCCGTTAACGGCTTCTATCAAGCGGCGTAACATCAACTGACGCTACGACACTGCTCAAACACGTCGACATTTTTGCCTGCTTGCCCGGTTGTCCCGACCACGGCTAGCTTAGCAGCGTGCTCCCATCAGTGAGTTTGTCTGTCCGCCCGTTCCTGCGTCCGTCCGTCTGCCCCGACGTCACGAGTCGTTTCTGCGCACTCTCGGCCGCCATTTTGATGTTATGTCGTTGTTTCTAAACGCCTCGTCCTTCTCCATTCGGAGCTTTCGATGTCAACGTTGTCCGAATCCCCGCGGTAGTCCCCGGAGCGTAAAAGGTTCTGTTCAATAACTTGGAGAGAGCGACTATTGCAACGCTGGACGGAACCTGGAAGGTGAAGTGGTTTGGGGTAGCTCCCCAGGACGTCGTGTAGCACGAACGCGACTACTTTGCGGTAGTGAAACACCGTGGTAACAAAAATGGACGCGTGTGAAATGAGTGGAACGAAGTGTATTGGTTTCGCGGACAATTTCCAGGCAGTACAACTACTACTCCTTGTACTCGGCTGAGTAAGTAATACAACGTGCTGGAGATATCGTTACCTGCACAAAATGTCGGCTGCCTTCTTGCTTCCAAGGAGGAAGTATAAACACTCTCACATACAAACGTTATTTTTCATTGCATTATTATTATAACTTGGACCAGTCTCTAAGCACTACGTTGTAAATATTTTACCTATTTATTTTGACAGTCTTTTATCTCTAAGTCTTTATTACATGTGTAACCGCGGTGTACCTGTGCCACCAAAGATCCACATTCACGCTGGACTGGATGATGAGGTTTTATTACAGTTGCTGCAATCAATGAGTCACAACACATGGTAAGCTTCTCTGCTGCCTTAGATCTCGTTGACAGCTTGCTGTTAGACTGCCTTAAACATATCAAAGAGCTTTCTTTTCAGTTTGCATAAAATATATTTTAGAATATCAACCATCACAATACATTTTTACATCCATTTTAACAAGATACTTTAACAAGAGATCGTATAGTGTTTTTTTAATGTTTACAAAGAATTCAACTTATTTTTCTATAGTCTGAATTTTAACCAAAATCATCCTTTTTATATATATGTAACGGGTGTGATAATAACTATTATTTTATTGAAATTCCTGCTAAAATATGTGTATAGTTTTTGGTAAATGTCCTGCAATGCTGAGTCCAACAGTGCCATCTGCTAGTCTGGGGTGGGGTTTGGTTTTGGCTTCTAACATGTGACCAGGAGGTGGGGTTTGTTGTCAGTTTTACCAGAGTACTACAAAGGTAAGACATATCTTTTGGTGCTCCACAAAATAAGTTAATTTTAAACTTTATAACCCCAGCTGACAAATCTCTCAACATGCATAGTAATGTGATTGATATTGTCAAGCTGTTTAGGTTTATTTTCGTTTTGTTTCTGTTTTACTAAATATTAATTCCCCTTGTAGAGATCAAAGAGATCTGACCCAGCAGAAAAAGCTAATGTTGTGACTCATCCATTTGCAGGTAAATTGTACCCATTTTTATACTCATTATTGTTTTTATTCCTATTTTTCATATACATTAAAAAAAGGATGATGTTGGTTAAAATTCAGAGTAAAGAAAAACATGTTGAATTCATTGTAAACGTTAAAAATCCACTATACGATCTCTTGTTAAAAGTATCTTGTTAAAATGCAAAGATTTATACATGTATTGTGATATTCTAAAATGTATTTTCTGTAAAGTGAAAAGAAAGCTCTTTGATATGCTTTGTTGTCAGTTTTACCAGAGTACTACAAAGAGATCAAAGAGATCTGACCCAGCAGAAAAAGCTAATGTTGTGACTCATCCATTTGCAGAACTGTAATAATAAAAAACCTCATCATCCAGTCCAGCGTGAATGTGGATCTTTGGTGGGACACGTACACCGCGGTTACATATATGTATGAGAAAATAGAAATAATAACAAGAATGAGTATAAAAACGGGTACAATTTACCTGCAAATGAATGAGTCACAACACGTGGTAAGCTCTGCTGGCTTTGATCTCTTTGATCTCTATAAGGGGAATTAGCCTTTTAGCACAACATGCAACGTCTGGCAAAACTAACATAAAAGGCGACGGAAACAAAACAAAAATAAATCCAAACAGCTTGACAACATCAATCACATTACTGCGCAGGTTGAGAGATTTGTCAGCTGTGGTTTTGGTTAAAATTAACTTTTTTTCGGAGCACCAAGAAATCGTATCTTACCGTTGACAGCTCGCTGTTAGACTGCCAACAAACCCCGCCTTCCGGTCACATGTCAAAAGCCGAACCAAACCTTACCCCATACCATCAGGTGGCACTGTTGGACTAATCATTGCAGGACACTTATACAGAAAGTATACAACATATTTCAGCAGGAATTTCAATAAAACAAAAGTAATTATTACACCCGTTACACATGTTTACCCTGGGGTACAATAACATGTCAAATCTCGTTGCATACAATGTTTTACAATGTTAATATCAATGCAGTTAAAGACAATTCATTTCTACTTAATCATTCATGCTACATTGTACACAAATAGCATATTTTGGTTACATTAGTTGTGGTCTGTCTGAACTGTTAGGAATTAAATATTAAAAATGTACCGTTTACCAAATTGTTCGAATTAGTTATCTGACTCAATTAACCAAACACGACATACATTCTGTCCTAACGATGCATGCTCGTTTGTTTTTGAGAAAAGACGGAAAAGAGACCGGCATTTCCTCATGGGGGCAGATTTAATTTCTTAAACAAATTCACTAAGTGAACTCCATCGAATAAGTGTCGCTCGAGTCTTCGTCAAACCTCTTCTCTCGTTCTCCCTCGATCTTCTCAAGTTCTCCCGGCCCACGTTTTTTCCGCCAGCTCGTGTGCCGGCTCCTCCCATGGGCGTGCCAAGAAATGCCCCCACGCCTCGATGTCTGTCCTTGTGCGTCTGGCTTTCTGCGTCTGAGTCCTGTTATCAACAGAACTTAACAAAACATTCGCATTCGGAACGGTGAGCCCTGAAGTTCACTCGGTGAAAATCTTCATTACACTCGATAAATGTAATTTGTATTTGATCGTACAAAATCCCTTATAGTCAAATGTATAAAATCCTTCAGAACCTTTACATGCCGACCATTTTTACATTTAAAAGCCATATATTTTATCGCATGAAACCAAAGTCCCTCTCCAGAAAATTAAACAAGCAACATGTGCTCATTTAAAACTGGAAGTGGCAAACTTTTACCAAAACAGAATATTCGTGATCGTCGGAGCAGTTTATTCACACCTAAAGACAATCTTCAAAATTGAGCGGCCGTAGACTAAAAAATACTAGTTTTGAGTCAAGGTTATTTCGTTGTTTGAATTTGATACCAGCTCAGTAGCCTAGATGGTAGTGTGCCCGCTTTGAGACTGGGAGGTCGCTGGTTCGCGCCTCGGCCGAGACATACCTAATTGGTATAATGGCGGCGCCCTCTGTTGGCTGCGGCTGCATCGACTCGCTACAACGGGTCAGGTGTATCGACATTTCGTTCTGTGTACATTGTTACAAAGAATGACAATACAAAGGAAATTATTATTCTTATTATTATAAAGCGGTAGATTTAAAAAAAAAAAAATATATAGGTATATTTTTCTGCACTTTTACGATGCGGCTTATGCTCTAGTGTTAATACTACATAATACAATATTATGTATTTTTTCACATAACTTCTGGTATGTCGGAATTTAACTGAAGTTGTGCAATAACACATTGATGTATCAACATTTTCAGCATGTCATTTTATGTTAATATAAATGTTTATATACGATGGGAATTAACTAATTGACGCAGTAGAATTACGACTTATGTCGACATCTATAAAGCATGGAGAATACAATGGCAAAAAACAATTGCGACTAAAATAACAATGAGAATTAATCCACACTTGAGGCAGTAGTTACTTGCAAATGTACAGTATGTAATCATCTGTGTACAAGAAAATAGCAAAAAATAACGGTTATGATATATATATGAATGACAATTGGAAATAACCAACAATTGAGGCAGCAGTTACGACCGTGTTTAATCTTCTGAAGTCAGATACTATTTCGTGTACATAGATTGGTGGGCACCAAACAATGATTTATCTATATTGGTGGGGTAATATATCAAAATAAATTAAGTAATGACATAATATTGGTGGGGACATATTAATTATTGCTCGATATTCATTCATGCCATGCCAAAATTATGCCCTTGCATGTACAACACGATGGCAAAATATAACAATTTGAATATATATAAAAACAATTGAGGCAGTAGTTACAACTGTGTGTAATTGTCTAAAGTGAGGTACTATAAAGTGTACAGCAGCAGGGTTTACAAAACCGTGCTTTTTACGATAATAGGTAGTGGTCCAAATACTTTCAACTAAGCATTTAGCTTAAATGAATTAAATGTATGATAGAACAAATTGGAAGCTGAGTGCCGAGAACAGTATATTTGTATGCTTCCCTCCATCACATGTTCTCAGTAAAATACACATTCTTCAAATGATAAGTTAAGAATATGGATTTGTATTTTCGAGTCTTCAATAGAAGTACAGTGTAAGTATTCCACATTTGGTAGCAACAATACTATTTTTACTTCGGTACCAACGCATGTAGTTATAGAACAGCAAGAAAACTACGATTTATTACATCATTGCAACGACCATTTGAATCGTTATAAAAGTTCTTCTGTTCAATTATTTGTTTTAGGGGTTAAAAAAATGTCAAATTAATTTGTAATACCATTATACAATTCTGTGAAACGGCTGTTCTTACTTAAAAGGAAATGACTGACCACGACTCCTTAAGAATATAGTGTAATTCACTGCCCAATATTTTTTTTTTTACAATTATAGTTAGAACAGTATTGTTTCCTAACACATTTACCTCCGTTTTTATGTTGGGGATTTATAATATATGAATTAATTAATAGTAGTAGTCTTTGCTGCTGTGGCCACAGACTACGTTTACATTGCATGCTGCGCATATTTGGGTAAATGTCCAAGTTTGGCTTTTTGGAGCATTTACAATTACCCATTGACATGCATGAAGAGTTTTTCTCTGTTTCGGAATATTCTTTTTAAAGGAGAGATGTACAGACAACTTTATAATGAAAATACAGTATACATTGGTTCTGCATTCAACTTTATACAATAAACAAGACAATTTTGGGGGTTCACATACTAAATTAAATCAGGTTTTTCTCAACCCTCTTCTAGCTAAGGCACACTTTTCTTTATTATAAAAATACCAATGCACACTACTTGTAGAAAATGCTACTATGATTCTATGCTCCAGTTTTAGATACCTTTTAAAATGTTCAACAATATAGAGTTGATTGCATTAGTGTCTGGAATAGGGATCATTATTTCTGGTGGTTGTGGTTGAGGAGGTAGTATCTACAAAAGCATTGCCATCATAATGAAAATTATTCAAGCCATTGGTCCTCCACATTGAAAGAAGCAAGCTGAGGGAGCTCGAGTGTCTGCTTCGATATATTCTTTGACTCCCAGGAGAGAGGTGTCCTGCCATTGTCCTACTAGCGAAAGATCTAGAAGACCTTGGGTTCCATCCGTAGGAGCTAGCTGAAGTGGCTGGGCTGCAAAACCTGATCTCGGATGAGCAGTACCGCATAAACAAATTAATCAAATACAACAGATTCAACTTGTGGGGGAAATAAACACAACTGGGAAATCACAAGAATATGTTAGATCTTGAGTCCCGAGAAAAAACATTCTAGTTAAATAAATGCATGATTAATACATGCAAAAATGATTACTCGACTTAAGTTAACGTGTACCTCTTAATTGTTATTTGAAGAATTGTTTACTATGTGCTTAAGCACTTTTAAAGGAGGTCACCATTTGCAATACCTGCACCATGACTCATTATTTTGCTGTAGCCCATCCCAGCAATCACCGGGCAGCGGACACCCCTAACTGGTCGCCAGCCAATAGCAGGGCACACAGGGACAGACAACTCACTCGCTCATTCACACCTAGGGACAATTTGGACCAGCCAATCCACCTGAAATGCATGTTTTTGGAATGTGGGAGGAAACCGGAGTGCCCGGAGGAAACCCACGCAAGCACGGGGAGAACATACTCCGCACAGGAAGTCTGGAGCTGGATTTGAACCCACGCAGGAGGTTCCCAAGACATGAACTGTGCCGCACATGCGCTAACCACTGCGCCGCCGGGTATAAATCAAATTTCCTAGAAAATCGCTATTTTTAAAACCGGTCTGTGGGCTTACTCGGGTGTTCTTAGAGAGCCACCTGGTGCCTGTGGGCTTCATCTTGGGAGACCCCTGTTGTAATGTATTGTTAGTTATGGCTAAAACACTGGTTTTTAATTTAAGTTAAACAAAAGAAGAGTGATTTGTGCAATAGCTGCAACCAAGCACTAAATTGCAAACCAAATAAATTGTGAATTTGTGAAGTGCAAAAAGGAACTAACCTTTATTTATAAAGTGCTTTCCCAACAAAGATCTAGTTACTTGTAGGTCTTAATCACATTGAAAATGAGGTATTAAGGTTATATGATTCACATGATCAACCCGGTGGCACGGTCACAGGGACTGGTAACTAGCTTAGTTTCAGTACTTGATATACGGCTTTTTTCTTATTCACAGAAAAAAAAAATCCCTTCACTGCCATCCAATGCCTTGTCTAGGTATATGTTGGTGATGGCACACACTTGACAGTGATACTACTTTTTACCCGTTAAACTTTAGGGAATGTTGAGTAATACTTTCACTGTGACCATACATATGAAGCTGTTAAAAATAAAATGTTATCCGTTATTTACATAAAAACATTGAATGGAAATAGTTAAAAAGTGCCAAGGAAATCGTGCAAAAGTCAAATCTCTGGTCGATGTTTCTCGTCTCAAGCGACGTCCAATCATTTCACACATCTATGACTGCATCGTCGTCCTCTTCCAGTCCGTCGAAACCTGACCCCTCCTCAACTTGAGGCCCCCCGCAGGGGTCCTCAATGTACCTGTAGTCACTCCCACCTCCTATTGCCAATGCAGCACCGGAAGCCACCATCAACCAGTCCTGTTCTTCGGTCTCGGGCCCCCGTTTCCACGCGGCTCCTAATGCTAAAACCTCCTGCGGGCTGGGGGCCCCGCCGACTTCTAAGGCTTCCCCATCCAAGTTGACGTAGTGTAAGGATTCTTTGTGTGTTGCGCCGGGCGACAGGCTAATCAGCAACTCCTCAAGCAGGGTCACCAGACGTTGGAATGTCGGTCGACATTTCGGGACTGGACTCCAGCAGCTGTGCATCACGTCATAGCTGAGAAGTCACATGATCGGATTAATACTTTGGTATAATGAGATGGTGGTCACCAAGCTTTTAGAAGATCGGATCTAGTTTTCTGGTACTTATTCACACAAACGGCTACAAGTTATACTGTACATGCATTTCTTGAGTAACTTTTATTACTATATTGTTACTACAGTGGAACCTCGGTTTTCGAACGCCTCTCAGTTCGAACAAATCGGTTCTCGACCAAAAATTTCAAGAAATTCTTGCTTCGCTTTTCGTTCAAAAGATCGGAGTTCGAACGCCGGTACGCTAGGGTGCGATGCTGAGCGGCGTACGGGTGTAGATTGCCCCCACCCCTCGCGAAGAACTGTTATGACGTGCGCACACTTCTTTTTGCTTTAGATATCGGTGAACGGAGTGTTTTAGCCCCTAATTATGCCTCAGAAGAAGGTCGGTGCAAGCAGCAAAGTTGCTTCAGTTGAAAAAAGAAGGGTAGTGCATACAACTATTGCATTTAAGAAATAAATAATAGCAAAAGGGAATAGAGCATGGCTTCTGCAGACCTTCACAAAGGTAAGAAATCCTATTCATAATTCTTTTCTTTATCCTTTAACCGCTCACCACTTTTTGTGGAGACCCGGGTGCTAAATGACGTGTAAACGACCTGATTTTTTTGTTGTTGTACACATTCATGTTAGCGTCATCTTTCGTACGGAAGATGACGCTAACACGAACGTACAATTAGCCTGGGTTAGCTTCATGTTTACGTTCATGGTAAGCATTCAGGGTGTTGGAACGGATTAAAAGGATTTTACATTACTTTTAATGGGAAAAACGATTTTCGGTGATCGAACAAATCGGTTTTCGAACAGGGTTCTGGAACGGATTACGGTCGAAAACCGAGGTTCCACTGTAAGTGTTTATTCGAGCTCGTCTAAGAGACACACTACAGAAGCCGCTTGACAGAGGCCGCAACTATGATTTCAGCCAGGAAATGGCGTACAATACTTTGAATTTACAGAAGCCACCATTTACAAACTAAGCCAAATCCAAACAAAAATATTAAAGAGTTCGACTCCTAAAAATGTGTTGATTTGGTGCCATTTTTGTCCCCAGTGTTCCTTCGTGTGTCTCCCTCCACCCTACTAAAAATAAAGTTTTCATGTACAGCACTCAATGTCAACATTCAAGTTGCTGGCTACATTTCTATACTGGGTATTTTTTTTATCATAAATTAACCAACCTAATGCAAAAAATACTGAGCTAGCCCTCTTGCATATTAAAAAGGGCATAATATCTCAAATGGCTTTAATTCTGAGTGTTTTAAAACCAATTTGATGAAACGGTATAGAAAGACTTTTTCAAAATGTAATGTATATCTTTGCATGTTCATTCATAAATCAGGTGTCACTGCTCTTTTTAAAATATCTTTTTGGGTCATGAATTTAAAAAAGCCCAACTCTGGAGAAGTTTTTGTATATAGCAACAATATAAGAAAACATAGATAAGTCTACATCATCCTTTTTTTCTCATGTATTGCCAAAGTATCTGATTCAAGATTACTGGCAGATACCCCAAAAAAATCATTTTAAATTCTCCTGGCCCTGCCCCGCTGCCTATTCTTTTTAACCCAATACTGCCAAATACTCAAGTTTGCCCACCCTGCACAAGAGGGTTGAATCAGGCATAAAAATGGGTTCATGGTTAAAGAGATGAGACGGGTGTGGAGTAGATATGTTCCAGTACACTGTACAACCCAACAAAATATTGCTGTTTTTTTTATCTTGGCTGAATTTAGCCTCAAGTCGATTGCACGAAAGCAGGTTACATTTAGCTCGGCTCAGTTACTATGGTGATTTCTTCTCTACTGCTACAGTAGCCTGCTCCTAAACAGGCTAACAACTAGGCTAAGATTATCCCCAGAGATGCATCTGGCACTTCTTCTGTCTCACGTTTGAAAAATGTATGTTTTATCACCCCCCCAAAACATTTTATCTTTGGGTCTACACAATTTACATAGGTCACACTTTTTTTTTACTTCAAAATGGTGAATTTCTCCAAAACATGAGATTTTCATGTCTGGTTAACAGGTGAAGTCATATGACATTACACCCACTAACTTAAAAAAAACAATCATGTATTTTCTTGAAGGTCGACAGAGGTCTGATTAATTTCGGACTAGAAGATATAATCGGTGGATGTAATGATAGATTATTTGTTAATTCTTCCGTTCACCTTTACATGCTATTTATACGGCATACTCACATGTCTTGCCTGCACTCGGCAGGTTTCTTGAGGCGTTCCCCGCGGATCAGGTACTCGTAGATCTCCGAGTTCTCTACGCCTGGATACGGCGTTTGGCCCCGCGTCATCACTTCCCACATGGTGATGCCAAAGGCCCACTAAACACAGATTTTTATACATGTTTTTATCGGCTTGGTCGGTAAATATTAGACTTGTATATAACTGACTTAATCAGTTATGTTAGGACTGATTCACTAGTGCTCGGAGCAAAACAATGGCTGTTGAAAGGACTTGTGAATTTAATTTGTCTTCAGACTTCTTGTGATTAAGGGCTGTGCCAAAAAACTACTTAATTTTTAAGAAGTGGAACAAGATGGAGCCTTAAAATACCAGACAAAGTCCATTTGATCAGAATCAAGGATATCTCGGCCCATGTATGAAGATACTTTTAAATAGTGTCTGTCACCTTTTAAATATGATGAGTTAATCTTGATTAATTACAAGTAAGGATATCTTACTCTATGTATGGGAATACTATAGAATGGTTTTGCCTTTTAATTATGGTGAGTTAATCTAAATTCTAAGTTATGATGCGGAACCCCAAGTATAGAGATCTTATGAAATTGTTTCATTTAGGTTTCTTCATTTTCCTCATGTTGAGGTTTTTGAGTTTTTCCTTGCCCTCATGTTGGTTCCAGATCAGGGGATGATGTCATAATAGTCTGAAAAATAGTCTGTGTAATAACCTGTGCAGCCCTTTGAGACTCTTTGTGATTAAGGGCGTCACAAATAAAAATGACTTGACTAGACTATGGTGAGTTAATTGTGATTACGGTGTGTTTGTAAATGCTTAGTACCACATCACTCTGCGTGGTGTAGACGTTGTCTGCCAAGCTTTCCAAAGCGATCCACTTGACGGGTAGCTTGGAGACGGATCCTTGCCGGTAATAATCTCCCGAGTAGATCTTCTTGGAGAGACCAAAGTCGGCCACGCATACGGTCATGTCCTCGTGCAGCCTAACGCAGATAAGTCATTTCGAAGGTTATCAAAACGATAAGTTGAAGCGAACATGCAAGCAAACTCACATGCAGTTTCGAGCCGCCAGGTCTCTGTGGATGATGTTCCGGCTGCTCAGGTATTCCATTCCCCGGGCCACGTCCAACATAAACTGAACCAGCACTTGTAGGGACAAGTCCTGATTGGAAAGACGCGGTCCAGTAAGCACAAACACCAGTACACCAAGCATATACATCAAGGGTCGGAAACCTTTCTGACCTAAAGGGCCATAATAGCAAAATATATTTATTTTTGATTTTAATTTTGCCATACCATATATTTCAAGATTCAACAAAACTGCCATTCCCACTCTACAGGAAAAAGCGAATTTCTCAGCGCGTTTTATTCCACTGTGTGAAGTTACATGATTCGATAAAACTTATGAAACAAGAATAATGCCTGTGTCCCATATCAACTAATATACCACTCTAAACTTGTCCCCCTCCCACAGTTACTTAAGACCGTTGAGGCTCATTTTGACCCTCAATTATATTTTTCGTAAATAATGGTTTCATAACAAGGTGCAAGCAGTTATTTTATTAAACTGTCACAGAGTGCAGTGTGTGCCAGAGAGAAGGAAGCGTGCTGTGTGCAGAGCTCCGCCCACCCCTACCACTCATCCAATCAAATTGCTCCGTGTGCTTGGCTGACATTTTTGGGTGTTTAGTTTGTGTTTTTTTTTATCATAAAGTGTGTTAACAGTGAACGAACATTATTTAATAAGCTTCCATGTCCCGGATTCCTTAGCGACGTACAAGCTAAATGGGGTCTGATGGTGTGACACCTTGACTGTAAACTGTAGTTGAGACTATGCTCGTTATATACTGGACAGAACAGATTCTCAAATCAGCGTGTCTTTGACTGAGTGTACCATAATTGTAGCACCAGAGCAGAAATTAACATTTTATCTCTCATAAAAAGAGACGTATCAGGCTCGCGATCCATAGGTTGCTGACCCCTGGTATACATTATTGTTTTTGCTGGTACAATGTATGTTCAATCGTTATTCCGTACACAAGAGAGACAAGCATTGATATATTTTTCGGAAGACTCAACCATACCATGACAGATTGCCTAACGTTGTGGGGGCACAGAAGAAGCATCAGTCATTGAACACCTGTGAATCTATTTTTTAGGACATTCATATGATACAAGTTAAGTTTGACACATTGGATGGTGTAATAATTGTAGTTTACAATAATCTGTGGTCTGTGCAGCCCTTTGAGACTCTTTGTGATAAAGGGCATCACAAATAAACATGACTTGACAGATTTTTACATCTGGTACAGTGTGTATTATTTAGCACCTTCTAGTGGTATTAAGCAAAATACATGAACCCATCCCTCCATTATCTGCACCGCTTATCCTCAGTAGGGTCGCGGGGGTGCTGGAGCCCCTCCCAACTATCTTCGGGCAGTGGGCAGGGGACACCCTGAACTGGTTGCCAGCCAGTCGCAGGGCACACATAGACAGAGAACTCAATCGGTCATTCACACCTAGGGACAATTTGGACCGGCCACTTAACCTGACATGCATGTTTTTGGAATGTGGGAGGAAACCGGAGTGCCCAGAGGAAACCCACGCAAGCATGGGGAGAACATGCAAACTCCACACAGGAGGTTCGATCTCATGACCTCAGAACTGTGCGGCACACGAACTAACCACTGCGCCGCCGTGCTGCCCACATACATAAATATCAAATAAATATGCTTTTTTTTTCCAAATTACACACTGGCCGAAAAAAATGACATTTACTTTACATAATATGCCCTTCACCTAGAGGGGGCTGACAATATTATGCAGCATCTTTCTGCTACGGGTAAAAAAAAGAAAGAAAAAAAAAGCTAGCGAAAGTCTGGGCAAAATGTCAAAAAGAAAAATAGTGAGGTCCGATCCCTTTAAGTCTCTCTAGTTGTTATTTTTCCTTATACGTGTAGCACTCCTTTTAGTTGCAAGTCATGTTTATTTGTATAGACCTTAATCACAAAGAGTCTCAAAGGGCTGCACAGATTATTGCAAACCACAGACTATTATGACACCATCCCCTGATCTAAAACCTACATGAGGGCAAGGAAATTCAACTTTAAACTAAAGTACGTTATAAATAGTACCAGCAAACAGGTGCTCTGATACAAGCCATTTTTTTTAATTATCAAAACTAGTAAATGAAAACTGACATTTTAGATATATTTAAATATAAGGTTTTCAAAGACTGGTTATGAAAGCAATAAAACAATTTGATAAAATTAGGACATACTTGGCTAAATTTTCTTTTGAAAATCAAAAGACACAACTGCATAGGTTAAGAAATAAGTTAATAAGGAGAAGAAATGGTGTGGTGAGAGCTTGCTGAGAGGGTTGATGAAAATGTTCTGAGATGGTTTGGACCAATGTTCCCTGTAATTTTTCAGGGGTCTGAGCGTTCGCACAAAGTCGGTGAGCAACGCTTGAAACAACAGTGAGCAACCATAATCCCAAGTGTGGCAAGATAATTAATGATCAAACATGTCCAAAACTTGACATCACGTTACATTTTGCTGAGTTTCTGGCAATGCAAAATTATTTTTCTCTTTTGAATGAATTGACTCATGTACGATTGCAAAGGTTGGACGGCCTACAAACCTCTTTTGTTCTTACAATTCTTTCACAAGATATCCATTTATTTTTATTTCCTGATATATTTTGTCGCATAATATTAACATTTTGGGGGGCTTATTTAGTCGGTTGTAAGATACAGAACTGCACTTAATCACATTTTTTAGTGGAAGTACAATGTTGGCAACAAGATTCACTTGATATCATTGGAAATCATTTGAATGCAACACAAACTTTTTCTTCTTTTTTTCCGTGTTTTTTTTTCTACTTTTTTAAAAATTCCTTTAAAAAAATCTCATTGTGTTTATTTTTCCGAGCTGTTCTTTTTGTTCTCTATTTACTTTTTTCCTACATTTCTTTTTCTTTTTTTCTGGCTTTTTTCTAAATTTTTCCTTCTTTTTTCTCTTCCTTTTGTTTCTTTTTTTCTCAGCTTTTCACTACTTTTCATTTTGGTATTTTTTTCTTTTTTGTTCTATTCCCCCCTTCATTAAGTCATTTTGTGCATAGTTTTACATAATATTTGGTCATGTTGGGATTAAAGAAGCAAAAACAACCCGAAGAGCCGTTTAGGACCCGAAAGAGCCGGTTCCTTTTAGTGAGCCGAGCCGAAGAAGCCAGTTCCCCGACAAACTCTACTAACTTTACTCAACTTCGTTCTCCTTCGACTCGACTTCAAAATACCGCATTTAGGACACAACGTCGGGGGAACCCGTGTATTTTTACCTTCATGCACTGTAACATTGACTTAATTAGCTTCTTAATTAGTCATTTTGAGCCCTCATTTTTGTGCGCTGGCTCGATTTTCTTGTGCGCTGAGAATGTGCGAGCAGTGCGCAATTGCGCACGCACGCAGATTAGAGGGAACACTGGTTTGGACATGTGTAAAGAATGTATGAAGGTCTAGTGACATTTCAATGCAAAAAAATACACACCGTCCCTTTAAGCTTGTCAAATGATTACCGGTACATGGGGAATATGTAAACAACCCCCCGCCCCCCAAGAATGCATTGAAACACACAATCCACTTGCAAAGGACAACCAAATGTCCTAAAAAAAACAAACTTGAAAAAGACCCACAATGAGAAAAGTTATGGTGCAGTGACTCACAAAGGGCTGATCTCCAAGTCTGGACAAGAGCAGAAATGTGTGAAGGTCGCCATGCTTCATGAAAGGTAAGATCACCATAGGGACGGGCAAGCGCTGAGCGTGGCGCCGATGCAGACTCACTCCTATTGGAGAATACACAGAATGCATGAAAAGTCATCGGTACTTTGGACTGGCACAGTATTAGAATAGGGACGCAATTATTAGTCGAGGTTGTCGGCAAAAAGCGATAATAGAAATAGTTGAGAATTATTGTTGCCAACAGAGGGAGGAATCTCGACATGTATATACCGTATTTTCCGCACTATAGGGCGCACCGGGTTATAGGGCGCACCCCCCAAAAATAGTTTTTGGTCCTATATCTTCCATAGATAAGGCGCACTGGATTATAAGGTGCTACAATGGGAACGTGGACAAAACAGTCAGATAGTTCAGTCCAACTTATTACCCCCTTAACATTCCCAAAGCTTGCAAAGACGCAAATACGCGTCGAGAACACGTGCGGATGCGGTGTCCGTACGATGTCACTCAATTGCGTCATTCCACATATCATTCAGAAGGTTAAAGTCTTGGGATTCAAGAAATGCCAACCATTCCTTAGTTTCTATTTTCTTTTTCGCTCGCAACTTTACTGTGCATATGACAATAAACACTTGGAATTGAGTTGAATTCACTCAACTCATCACAGCAACATCAAGATGGTTCTAAAACAAGATACCGGGAAAATATAAAGCCGCATAGCTCACCTAAGTTCTCACGTTCAATAATGATACGAGAGATTGGGAATAGTGCGTCTAGAACTATGGTTAACTTTGTGTTATTGTTGCTCTTGTTACCGTAAATTCCGGACTATAAGCCGCTACTTTTTTCCCAAATGTTCAGCCCTGCGGCTTATCCAGTGAAGCGGCCAATTTATGTAATTTTTCTAGCGGCCGCTTATGATTTAGACCGGTGGAACACGTGCGTCGAGGACTTCAACTTCTTAGTTTATGCAAATACTGTCTATATGACCAAGGTTCTTTCAGATGGCGAGAAGACGCCTCTCATTGCAACAGTTATAGGGAGAAAGATGAGGACGGTATACCGTGAATTTAACAATTACGGCATGCATATTTAACAGATACGTTAGATGCGTTGCGAGCGTGTTCATAGTAGCGTTTTGCTACCCTTCACAGGCACGGTTTGGGATGAAAGTTATATTATTATTATTAAAGCTTTGAAAACTCTCTGTGTACCGTCTTTCTTCGTAAATATGTGTAACCCATATATAATATGTATTTGCAACTGTATATTTTTGTAATGTATTTATTTGTGACACATGCTGATTTTCACGGGCGAATAAGAAAGATGGGGCGGAGCAAACGCGGGCTGATGGGAACTGGGGACGGGTAAAGGTGAGTGTTTGTGAACACGGGAGACAATAGTGGATATATATTTTTCCCACCCTTACTTTTGGAAATATACACTTTTTTTCCTTGGATTACTTTCAACGGGTACCCCGACTCTGCAGGTCTGCATCAAATGATACGTAGCTTGCTCTGTTCGCTCCAAAAACCGGCCCGGAAATTCAGTACCCCCGGGAACGGTGCAATTACACTCACAGAATCTTGGCGCTTTGGCTAGGACCTTGACTCAGTTCCCTGGCTGGGAGCAAGTGTCTCGGCCCATTGGCTTTGAAATGTATCATGAATCGACTGATTATAGATAACAGATAATTGCTTATGGTTATAGAATAATAAACCTATACAAAATCCCCCCGTCAATAAAATTATTCAATCGAAAAAAATCCATTATTTAGTGTGGACGCATGCGGCTAATATACCGGTGTGGCTAGTGTATGTACAAAGTCGGTTTTCCTCCCGAATTGCGGTGGGTGCGGCTTATAATCAGGTGCGCCTTATAGTCCGGAATTTACGGTATATCATAAACGTTATTATTAATATTGTTTCTATTGTTGTTATATTATTGGTGTATTTAATAGGGAAGATGAAGGGGTAGGGAATATAAGCAATTTGCTTCTTACTACCCCTTTTTGAACTTATTACGTAACATTATTTTGTTGTTGAGTTATTGTTTTTGTTCTGTTTTTTATTTTAATGTTCGAATAAAGTCTTCATTCATTCATTCATTTATCGTGTGTTTTATGTTTCTTTTTCCTCGTGGAAGAGCTGCACAGCATGCACTCTAGCCTGACGACCTCGGAGGAGTGACTTGCTATCTCGGATAAGCCGTTTGTTGTCGAAAACGGCAAATATCTCGTTTTCGAAGTCGTCGGAATAGCATGCGCTTCAGCGTCGGGGTGTTCATTGACGGGGATGGACAAAATCTCCCTTCCTCCCCACAAATAAATGTGAAAATTTGGAAGTCAAGTTAATTTGTCAGGCTCGGGCTGGTTCGGGCTTTTCTCCCCTCGGGTAGGGTCGGGCTGGAATTTTGAGGCCCAATCTTACCTCTAGTTGTAGCCCTATACGAGAACAAAGTGAGCTCTACCGATAAGCTGGATGACGTTGGGATGGTTGAAGTCCTTCATGTAGGCCGCTTCCTTCAAGCATTGCTCTATGTCATCTGATGAAGTCACGTCAGCTGTAAAAACCCCAAACAGTGACACGATCAGGGCGTGATGTTTCAACATCGAATAACCCGAGAGAAAAACTCACATTTCAGAACCTTGACCGCCACCTTCTGGAACTGGGAGTCGGCTTTCTTCAGGAAGGCCTCACGCACCGACCCGAACTCACCTATACGCCAACAGGACAACGTCAGCCATCGTAACTTTCAATTTCAGAAAATGTCTCAAATGTTAGGAATTAGATATTAAAATGTAGCGTTTACCAAATTGTTCGAATTAGTTATCTGACTCCATTAACCAAACACAACCTGCATTCTGCTAAAATTGCACGCTCGTTTCTTGATGGAAAAATGAACAAGAGACCGGCATTTCCACACGGGGGCAGATTTAATTTCTTAAACAATTTAACTAAGTGAACTCCATCGAATATATGGCCGAATTAGTGTCCTCTCTCGATCTTCTGCTTCCTCTGCCCACTTTTTTTTAACGCAAGCTGGTGTGCCGGCTCCTCCCATGGGCGTGCCAATGAAAGCCCCCACGTGGAGTCCACCCCCTCGCCTCGATATCTGGAGAAACTCAAAACAATGCCTGACGTCCTTCGTCAGAGCCCTGTTATCAAAATTCCCCAGCCGAAACATTCCGAAATTGGAACGGCGTGACCTGAAGCCCACTCAGTGAAAATCTTCATTGCACTCGATAAATGTAACTTGTATTTAATCGTATAAAATCCTTTATAGTAAAATGTATAAAATCCTTCACAAATGAGAACTTGATATGAACATATGAAGTCACCTTTGCCCAGCATGTGTCCAAGGACGAGAAGCTTCTCCGGGATGAGAACGTCCTTCAGTTTGTTGTTGAGCTCCTCGCTAATACCAAGACTGTCCACTAGGGGGAAACACCCAAACGGGTTAGGTCAAGTCAAGTCATGTTTATTTGTGACACCCTTTATTAATCACAAGAAGTCTCAAAGGGCTGCACATAGCACAGATTATTGCAAACTACTTTTTCCCTTTTTTTTCTATCTCTCTTCCCCTCTCCCTTTTTGTCCCTTTTCCATTTCCTCTCTTACCCTTTCTGTATTTTTCTCTCTTTTTCTTTCTCTATTTGCCTCTTGATCTTCTCTTCTCGCATTTTTTTTCTCTTCTCTCTCTCTTTGCTAGTCTTTATCTCTCATTTGCTTTCTCTTTCTTTCTATTTCTTACTGTGGTTTTATTTCTGGAGTGGTGTTTTTGTAACAGTATTACTGTTGTAGATTATTTTTGTGTATTTCCTTAGTACAGTTCTTGCTGTATACTGTATGTTGAGTATTTCTGTACGACTGCAGATTTATTTTTGGAATATTATGTAGTAGAATTTTCGTTTTATATCCAGTTGTTCTGCACGGTTTTTCTTGTATTACTGTAGTTGTATTTTTGCACTATTTCTTTTATACTTGTGTGGTAGTATTCTTTTAAGAAATTGTAGTAATATTTTTGAAGTAGTGTTTTTGTGTTATTGTATTGTAGAGGTTCTTTTGTAGTATTACTCTAGAAGTATTTTTATTTGGGGAGGATTTTAGTAGTATTTTTGTAGATTTTTCTTTGGTATTTTCCAAAGGAGTATTCTTGCCAAGTTTCTTTAATAGTTTTGTAATTTTACTGTGGTTGTATTTTTTTGTAGTAATTATGTGGTAATATTTCTGGAGTTGTATTCTGTATTATACAATTACTGTAGTAGTATTCTTGTAGTATTGTATTCTTTTTTCAGAATGACAAGAAAATAACAGATGAGGTCCCTGTTTTTAGGCACAAAATTTCATATAGTATTAGTATAGTAGTAGTTCACAGTATTTCTGTGGTAGTAAAGGAAAAACGGTGAAAAGGTTGGCACAAAAACGGTGAAAAAAGAAAGCAATTAGGTACTGTTAAGGTAAACATTCCAATTTGTTCTGTCAACATAAATGATTTAACTTGAGTTAAAGCGTTGATGCTGATTTAGAGTTAAAGTATGAATCAACAGCAGAAATTCTAATAATTTTCTTATCACCGTTTTCCTCGTGTCGGTTTCAATTCAACATAGTTAGGATAAATATTTAAAATTGTCCTGCCTGTAAGGACTCAACTTCATTTGACACTTTAAAGCTCATTTTGAGTTCAAACTTATGTTAGATTAACATGTATTTCTTTTTTCTCCAAGAAAAAAGGGATCTTATAGCTTAAAATTTCAAAAAGTAAAGAAAAGCTGAGATCATTGTCGCATCAGCATCCTTTCAAAGTAACCGTCAAACCCCCCCCCTGATAACAAACTGGGAATACTATGTATCTACTTTTACTATAAGTGGCATAAATACCTGGATTTTTATATATTTAATTGAGAGAATAAAAAAAATAATGAGCAATTAATTGGATATTCAATTCAATTTTCATAAATCTGATAATCCAATGACAATAATGCCAGAAACTTTAACACCATTTTTATATTGTAAACCAAGAGTACCTGCAAAAAAAATCCTGGGAACAAATAAGGTACTCAGTATGAAGTGCTGGTGTTTACAATAAGCATGTACAGATGATTCTTTAGTGAAATATAAAACAATCGACAAGCAACTCACGAGTAAAAGCTTGCGGGTCGCCGGGGTTTCGGTTGAAGGAGCGAGCAGCGGTGAAGGAAACTGGAGTGTCTGGGCCATCGGATGCAAAAATCCAACTGAAGATAAGGGGGAAAACACTTAAACATATACGGAGAAAAATTTGACTCGGTATTACCAAACAATGTTCCCTCTAACTGCGCGCATGCGCGATTATACACTGCCTAAACATGCGTATAAAACTCAGGACTCGTATTTGCAAAATTCATTCATGAGCAAATTCTTCCACAATTACAGTGCAAGATTTCCCCTGTGTGTTTTAAACGCGGTATTTTGAAGTCAATGTCAGCACGAGATTGAATAAATGAAAGAGATGTGCGAGGGACTAGCTTGCTTTTAAAAAAATAAATATTAATGTATTTTTTTAATATCAAAAAGACATTAAACTATACAGAGACAAGTGTGCTTTACTTTAATTATCCCCTGCAGAGGACTACATAACGTGACCTTTCTTCCCTCCGTGACTACGTCAATGTTGCCGTGCAAGATTCTGTCTCTTTTTTTAGAGGAGCAATTCTTTCGGCTCTTACCGAATCTTCAGATTGTTTTTGTTGCTTTTTTATATTACCAATTATTATTTAGCATTATGCACAAAATGAGGGGACAATTAAGCAAAAAATGAAAACTCTACACAAATGACCAAAAAAAGAAGAGAAAACACTAAAAGAAAAAGAGATGAAAAAAAAACAGGGAAAAAAAGCAGGAAAAAGAAGTGAAAAGCTAGGAAAAAGAGAAATGGAAGTAACAAATAAAATAAAAGAAACTAGAGAATAAAGAAAAAAAGCGGGAAGAAGTAAAAAGCTAGGAAAAAGGTAAAAAAGAAGAAAAAAAGAAAGAAAAGGGTGAAAAAGAAGCAGAAAAAAAAAGATACATTTTTTGGGGTACGACCATTCAAATGACGAATAACGGAAGATATGAACATTTTTTACGGGATGACGAAAAATATCCGGACATTAGATTTTGTATAGTGCACCTTTTTCCGAGTACAGGACATTACTGTAGTGCTTCTTTCCGCCACTACCGGCGTGTGGTGCTGTGGGAGGTCACCCAGCATCCACCCTGAAGAAGAAATCCGCTTCCTCTTCCTAGTTCGTGTGTAAACATACTATACTGTATCTCCAGCGCGCTAAGAACTTTGATGTTTTTATGGTGCATCCATTCAATGTAGTTGGCATAAAGTGTAAAGAATAGGCGAGCCGTTTCTTTTGAAATGAAAGTGGAATAAGAAAGCTAGATGCGGTTGAGGATCGCTTTTTTTCAGCCACTTTTCTACCACAGAGGAGGAAGTAGCCTCTAACTCTTGAACCTTATTTTCCAAAAGTAGGGTTAACTTAACTTGATTTATCTATATAGATCATATTATTTTATTTATTATTTTGTCGGAAAGCCAGCAGAAGGTAACTTGATTCGATCTCAGGTTTTGGACTTGTTTGATTTCTCGGTAGAAGCTTAGAGGGAACATTGTCGGCAACTCGCCTTACCCAAAGTTGGTTCCTTTGCCGCGTCTCCGAGTAAGGACGGAAAAAAGAAGCGCTAACACTGTTAGCGCCAAAAGGCCGAACAGAACCCCCACCCAGACGTGGCCTCGCTCCGCGGGGGCACCGGCAGAAACCACCAAACCGCCTGCAAGGTCGAAGACACGTTTGTTAGCACGGGTTGAGAAACGATGTTATTTCCACGCTGTAAGGCGGGGATGCTGTATCCTGGGGGTCCATTGTACTGGTTAGCATAGCATGCGATATACAGTACGGTTAATTCATCATTTCATTAGCTGATCATCCAATTTCCACTTTACAGTATGGAATAAGATCATTGTTTCAGCCCCATTTTTACGACATTTTCAACGAGTTATTTTGCATGCCCAAAACAAAACAAAAATCCAAACCTTATTGGTATCCGTGAGCAGGGTTGGGTAGGGTTACCGTATTTTCCACACTATAAGGCGCACCTAAAAGCCTTTATTTTTTTTAAAAGCTGACCATGCGCCTTATAATACAGTGCGCCTTATTTAGGAATCGACATTAAGTGGCAAAGTCTTCCAACTAACTAGATTTTCCCCCGAACGCCAAGTAGTCCGAGGTGTATGCTGGGATTTATTTACCGGCGTCTCATTGGCTAACCAATGTGTCAATCGTCATTTGAATCGATCACTATTGGCTAAAGTTATTCGGAGGTAAAGGTGGCAGATCCTTTTTATCATTTACAGGCTGGCATTGGCTTAAACGGCAAAACAAAGCCTGCAATTGGCCGAAAAAGATGAATGTGTATAGCACGTGGTTGACGGCATACAGAAAGCATTTTTTACTATCCTGTATTTGTAAATATTTTATTCTCCTGGATTTACTACACTCACGGATATAAGAGGACCATGTCTGCACATTATTATGAACACAACGACTTCGGTGAGCTACTCCGGCTATATATTTTCCCTGTATCTTGTTTCAGACTGAACGCGATGTTTCTGTGATAAGCGGTGCAGATAATGGATGGAATGGAGTGTCTATTTTTAAATGAAACTCAATTCCAAGTGTTTATTGTCATATGCACAGTAAAGTTGCGAGCGAAAAAGAAAATAGAAACTAAGGAATGGTTGGCATTTCTTGAATCCCAAGACTTTAACCTTCCGAATGATGGAACGATGCATTTGAGTGACATCGTACGGACACCGCATCCGCACGTGTTCTCGACACGTATTTGCGTCTTTGCAAGCTTTGGGAATGTTAAGGGGGTAATAAGTTGGACTGAATCATCTGACTGTTTTGTCGACGTTCCCATTGTAGCACCTTATAATCCGGTGCGTCTTATGTATGTCAAAAATAGGACCAAAAACTATTTTTTCGGGGTGCGCCCTATTACCCGGCCTTATAGTGCGGAAAATACGGTACTTTAACTGGATTACTTTCAATTACTTTTGGATTACTCCAATACCAAATATGCTAATAAAAGACAAATTCAGTTACTAACTCAGGTACCTTTAGGAAGAAGTAGTGAGTAACTTTGACCAATTACTTTTTTAAAGTAACGCCTCTAAGATGCCAGTCAGCCTTTGGTCAATGTCATTTAAAATGCTCGTCTGCGATTGGTAAATGCCAATATGAGATTGGCTGAACTACTTCCCACGATGCATTTCTTTCTTCATGAAGTTCATAATCACGTTTGCTAGGTAAAGACTTTGCGAGTCGGCGATTCAAGACAGTGATTTATCTGTATGGGATTTATTTGCTATTGGTCCCAAGATTTAGAGTAATGCTAAAGATATAAGCAAAAACATGCTAACTATGGAAACAAAGCTTACGGTTATTAGGAACGAAGAAGAAGGCAAGCAAAGTGCTTCTTTTGTGGATATGTCCAGTCAATGATTAAGACTATTCATATACACTAATTTGTGTTTTTCGTGTTTTTATCCGGGGTACCAGGGGTTCAGAACGCTTTAGCTACACTTTCCCCCGCTAAATGGCAATTTCTCCTTGCCACCCGTCAGCATGGATTAATATTGTATCCCTAGGTTCCAATGTAATGAAAAAACAACTCGTTACTTTCAAATATCTCGTGGTGAATTGATATATTTTGCATATTTTTCAGCATAGTTAAAAACATCTTTGCTAGCATGCTTTTTAAGTTGCTAGTATGCTCGTCGGCTAACTCGCCTGCAGTGGGGAGCACCACCACGGGGGCGCTCCAAGGTCCGCATCCCACAGCGGTGCAGGCAGACACCTGCACAGACGAATTGAAGAAGCGGCTGCTACCCGAAAGACGCGCCCAAGGCTCCTTAAACAGCAAGGGCTCCTAGACAAGTGTACAAACACAATGCAGAGGTGCCTTGAAAACAAGTTTCATCTTGCATGGTGTCTCGTCCCTCACTCTGCATCCACCTGCTACTCTAATCAACCAGCTCAAGTCAGGTCTCACCAAGGAGAAATACAATTTGAAATCTACCCCATCTAATATACTAAATCTACTTCATAAATCCCAATTTGTATGTTTATGTGACTTATAGACTCCGAAAAAGCAGAACCAATTTTTGTGAGAATGTACACAATTCTACTGTTGAAAGAAAGACAAGGACAGAGACAGAAAGAGAGACAAGGAGAAAGAAAGAGAGAAAGAGTCAGGCAGAGAGAAATAGAAAGAGATGAAAAGGAGAGGAAGGAGAAGAGATAAAGAAAAATTGAAAAAAAGAGAGACAGAGAGATAGAAAAAGAGAGACAACAGGAGAGTAATAAAAAGGAGAGAGAAAGAGTGAGGAAGAGAGAAATAGTGGAAGCGAGAGAAAGATGAAGGGTGAGGAAGGACAAAGAGAAAAAAGAGGGTGAGTGACATAAAAAGAGAGAAAAACAAAAGGAGGAAAATAGAAAGGAGAAAGAGTGAAGACATAGTAAAAGAGGGAAAGAGATGAAGGGAGATGAAGGAGAGATAGAACAAAAGAATGAGAAAGAGAAAGATAAAAAAGAGGGAGACAGAGAGACAGAAAAAGAAAGAGACAAAGAGGGAGAAATAGAAAGGAGAAAAAGTGAGCAAGAGAGAAATAGTGAAAGAGAGAGAGAAGGAGATGAAGTGAGAGGAAGGAGAAAGAAAGAAACAAAATGAAAAAGAGAGAGACAAAAGAGGGAGAGAGAGACAGAAAAAGAGAGGTAAAAGGGAGAAAGAGTGAGGACGAGAGAATAGTGAAATAGAGAGAAAGAGATGAAGGCAGAGGAAGGAAAAAGAAAGAGAGAAAAGGAGAGAAAGAGAAAGAGTGAGGAAGAGAAAGAGTGAGCAAAATAGCATCAGGAAGAGAAAGACAGAAAGAGAGAAAGAGACAGAGAAAGGTCTCTGCAGGGTTATTTACCTAGGTTTGGTGTATAGCCACTCCCTATAAATACCATCAAAATCGATAAACATCCTTTTTCACGTACAAGTGGCTCTGGAGCGCTCCCTAGTGGCTTCACTGCGCTTTTTCAACAAACCATGACCCTCCTACAAGTGGAAAACCAGGCAACGCCACTATGCTTTTATTAAATACAGAATAAACTCATCACCGCCTCACCTGTTTAGCCCCGCCCACAATCCATTGCACCTTGTAGGCCAGCAGTTCTCCTTGAAGCTCTTGCTCCCGAAGCTCCGCCCATTTGAGTCCCAACTGCTGCTCTGACAAGCTGAAAGTCAGGTTTTGAGGGGCCCTGGAAGGCACTGCAAGGACAAATAGAGCGCCACATGACACCTTACCACGCCGTTTTCATAAACCAGACCGTTTATCGTTGGGTTACCTGACTCGGAGGTTAGGAAGTGCATCCATGGAGAGAAGGGTGAAGCCCCCACCTCGTTCAGACAGGAGACGCGCGCACTGTAGTTGGAGTGACGGGTCAGACCGGCGAGAACGCGGCTGTGAGGCGGGACGGGCACGGAAAACTCGGGCAAGACGAGAGGATTGGGGGACAGTCTTTGGATCTGCGGGGGGAAACGGCAGTGTAGTTGACTTCTGTACGTTGAAATATGTATTCATTGACAGTGTAGCTGAACTCCCTCCCACAATGCCCCAAACTCGCAGTGATGCTAAAGCACAGGTGTCAAACAGGCGGCCCGCGGGCCAGATCAGGCCCGCTAAGGGATGTAATCCGGCCCGCGAGACAACACTCAGAGAAGCGCAAGAGAAAAACAAGCTGCAGGTTGAAATATGTCAACTTGATGTTGCCAAAGAAAGGTGCCTCGAACAAAGACACTGTACTTGTATTTCTTTCTCTCTCTCTCTCTCCCCCTCTTTTCCACCCCTTTTCTCCCACTCTCTGTCTCTTTCACTTTCTGTGTCTCTCTTTTACTCTTCCTTTGTTGCTCTTTGTCTCTTTCTCTCTCTGTGTCTTTTAACCTCTTCTGCTCTAACTTCCTTTTTTCGCACTTTCTTTTCTCTTTTCTCTCCTTCTGTCTTTCTATTTCTCTTTGGATTTCTTTCTTCCTCTCCCTTTCTTTTCCCCCTTTCTTACAATTTTTTGTCTTTTGTTTCTCACGCTCTCTCCCTCTCTCTCTTTCTTTGTCCCGCCCTTTCCTTTCTCCTTTTCCCTCCCTCTTTCTTTTATTTCTTGATCTCTTTTTCTTTCTCTTTAATCTACTAGTCCGGCCCCCGACAGAATGTTTGTTCTATCGTGTGGCCCCCGAGTTAAAATGAGTTTGACACCCCTGTGCTAAAGGGAGAAGCAAAAACACGATGATAACCATGGGAAAGAAGCTTGCGTTTAAAAAATACAAAGAGGGCACACTAAGCACTACTGTTGCTATATTACATGACCATAAACAATCGACGATCCGGACTATTATTATTATATACTAATTTGTTATCATTTCATTATGTTCACAACACACTAGATGTGCTTTACCATAGGTTTCTATCCCGTCTATACTGTTAGGAATTAAATAATAAAATGTATCGTTTACCAAATTGTTCGAATTAGTTATCTGACTCCATTAACCAAACACAACCTACATACTCCTAACAATGCGCGCCCGTTTCTTGATAGTAAAATATGGAAAAGAGACCGGCGTTTCCACACGGGGGCAGATTTAAAACAATTTAACTAAGTGAACTCCATGGAATTAGCCGAATTAGTGTCGCTTGAGTCTCTGTCAAGCCTCCTCTCTCGTTCTTTCTGCCTTTTTTCCTCTTCCCACGTTTTTTACGCAAGCTGTTGTGCTGGCTCCTCCCATGGGCGTGCCAGGAAAACCCCCAGGTGGGGTCCACCTCCTCGCCTCGATGGAGAAACTCAAAACAGCAAAGCGTTTCTACGTCATCAGAGCCTTGTTCTCCTAACATCGCCTGCCTTCCCCGTCAGAGTCCTGTTATCAAAATTCCCCAGCCAAAACATTCCGAATTTGGAACAGCTTGACCTGTCATTAAACTTCAGCCTACCCGGTGAAAATCTTCATTGCACGTGATAAATGGAACTTGTATTTAATCGTATAAAATCCTTTATAGTAAAATGTATAAAATCCTTTAATACGGACTGCTAAAATGAGAAAAAAGAACTACATTTTAATTTAAACAAAAATGACACATTTAATGATCTTAATACAGTGTATATGTTTTTATAATCTGAAGGAGATGCTATAGTGGGCCACTTAAAATGAAAAAATAGGGCCATAAACTGCCCTCAGGCCGTAGTTTTGACACATATACACCAGTGTGCGCATATACCTGGACAACGCAGGATGACAACTCGGAGTATCCCGTGAATCCCGGTTGCCATGACAACAAGGCCTCGTCTTCCGCCATCTCGACAACCTTCAGTCCGGTCGGGGGCGTCGGCAAAACTATCGCGCAAAAGCCTCAAAAGGTTAGCATGCTATGCTAACCGATGGGCTGTTAGCATAGCCCTGGTGTTAGCCTCACCTTTGATGTAAACGCTTCCGGTTCTGGACACGGAGATCCCGCGAGCGTTCCGGGCCTCGCAGTAGAACTTGACGGTCTTGTTTACACCTGCGTGTTTAGTTATAGTTACTCACTACTTTTTCTAAAAAGTAACTTGAGTTAGCAAATGAATTATTCTTAAGTAAAACGAACTAGTTGCCAGGCATAGTAACCATTTCTGTTGCTCCAAAGCCCCAATTGTTTAATATTTGACCAATAGATGGTACTGTGTTGTCTGGTCTGAGCGGGGGCCAGTGATGTGCAAACTCTTCACAGGAGGCTGCGGTAGCTGGACTTGAACCCCGGACCTCCGCACTGTGGGCACGCACGCTAACCACCCACCGTGCCGCCAAATTAAAGGTAAACAATGTAATAAAACAAAAATTAGCATGTACATAAACACTTACGACGACGTACGTAAAGACGCACAAAACACGTACGCAAACAGGAAAACACGTACACAAACACAAAAAAATGTACGCAAACACAAAAACTACGCAAACACAAAAACACATATGCAAATACAAAAACACGTACGCAAACAAAAAAATGTATGCAAACACAAAAAACTACGCAAACACAAAAAACGTACGCAAACACAAAAACACGTACGTGAACACAAAAAAACGTACGAAAACACAAAAAAAAACTTAAGCAAACACAAAAAAACAACGTAAACAAAAAACATACGCAAACACAAAAGAACGTACGCAATCACAAAAAACGTACGCAGACACAAAAAACGTACACAAACACACACAAAAAAGTCATGTGAACACAAAACAGTCACGCAAACATAAAAAACGTACGCAAACAAAAAAAGCTAACGCAAACACGAAAACACGTACGCAAACATAAGAACATACACAAACACAAAAACTGTACGCCAACACAAAAACATACGCAAACACAAAAACGTACGCAAACACAAAAACGTACACAAACTCGAAAACGCGTACGCAAACACAAAAAAACGTACGCAAACACAAAAGATGTACGCTAACACAAAAACATACACAAACACAAAAATCGTACGAAACGCAAAAAACGTACGCAAACACACACAAAAAAGTCATGTGAACACAAAACAGTCACGCAAACATAAAAAACGTACGCAAACAAAAAAACATACACAAACACAAAAACTGTACGCTAACACAAAAACATACACAAACACAAAAATCGTACGCTAACACAAAAAAATACACAAACACAAAAATCGTACGCAAACACAAAAAACCTACACAAACACGAAAACAGGTACGCAAACACAAAAAAAGCACGCAAACACAAAAAATGTACGCTAACACGAAAACATACACAAACACAAAAATCGTATGCAAACACAAAAACTTACAAAACTCGAAAATGCGTACGCAAACACAAAAAAACGTACGCAAACACAAAAAACGTACGCAAACACACACAAAAAAGTCATGTGAACACAAAACAGTCACGCAAACATAAAAAACGTACATAAACAAAAAAAGCTAACGCAAACACGAAAACACGTACGCAAACACAAAAACATACACAAACACAAAAACTGTACGCAAACACAAAAACGTACGCAAACACAAAAACGTACGCAAACACAAAAACGTACACAAACTCAAAAAAGGTGTACGCAAACACAAAAAAACGTACGCAAACACAAAAGATGTACGCTAACACAAAAACATACACAAACACAAAAATCGTACGAAACGCAAAAAACGTACGCAAACACACACAAAAAAGTCATGTGAACACAAAACAGTCACGCAAACATAAAAAACGTACGCAAACAAAAAAGCTAACGCAAACACGAAAACACGTACGCAAACACAAAAACATACACAAACACAAAAACTGTACGCTAACACAAAAAAATACACAAACACAAAAACCGTACGCAAACACAAAAAACCTACACAAACACGAAAACAGGTACGCAAACACAAAAAAAGCACGCAAACACAAAAAATGTACGCTAACACGAAAACATACACAAACACAAAAATCGTACGCAAACACAAAAACTTACAAAACTCGAAAACGCGTACGCAAACACAAAAAACGTACGCAAACACAAAAAACCTACACAAACACGAAAACAGGTACGCAAACACAAAAAAAGCAAGCAAACACAAAAAATGTACGCTAACACGAAAACATACACAAACACAAAAATCGTACGCAAACACAAAAACTTACAAAACTCGAAAACGCGTACGCAAACACAAAAAACGTACGCAAACAGGCACAAAAACAGACATAATGCAGCGCTTTTGACCATCAGTAACGGTCATAGCAGAAAAAATAATGAGTCGGATGAAACAATATGTCCATATTCCTTACACTGGTACTGATGATGACTAATTTCATGTGAGAATAGGGACAAGCCAAAGTTTTACCTGGGACCCGAAGGACAGAGGGGGACGGAGTCCCGCCTCCCTCCTGGACGCCCCCCAACCACCAATGAATCTCCACAGGGTCGGGGGGTCCCACAGCGCCGCAGGTCAGGTTGAAGGCCTCTCCGGGAAGCGTGGCGAGGTCCTGAGGCTCCTGGATGAAGTGAGGAACACCTGGAAAAGACCCCAGACAGCCCTGACGTCAACGTTTAAGGCACGAGTGTGAAAGCCGTGGCCCGCCACCGCATTTTGCGATACAATGTCGAGGGAAGCACAAGAGAAAAAATTGTCAAACGAGGTTTTAAATATGTCCACAGAAGGGATTTTTCTGGCTTTATTTTGAAAATCGTTATTATTCTTTACTGCAATCAGTTAACAAATTTGCCTCTAGGTGTTGCTTGTGCTCCACCATAAACCTGAAGGATGCTAGAATTTCTTACACTGATAAAAATTAAATTACGTTATTATTTTGAGTTCTTTAAGTTCTGATATGAATTGAAAATCCCCCAAAAATTGAATCAATGAACCAGGCCCGAACGGCCGTGTTACGCTCTCTTTCTATTTTCTTTTCATTCTCTTCCTCAGACTCTCTCCTTTCTTCCATTTCTCTGTCCCTTTCTCTCTTCTGGCCTTTCTTTATTTCTCACTTTCTCTTTTTCACACTCACTATTTTTCTCTCTTTCTATTTTTCTCTTCACTTTCTTTCTCATTTTTTCAGTCTCTTTGTTTCTCTCTTCCTCTTTTCTTTTTTCTCCCTTTGTCACTTATTGTGTGCCCTCTTTATGAATTTATTTTTCTCCCACTATATCGCTCTCACTCTCTTTTTCACATCCCTTTTAACTCTTTTTATCTCTCTCACTTTTTTTTGCTCTTTATTTCTTTCTATTTCAGTCTCTTTGTTTCTCTCTTTTCTCTCTCTTCCTCTTTTATTTTTTCTCCCTTCCTTGCTCTATTGTGCCCGCTTTATTTATTTCTTTTTCTCCCACTCGCTATCTCTCTCTCTTTTTAACATTCACTTTTTTCTCTCTTTTTCTATCTCTCACTTTCTCTTTATTTCTCTCTTTCAGTCTCTTTGTTTCTCTCTTTTCCCTCTCTTCCTCTTTTCCTTTTTTTCTCCCTTCGTCGCTTATTGTGCCCTCTTTATTTATTTATTTTCCTCCCACTCTATCGCTCTCTCTCTCTCTCTCTCTTTTTTTCACATTCCCTTTTTAACTTTCTTTATCTCTCTCACTTTCTTTTGCTCTTTATTTCTTTCTTTTTCAGTCTGTTTCTCTCTTTTCCCTCTCTTCCTCTTTTCTTTTTTTTCTCCCTTCCTTGCTCTATTGTGCCCGCTTTATTTATTTATTTTTCTCCCACTCTATATCTGTCTCTCTTTTTAACATACACTTGTTTCTCTCTTTATCTCTCTCTTACTTTCTTTCCCTCTTTATTTCTCTCTTTGTCTCTTTTATCTCTCTTCCTCTTTTCTTTTTTTCTTCCTTCGTCGCTCTATTGTGCCATCTTTATTTCTTTCTTTTTCTCCCACTCTTTATCTCTCTCTCTTTTTCACATTCACTTTTTTCTCTCTTTCCTTCTTTTTCAGTCTCTTTGTTTCTCTCATTTCTCTCTCTTCCTCTTTCCATTTTTTCTCACTTCCTTGCTCTATCTCCCTCTTTATTTATTTCTTTTTCTCCCTCTATTTCCTTTTCTCTTAAATATACTACTCTGACCCCCTGTGAGATTTTTTTTTCCCTGCATGTGGCCCCCTGCTAAAATGACGTTGAGACCCCCGTTTTAGGATGAGGAGACAGGACGACCTAATTCCATTTAGGTTCTCACCTTCAACTGTGATCCAGGCTCGTTCCGACGAGAAGGTCTGACCGTGGAATTCCACCTCACACCAGTACTGGCCTGCATCTTGCTGCTGTACAGACTTTACACTGAAAGATATGAATGGAATTAGAATTTGGAAGGAGTTGACCTGAAAACAAGACTAAAGACAACGGGTACGCAGACATGCAGGCAATAAATTCGATTGGAAGCGGTGCGTTACCAGTATTTGATTATAAAAAGGAGGACAGACTCTGCATGTTCAAATCAACATCCGGGTTGCGAGAGAAGACGGGTAAAAACAAGCGCCTGAGTGAGCAGTTAAAGTTTTTAATTACATTTTAAGAAAAATAGAATCCTGGGCTTGTGAGAGCAGAACAAGGCGGAAATGGTTTTCAGAAGTTCTCTTTCAAAATGGCTGACAATCACTTTTATACCAAAAGGAACAAAACATAGAAACTAGTGGAAAATTCCCAAGGCACCAGCTTCACACTAGTACGTCTGGACTGAATACTGCGAGCAAGGCCTCCCTCCCAACAGTAAATCAGAACACCACTTAGAACATTGTAGAGACTGAAGGATTTTATACATTTGACTATAAGGGATTTTATACGATTGAATACAAGTTATATTTATTGAGTGCAATGAAGATTTTCACCGAGTAGGCTATAGTTCAATGACAGGTCACGCCGTTCCAAATGCAGAATATTTTGACTAGGGAATTTTGATAACAGGACTCTGACGGAAGACGTCAGTCATTGTTTTGAGTTTCTCCAGACATCGAGGCGAGGTGGTGGAGCCCACGTGGGGGCTTCCCTGGCACGCCCATGGGAGGAGCCGGCACACCAGCTTGCGGGAAAACGTGGGCCAAGAAGAGAAGGCAGAAGATCGAGAGAGGAGGCTTGACAGAGACGAGCGACACTAATTCGGCTAATTCGGCCGTATTCGATTGAGTTCACTTAGTTCAATTGTTTAAGAAATTAAATCTGCCCCCCGTGTGGAAACGCCGGTCTCTTGTCCATATTTTACCATCAAGAAACGGGCGCGCATTGTTAGAAGTATGTAGGTTGTGTTTGGTTAATGGAGTCAGATAACTAATTCGAAAAATTTGGTGAACGGTACATTTTAATATTCAATTCCTAACGAGACTGTATCACAAATATATACACTGATTGTGGCAACAAGTGAATAGAACAAGAAGTAAATACATAAATAAGTATACAGTATTCGAATATATGGAAAAGGTGCATTAACTTGATTCAAATATGACTGGCTGGCAAGCAGTTCAGGGTGTCCCCTGCCCACTGCCCGAAAATGGCTGGGATGGGCTCCAGCACCCCCGTGACCCTACTGAAGATAAGCGGTGCAGATAATGGATGGATGTATCTTAACCATTGTGGAGGGGGGAGTAGGGGGTCTAGTGGGGATTTTACCGTCTTGTTGTATGCTAAATGCCAAATGATAAACATTTTTTTGCCTGAAAAGTGCTTTAAGAATAAATTTGATTTGTTGTTTAATATTCAGTGTGCAGCGACTTTGGGGGTCCTGAAAGGAGCTTTGAAGTCAAATGTATGATTATTATGATGTAACAGTTGTATCCATCCATGTATAGTGTACATCTACGCTTTTGGCTAGCACCAGCAAAGCAACGGAACCTCCCTTTCGGAGTGCGGAGGCAACCAGTACGCAGGGTTGGGTAGGATTACTTTAACTGGATTACTTTTAATTACTTTTGTATTACTCCAATACCAAATATGCTAATAAAAGACAAAATAAAGTAAAAATGAATCAAATGATGACTCACAACACGTGGTAAGCTTTCTCTCCTGGCTTTGATCTCTTTGATCTCCGGCAAAACGAACATCAAATGCGACAGAAACAAAATGAAAATAAATCCAAACAGCTTGCCAACATTTTTGCCGTTCCATGTATTCCGTTACTCCCCAAGCCTGCACGAAATTTAGTCATTTTATTCCTATTTAGTTTCTTTTGTCTTTTATTAGCATATTTGGCATTGGAGTCATCCAAAAGTAATTGAAAGTAATCCAGTTGAAGTAACCCTACCCAACCCTGGTTATTATTATGATGTAACAGTTGTATCCAACCATATATAGTGTAAGTCTACGCTTTTGGCTAACACCAGCAAAGCAACGGACCTCCCTTTCGGTAACCAGTATTGAATTTAGCTACCTGTGGTAGGTTTCCCAGTGTCGATCCCCGAGGGCGATGAACATCTGGTCGCTGCTGAGAATCCGAGTTCCGTCTTTGATCCAAACCACGTCGGGCTCTTGGAGACCCTCCACGGCGCATCCCAGGCGGATGCCGTTGCCCTGGGAAACGGTCTGGTTGCTGGGGTTCCGGCTGAACGTCACGCCGCCTGAAAAGTCATGAATACGATGTCGTTACCGACTCGGTGGGACTCTTGTGGCGACGAGTAGGCTACTTGTTCCAGGAAATACTGGAGCTCACTAGGGATTCTCTAGGACAAAGGTGTCAAATAGGCAGCCCGCGGGCCAAATCAGGCCCGCTAAGGGATTGAATCCGGCCCGCGAGACAACACTCAGAGAAGCGCAAGAGAAAAACGAGCTGCAGGTTGAAATATGTCAACTTGATGTTGCCAAAGAAAGGTGCCTCGAACAAAGACACTGTACTAGTATTTCTTTCTCTCTCTCTCTCTCTCTCTCTCTCTCTCTCTCTTTTCCACCCCTTTTCTCCCACTCTCTGTCTCTTTCACTCTATGTGTCTCTCTTTTTCTCTTCCTTTGTTGCTCTTTCTCTCTCTGTGTCTTTTTAACTTCTTTTGCTCTAACTTCCTTTTTCCTTTTCTCTTTCTTTCTTCATACCCTTGGCACTTTCTTTTCTCTTTTCTCTCCCTCTGTCTTTCTATTTCTCTTTGGATTTTTCTTTCTCTCCCTTTCTTTCTCCCTCTCTCACGACTTCTCTTTTTATCTCTTTTGTTTCTCACGCTCTCTACCTCTCTCTTTCTTTGTCCCGCCCTCTCTCTTCTTTTCCCTCCCTCTTTCTCTTATTTATTTATCTATCTTTTTCTTTCTCTTTGATCTACTAATCCGGCCCCCGACATAATGTTTGTTCTATCGTGTGGCCCCCGAGTTAAAATGAGTTTGACACCCCTGTTCTATCGTGTGGCCCCCAATTAAAATGAGTTTGACACCCCTGCTCTAGGACATGGGTGTCAAACTCACAGCCCGCGAGCATTTAATTATATCCGGCCCGTGAAATCTTTTATATACATCTACTATAAAGGCACAACCGGGCTAAGCGGCTGCTTAGGGCCTCACAACCACTAGGAGGCCCCCAAGAGTGGTTTACTTTCCCAGTCACCATTGTCACTTTGTGTTTCTACTCAAAAATACTACACGATAACTACAGATAGTTGTGTTCGAGAGAGAGCATAAAAAGGACTATCAAGTGAAGGGTAGAGTGATTAGCTATTACCATAACATTTTTTTCGTCGATCCGGCTCTAAAACAGGAGAGCCCACACTTTTCAATTCCAATTTCGATCCGCTTTTTGTTTTAAGTTCATTTCAGTGGTGTTGGTTTAGTGGTTTAGTTATTGTAAAAAAACAGGGAGAAATTTAAGTTGTATGTACTAATGTATTTCTTTCAGTGTTGGTTTTTGGTTTAAGGGAAAGATAAGTCATATTACTTGTGTTGAAATTCTAATGGATTTACTGTAAAAGGTTTCAGAGAGCGATTACAGTTTTATTAAAATTTATAACAAATATTCTTTGTTTGTTTTTGCATGTTTAAATATTTCTTACGCCAAAGTTGACACTTTTACGGCAGCAAAATGTAACCACATGAGTAGGGGCAGCATTTCCTGTAGTGTGTCTTTGGGTAGTACAGCCTGGCCCATCCTTCTTCCGGCCAACAATTCTCGACAAAAATCGGCTATCGGCCTCCTTTTGATACTAATAATCTGTATCGGTCCTGAAAAACCCATTTCGGTTGAAACCTAGCTGATAGTGATGTGCAAATTTGAATTTGAATTGTCTTTATTTTCATTGATGAGATAGATAGATAGATAGATAGATAGATAGATAGATAGATAGATAGATAGATAGATAGATAGATAGATAGATAGATAGATAGATAGATAGATAGATAGATAGATAGATAGATAGATAGATAGAAAAATTCACACTTCCAGCAGTATCCTTGTGTTAAAAATAAAATAATAAAATAAAGATATAGAATACAAAAATACCCAATATTAAGTTTTGCAATAGAGTATTTAAATAGTGCTACGGAAAATACACACTGTAATAAAAATAGGGGTAATATGCAAATGTGGGGGTGAGGTTTAATGTGGGCTTTCACTCCTCCGGGTGGAGTTAAAGAGTCTCATGGAATGAGGAAGAAATGATCTCCTCAGTCTGTCCGTGGAACAAGACTGTGACAGCAGCCTGTCGCTGAAGCTGCTCTGATTATAGGTTTATGTTTTTGACAACAAAATTAGAATTTAGAGGAAAAAAATCACATAAAGACACGAGTGTGCGTGTGTGTGTGAACGGGTAAGTGTGGAGCACATTGTAAAGCACTTTGGGAAGTATTCAGTGACTTGAAAAGCGCTATATAAAATGCAGACCATTTACCCTTTACAATTTTAGGATAGATAGGCAATCATTACAAGGAAATGCTTGGAAAAGGCTTATGTTGTTTTTGGTCCTCATATTTTCTAGATTTAGGTGTCGCATTTGACCCCATTCCGTCCTTCTGAACCCATTTTAAGAATATTACTAGAAGAGCTTTTTTCCATCTAGGCAACATTGCGAAAATTCGTAATATGCTGTCCCAGTCCGATGCGGGGATTATAATTCACGCGTTTGTTATCTGCCGTCTTGATTACTGTAATGCCCTACTCTCCGGTCTCCTGAGGTCCAAAATCAAGGGCCTGCATCTGGTACAAAATGCTGCAGCGAGGCTTTTAACTAAGACAATGAAGTTTGATCACATGACCCCGATTTGAGCTAACCTGTGTTGGCTCCCTGTTAGCTTAAGATGTGATTTTAAGGTTCTGTTGCTAGTATACAAAATCATGCATGGACTTGCTCCCTCATATCTTTCAGATTTAATATCCCCCTATGTTCCGGTTTCTTTATTTTCCTCATGTTGAGGTTTTTGAGTTTTTCCTTGCCCTCATGTAGGTTTTAGATCAGAGGATGGTGTAATATGTTTCTTTATTTACCTCATGTCTAGGTTTTTGAGTTTTTCCTTGCCCTCATGTAGGTTTTAGATCAGAGGATGTTGTAATAGGTTTCTTTATTTACCTCATGTCTAGGTTTTTGAGATTTTCCTTGCCCTCGTGTAGGTTTTAGATCAAGGAATGGTGCAATAATAGTTTGTAGTTTGCAATAATCTGTGGTCCGTGCAGCCTTTTGAGACTCGTTATAAATAAGGGCGTCACAAATAAACATGACTCGACTTGACTAGATTTCACTAATCTTGGCGTTTTAACTGATTTAAAGAAAAAAATATCTGCACACACATAAAAACACCAGTCATGACATCATCGTTCTTCCCGTAAAGCTGAAGTGACGTCACCCTGCTGCAGTGGTTTTCAATACGTCACCGTGGTTTGTCGTGCGGACCTGCACGATTCTCGGACACAATACACGATCTAACACTTTCCACCTTATCAAAAGTTACTTTTTTTTACGTTTCAGCAGCAAGTGCACCTGACTCTTCCCATAATAATGAAAACAATGAATCTTACTCACCCAAAGCAAAGCAGAATTGCAAAGTAACGAAGGCGAACCTGTGCACCAGCCCAAGCATGTTTTTGTTTGTGGGTCTCGCTCGCGCGCACGTAGTGGACAGATCCTCGTGCACGCTCACGTACAGTGAAAGAGAAAAACGAGTGCACTTTGACCTGAGTGCCGGACTACTGTTCACGGAGCAAAAGTAGCTAAAGGAAAAACAAGTAAGATTCAAAAACTCGCGAAAAGTCCGGGGGAGGGGAAAAAGTTTGTAGGAGAATGGGGGCTTAGGTGACCGAAGAGGGGGCGCGCTGCGTACCACTGTGGCTGAGGTTTTGCTCGTGACGTCAGGTGACTTTAACGGATGTAGAATTACGAGCCTTCAAAATAAGATGAAGGTACAGGCGGGATTACACACGAGACTAAACTCGATTTTAAAGGGACAGTGTGTGTTATGTGGATGTCATGTAAAGTACACAGTGTTTTTATGTAACCGCGGTGTACCTGTCCCACCAAAGATCCACATTCACGCTGGACTGGATGATGATGTTTTTATTACAGTTGCTGCAAATGAATGAGTCGCAACACGTGGTAAGCTTCTCTGCTGGCTTTGATCTCTTTGACAGCTCGCTGTTAGACTGCCCAACAACATACTAAAGAGCTTTCTTTTCAGTTTACATAAAATACATTTTGGAATATCAACCATCAGAATTCAGTTTTACATCCATTTTAACAAGATACTTTTAACAAGAGATCGTATAGTTTTTGTTAACGTTTACAATGAATTCAACATATTTTTCTTTAGTCTGAATCTTAACCAACATCATCCTTTTTATATATATGAGAAAATAGAAATAATAACAATAATGAGTATAAAAACGGGTACAATTTACAAATGAATGAGTCACAACACGTGGTAAGCTTCTCTGCTGGCTTTGATCTCTATGATCTCTATAAGGGGAATTAGCATTTTAGCACAACATGCAACGTCCGGCAAAACTAACATAAAAGGCGACAGAAACAAAACGAAAATAAATCCAAACAGCTTGCCAACATCAATCACATTACCGTGCATGTTAAGAGATTTGTCAACTGTGGATTTAATGTTCAAAATTAACTTTTTTTCGGAGCACCAAAAGATCGTGTCTTACCGTTGACAGCTCGCTTTTAGACTGCCAACAAACCCCACCTTCCGGTCACATGTCAAAAGCCAAACCAAACCCTACCCCATACCAGCAGGTGGCACTGTTAGACTCATCTTTGCAGGACACTTACCAAAAACTATACAACATATTTCAGCAGGAATTTCAATATAACAAAAGTTATTATTACACCCGTTACAAATATTATTTAATGACATTAAAAGGCAGCTTACCACTAAGAATTAGGTTTAAGCTTCTGAGAAGAAAAAAAAAAAAAATCCAACAAACCCTCTCAACTTGATTCACAAGAAAATAAGATGGACAAACAGCTTTACATCTTTTATTGTTTTTCAATAGTAACATAATGAACAAATTGTTATTAAGGGCTATACAAATAAACATAACTTGACTTGTGGATTGGTTTTACACTACTTGTTACATGCTGATGCATTAATAGCAGGGGTGGGCCGCAGTTTGCTCACCCCTGGTTTATAGTGTTCTTAGGCTGAGTTGTTCGAGGAATGATTTGATTAAAATTTCCTTCATGAGTAATATAAGCAAGCAAAATGGAATATATCTAGCTTAAACATCCGTTAGTTTTGCATCTTTTATGCAGCCATAACACCTGGCAACTCAGAGATCTGGCAACCTTACATTTTAGAGCAACAAAGCGTGCAACTGATTAACAAGCATACAGTCAGGGCAAAATCAACACTTTTACTTTGAAAAGTTGATTCAAAATGTCCTTCAAAGTGCAAATAGTCAATCAGGCTATTAAAGAACAGTTGTTGATTCCACCTTGTTCCTCCAGGTGGCCACGGCGAGTGAACGGTACGAAGTTCCGGTCGAGCTTCATTAACTGGCAGGAAGTAGCAGACTCATCATTTAGCGCTTCTTCTGGTACTACTTCCTGATGTTTAGTCAGAAGATTATCAGGAAAACTTTTTCTTGGTGGCGGTGAAACGTTCCATGTACTGAGGAAGAAGGACACGCGTTAGATCGGTGCTTCTCGATTCTTTTCTGTCACGTCCCCCCCCGGAAGAAGAAATCCTCTCTCGACCCCCTCAGACTGATTTTTTTAAGTACCGTATTTTCCGCACTATAAGGCGCACCTAAAAGCCTTTATTTTTTTCAAAAGCTGACCATGCGCCTTATAATACAGTGCGCCTTGTTTATGGATCAATATTAAGTCGCAAAGTCTTCCAACTAACTTGCAGCCGCCGACTAGATTTTCCCCCGAACGCCAAGTAGTCCGCGGTGTATGCTGGGATTTACTTACCGGCGTTTCATTGGCTAACCAATGTGTCAATCATCATTTGAATCGATCACTATTGGCTAAAGTTATTCGGAGGTCAAGGGGCGGATCCTTTTTATCATTTACAGGCTGGCATAGGCTTAAGCGGCAAAACAAAGCCTGCAATTGGCCAAAAAAGATGTGTCAATCATCAGTTGAATCGATCACTATTGGCTAAAGTTATTCGGAGGTCAAAGGGCGGATCCTTTTTATCATTTACAGGCTGGCATAGGCTAAAGCGGCAAAACAAAGCCTGCAAGTGGCCGAAAAAGATGAATGTGAATAGCAGGTGGTTGACGGCATAGAGAAAGCATTTTTTACTATTCTGTATTTATAAATATCTTATTCTCCTGGATTTACTACACTCACGGATATAAGAGGACCATGGTTGCACATTATTACTGAACACGACTTCGGTGAGCTACTCCGGCTATATATTTTCCCTGTATCTTGTTTCAGACTTAACTCGATGTTTCTGTGATAAGCGGTGCAGATAATGGATGGAATGGAGTGTCTATTTTTACATTAAACTCAATTCCAAGTGTTTATTGTCATATGCACAGTAAAGTTGCGAGCGAAAAAGAAAATAGAAACTAAGGAATGGTTGGCATTTCTTGAATCTCAAGACTTTAACCTTCCGAATGATGTTTGGAACGATGCATTTGAGTGACCTCGTACGGACACCGCATCCGCACGTGTTCTAGACACGTCTTTGCTTCTTTGCAAGCTTTGGGAATGTTAAGGGGTAATCAGTTGGACTGAACTATCTGACTGTTTTGTCCACGTTCCCATTGTAGCGCCTTATAATCCGGTGCGTCTTATGTATGTCAAATATAGGACCAAAAAACATTTTTTCAGGGTGCGCCCTATAACCGGGTGCGCCTTATAGTGCGGAAAATACGGTAATCACTTAATATTGGTGGGGACAAAAAAAACGATGGCTCAAGATCGGTGGTAACACGTCACCTCCGTCCGTGTAAATCTACGCTATTTGGCACATTCAACTCAAGTCTCTTATCAGCATGATTGGGTTGTAATGTTTTGAAGTGAAAGCTTTGTTTATTTGGCCTCACGCTGTCCGTTGCCAAGCAATCACTCCGGTCTTTGCTTTTCTCCCTCCATGGTTGCAATGAAGTGCTAAATACACTTCGACAGACTTCCTCGTCCTTGCTTTTGCGGGGAGACTTTTGTTAGACTCTTTACCCCGTCTCTCTCCGCATCAGTGTTAAATGTTTTTTTTCATGAGGTCACTTGAGGGCCTTCTACACTTCGTGTCTACACTTCCTACTCTGAGACTGTATGTTAACTAAACACTCTCCCGATGAGAACGCCACTGCGCCCTAGTGTAGTGGAGGTGCAATTGCACTTTATTCTGTGAAAGTAAAAAAAAAAAAAAAAAAAAAAAAAAAGTTTCCCGAAGTCAAACGTGTCTACACACCCCCACAGGGGCCCGCCCACCACAATTTGAGTACCGCTCAGTTAGATGTATCTATTTGGTTATCTGGTTGACATACCAAGAATAACAGAAACCGCAAATATATTACTAGCGATAATAATCCCACACGTAATCAGGAAATATGCAAAAAATAGACTTACAGTCGACCCCAGGATACAGCAACTCCCCTTATGACATTTTCCCTATTGCAATTTTGAATAAGATGATTTTGGGCCCCTAGTTACAGCATTTCCCCACTACACAAGATCAACAACGATTTATTTTGCATGCCCATAAAGGTATACAATTCAAACTTTGCTGTGTTTGTGCATATGTAGAGTTACATCTCCTATATGCTATTGGGCAACGTTTTATAAAACACTTGTCTGCTAAAGGTTTGCTTCACGACTTACATATAATATGCTATTGGCTGAACAACCTCCCACAATGCCTTTGTCTGTCTCCATTCAGTTCAGAATCTTTTGCACAATTTTTTTGTACTGTAGCTATTTGCTATGGGTCCCAAGGCTTGCAGTGATGCTAAAGAGAGAAACAGAAACCTGACAACAATGGAACAAAGCTAGTGATTATCAAAAAATATAAAAACGGCACACAAATCGCTACCCTCACCAAGTTGCATGGTCGTAATCAATAGACAATCCGGACCTTTACTATAAACAACGGGGCAATTGAACCAAGGAAATCTTCTAAGGGCTAACTCAGTTCAATGTTTGATCTGCCGTCGCAGTTTCCTCCCACCTCTGCATCCACCCGCTACTCCACTGTACCAACTAAAGTCCCGTCACACCAAAGATTGATAAAATTTCCTTTACATGTGCATTTATTTATTTTGTAATCATATACACATATATTACAAATAAGTAACACACTACATACTATTTTGGTATGTTTTTACCTGGGGTAACAGGAGCTTGGAAGGCATCAGCTACGCATTACCCTAGGTTTTTATCCCCCCCTGTACGACAATTTTCTGGGGGTCTTTTGTAGATATTAAACCACAACGTTACTGATGCATAAGTAGAAAATATGCGGAGAGTCTGTTTAGCCAATCAGAACACAGAACACAAAAATCCAGAACGGAACCTCCTCACCTTGTCGTACCCCTCCAAATCTCGTAGACATTTAACCTCAAAGAGGTTTCCTTCCACAGAGAAGAGAGACACTTGTGACTCCTTCAGGATGGACAACGGGATGGCAGCCAGGTCTAAACAGTTCTCCTCCACACGCAGGACTTTGAGGCGAGGACACCGGGACACTTCACCAGAAAGCAGTGAGATCTAAAAGACAAGCACAAAATTCTGGTTCTAAACACGGACGGGTTCCTCTACCTAGTGCCTTGTTTTGAGGTTTAGTCCGAAGAGTGAGTAACTAGTCCCGTTTGTAAGGTACCTGATTCTGGTTGAGGTTAATCTCGATAACCTGCAACGCCGACACCTCCGGCGGCACACTCCGAATCTGGTTTCGGGACAAGTCCAGGAGATCTAGGTGTCTGAGGGATCCCAGTCCGGAGGGAAACTCTGAGATGCGGTTCCCGGCCAGGTTAAGGGTCCGGAGGGCTTTGAGCTGGTCCATAGATGGTGGGAGCTGATGGATCCGATTGGAATTGAGACTCAGAGTCTCCAGTTTCTTTAGATTACCGATCTCATTGGGAAGCCCGCCTGAAGACCAAAAAAAGCTCCGTCATAAGAAGGTTATTGATTCTTTTTGGTGCCGTCCAAGATTTTTGGACTTACCCAGCCTGTTTGAGTTGAGGGTTAAACTTCGGAGTTGCGCAAAGTTTCCAATAAAAGGAGGGAGTGACTCCAACTTGTTGTCGGACAAGTCAACTGTCCGGAGGTTTGTTGTGAGCCTCTGAAGTTCCTCTGGAAACTGAAAAACCACAAGGTCTCATATCCAGGGTTCGTATACCTTTTTCATGGCTAAATTTAAGCAATGTTGAAGGACTTTCAAAGCCAAATTTCCATTGTTTCCAGTACCATAAAAATGAGAAATCCAAAGAACAGGGGCTTAAACCCGAGTTTCAAACCCTAACTCTAACACCAACCTTATCTCAAAACCCTAAAATTGGTTTAAAATCCTAACTTGAAGCCCACATCCTAGTTCCTAACCCTAGCCCTACACCTAACCCTGGATATAACCCTAGCCCAAACCCCTGTTTCAAACCGCAACCCGAGCTCAAAACCTATTTTGGAACCCTAACTTTCAGGTAAGAACCCTAATATCCCCAAACTCTAGTTCCTAACCCTTGAAGGATTTTATACATTTGACTATAAAGGATTTTATACAATTAAATACAAGTTAAATTTATTGAGTTTAATGCAAGATATTCACTAACTGTTTTTCTTCAAGGTACATTAGAAGGATAGGCTGTGTGGAACACAACAGACGTATTACTGAGAACATAATTCCTGTGAGTTCTGACGGAGAAGGCCAGATGCACAAGGACAGACATCGCGACGCCCTTCGGCGAGGAGGTGGTGAAGCCCAGGGGGGACTTCCCTGGCACGCCCATGGGAGGAGCCGGCAAACCAGCTTGCGGAAAAACGTGGGCCGAGAGAAGAAAGCGAGAGAACGAGAGAGGAGGCTTGACAGAGACTCGAGCGACACTAATTCGGCTAATTCGATGGAGTTCACTTAGTTAAATTGTTCAAGAAATTAAATCTGCCCCCGTGTGGAAATGCCGGTCTCTTGTCCATCTTTTCCATCAAGAAACAAGCGTGCATTGTTAGGTGAATGTACGTTGTGTTTGGTTAATCCTAACACCCTACACCTAAAACTAGCTCTAACCCTAGCCCCAACCATATTTCAGAGCCCTAATTTAGTATATTGTAATATCCCAATATAGAGCCTAAACCTTAGTTTCTAATCCTCGTTTCAATCTTATTTTGGAACCATAAAGTTTGAAACCCTTATTCGAAGCCCAAACCCAACAACTAACCTAAGAAACATGGCAACAAGTTCAAGCATTTACAAGCACTTTACCTAAAATACACGCACTTCTCAATCCTTGAAAACTCAACACGAAAATTCAACCATTTTCAAGTATCTTAAGTACCCATACAAACCCTGCAAGTCAGAACCCGTTAGCTTAGCCTGAGCAGCTAACGCCACTGATGCTCGATGCAAATAGGAATGGGACTTTAAAATTAGAATCTGGTACTAGAATTTGGTAACAGACCTCCGCAAGTCCTTTTCCAGTGAGTTGGAACACTCCCGTCTTCCGGGAAGTCTCCAGGTGAGACTTGAGGGCGCTGTTCCCCATCCGAACTGCTGCGCCACTGTCATCAAAATCCAATAAAATTAGTTAAGAGTTGATCTAAACTATTTCATTCAAACCACATTTTGGAACCCAATCAACCAATCAAAACATTTGTGAGTAAGTTGGTAAAAAAGTTGACTGCGTATAATAATTCACCACTAGAGGTCACCTAATTCCAGATTTACCTGCGTATGAATGAATATTAACCAGGGACAATAAGCTAACCCCCAAAAATGACACCAAAAGACTGAGCGAGCTAGATAAAACCGAAGCGGCTGAAAAGGGTGACTAGCTAGAGTTGTTCGGAGCTGGTGTACAGCTAACTTTATCGGCTAGCGAGAGAAGCTACTAAAAAACCCAAGAAAAAATAGCAAGAGCAAAGAAGAATTTGTCAAGCTTTAGGACCCCAAATCACATGACGAGCTTTGGAAGGTGAGTGACATCGAAGGATGATGCAAGCTTTATTTACATAGAGCAGCTAACAATAGCACATAGCCATAGCCTGCACCCAAATGGCTAACATGAGCGGCTAGAGAAGAAAATCGTGAAAAATAAAGCGCCAGATGCCTGAATCGCTGGACTCGGCAACCATCACATGGAGGGCTCATCTGTGGGAGGCAAAAGCACCACCAGGAAGATCTACCTTTGCGAAATGATCATTCGGGCTTTCGTAGTAGCAAGATGGCGGCCAAATATGTCAGCTTCTTCAAGTTGTGTCATCTAATTATACGTTCTTAATCAACAAGCTTTTGAAAAATCATGTTTATGAGATAGCACATGTATTTTTGCTTATTATTTAAATAAATACAATTTTATTTAAAGCCAATGTCTAATATTTGACCAGTAGATGGCACTGTGTTGAAAGGTGAGAGCGAAGGCCAGTGTCACAGTGAACAGCGTCCGGCTGGATACCGGACAAACATGGCATCTACTAAGTGCCGATTCCACCCTGTAAAAAAAATATACATTTCTCAAACTATGTTTTATTTTGAATAAAAATTAACATTAATTCATTTATTTTTGCACAATATTCAAATCAATGTTTCTTAAACTGATTGAAAGTTGTTTGTACCACTAGGAGGAAGAAATATTACACTGTCCCTTTAAATAAACTAAATCGTTTGACACTATTGATCACGATATAAAAAGTAGGGATTTAAACCTGCCGACGGGGGCGCCAAATAGCTATAAGAGGCAGATCATCTCCTTCATTAATCGTTAACAGTGATCGTAAAAGACAACGAGAAATTAACTTAAATACAAGACCAGACATTTCTGTGCACTGGGCGAAGTTAAGTACTAATCACCCACAACTGTTAGCATGCTAAGAGCTAGCATAGTGCAAAACGGGGCGAGGCGGGTCGATGTGCAAAACACTTACGTTAGTGTTAGGTGATGTCCTTGTAATGCAACCAAAGAATTGTTTTAAAAATGAAATTTGGAATTTGATATATTAAAAGAAAAGTATAAAGTCCCAACAGGAGAGCAGCCAAATAACTGTCAACATAAAATCCCGGATATGACGCCACTATGCGCAAGCGCAATACAGCATGTTGGGAAACTAAATTACTAATTATTTTGCTTGGTACTGACATTTTCAACCCACTTATTTTATTCTATTCTTATCATTCAAAAGATAATTTTGATCGATATTGTAATCATTTATGGAAATGTAAATGAAAATTCTGCGACTTGCAGTTCGGTCTCCAGCCAGCAGAGAGAATCACACGCTATCATGACACATTTTCGCCAAAAAGCTAACGAAGTAGCATTACGCATGCGCATTAAGGGTAAACAAAGCAGCATGGACTGAGCAAAATGGACGAAAATGTGATTATTCATTCAAAAATCGTTATTTATTGATTAAAAACAAGTTATAAACAAACATGGACGCTGTGAAGGAACGACTGGCAGAATTTGCTCTAGAAGCCCACGGTACTTCCGCATGTTCTGTTAAAGATGGTTCTTTCACTAATGTATGTACATTTATTATTATTTATAAACAGTCCTATTTACGGTGGATACGAGTTTTAAAGGTGAAACACCGTTTACTATTCAAATAGCTTTGTTTTAATAGTTAGCCCTAAAAGCAGCAATATTTTGAATTTTTAATATTTCCTTTTCAAAAGAATTGTTTGGTACTATAGCCATACTGCTTATTTGTTGCTAAGTACTTGTAATCCACCCATCCATTATCTGCACCGCTTATCCTCAGTAGGGTCGCGGGGGTGCTGGAGCCCCTCCCAGTTATCTTCGGGCAGTGGGCAGGGGACACCCTGAACTGGTTGCCAGCCAATTGCAGGGCACAGTACTTGTAATATGATCAATTATTACTTTGCCGACTTCATCATCCCTATTATCTCACTAATACTCATTAGCTCTTCTGCCCTTCTAATATTATTAACTTGAAGTCCCTCTTTCTTCTTCTAATCTTGTGTGATTGTTCAATTTCAGATCTGTATCTGAATCAATCAGTGCCTTATGTGGACGGCCCACCCGAACCGCTGCCCTTCTACCGCAACTGGATCGCTCCCAACAAGCCGTGCATCATTCGAAACGCCTTCGACCATTGGCCGGCTCTGTCCAAGTGGACGCCAACGTACCTTAGGTAAAAAGTTAACCTCCCATCCAAACGAGCCCGGTATGGTAATTGGTTTCCTGTTTGCAGGGAGAAGGTGGGCTCCAAGGTCATCAGCGTGGCGGTGACCCCAAACGGTTACGCCGACGCAGTCAAAGATGATCGTTTCGTGATGCCTGAGGAACGACGGATGAGTTTTTCCTCCGTGCTCGACATCATTCAAGGAAAGGTTAGAACCATTTCATTGTAACTGCTTGATGCCGAATCTAATCCAGGGGTGCCCAATACGTCGATCGTGATCTACCAGTCGATCCCAACGACAGTGTTGGTAGTGAAGGATTTTATACATTTGACTATAAAGGATTTTATACGATCGAATACAATTACATTTAATGCAAAAGATATTCACTGGCTGGGCTGTGGTGCGAAGTCAGGGCACCCTAGTAGAAAATGTTGTTTACAGTCAGGCTGATAAGATAATCAGCACATCCAGACGCAGAAAGGCCCTGATGACGTAGAAACGCTCGGTGTTGTTTTGGTTATTCCAGACATCGCGACGTTCTTCTCCGAGACAGTGAAGCCCAGGGGGTTTCCATGGCACGCCCATGGGAGGAGCCGGCACACCATCTTGCGGAAAGACGTGGGCTAATAAGAAGAGAGCTAAAGGACTTCAGAAGAGGGCTTCCCAGAAATTCAAACGTCACTAATTCGGCCGTTTTCGATGGAGTACACTTAGTTAAATTTTTAATGAAATTAAATCTGCCCCCGTGTGAAAATGTCGGCTTGGTTAATGGAGTCAGATAACTAATTCAAACAATTTGGTAAACGGTACATTTTAATATTTAATTCCAACAGTAGATCGTAAGGCAATGGGAATGCTCTTATGGACACACACAGTGTTAACAAATAAACTTCATCCAATCATCAACCAATCATCTCTTCACTCTGAAATATGACACTTGATTGACATACAGGGCAGCCAGCCTGACATCTCACTATTTCCGACCCATTTTTCACCACGCATGCACATACAACCCCGAGCAATCGTTGTCACGGGGTTGCCTAGTTAGCCTCAAAAAAAGCAAAAAAAACCTACCATTTCCACACGGAGCGGGAAGAGGACTTTTATTTCACGATGTCATATTCAATATGGGAACTGTGGAGCAGCATTTTTGGACTGATGATGAAAACTATGACACCAATTATGATCAGCTCAGTTGATTGTTTCAAACGTGGAATGGAGCATCTCTCCTGAAAGCTGCAGCGCAGTGATTTAAGGAACTTCCAAAAATTTGCTCCAGAGCAGGAGACCCAACAGAAGAAACTTCTGGCCTCGTTTCAAAAACACTTCCAGACTTTGTTTTACTGGAACCTGTCGCCACAATTATGTGTTTCCCTTTTAGGGATCATGCTGAGGTTGAATCGCCTGCATCAAAAATGGACTGTTTCACCTGAATTTTTCTGGAGTGAAAGATGAGATTTTTAGACTACAAGCTGACAGTGAGCTGGTATCCAGGGCACATAGTCAGTTCTGGGACTTACAGATGAAAAATACCCCAACAAGAGGATTATTCGGCCTCACTTATTTATGTGAGTCAGTCTTTTTTCACATAAAGATCATTAAGTCCTAATACCATCCCACCATGACTGAAGTGTGCTTGGGGTTGGCTATCTGCAGTTACTGTCCAGACTACTCATCCCTGGCTGACTCCTTTCAGTTCAAGTCTTTAGAGTAAGGCAGTGCTTCTCAATTATTTTCTGTCACGCCCCCCTCAGAAGAAGAAATCCTCTCGCGCCCAAGATCTTTTTTTTCTAAGTGATCACATAATATTGGTGGGGACAAAACAAAGATTGCTCGATATTATTGGTCAACTCTGTCCATGCCAAATATACATTTGCTCCCCTACTTATGAACATTCGAGTTACCAAAAACTATAGATACAGAAATGTCCCCCGAAAAAATGTTCGTAAGTTAGATTTTGTATCGTGTGCACCATTTTCCGAGTAGAGGACATTACTGTTGTGCTTCTTTCTGCCATGTGGCGCTGTGAGAGGTCACCCGGCATCCACTCCCAAGAAGAAATCCGCTTCCTCTTTCTAGTTTGTGTGATAACATTCTATACTGTATCTCCAGCACGCTAAGAACTTTGACGTTTTTATTGTTTAATATCTCGTGCATCGATTCAATATGGTTGGTATAAAGTGTAAAGAAAAGGCAAGCCGTTTCATTTGAAATGAAAGTGGAATAAGAAAGCTTGATGCGGTTGAGAAAATGGTTGGATCGTTTTTTTTCTGAAACTTTTTACCACAGAGGAGGAAGTTGTCTAACTCTTGAAGCCCATCTCCCAAACGTAAGTTAAACTTAACTTTATTTATCTTTATAGAGCATGTTATTTTATGAAATGTTCATTTTTTAGTACAAAACAATACAGGTTACTTATACAAGCCCTAAACATACTTATACAGTATAAACCTTAAACATACTAAATATAGCACTGAAGCAAGTTACAAACAAATTCAACTTACAAACGATCTTCCGGAACATATCTCGTTTGTTCGTAGGACAGCATCTGTACGCATTTTGGGAGATTGTCGCAGAAGATAATCTCAAGCGCCTTATCAGTGTGATTGGGCTGTAATGTCAGCTAATGACAGCTTAATTTATTTGGCCTCATGCTGTCCGCTGCCAACATGTTTGAAATAGCAACCATAGTCTCTCAATGAGTCAAGTCAAGGTCAAGTCTTTGCTCGTCTCGCTCCAAGGTCGCTACAGGAGGAGACTTTTGTTCTCTTTTCTGTTTTTCTTTGTCTTTGCACTACTGTTAACATTTTTTTTTCACGGGCCTGCTACGCTTCATGTCGACACTTCATACTCAATGCTTATACTCCGTGCTTTATGCACTACGTCGAAGCTAAATGTAAACAAAACCTATGAGAACACCACTGCCCTTAGTGTAGTGGAGGTGAAATTGCACTTTATTGTGGGTAAGTTAAAATACAAAATTCACGCAAAGTCAAACGTGCCTGTTGTTGGGAATTAGATATTAAAATGTATCGTTGACCAAATTGTTCGAATTTGTTATCTGACTCAATTAAACGAACACAACCTACATTCAGCCAACAATGCGCGCTCGTTTCTTGATGGAAAAGATGAACAAGAAAAGCCGACATTTTCACACTGGGGCAGTCGAATTCGTGTCGTTGGAGTCTCTGGCAAGCCTTCTCTGAAGTCCTCCAGTCTTCTCCTCTCAACCCACGTCTTTCCTCAAGATGGTGTCCCGGCTCCTCCCAGGGGCGCGCCAACGAAGCCCCCTGGGCTCCACCATCTCGGAGAAGAGCGCCGCGATGTCTGGACCAACCAAAACATCGGAGAGCGTTTCTCCAAACTATGCCTGCCGTCCTCCGTCAGAGTCCTTTTATCAACAGAACTAGACAAAATATTCTGCATTCGGAACGGCGTGACCTGTCATTGAATTAAAGCCTACTCGGTAAAAATCTTCATTGCACTTAATAAATGTAACTTGTATTCAATCTTATAAAATCCTTTATGGTCAAATGAATAAAATCCTTCACCCTGTCCCCCTCGACGAAGCCTGGCGCTCTCTAGGGTGGCTTACCCCATTATTTGACAGCCATTGAAGTAATGTACTGGGTTCAATTGCACAATTTGGGCTCATGCAGAATTGCAAGATATATAAGGTACAAATAAACAATACTCAACAGGCTATATTCATCATTAGCATTTTGACGTGGCCATCTTGAAAATAGTTCACATGTGGGCACCTCTGATCTAGTGTGTTGCTTGTGCGTCCCCATCAGGTGAAGCGGCATGGCGTGTTCTACATCCAGAAGCAATGTTCCAACCTGCTGGAGGAACTCCCCGAGCTGGCGGACGACGTCGAAGCACATGTTCCTTGGATGAGCGAAACACTGGGTCCGTGGCCAAGCTCCGTGGCGCCACCTTGGCTTTCGGCTTCCTGTTGATTGTCTTGTTTACGTTTGTTCAGGAAAGTCGCCCGACGCTGTTAACTTCTGGCTCGGGGAAGCCAACGCAGTCACTTCGCGTAAGAGCTGCCTACCTTATTTTGAAGCAAAACAAACACAGATAGGGCAAAACAGCAAACGTGTGCCCCATTTTGTCTTTTCAGTGCACAAAGATCCTTACGAGAACGTCTACTGCGTCATTTCTGGACAAAAGGACTTCATCCTCCTACCTCCAACTGACAGACCCTTCATCCCTTATGGTAACCATAGTAACAGTCATTCGGCTTAACATGGGCATGCTAATAAGTCAGGTCATGTTTATTTGTGGCACCCTTAATCACAAGGAGTCTCAAATGCCTGCACAGACAGCAGATTATTGCAAACTACAAAGTATTATGACACCATCCCCTGATCTAAAACCTACATGAGGGCAAGGAAAAACTCAAAAACCTCAAGTCAAGCCATGTTTATTTGTGACACCCTTAATCACAAGGACTCTCAAAGGGCTGCACAGACCACACACTATTATGACACCATCCCCTGATCTAAAACCTACATGAGGGCAAGCTAAATCTCAAAAAACCTCAACATGAGGAAAATGAAGAAACCTTGAGATGGGACCGCACATGAGGTAATCACCCCCTTCCAGGATGACCAGGCTGCAATGAAAAACGAAAAATAAAATAGAAATAATTAAAGTATAATGAGAAACAAAAATTAAATCAAAAGGATGACAATTAATATTTTAAAGACTAAGTGGGAGACACAAATGTGGAACAGGGTGCTCTGTTCGGATGAGACCAAAACTGAATTTGTTGGGCTGAATGCAAAGCGTTAACGTTTGGCGTAAGAGTAACACTGCACAGCGACCTGAAAACGCCATTCCAACCGTCAAACATGGTAGTGGCAGCATCATGCTTTAGAGTTACTATGGGAGTGGTAAGACTGTAGATTGGATTTAATGGGAAGATGGATGGAGCCAAATAACATTTTATTCTTTAATTGTAATTGAACAAAAACAAAACACACTGCCCTTACTAAAGTTTTATTTATTTTCCAAATTTGCGAAGAGTTCGGTATTCTCATTTTTGTATAACTTTATCCTATGAAAGACTATTTTGCTTTTTTTGTTGGTATTATTTTCCTTAGTTTAGAAATAAATCGATAAATCAAATCTTTAAAATATTGAAACCTTTAGAATAGGCAAAATTATTCAACTCAATAAATTTTGGTCATTTTGATGTGTCGTTTTCAAATGAATTATAATTATTAAATTACAATGTACAATTTAAAATGATTCAAAAAAAATATTTAAAAAAATAGCAAGATACATGATTGTTATAAACATTTTATTTGGGAAAATAATTATTTTAATTTTTTTTCTTAAAGTCCTGCCTGGGCTATTTGCATTGTATAATTTTTAGAGACTTCATTTTTATATTTATCATTTTTTTATTTCTTGCTATAAATAATATTCACTACGTTTAAACCAACGACAATAAAGACAATTCCGATTATTGTGACACCGTATGATTTAGCTTATTGCAATTATTATTTCTTTCAGTAAAAACTAATTGCCAACCCCAAAAACATTTTATTTGGAAGAATAATTATTTTACTTTTTTTTTTCAATTTTTCTCCGTGGGCTACTTGCATTGCACATTATTTAAAAATAATGCTTAGTTTTATGTCTTTATTTCCTAATTTGTAAATAATTCAAAGCTACAATGATTTGTAAATGAGATGTAATTATTATTTGAAAAAAAAATAATGTTTTTGTTCAAGCTGTAAAATGTATTCCTCAGGAAATATGACTCAAGTAACGAAAGGCTACTATAACCACAGTGACATTCTTTGACATATTAACATCCCATATTATACTTAAAATGGATTTCAACCCTTCCCCGAGTTTTGAACCTTAATGGCAACCTTAGTTATATTTTACTTGAAAAAACATTAACATGAATTTGAATTTTAAAATGACAAATATTACGTATTCAAACTATTATTATTTTTTTACTACAAAAACAACTAAATATATCGTAACATAAGAAAAATCGTGAATAGAATGATTACATTGTGTGCTAAGGCCAATAACTCATTTTGTTTGAAGCTAAAGCTTGACTTAACAGCCCAAAATAAAAATAAACACACACATTATATCTATATATTCTACATTTAGATATATTTATGCCTATTTAAGGCATCTTAAAATGAGAACTCACGGTGATAATTTCGCTCGTTTCACCGAAATAGAAGACAAAAAAAAATGCTAAAATAATATTGTAAACTTGAGCTAAATGATCGCTTGTTTCGAAGTGTAAAGCTTCCAAGTATGAAAATGAATATCTTTCAAATTTGCTTTGTGACGTCTCGGTAGGTGTGATATCTAGATTTCAGAGGGAATGTGAACGCAATACTAGACTCACGTGAATCCTGTTTTCATGAAAATAACAACAAAACACAGGACTAAATGTGTGACTTTGTATATTTTACTCGCATAACAGACTTGTAAAAATGCAGTTACCGGTAGTTATTTTGACTATAATGCACAGTTCACATTAATTTCACTGTCGGCCAATCACCTTGCTTGATTTCCACATACCTTTAGGCGGATTTTTTTTGGTTACCTAGGAGATTTATTAAAAAGAAAGAGCTCTGTATGGTTCTAAAACCGTTGCACAATAAAATGATCTTATTTGCAGAAGAAGTATTTCGCTTTGATTTTGGTGCTGTTAAATGTTTTTACATTGTACTGCTTACTTTCCATAACAAATGCAAGCTATTTCAGTTGTCATGTTGACTGGTTGCAGTTTAAGGTGCAATATCCCAGTGCTAAGTGCAAAATGTGTGTATGGTTTTAAATTTTACATGTGTAATACTTTATAGAAGAGGTGAACATTTTATTTATGTATCTTTAAGTGGAGTGCAACCGTAATTTTGTTGTCGCAATACAAGAGGAGGGCTTTAAGAATAGATCTGAAATTTGCCATTATGAGGGTTGTTTTGTACAGTCCTTTGTGGTTCTCCTTGCAACTTTCAAACTCAGTGGTGTCCTCTCTCTTTATTTTGAGTGTCTACTAAACTTGAAACTTATCAACAGGCCTCTACCAACCTGCAGTTTACCACCAAAAGGACGACGGTGACTTTGAGGTGGTAGACCAGAGTGACCATGAGAAGGTACTTGGAAGGCGTGGTGGCGGTCTCTCCGTCTTCTCTCTCACAGTGACTTCCTGGTTTCTCCACGCTGCCAGGTGCCCTGGATCCCTTTGGACCCGCTAGACCCGGATCTCGAGCGTTACCCCATGTACTGCCGAGCGCGACCGCTCCACTGCAGCGTGAAGGCGGGGGAGATGCTCTACTTGCCGTCTTTGTGGTTCCATCACGTTAGACAGTCGCACGGTTGCATCGCTGGTAAGATGTAACATAAACAAACAAAAATTATGAGTTATAGTTTCGACAGTCAAAGCTAAGCCACGCCCACCATAGTTACCGTATCCTTGTATCACAAGCCGTGCAAATAGAGCGGCTGAAACAACAGCGAGCGACACTTTAGTCGCTATTCCTGATAGCATAGCCGTATCATTTCTTCCGTATTTCGCTAACTTATTTTAAAAGTCAGGAGAAAAGCGTCTCACTTTTTATATGCAAAGTCCTATTCCAGGCATTAAGGTGTCCAAAGACATGAATAACTTTGTCTGGGTGGATGCAAAATGTTGGCCATCTATGAAGTCAGGAACCCCTCACCAACTACACATAGAAATAGATTCAGATTTGTGAGAGGTAATGGTCTATAAAGGATTTACAATGTGTAAATTACAATATTTCCTGGGTATTTCTTTGATAATTGCAAGCTTTCTTTCAATAGTTATCATTTTTTTTACTTCTCCCTTTAGCCTCACTGCAAGTCTTTGGGCCCTTAGCTGATAAACACAATACAAAAACAACATAGTATTGTTTCGCTGACATGAAAAGTTTTCGTTAAGCACATGGGATTCTAAACATAAGGCATTGTGGGAGGTAGTTCAGTCAATAGCGTATCTGCATTTTCATAATGAACCAATAGCAGACCAGCCATTTATATGACGTAGACCAATAAGAAATGGGCCTTAAACACTGCAAATTTTTAAATTATTTTCATAAATAACTTTAAATAATTAGTTCCGATGTTAAGGTGGTGAAAAGTGCTCAAAAAAGGGTCTAAAAAACTAAAAGAGGGAGGGTCTATGACTTGGACTGCTGTTGGGCAAACTATGGCCCGCGGGCTACATGCGGCCCGTCAGGCTTTTACATTCGACCAGCTAAACAAACAATTTCAAAATATAATGACAATATATTTGATATTAAATAAAGTACTACTAGTAAAAAGTATTTTATTTTAGTTTCAACTTTCCATATTGTCCCTTTGGGTCTCCACAACACGATACTACTATAAAAGTACTACAAAAATACTACAGAATTACTACAAAACCAAATACTAAATTTAGTGCTCTTATATATTATTTTGCCTTTTTTGTAAAAATACAATCGAAATACTACAAAAATACAACTATAGTAATATTCCCAAAATACTCCATAAATACAACAAAACATACTACTATGAAAATATTGCAAAAATACTCGTAAATTCTATGAAAATACTTAAAAAAACTTCTAACAGAATACTACAAAAATGCCACTACATTAATACTAAAACACAAAAATACTACTATAGAAATATTATGACAAAAATACTACAAAAATACAACCCCATTAATAGTACAAAAATATTACACATATACTACAAAAAATACTATGGAAATATTACAAAAGTACTACAGCAGAAATACAACAAAAATAAAACTACAGTCTTTCTACAAAATATTGTAAAAATACTACAGAAATAGGACAAAAATACCAAAAGATACAAGTACAGAAATACTACAAAAAAAGACCACAGTAATATTACACAAATACTACAGAAATACTACAAAACATACTACTATGAAAATATTGCAAAAATACTATGGAAATACTACTAACAAAATACTACAAAAATACCACTCCAGTAATACTAAAACACAAAAATACTACTATAGAAATATTATGACAAAAATACTACAAAAATACAACTCCATTAATAGTACAAAAATATTACATACATACTACAAAAGTTCTACAATGGAAATACTACAAAAGTACTACTGCAGAAAGACAACAAAAATAAAACTACAGTCCTTCGGCAAAATACTGTAAAAACACTACAGAAATCCGACAAAAATACAACGACAGTAATATTCCCAAAATACAAAAAAATACTACAAAAACACTACTTTGAAAATACTGCAAAAATACTAAAAAATACTATGGAAATACTTACCTTCTACAAAATACTGTGAAAATACTACAGAAATACTACAAAAATACCAAAAGTACAGAAACACTAAAAATTCAAATACAGTAGTACTACGACACTAGATATTAGATGTAGTGCTTAAAACATGGACTAATATTTTTTATGTTACTTTAATTGTGAGTGTTACAAACTAATCCATTCAAAAACAAATATAAAGAAATCGAACACGTAGAAGTCTGCATGTGTATTTATTGATTAATGAAAGAAAAGGAACAGGTCTTTAAGATTGGCCCGCCAACCGCATTTTTTGAACCCAATGCGGCCCCCGACTCCAACTGGATTCTTTTTGTTCTCCAGTGAACTTTTGGTACGACATGGATTTCGATATCAAGTACAACTACTTTGGGCTCCTGGATGACATCACAGCAATGGCCTCCCAGCACAGAGTCAATGGGTGACGCAGCAGCAAGAAGCCACGACAACGGCATCGAACGTGAACAGGTCGGTCCCCCCTTCGTTTGTTGCAGTCGGGTTTGCCCCTTTTTCACTTTCCGACGTTTTGTCAACTGCCATTGTGTGACTCAGTCTTTATGAAGCACACGAGATTCTAGACTGGAAAAAAATGAAGGCATTGTGGGAAGTAGTTCAGCCAATAACATATTGGCAACTTCACGAGGCCGTGATGCAAACCAATAGCAGACCATTGTTTTTAGATGACGTCGACCAATAGCTGACTGGCATCCTAACGATGTCACCCGATTTTTACGAATGTTTGAGTAGTTTGTTGTTGTATAGCAAAAATGCCGTAAAGAGGGGCTGAAAAACAACTTCTTGCACGCCTTAAAGTGAAAATGTCGCAAAATAGTACGCACCGTATACTGGGGGTATAATATATTTATAATTCTGTTTTCGTTTCTCCTTCGCTTTTAAACCGGGGTTCGTGCGGGTGCTTGAAATCCTTGAAAATGCTCGTAAGTATTTCCTGGCAGTCTGATTTTATAGTCTGCGCTTTTAAATGAAGAAAAAAATGTAAAAAATAAAAAAGTGCGCGAATGTAACGTAAACTGCAGTATAAAATCAATTATTCATTTGACCATAAAGGATTTTATAAGATTGAATACAAGTTACATTTATTAAGTGCAATGAAGATTTGTAGAAAAAAAATATGAAGCACCATTTCACCAGATAATGAAAGTAGCCTTTTTGGCCACCAAAATTAGTCCAAATTTGGCTCTTTTTTTTTTTTTTTTTGCTTTTTATATATACAGTATTTCCTTTTTTTTGTCTTCTGTATTGAGCTCCGTTGTTATTCAACACCTATAGAGCCGTTTCCAAGTGTGACGTAGCCAAGCTTTGTGTGCATTTTTGAAGCAGAACGGCGGAATTCGTTTCAGTTTACAGCAGCCCATTGACACAAACAGAACTTTGAGCATAGATAGGAAATTCTCAAGACTTTTGAGTCATCAAAGCCAATTGGATGCTGGATTTCTTCCTTTGAAGTTAGTGGATTTGGAAGTGCTTGAAAGTGCTTGAATTTGGCACGGAAAAAGGAGTGCCACAAACCGACAGTAAAGCGTCTCGGGTTCCAAAGCGACTTTATTAGCGAAGGGTGAAAGGAGACGTCACTGGATGCTAACGTGCGAAAGGGTCAGGTCGTTGTAGATGTCCAGGCTTCGGATGTGGCCCGGGTTCCCTCCGCGGTGCTTGAAGTCGAAGAGACGGGAGCCTTGAGCGTAGACCTCAAAGGCGCTCGCCGTGCACTCGATTTTCAACTGGAAGAGCAGAAACGCACGGGGTTGAAATAGTGAAAATACCCCACTAATGTTGGGTCTTTGTGACTGAGTCTATTTAACCTTACTTTTTTTTTTGTCTTTCTTTTTCTTCTTTTCTTTTTTTTCCCCTCTTTCTCCTTTCTATTTCTTCTGTTTCTCTTGTTGTCTTTTACTTTCCTTCTCTTTTAGCTTTTCTTTCTTACTCAGGATTTTTGACTTCCTTTCTATATCTCTTTCTCTGCTTATTACTCCCTTTCCTTTTCTTTAGTTCTCCCTTTCTCTTTTTCTTTTTACCTTTCTCTCTTCCTCTTTCTCCTTTTTTCTGTGTCACTTTTCTTTCTTTCTCTTTCTCTCTTTTCTTAGTGTTTCTCCTCTCTTTCTCTCACTCTCTGTCTTTGTCTTTCCTTCTCCCTTTACTTAGGCTTTCTCCTCTTTCTCGCTTTCTTTCACTCTGTCTTCGTCTTCCCTTCTCCCTTTTCGTACGCTTTCTCCTCTTTCTCTCTTTCTTTCACTCTCTGTCTTTGTCTTTCCTTCTCCCTTTTCTTACTCTTTCTCCTCTTTCTTTCTTTCACTCTGTCTTTGTCTTTCTTTCTCCCTTTTCTTATTCTTTCTTTCTTTCTATCACTCTTGGTCTTTGTCTTTCACTCTGTCTTTTTCTTTATCTCTCTGTCTTTATTATTTTTAATCTTCCTCTATTTATTTTGCCTTCTCTCTTATCTCTATTTATCTCTTTCTTTCTCTTTCTCCATTTTCTTGGTCTTTCTTTCTTTCTCTTTTAGCTTTTCTTTCTTACTCATGATTTTTGACTTCCTTTCTATATCTCTTTCTCTGCTTATTACTCCCTTTCCTTTTCTTTAGTTCTCCCTTTCTCTTTGTCTTTTTTCCTTTTTACCTTTCTCTCTTCCTCTTTCCCTCTTTCTCCTTTTTTCTGTGTCACTTTTCTTTCTTTCTCTTTCTCTCTTTTCTTAGTGTTTCTCCTCTCTTTCTCTCACTCTCTGTCTTTGTCTTTCCTTCTCCCTTTACTTAGGCTTTCTCCTCTTTCTCGCTTTCTTTCACTCTGTCTTCGTCTTCCCTTCTCCCTTTTCGCACGCTTTCTCCTCTTTCTCTCTTTCTTTCACTCTCTGTCTTTGTCTTTCCTTCTCCTTTTTCTTACTCTTTCTTTCTTTCACTCTGTCTTTCTTTCTTTCTCCCTTTTCTTATTCTTTCTTTCTTTCTATCACTCTTGGTCTTTGTCTTTCACTCTGTCTTTTTCTTTATCTCTCTGTCTTTGTTATTTTTAATCTTCCTCTATTTATTTTGCCTTCTCTCTTATCTCTATTTATCTCTTTCTTTCTCTTTCTCAATTTTCTTGGTCTTTCTTTCTTTTACTCTGTCTTTCTAGCTTTCTCCCTTTGCTCTCACTCTGTCTTTTTTTTTTTCTCTTAGTCTTTCTCCTTTCTTTCTGTCCGTCTTTCTTTCTCCCTTTGCTTAGTATTTCTCCTCTGTCTCTCGTCTTTCTTTCACTCTGTCTTTGTTTTGTCTCCGTCTTTATCATTTTTTACCTTCTCTATCTTTTGCGTTCTCTCTTTCTCTTTATTTCTCTTTCTTTTCTCCTACATTGTTTGGTCTTTTCTTTCACTCTTTGTCTTTCTCTCTCCTTACTCTGGATGTTTCTCTCTTTCTCCTTTTTCTTTCACTCTGTGTTTTTCTTTCTCTCTCAGTCTTTATCACTTTTTATCTTTTTATATTTGCTTTCTACTTTCTACTTGCAATTATTTATCCTGGTAATAACATAGTAACAACATATTAAACGGTACAAGATAATTATGATAAAAGTGTCTATCAAAATGGGTTCCCTTTCCGCTAAAAAAGAGTGTTTGGACGCTTGGAAAATGCAGGAGACGGAATCTGGCACCTCGAAAGGTCTTCCGGGTTCAAAAGGGAAGCGCTGCAGGTTCCTCTCCTCGGTTCCCCAGCGTCCGTTGATCCTGCTGTTCCTCACGATCACTCTCTTGCCGCCCTCGTTGAAGCGAGGGTTGAAGTGGAAGAGCAGATCGCTGGAGGTGGAGAGGTCCACCGTCACCCTGAAGGCACCGCACGTGCATGTTAGCCACTCTGGATATTCCTTGTTTTGTACTGGGAAAATAAATTGGGCCGGGACATGCTCCTCAAATTGGGCCGTGTGAAGGTACTTCAGGGGTATTTGAGATTTTTAAATACGTTTGAAAAGAATCCAGGATGGGATTATTTCAAGATTATTTGACATAAACTGGATCTTACTTACACGTAGGTGGGAAAAAATAACCCAATTGGGCAGAAAAGCTAACCCAATTGGGGTCAAGAGAAACATGGTTATTTTGTTTTAGACCTAAAATATTGTTTTAAACCACAGAAAAAAGTGGATTTGTGTTTTTTTACAATATAACCTATAAGAATAGGTTGTTTGGGCTATTTTTATCTGGAAAAAATGGGTTGTTTGTTTGAAACCCCCCAAATTGAAATTGAATCTAGGGTCTTGTGGTACAAAATAAGCCCCTCAAAAACTAACCCAATTGGGGTCAAGAGAAACATGGTTATTTTGTTTTAGACCTAAAATATTGTTTAAAACCACAGAAAAAATTGGATTTGTGCTTTTTTACAATATAACCTATAAGAATAGGTTGTTTGGGCTATTTTTTTACCTGGAAAAAAGTGGGTTGTTTGAAACCCCCAAAATTGAAATTGAATCTAGGGTCTTGTGGTACAAAATAAGCCCCTCAAAAACTTCGGCGGAAAAACTAACCCAATTGGGGTCAAGAGAAACATGGTCATTTTGTTCCAGACCTAAAATATTGGGTTGTTTTGAAACCACAGAAAAAAAGTTCATGTGTGTTTTTACAATTTAACCTATAAGAATAGGTTGTTTGGGCTATTTTTTGACTTGGCAAAAATGGGTTGTTTGTTTGAAACCCCCAAAAACTGAAATTTAATCTAGGGTCTTGTGGTACAAAATAAGCCCCTCAAAAACTTAAGCGGAAAATTAACCCAATTGACCCGCAAAAACTTAGGCGGAAAATTAACCCAATTGGGGTCAAAAGAAACATGGTCATTTTGTTTCAGACCTAAAATATTGGGTTGTTTGAAACCACAGAAAAAGGTCTATGTGTTTTTACAATATAACCTATAAAAATAGGTTGTTTGGGCTATTTTTATCTGGAAAAAAATGGGTTGTTTGAAACCCCCAATATTGAAATTGAATCTAGGGTCTTGTGGTTCCAAATAAGCCCCTCAAAAACTTGGTAATTTTGTTTCAAACCTAAATTATTGGGAAGTTCTATTGAAACAATGGTAAAAATTGGGTTCATGTTTTACAATACACCACCAACCAACCAGAGTCACTTTGTAAACAACACAAAACAGTAAACTGGACGATTATGTTTTAAACATTGGGAAATTTGATTGCAACAACAGCAAAAAATTGGGTTATTTTACAATACAATACCCATAAAACTGGGTCATTTTGTTTGCCCAATTTACTTGGCCGTTCTATATTTTTTGAAGCAAAAGAAATTGGGTTGTTTGGGTAAAACAACCCAAAAAAGAGAGCCCCAGTTGAGAGTTTCTCTATCAGGGAAAGGTGTTGAATGTTGGGCTGAAGTCCAGGAAGAGCATCCTGACATAGCTCCCTTTGTTCTTCAGGTGGCTCAGCGCAGTCAGGTTCAGGTCAATGACAATAGATAATTCTATTCTATTGTGGTAGAAGATAACCGCCCCGGAAACTAGGTCATTTTGTTTAAAATCCATCCATCAATTTCACGATTGCTGGGCAGAAGCCTTAGCCGGGAAGCCCTGACCTCGCTGTCCCCAACCACTTCGACGGGACCTTGAGTTGTTCTCAGGCCATATTAGAGACATAGTCTTGTCCCCCTATACCAGGTCACTGGGGTAAGCAGTCTCATCAGGGAAGCCAAAGCCTCCCTGTCCCTAACCACTTCATCTTGCTATTTTGACAGGACTCAAAGGCGTTCCCAGGCTGTCTTGGACATATAATCTCTTCCCCTTATATTGAGTTTGGTACCTGGGGAAGCAGTCCCATCAGGAAAGCCAAAACCTCCCTGTCCCCAACCACTTCGTCATACTATATTAACGGGACCCAAAGGCGTTCCCAGGCTGCCCTAGACATATAATCTCTTCCCCTTATTTTGAGTTTGGTACCTGGGGAAGCAGGCTCAGTAGAGAAGTTAAGACCTCCCTGTCCCTAACCACTTCGTCTTGCTATATTGACGAGACCCAAAGGCGTTCCCAGGCTGCCCTAGACATATAATCTCTTCCTATTATCTTGAGTTCAGTACCTGGGATGGCAGGCTCAGACTTCCCTGTTCCTAACTTATGTCCAGCTTACCTGACACGACCCTAAGGCTATTCTTCGTCTTGTCCATCATCCTGGGTTGAGACACAGATGGAGCATCCTCACCAGGGAAGTTAAGACCTCCCTGCCCCAACCACTTTGTCCAGCTCATCCGACAAGACCCTGAATTGTTCCCGGCCCACCTTAGAGACCTTGTCTCTACAACATGTCCTGAGTGGTCCCAGACATGCTCAGAACACCTCTTAACCAGATGCCCGAGCCACTTCAGCTGGCTTCTCTTTAAAACAGAAAATGTCATCATTTTTACATGACACTGACTTGTCAGCCCTGGGGTTGATGGTCCCTTTGATGAGAATAACGTTTCCTCTCTGAAGTCCGTTGAGAAGCTTTTGGTTGTACGGGACCGCCTGGAATACAAAGATCACATATCAACACCGTTGTCTTAATAGTCCCCTAAATGTGTTCTACGAACCAGAGACGTGTTGGCTGCTGTCCCGGGAGTCGGTGTAGGCCAGCCCCCAGGTCCTTTCGAGGGGTTCGGTTGTGGCCATTGACTCCCCGCACCACCTCCTGCCCCGCCAGGGGCGGGCTGCTGGCCAGGGGCGGGCTGCTGGCCAGGCCACCAACCTCCACTCCCAGCAGATCCTCCGCCCCCAGCGGCTGGTTGCTGCCCAGGCCACCCGGCATTTCCACCTCCGCCGCCACCTGCTGGCTGCTGCCCAGGCCAACCCGCGTTTCCCCCACTGCCAGCTACCGGTTGCTGCCCGGGCCAACCCGCGTTTCCCCCACTGCCACCTGACGGTTGCTGTGCTGGCCACCCCGCATTTCCTCCGCCCCAGCTTGGGTTGGTGGAACCGCCTGGGAACAATGTCAAATTGAATATACATTGTTGGTTAAAAATAACCCAAATTGGGCCCAAAAGGGAAGACATTGTTGGGTTATTTCACACAAAAGGAGCTACATTTGGAGTCTGTGTGTGCTCGAAAATTAAATCTACCGTAAATTCCGGACTATAGAGCGCACTTGATTATAAGCCACACCCATCACAATTTAAGAAGAAATCCGATTTTGTACTTACACAAGCCGCACCTGTATATAAGCCGCATGTGCCCACATTTAAACATGTAACACAATCACAAAATTAGCCCAAACCCGGCTTTGAATCCCGCGATTGTAACTGAATATAGAGTACACAATCCAAAAACTACAGCCGGCAAAATGACAGATAATGATACCGGTACCTAAGGTTTGATGCAGACCTGCAGAGTACGGGTACCCATTGAAACTAATCCGAGGAAAAAAAGTCTAAATTTCCAAAGGTAAGGGTGGGAAAAATATATATCCACTATTGTCCGCCGCGACAACAGGTCTTACTCACCTTTACCCCACTTCCCGTCAGCCCGCGTTTGCTCCGCCCCTCTTTTTTAATTCGCAAAACATATCAGAAAAAGTGTCTCAAATAAATACATTACAAAAATATACAGGTGCAAATACATATTATACATGGGTTACACATATTTACAAAGAAAGACGGTACACCGAGAGAGTTTTCAAAGCTTTAATTATAATATTATAACTTTCATCCCAAACCGTGCCTGTGAAGAGTAGCAAAACGCTACTAGTAACACGCTCGCAACACAGTAAACGGGTCTGTTAAAAAAATCAAACGTGCAGTAGCTCTGTTTCCTTCTTTACCGGTGTGCTCGTTTGCTTTTAGCTTAAAAGCTACGTCATGTGCCTTTCTTTTTGCAATTTGCATGATGAGGATATGTCTACGCTCATTTAATTTGTGCACAAGCTAAGAAGTTGCAGTCTTCCTCGGCGCATGTATTCCACCGGTCTAAATCTTACCTTTTGTACTCGAGCGCCGCCGGCGGCTCTTAGAAAAATGACATCAATTGGCCGCATCACTGAATAAGCCGCAGGGTTGAACGTTTGGGAAAAAAGTAGCGGCTTATAGTCCGGAATTTACGGTATTTTAAACTTCTTTATACACAACGATGTGTGTGTGTGGGTGGTGATTGTGTGTTCATATGTGACTCATAGGCTCCCAAACAACTGAACCGGTTTTTGTGAAAATTTACACCGTTGTACTTTAGGCCTCCGTGAATGTTTTTAGCTAGGTTTCATGTCAAGGCATCCCCAATAAATACCAACAAAATCGACAAACATCTGCCTTCTTGTGGTCTGCTTTCATGGGGTCTCTAATGCCCCCGGAGGCTAAATTGGGTACTGCAGGTACCGACCACCCACCGTTCCAAGCATCTAAACCAGGGGTATCAAACAGGCGGCCCGGGGGCCAGATCAGGCCCGCTAAGGGATTGAATCTGGCCCGCGAGACATCGCTCAGAGAAGCTCAAGAGAAAAACGAGCTGCAGGTTGAAATATATCCACCTGATGTCGCCAAAGCCAGGTGCCTCTCACAAATGCTTCACTTGTATTTGTCTCACTTTCTCTTCCTCCCTTTTTCTCTCTGTCTCTTTCACTCTCCCTGTCTCTCTTTTTCTCTTTCTTTGTTACTCTTTGTCCCTTTCTGTCTTTTTACCTTCTTTTGCTCTTTCTTCCTTTTCTCTCTTTCTCTCTCTTGCTTTCCACTTCTCTCTTTCTCCCCTTCTTTCTCCTCTCCTTCTCTCGTTCTTTCTCTCTCTCTTTCTCACTCTCTCTCTTTCTCTCTCTCTCTCTCTCTCCTTTCGCTCTTTCTTTGTCCCAGCCTCTCTACTTTTCTCTCCTTCTCTTTCCCTTATTTATTTCTCTCTTTTTTACTTGCTCCTCAGTCTACTAGTCCGGCCTCCGAGAGAATGTTGTTCTATCGTGTGGCCCCCAAGTTAAAATGAGTTTGACACCCCTGATCTAAACCCAATCTTTTATCGGCCCATTTTGCTTGTAACTTAAAATGGAATATGCGCCGTTGGTGGGAAAAAAACGATTCAATTTTGACCTAGACGGAAACAATTCATTTTGGTCGAATTAAAAATACACCATTGGTGAAAAAAATAACCCAAATTGGGTAGAAAAGGAAGCAGATGTCCGGGGTGTGTTAAACACAAGAATGTTTGGGTTGGTGGGCACACTTGATTACAATGTAAATCTGAACATACACTGTCAGTGAATAAATAACCCAAATTGCGTCCAAATGGGAGTAAATGTCTAGGTTATTTTAAACAATACGAGTTAAAATTGTAATAATTATTGAAATAGTAGTTTTTGAAGATTTTTGTTGTCCAAAGCGACTTCTTTCTGGGATTGGTTCAGGACAAAACAACCCAATGATGTTATTGTAGGTACAAAACAACCCAATAAAACAAGTATTGGGTTTCAAAATATACAGTGGTACCTCTACTTACAAAATTCATTCTGGAAGTAGCTTTGTAACCTAAAACATTTGTAAGTAGAGACGCCTTTTGAATGTAAACGCGCTAATCCGTTCCAAGCCCGGGATAAATCATTAAAGGGCATTAGAATATGAAACAAATGCATATAAAAATAGATTACCGCATAATAAACATAAAACAAGAGGCACATAATGTAAAAAAAATAATAATAAAGGATGTCATCAAAATAAAAAATATTCATTTACTTTTCAACTGGCCAGCGTTTTTTTGAAAAACTGATTCAATGACGTCTGCTTTTGACGGTCCTGGCGAAGCAGTCCCATCAGGGTAGCCAAAACCTCCCTGTCCCCAACCACTTTGTCTTGCTATATTGACGGGACCCAAAGGCGTTCCCAGGCTGCCCTAGACATAATCTCTTCCCCTTATTTTGACTTTGGTACCTGGGGAAGCAGTTCCTTTCTCTATAATGTTCTCTCGCTTTATCACACTTTTAGCTTTCCTTCTCTACCTTTCTAGCTTTTACTCTTACTTTGTCTTTCTTTCTCTTCACCTCTTTTTCTTTCTCCCTCTCTCTCTACTAGTTCGGCCCCTTGTAAGACTGCTTTTTCTACCATGCGGCCCCTTCTCTGCTGAGCCTGCTTCACCCCTTTCTATTATCTCTTACTTTGTTCCGCTGGCCGGAAAAAGTCTCTTCCTCTTCTTTTCTCCTTGTCCACTTTTCTGCAAGTCTTTCGTGTGGTCCTTTGTGAATGATAGCTATCGTAGCGGTACCAAACAGTGGACTGTTCACAGAGTAGGGAGGGGACGCGAAGAGCATGCTGGGATTCGATAATACGCATCGGTGTTTTTGACTATATTACCCGAGGCAATACTTTCCTGTTCAGGTACTTTGTAACCTGAAACCTTTGTATGTTGGGACATTTGTAAGTAGCAACACCGCTGTGAATATTATTGGCTTGGTCGACTACATTTCGACGATTCTTTCAAAATAAAACAACCCAATCATGCTCAAAACATTCTTCGAATAAACCCAAGTCGTAAATGCGTCCACTCTGAACCCAAATTGGGTTATTAACACGACGATCAACTCACCGGGCCACTGAGGCTGATTGGGCTGTTGCGGCCAAGCGCCCCCTTGTGCCGATTGGTTATTGGCCCCGGAAGGCGAAAAGTCGTCCAGGGCGTCCGAGAGCTGGCGGGCAAACGGGAAGAAAAGTCAACCCCGAGAAGTGTCCCTGAACGCAACGTGTCACAAAAAAGGGGCGTGGCCCACGGAATGTTCTCCAATGAGTGAGTAAATAGGGCCACTTACATTCATCTTCTCTTCAGACGTGTGGCAACTTGAAGGAAAACAGAAAAGACTGGTTGGAGTGGATCGCAAAAAATGTGCAGACCTGAATCGCAGCTTGTCTTTACAAGCGACGTGAACTCCAGGATATATATAGATCGGATTTGGAACTCTATTGGATGCTATAGTAAAAAACTACTGCAAGTCAATGTTTTCCCCCTGTTTTTTTCCAAGTAACCCAAAATGTGGTAGGGGTCTAATTCATAGGTGTCAAACAGGCGGCCCGCGGGCCAGATCAGGCCCGCTGAGGGATTGAATCCGGCCCGCGAGACAACATTTAGAGAAGCGCAAGAGAAAAACGAGCTGCAGGTTGAAATATGTCTACTTGATGTTGCCAAAGCCAGGTGCTTCGAACAAAGACACTACTTGTATCTATCTCTCTCTCTCTCTTTCTTTTCTACCCCTTTTCTCCCACTCTGTGTCTCTTTCACCCTCTGTGTCTCTCTTTTTCTCTTCCTTTGTTGCTCTTTGTCTCTTTCTCTCTCTTTTAACCTCTTTTGCTCTAACTTCCTTTTTTCCTTTTCTCCCTTTTCTCTTTCTCTCTTCATACCCTTCGTGCTTTCTTTTCTGTTTTCTCTCCTTCTGTCTTTCTATTTCTCTTTGGATTTCTTTCTTCTTCTCCCTTTCTTTTTCCCCTCTCTCACAACTTTTAGCTTTTGTTTCTTGCGCTCTCTCCCTCTCTCTGTTTTTCTCTTTGTCTCTCTCTTTCTCACTATTTCTCTTTTTGTCCCTTACAGTATGTTTCTCACGTTCTCTCTCTCTCTCTCTCTCTTTTTCTGTCCCTCTTTTCTCTCTGTCCCTTTCTCTCTTTCTTTGTCCCACCCTATGTCCTTTTCTCTCCCTCTCTTTCTCTTATTTATTTTTCTCTCTCTCTCTCTCTCTCTCTCTCTCTCCCCCTCTCCGCTTTCTTTTCTCTATTTCTCTTTTATTCATCTCTTTAATCTACTAGTCCGGCCCCCGACAGAATGTTTGTTTTATCGTGTGGCCCCCGAGTTAAAATGACTTTGACACCTCTGGTCTATTTTGATGTAGGGTGAAGGGGTTTATTAATTGTTAACATAAGGCCCGCGGGCCAAATTTGGGCCTGCCAATAGCTTGAATCCCGCGAGGCAACGCTGGGAGAAGTGCAAGGAAAAAAAAGGTGAAATATGAGCAGCACTTTTGAATGTGTCCACTTGAGGCCGCCAAAGCCAGGCACCACTCCCAAAGAAACTAGCTGTATTTCTTTCTTCCTTTCTTTCTTTTGCTCTCTTTAGTTCTATCTTTTTATCTTTCTATTTCTCTCCATTTATCTGCTTCATTCTCTCTTTCTCCCTTTCTATTTCTTTATTTCTTGATCCCTTTCTTTCTAGCTTTCACTTGCTTTCTCTGTTTCACTCTTTTCTTCCTCCTCCCTTTCTCTTGTCACTCTTTTTCTTCCTCTTTTCAACTTTTTCTCTTTTTAGCTTTCACCCTTTTTGTCTCCCCCTCTCCATCTGTTTATTTTGCTGTCTTTTTCTATCTTTCCTTCCTGACTAGTTTTCTTTCTCCCTTCCTCCTTCGATCTTTCTTTTTCTCTCGCTTTATTTATCTCCATATTTCCATCTCCCAGTTTATCTCTTTCTCCCTCTCCCTCTCCTTGCCTGTTTCTTTCCCTGTCTTTCTCTATCTCTCATTTCTGTCTTTTCTTTCGCTCTTCCTCCTTCTTTTCCTCTTTATAACATTCCCTTGCTTTATCTCTCTTAGCTTTCACTCTATCTTTCTCTCGCCCCCTCTCTGACTTTCCCTGTTTATTTTGCCGTCTTTCTCATTTTCTTTCTCCTTTCTTTTTCTATATCTTTCTTTCGCTCGGTTTCTTTCTTTATAATGTTCTCTCGCTTATCCCTTAGCTTTCACTCTCTCTCTCCCCCCTCTGTTTATTTTGCTGTCTTTCTCATTTCGGTCTCATTTTCTTTCTCCTTTCTTTTTCTATCTCGGTCTTTCTTTCGCTCAGTTTCTTTATAATGTTCTCTCGCTGATCTTTCAGCTTTCACTCTTTCCCTCTCTTTATTTTGCCGTCTTTCTCATTTCTGTCTCATTTTCTTTTTCCTTTATTTTGCTCAGTTTCTTTCTTTATAATGTTCTCTCGCTTTATCTCTCTTTTAGCTTTCATTATCTACCTTTCTAGCTTTTACTCTTACTTTGTCTTTCTTTCTCTTCATCTCTCCTTTCCGTCTCTTTTTCTTTCTACCTCTCTCTCTACTAGTCCGGCCCCTCGTAAGACTGCTTTTTCTACCATGCGGCCCCTGAACTCAAAACCACTTTGACACCCCTGAGTTAGGGCTTACGGTTAAGGGCTCAAGTTAAACTACATTTCTCCCATAATCCTTTCCTGCTCCTCAAATAAATCCTAAGAAATGAAGAAACAATAATCAGCAAAAGTGGCACGAAAATGTCCCCTTACCTGTCGCGTTCAACGTCAGCGAGATCTTCCGTGAATCTGAACGTGTTCGAGCCTCGCCCGCTTCGGGGCCCCGCCTTGTGAGGAATTCTTGTCGTGCTCGATTGCCGTGAAAACAAACGCGACACGCCTGTGAAAAAAAAAAAACACACTCCGACACAATTGCGACAACGCCATTCGCACACAACAAACTTTGGTAAAAGGTTGATTAGTCAGCGCTAAAAGAGAAATGGTTCTATATCAGAGTTTCAGAACCAAAACGTAAGAGGGTCAATTACATTCCTTTACATTAGATGGCGATAACGCCTTGCCCGAGCTTTTCATCTTGTTCAGTCAAATGGCGCCGTTCCAATTGTTTTTGAGAGGGACCACATCTCATTTTTGGGGATTTTGTTGGTTTTATTTCCTTTTTCTGCCTATAATAACGAGACTCAAGAAAATGAGTGAGAAGGGGAAGGTCAAGTGGAAAACAATCGAGACAAAGAAAGAAGTACCGTATTTTCCGCACTATAGGGCGCACCGGGTTATAGGGCGCACCCCCCAAAAAATTGTTTTTCGTCCTATATCTTCCATGCATAAGGCGCACCGGATTATAAGGCGCTACAATGGGAACGACGACAAAACAGTCAGATAGTTCAGTCCAACTTATTACCCCCTTAACATTCCCAAAGCTTCCAAAGAAGCAAATACTTGTCGTAGACACGTGCGGATGCGGTGTCCGTACGATGTCACTTAAATGCATGGTTCCAAATATCATTCAGAAGGTTAAAGTCTTGGGATTCAAGAAATGCCAACCATTCCTTAGTTTCTATTTTCTTTTTCGCTCGAAACTTTACTGTGCATATGACAATAAACACTTGGAATTGAGTTTCATTTAAAAAAAGACCCATCACAGAAACATCTAGATCACTCTGAAACAAGATACTGGGAAAATATATAGCCGGAGTAGCTCACCGAAGTCGTTGCGTTCAATAATAATGTGCAACCATGGTCCTCTTATATCCGCGAGTGTAGTAAATCCAGGAGAGTAAAATATTTACAAATACAGAATGGTAAAACATGTTTCCTCTATGCCGTAGTGCAACCCAAAGTGTGACTCACATTCATTTTCGGCCAATTGCAGGCTTTGTTTCTCCCCTTTAGCCTATGCGAGCCTGTAAATGATAAAAAGGATCCGCCCCCTTTACCTCCGAATAACTTTAGCCAATAGTGATCGATTCAAATGATGATTGACACATTGGCTGGGAAATGAAACGCCGGCACATGTATCCCAGCATACACCGCAGACCACATCGCCTACGGGGAAAAATCTAGTCGGCGGCTGCTGGCCTTTGTTGCGAGACCTTGTGACTTAATATTGATCCATATATAAGGCGCATGGTCAGTTTTTGAAAAAAAATAAAGGCTTTTAGGTGCGCATTATAGTGCGGAAAATACGGTAATTGCAAAACACCAAGATGGTGCGAGAGTCCAGCATCGACGCGGTGCTGGAAAATATAGTAAATGGTTTAAAAATGTACTGTTTCTAGCTCTTTACCAGCAGGGTTGGGTAGGGTTACTTTAACTGGATTACTTTCAATTACTTTTGGATGACTCCAATACCAAACATGCTAATAAAAGACAAAAGAAACTAAATAGGAATAAAATGACTACAGTAAATTTTGTGCAGGCTTGGGGAGTAACGGAATACATGGAATGGCAAAAATGATGTCGGCAAGCTGTTTGGATTGATTTTCATTTTATTTCTGTCGCATTTTATGTTTGTTTTGCCGGAGATCAAAGAGATCAAAGCCAGGAGAGAAAGCTTACCACGTGTTGTGAGTCATCATTTTATTCATATTTAGTTTATTTTGTCTATTATTAGCACATTTGGTATCGGAGTAATCCAAAAGTCATTGAAAGTAATCAAGTTAAAGTAACCCTACCCAACCCTGTTTACCAGTATGTTAGTTTTCTATAATATTTTTTTTAAGTACACGTTTTACTAATTCTTTCATCAGACATTTCTTTTAGTATGAGGAAGTAGTTTTTTTTTGGGGGGGGGGCTTATATGCGATCTAGGCTTACTTGACAGTATATACTGTACTTGAAGTACTTTTGGTTTTTCCAGTGGTTATGTATTATGAAAAAGCTGAATATATTGGACTACATCTGCTTTAAAATCGTTTCGTTCCATAAATTGGTGTTGGCTCAGTCAAGTTGAGAATCACTGCTCCATAACAACGTTTGGTTAAATTCTACAAAAGATTTATTAACGAAGAAAATGTTAGCAAAATGATAATGCAATGACAAACTGCGACAGGCACGAGTAAAACCAGCTGAACCAGCTACACTACCAAAAATTGTTGGAGTCTTGAAGGCTGTCATTTTAGTCAGGCGCGTTCCAAACACCTAAAAGCAACGAAGATTGCCTGTTAGCTTAGCTGCAAGCTCACTGAAAATGATGCATATTTTTTTATGTGTCGAATGAGAAAAATATACTTAATAGTAGTAGCAGTAGTAATTGTCTTTTTCTAGAAAAAACATTCAAATGAGCTATGCTAGCTAAGCTGACAAAAAGAAATGTCACTGTCTTGAAAGTCATGATTTCGATCAGGCATCTCTCGAACACCTAAAAAGCAGCAACGCCTGATTATACCATGTTAGCGTAGCCCTAAGCTAACAGCAAGATTTGGTAAATTTCAATCATTTTGAAAAATGAGGAAAAAAAAATGTACGTTAGTAGTAGTGTTTTTCTTATTTTGCTAGTAAAATAAATACACTGGGCAACGCTAGCTAGGCTGACAAAAAGAACTGTGGGTGTCCTTAGCCACAGGCTAACAGATAGGTTTGGAATATTGAAAACCTTAATTTTGCTCAGGCACGTTCTTGACACCTAAAAAGCAGTGATGACTGCATGTAGCGTGTTAGCTTAGTCACAAGCTCACATATCATTTAGACATTTTAAAACTTTTTCAGATTGTATTTGTAAAATGAGAAAAATCTACATAGTAGTGGTAGTTTTTGTCTCTTATTTTGCTAGAAAAACAAATGAGCTACGCTAGCTAGGCAGATTCTCGAATGTTGTAATTTTTGCGTTTAGCATGTTAGCTCGGTCACAGTCTGAAATATAATTTTGCTAATTTTTAATATTTTTGAAAGGGTTCATAATAGTAGTAATTATTTGTTTCTAATATTGTTAAAAAAATTATGTAACGGGGTATGCTAGCTAGCTTGAAGGCCTTAATTTTGCTCAGGCACGTGGTGAACACCTAAAGAGCAGCGACGACTGCATTTTAAGTTATAACTAAGCTATTGCCCCTTTTTTGTTAACCTCCAGACTCACTATGATAATAAAAATAGCTACAAAAACTAGCTGTCAGTATTCCAAAATTGGCTTTTTGCACAAAAAATATTAAAATGATTGTGACATGTAAGATTTGTAAAAGGATTTGTTATATTAAAAAAAAAAAAATCAAATATTTTTAGAAGAACATTCAGTTTTTATTTGGTAGAAGAAACCCAGTAATGCTCATCCTCCAAGTCCGATTTTTTTTCAGGCACATTTCAGACAACAAAACAGTGTCTACGTAAATGTTGGTGCTAAGCTAGCAAGCTAGCTCGGGTAAATCGGTTCTAAAAAAAAAAAACACAAGTTCACCTAGCACAAGGGGCGGTGCTTCACAAGCTCTCAATTAGCCAATCCAATTGGCTTAATCTGACTCCACCCCCTCATTCAATGATTTCAAGCTAACAGTTAGCACGAGCTAATGGGCTTTTTAAACAGTGATCATGAGTCGAAGGGATCCCGAGCGAAAGCGCAGAATTTTCTTTTTAAGCCGACGAGAAGCTTTTATCTTAACCGAGGTTTGCCCCGCCCCTTTTCCACAGGCCCCGCCTCCTCCAGTCACCTTGGAGGCGGCCCCGCCCTCCCCGGTCCGGCGACCTCCCGCAAAATCGACCGGAAAACGATCTGAGGCGCACTCTGCGGAATATTCCGAGTCGCTTTTTGTGATTCGCTTCTTCTGAAGTCCCCGCTTGGTTTTACGATTGTTTCCACGGCGATGGACATCCGGGTTGGATCCCGAAAGCGGTCCTTTGGTTTTTCGGCCGGTTGTTACGGTGACGGAGGCGGGGTCTTCCGGTCCAAGTCGGGACTTGAACCCGTCCCTGGTAGCGCGGCGGCTTTTGGGCGGGTTACGCTTACGACGAGGGACTTCCTTGTCCTGGTTTGGGGGGCGGGGTCTGGCTAGGACGGCAGATCTATGCACTTCCTTGTTGTGGGGTTCCGCGTTCAAAATTTGGCACCGGGTACTCTCAGAACCGCATTTGGCGTTTGTTTTGGGGCAGCTGGAGCGAGGGAGGGGGGCTCCGCGCTGAAGCAGACGGTAGATGTAGTGGTCCAAGTGGTTTTTAGAGGACGCGGATCCGGCTGAATCCTTGGTCCTGTTTACCACCTGGGACCGCCTTTCTGGAGCAGGGACGGCGGTCGGACCCCGGGACCGGCCCGCTTCGTTCGCTTTTGAAACCAAAACGTTGCAGGGGGTATTGGGCGGTGAAAGGCGCAATTCTAAAGCAGGAAGTGGGATGTCACATGTCGAACAAGCCCCGCCCTCATCTGGAACACAAAAAAAAAAATCGGATTTAATTCCGTCTTTCTGGGACAGTATTCCTCTACGGAGCAGGATAGCGGTCAAATAGGAAAAAATATTTTAAAATTGCCGTAAATTCCGGACTATAAGCCGCTACTTTTTTCCCAAATGTTCAGTCCTGCGGCTTATTCAGTGAAGCGGCCAATTTATGTAATTTTTCTAACGGCCACCAGGGGCGCTGGAGTATAAAAGGTAGGATTAAGACCGGTAGAATATATGCGCCGAGGAAGACTGTAACCTCTAAGTTCATGCATACATTGTCTGTTATGTAAAGGTACGTTCCGATAATGAGGAAGACGCCCTTGATGGCGATAGTTATGAGGAGGAAGTTGAGGACGATTTACCGTGAGTTTCACAATTACGAGATGCTTTATTTTGACGGATACGATTGATGCATTGCGAGCGTGATCCTACTAGCGTGTTGGTACCTTTCAAAGGCACGGTTTGGGATGAAAGTTATATTATTATTGAAGCTTTGAAAACTCTCGGTGTACCGTCTTCGTAAATATGTGTAACCATGTATAATATGTATTTGCAACTGTATATTTTTGTAATGTATTTATTTTAGAGATGTATTCTGTTATGTGTTCTACGGGCGGATCAAAAAGAAGGGGTGGAGCAAACGCGGGCTGATGGGAAGTGGGGTAAAGCTGAGTTATTGGTAGATCTGTCTGTTGTCGCAGCGGACAATAGTGGATATATATTTTTCCCACCCTTAACTTTGGAAATATACATTTTGTTTCCTCGGATTACTTTCAACGGGACCCGGACTTTACAAGTTTGCATCATACGTTAATTACGGATATCATTTTCCAGTTATGATGCCAACTGTGTTTCTAGGATTGTGTACTATTGACTTTTGGATTGTTGGATCGGTTGGGGTCTAGGAGGCTAGGACCTTGACTCAGCCTCTTGGCTAGGAGCAAGTGTCTCGACCTATTGGCTTTGTAGTGTATTATGATTTGACGGATAATGGATAATTGATAAAGAATATAGAACAATGAATCTCTACAAAATCACAATCGTGGAACTTACAGCCTGGTCTGGGTTAAACTTGTGATCGTGTCACAAGCTTTAATGTGGGCGCACGCGGCTTATACACAGGTGCGGCTTGTGTAAGTACAAAAGTGGAAAATCACTTAAAAAGTGGTGGGTGCGGCTTATAATCAGGTGAGCTCCATAGTCCGGATTTTACGGTAACCGTACCCGTAACTGTCGAATTGTAGCCATAAATGTATCGATTTGTGTGTTCCTTGTGTGTGCACAAATAAACCTCAGCTGTTGATGATTCGGGGCGATACCTACGGGTCAAAAAGCTATGATCGGTACCCGTAACTGTCGATTTGGACCTGTAAAATGGCAACTCATACCTGGAAACGTATTCGTTTTTGGGCTGCAACAACTCATCGATTAAAATCCATTTTTAAGAGCGTTGGCAACGAATAAGATTATTGATGTATCACGTGATTTATAAGCAACTAAGTATGTTAAAATAACAGGACAGTTCCTATATTTCTTTAAATCATTTTTTTTTTTAATTGAACATTGCATCATTGAAAACAAAATTGACATGAACGTGAAACCAAATTTATCATTAATAAGGGGAGCGGAAAGTACTGCAGAAGTACAGGAAAAAACCCCTGAAAATAAATAAATAATATGTTCAACTCTACCTCTACTCTAGGGGGCAGTGCTTTTAAATTCATGAAGACCTCCTAAAGCGCTTAACAATGTGCTTCACACTTACCCATTCACACACTCACACACCGATAGCAGTGTCAGCCATGCAAGGCGACTACCTGCCATCGGGGGACATTAGGGGTTCAGTGTCCTGCCCAAGGACACTTCGACATATAACACGGAGGATCTGGGAATCGAAGCCATGACCATTTGATCACGCTTTACAATGTGCTTCACACTTACCCATTGAGACACACACTCACACACCGATAGCGGCGTCTGCCATGCAAGGCAACTACCTGCTATTGGGGACATGAGGGACTTAGCGAAAAGGGCACCCGGTTTGGTACCATTTGTAAAATAACGTGTTATTACCATGTTGTTACTATGTTATTACCAGGTTAATTGGAAGCAGGGTGAAATAGACGCAGTCAACCACTAGAAAATCCGTTTACTTGCCCAAAGACACTTCGACATATAACAGAGGAGCTGGGAATCGAACCTGCGACCTCTTGATCCCAGGACGAGCGCTCTACCTCCTGAGCTAATTATGGATAGAAAAATTGTATGATAAGTCCAAAATTAATATGATTTTTGGATAAGGTGGAAGGAAAAGAGTATCTTCTTATTTTCAGGTGTATAGAATACATTTGTGGGTATTTTTGTTTATTATCAAGTTATTTTATTGTTTTAGTTTATAGACTATTCGGTTGTTTTGTGCACTATTTTTCTATAGGTTTAAAACTTCAATAGTTGAATAGAGGAGCAAATTACAAAAAACTGTACAGTTTATGAACCAAGCACAGAAAAAAAAACACAGATGCTACGAGTACAGATCAAAAAGCTACGGGAACACCTACAGGTCAAAAAGCTACAAGTACAAACCCAAAAACTACTGGGATACTCTCAGGTCAAAAAACGAGTGCAAATCCAAAGGCTTACAGAAAAACCTCCAGGTCAAAAGTTACGAGTACAAGCTACATGAAAACCTATGGGTTAATAAATTGGGTTGGCGTTTGGACTCTACTAGAAGCAGGCATTTTCTTACTTTAAATATTCAGGCTACCCTAACAAAAACTCTGAAGACGAGGATAAAATCACTCATGCACCCTGTATTTAAAACAAGCCTTTTCTTACACCCACCATTTTCAGGCTATCAGGCTACACTAACAAAAAACACAGAGGACGCGCATGAAATACCCCTTGCCTCTGCTTCAAGTAAGATAAAAGTAGATAGGCTCGGTGGATAACAAATCATAAAGACCTCAATGGGGCGTCGTTAACACAAACCTAATAGAGAAAATATTACTTTTTAAGAATGCTACAAACGATTAAGCTAAGTTATGACAATAATATACATCAAAATTAGCCCTAGGGGGGCACAGAAACACTCACCAAAGATGGAATTGGACGAGTTGGACGAGGACACAGCATCGCTAAGCTCGGAGAATCCTGACGCACACACATTAATATCATCATCAGTAAGCCCAAAACGCTGCCCAGTTTCGTCAAACCGCTTACCTGAACTGGCCCTGCTGTCCCCTTCCTGCTGGTCATGTGACGTCTCCTTCTGGTCACGTGACACTCCGCCGTCCAATCGCAGTTTGCCGATTTGACAGTCCAGCTCGCGGAGCCGACTCGCGAATCCGGCGTCCCGTCTCCAGGGACAAGGCTGAAACACACAAAGGAATGTGTTTTAGTTGAGCGCGTGCTTCATTTTATTGAGTCATCATAATCTGGGGCTGCTTTGTTTTTCCAGAAGCTGGATGACAAAAGAAAACTGTGTACCGGAAAACTGCAGACTCACGTCGCAACATCACTGGATTTCTTGAAGGGTCGCACCGAGATGTAGAATACCAATGTGGTGCACGCCGACCTGTTCTGAATATATCTCACCAGCGCTGGACTATTGGGATTTTCTAGGATTTTTCTAGTGGTTGACTGCGTCTATTTCACCCTACTTCCAATTAACCTGGTAATAACATAGTAACAACATAGTAATAACACGTTATGTTACAAATGGTATCAAACTGGATGCCCTTTTCGCTAATTAGTAACAAAAAGTAGCTCTCAGCTTGAAAAACGTTGAAGACCCCTGCAATAACTCACCAACACAGAAGGCCCCTTGGATACCTCACCTTACACAGTTGTCACTTTATATTGTGTTGAATAAGATGGTGTTTTGGCCCCTTGTTTCAGCTTTTTCTCCAGTATACAACATACATACTGAAGGATTTTATACATTTGACTATAAAGGATTTCATACGATCGAATATAAAATACATTTAATGTAAAAGATATTCACTGGCTGGGCTGTGGTGCGAGTTCAGGGCACCCTAGTAGAAAATGTTGTTTACAGGAACGGCGGGAACGAGACAAAGGGCTGGTAAGATAATCAGCACATCCAGACGCAGAAAAGGCCCTGATGACGTAGAAACGCTCGGTGTTGTTTTGAACATTCCAGACATCGCGGCGAGGTGGTGGAGCCCACGTTGGGCTTCTTTGGCATGCCCCTGGGAGGAGCCGGCACACCATTGTGCGGGGAGAAGATGGCCAAAAGGAGAGAGGTAAAGGACTTCAGAAGAAGGCTTCCCAGAGACTCCAACGACACTAATTCGTTTTTGATGGAGTACACTTAGTTAAATTGTTAATGAAATGAAATCTGCCCCTGTGCGGAAATGTCGGCTTTCCTGTTCATCTTTTCCGTCAAGAAACGAGCGCGCATAAATTGTTGGGTGAATATAGGTTGTGTTTGGTTAATGGAGTCAGATAAGTAATTTGAACAATTTGGTTTACGGTAAATTTTGATATTAATTCCCAACAATATGTACATACCTAAAAATATACAATAAGCTATTGGCTGAAATACCTCCCACAATGCCTTCTTGGCTCTTAATTTAGTTCAGAATGTCAGGTGCTTTGTAAACACTGTGCTGGTCTGTAATACGATACAGTATTTTTCTCACTATGAGTCCGAAGGGTTGCAGTGCTGCTAAAGGGAGAAGCAAAAAGATGATAACCATGGAAACAAAGCGTGCAGTTCTCGAAAAATATGAAGAAAGCACGCAAATTGCTACTTTGGAAATATTTTTCTTGTTTGAACTGTTGTTTTCATTTTGTTTGCTTTTGGTTTTCATCAACTAATTCAAATTAGAACTATTTTGCTGTTTTAGACATTTTAAAAATGGTTTATTATAACCAGAACATTTTTCTTGCGTAGACCAAGGACAAGCTCCACCTTTTGGCCAATTTGCACATTGCACATTTGAAAAAGGTATCCTTTTTGACGTTTTTATTGCTCTAGTTCAGGGGTCACCAACTAGCGGCCCGGGGGCCATTTGCAGCTCGCAAGATGATCATTTGAGGCCCCTGCCTTAATTTGAACGTCTAAGTGCAGCCCTTAAGAGTTATGGATTCATTCATTATTGATTTATTTTATATTAATTAAATCTTTTTCCGCCTTATTTTGTGTATAAAATGTTCAAAAGAATATTATATAAAAGCATTACATTTTTATCAGAAGTTTTCTTGCGGGAAAATCTGATTTGGCCCAACATCACCCGGATCTTAGCTCCAAATAAATTGGGTATGAGACCCTAGTCAGAATTCAAGTTACCGTACTTTCTCCACTATAAGCCGCACCCTCAAAATAAGTCCTTTGTGATATTTTTTTAAATTTATTTATAAGGTGTACTGGACTATAAGCCGCATGTAATTAAAGCTATATTATGAGCTAGGGTTAAGTCAAGTCACATTTATTTGTATAGCCTTTTTATCACAATATGTCTCAAAGGGCTGTACAGAGCACACAAACAACAACAAAATAACTAGTAAAATATAACATCAGCCATATACATCTTTGTGGGAACGGGAATATTTTAGGCTCTTAATTTGGATAACATAGTATTGAAATGCTAAATATGTTAATCGATATGGATTATAATCAATAATTTGGATATCCATTGGATTAGAAAATGTCTAATAGCTCAGAATGTTATACTTTTGATGTGTGAACCTACTTAAAGTACAGTAGCATATGTCTACTTGAGCAGTTGTCTGATTAGAGATTGTGATTTATTCTTTGAGTGAAACCCGCTTAATATTCTTTAACAATTGACTTGTAAGAAAAATACTTGAAGTATGGTCGGCTATATCTACTTGACCAGTTGTATCATGGCAGTAAGAGTTTTATTTAATTAATTAGATTCATTTTATTTTGTTGCACTTCAAGTGTAGGATCAATCTGTTGCTGGTGAGGTGCAATAAATATTACAACTACTTGTTCTCCTCTTTTCAACTGACTCAAATACTGAGAAAATGTGAAATTCTTTGACATACAACATAAAAAAATACATTTAGATTCAAATAATTCATTTCATAGAAAAATAAATTCTTTTATGACGCCCCGGCCGAGTCATTCCTAAGACTTAAAAAGTGGTCGGCGGCGCCCTCTCTTGGCTGCGGCTGCATCGGGTCAGATGCAATCGACATTTCGTTCTGTGTACATTGTTACACAGAATGACAATACAAGGAAATTATTATTATTATTATTATTATTATTATTATTGTTCCCCCACTATTTTTACAATGAACAATTAGCATTCTAACCACCATAGGGCACTCAAAGACTTCTTTCTGTTTCTCAAAGGCAGAACAGTTACTGTATGCAGTATCGATGAATTTTAACTGCATTTTCAGGTATATAAGGCGCACTGTATTAGAAGGCGCACTCTCAAATTTCTGGACAATTTGGGGTATATTAGGTGCGACTTATGGTATGCAAAGTACGGCACTGTATATCGCACTAGCCTTTTTATGTCAAACAACAGCACCATCTGGAGGCCTAAAATGATATTGCAAGTGTCTCTTGCAAGCCGTGAGTGGCTAATTACAGTAGAAGAGAAGACGTACCGTAATTCTTTGTGGCACAGGATGATTAAAGATACAATAAATGTGGATTTTATTTTCATATAGAAACTAGAACCGTAGAGCACCCCCCCATCCCCGATAGTGAAAAAATGTCGGCTATGCGCGCTGATCGAAAACTCATGTGGGTCACGTGACGTCAGACTGCACCCAGATGCAAAACAACGACGCACCTGTATTCCCGTGACGTAAGGACGTGGATGCGTGACGTCACCCAGCAGTTTTGTCCCCAACATCTGGACGTTCTCCGGCTGCGGCTCCTCCCGCAACGCTGCCCGGACCGCTCGCTCGTGCCGGCACCGAAGCTGCTCCAGCTCCGCCAGGCAGGACTCGGCGGCCCGAAGACGATCCTTCGGAACCGCTTCGGAACCGTTGACGTTCGCTTGCATGACGTCATCCGGTTGGCGACAAAAGCGTCGGAGGTGGACGATGCAGACTGATGGGCAGTCTGGCAATTTGTGGAAAGATGGGGGCGGGCTTCCTGTTTGACCCTTCACAATAATGGAGGACCATTTCATTTACACACGGCCAAGTCAAGTTTATTTGTGACACCCTTAATCACAAAGTGTCAAAGGGCTGCACAGACCGCAGACTTTTATGACACCATCCCCTGATCTAAAACCTACATGAGGGCAAATAATACACAGATATTGTCAATATAAAATATAGGTTATTCGTATGCTATAGAAGTGTTTTAAGTTTAGAAACCTTGAGAAGGGACAGTCTCAAAGGGCTGCAGAGACCAGAGTATTGCAAACCACAGACTATTATGACACCATCCCCTGATCTAACACCTACATGAGGGCAAGGGAACACTCAAAAACCTCAAGTCATGTTTATTTGTGACATCCTTAATCGCAGAGTCTCAAAGGGCTGCACAGACCAGAGTATTGCAAACTACACACTATTATGACACCATCCCCCGATTTAAAACCTACATGAGGGCAAGGGAAAACTCAAAAACCTCAAGTCATGTTAAGTCACGTTTATTTGTAACGTCCTTAATCGCAGAGTCTCAAAGGGCTGCAGAGACTACAGAGTATTGCAAACTACAGACTATTATGACACCATACCCTGATCTGAAACCTACATGAGGGCAAGGTAATATCAAAAACCTCAAGTCATGTTTATTTTTGACACCCTTAATCACAAAAAGTCTCAAAGTACTGCACAGACCACAGATTATTGCAAACCACACACTATTATTACACCATACCCTGATCTAAAACCTAGAAAGAGAGGAGTTAAAGAAGAGAAAAAGATAAGGGAAAGGCAAGAAAGAAAGAGAGAAAGAAAGAAAGAGAGAGAAAGAAAGAGAGAGAAAGAGAGAGAGAAAGAAAGAGAGAGAGAGAGAAAGAAAGAGAGAGAAAGAGAGAGAGAAAGAAAGAGAGAGAGAGAGAAAGGGAGAGAGAAAGAAAGAGAGAAAGAGAAATACAAGTACAATGGCACCTGGCTTTGGCAACATCAAGTGGACATATTTCAACCTGCAGCTCGCTTTTCTCTTGCACTTCCCTCAGCGTTGTCTGGCGGGCCAGTACACCCTTTTCCAATTTCTCTAACCCCCGTTAAAAGAATTAAAAGAAAATTATACAGTGTGAATCAATGAATAGCCATTTTGTTTGAGGTCACTGAGTGCTCCTGTAGGAAGAACTAGAAATCAGATAATTCATCAGCCAGATAAGAAACCAGCAGCTAACGTTCACTGAAATCAAATTGAGTTTCTGTGCCACAACAGGATCAGGACCCAATCGCGTGACGTTCTCACACAAGCCTTTATTTTACGGGAAATGGGGAGTCATGCACGTTAGGCAGCCGGTCTGGCGTGGAAAGACAGGAAGACAGAGAGCGACGATATCGATTCCAATTGCCCGAGTTGATACCGGACAGATGGGGTCGATACCGGACAGGACGGGACAGACAAGATAGGTAACAAATCAGGATCTCGAAAATAAACAGGAGAAACTAGACGGGAACAAGAACTGGAGAAAATAACAAACAGGACAAAAACAGACTGAAACCCGAAATTAAAAAGGACAAAAATTAACGGGAACAATACCGAACTGGAAATATCCACGTCTGAACCCCTGTCTTGTGGGGTAAAAGTTTGTTTGACGGGCTGACCAAGGACGCAAGAGCGCTGAGCTTAATATAGACAGAAAGCCAATCTCTCAACGAGCCGCAGCTGACGCCACACGGGTGGGGCCAATTGGGCACCATGGCAACCGTGACACACGCGGGCGCGGCCAATTGGGCGCCATGGCAACCATGACGAAACATTATTTTGCCGTGCGCCCGCGTGACACTGGTTAACCCCTCGCGTGCCAGCAGTGGCACGCGTGTCATAGGTTGCCGACCCCTGGTCTATGTTATATACAATTTTCTTGTTCTTTTTCTGAATAAAAGCATTTGACGTCAAACTGTAGCGAAAGGAAAGTCAATTCTAAGTTTAAAAATGTGTTACTCTCTGCCGCCATCTCCTGGCTTGTCATTATTTCAGCCTCAGTCAGCTCATTCATGATGCATGTGCAAGTATGTGCATTTCTTAGACATGATCGGTTCAACTCTTCTTTTAGTCTCTTTATTCATAAACGGAAATAATGCGGCCAAACAAACCGATAACAAAAATCAACATCCAATGAAGCAGACATGCTTTTAGGCGGATTTTTTTGATCTGTTGGCATTATGCTGTGTTTTTGAGGCAATATTTGACACGGTTGGATTCTATGAATAGCCCTTGATGTAACTGAGACATTTTTACAGACAATCAAAGAAGTTGAAGACGGCCAAGGGAGTTACGCCGGCTTCATAGTTTTCGTGTATCTAGTTTCAAACTGATCGTGATGTTTCTCTGATGAGTATATTTTGAAATGGTTATCATTATCGTGAATCCAGGCATGATATATTTCAGTGACACGTTTTTTTAATGAAAAGTTTGACGTCCCACTGACGAAACGTTAAGGTACCGTATATTATAAAAGCTTTTTCTGTCTACTGTGTCTTTCTTTGTAAATATCTTGTATTTCAATGTGGGCACATGCGGCTTATAGTCAGGTGCGGCTTATGTATGTGCAAAATGTTTTTTTTTTTTTTCTTTAAAAATGTACTGGGTGCGGCTTATGGTCCGAATTTGACAGTAAATAGCAGATAAGCGCAATGGAAAAGAAAGCATAAGGGCTCTTTGAACTCAGTTGGGCATCGTTAACACATACTGAATAGAAAAATATAATCTACATTTTAGGGACGATTCAAACTACGCATCCGATCTTTAAGGTAGAATGAAAACGGCAAAAGAAAGAAACACAAAAACTGACAACGTAGCTCTCTAGCACTCCCTCAGCCCCCATTCTGGGAACCAAATGGTTTGGTCCTGTACAGTTCCGGGAAAATTAAAATAAAAGCAGATAGGTCCAGTAGACAATAAAGCATAAGGGCTCTTTGAACTCAGTTGAGCATTGTTAACATGTACTCAAAAGAGAAGATATTTTACTTTTTTGTTACTAAATTAGCACAAAGGGCACACAGTTTGATATGCATTTCCAAAACAACTTATGTTATTACCAAGTTACTACAATTATTCATCAACTAGACTCAGTCAACCGCTAAAAAAAAAATCATTTTACTAGAAAATCACAATGACTCTAGTGCAGGTGACACCTCTACTGTCCTTAGGGGGCGCCCTGTTGTCCGCAGGCAGCACCTTGATCTATGTGTAGTGCCGATCAAAAGTTTTTTTTGTTGGTGTTGACTTTGATCAATAAAACAAATTCACTGTCTTGCTGCTAGCAGTTACTTTGTGCTCATTTGAGATGTTACTATCTATGTGGACGATATTTTTTTGTCTAATGGATCGTATAAACTGACGTGAATTTTGCTGTTCAAGCACCTGTACAAACCCTGTTTAAAGAATAAGATGCGTTTATTGACATGGGGGAAAAAAAAACGTAAAGATAACTATATAAAATATGTAATGCCGATAAATAAGCTCACATTGTATTATGAAAAAAATATATACTTCCTGAAACGGAAGCCACTCCTCAAAGATGCTGGTCGCACGGTCCTAAAACCTGTCACTTTCCCTCTCTCACATAATCCTTGTTGGAAATCCTTCGGATCTTCTTCTTGTCATCTCGGGGCACTCCAACTTCCGGTTGACCTGAACACCCACGTAGCAACGTGTGACGGTTGCCACGGCAACGTAGCCCGGCACACCGGCGTCCGGCTTGTCGTCATGGCAACCCCGCCTACTCCGGGGTGTGTGCAACCGACAGCTGTCGATGGGCACAAACAGACAAAAACGTTCAATGGACACCCGAGGCACAGCACGGGATATTACTCTTGTCCTAACCACAGGTGTCAAACAGGCGGCCCGTGGGCCAAATCAGGCCCGCTAAGGGATTGAATCCGGCCCGCAAGACAACACTCAGAGAAGCGCAAGAGAAAAACAAACTGCAGGTTGAAATATGTCAACTTGATGTTGCCAAAGCCAGGTGCCTCGAACAAAGACACTGTACTTGTATTTATTTCTCTCTCTCTCTCTTTTCCACCCCTTTTCTCCCACTCTGTCTCTCACTCTCTATGTCTCTCTTTTTCTCCTCCTTTGTTGCTCTTTGTCTCTTTCTCTCTCTGTCTTTTAACCTCTTTTGCTCTAACTTCCTTTTTTTTCCTTTTCTCACTTTTCTCTTTCTCTCTTCATACCCTTTGCGCTTTCTTTTCTCTCCTTCTGTCTTTTTATTTATCTTTGGATTTCTTTCTTCCTCTCCCTTTCTTACGACTTTTTATCTTTTGTTTCTCACGCTCTCTCCCTCTCTTTCTTTGTTCCGCCCTCTCTCTTTTTCCCTCCCTCTTTCTCTTATTTCTTTATCTTTTTTTCTTTCTTTTTAATCCACTAGTATGGCCCAGGACAGAATGTTTGTTCTATCGTGTGGCCCCCGAGTTAAAATGAGTTTGACACCCCTGGTCTAAACACAATCGTTACACACCCTGATTTTGGGAAGAAAAAAAAAAGACATCGAAACACAACTAAAAAGCTTCTACCAGGTAGAGGTAAACTCAGGCCTAAAAAAATCCAGCCCAACCCCACCCAGGCCCAAGGATATTGAAGCCCGACCCAGCCCAAGCCCGAACAACTACCTTGGATTTACAGCGCTAAACCCAAAGCAAACTCAAAATTTCCTATTTTATTTGTGAGGACTCTGGAAGAGGAGAGGTGATTTATGATAACAAATTAAAGCCTGTCTTTTAAAATGAAATCTAAAGTAAACAACACTGTATAAAAATGTATACATTTTGTACTTCTATATACATTAGCCAACAACTTTCTATCATTGACAGATTTTTTTTTTTTTTAGAGTTGACTATGACGGGTTGAAAATTTGGCAGTACGTGCTTATGAATCTGACACAGTACAGAGAGCGAGAGAGAGAAAGAAAGAGAAAGAGAGAGAGAAAGAGAAAAATAGAGAAAAACAGAGAGAAAAAGAGAAGGAGAAAGATAGAGAGAACAATGACGGGTGGATAATAGACCAGAAAGAGTTCTTGGAATTGACGTAGCAAGTGTTTAGTAGAATCCATGGTGTGATCAGGCACCTTAGTTTTTTTGTGGCCCAAACTACAGCGCACTGTAATGTTAGCGAAGGAAAAAAGTCAGCGAGAGAGAAGCCCAACCTGATCTTAATGTAATGATTGACATTTTAAGCCCGACCCGGGCCAAAATTTGTGTTGGATTAAACTCGGTCTTAAGATCTTACCTCTCCTAGAATTAGAATTGTCTTTATCGTCATTGAGATCAACGTTGTGAAAATATTGACATGGCACTCTAGGGTAAAACATGAATTATAAAGACTTTGAAGAGAAAAAAGCTAAAGACTATTAGGATGAACAGGCTGATCTCTCTATCTGCCGTAAATTCCGGACTATAAGCCGCTACTTTTTTCCCTAACTTTCAACCCTGCGGCTTATTCAGTGATGCGGCCAATTTATGTCATTTTTCTAACGGCCGCTAGCGGCGCTCGAGTGTTGCTACCATTAACTGCCCTGTCAAAGCTATATTATTATTATTAAAGCTTTGAAAACTCTCTCGGTGTACCGTCTTTCTTTGTAAATATGTGTAACCCATGTATAATATGTATTTGCAACTGTATATTTTAGACACTTATTCTGATATGTTTTTCACGGGTGAACGAAAAATGAGGGGCGGAACAAACGCGGGGTGCCGAGTTTAAGTGGGGACCGCTAAAGGTGAGGGACAGACAAGGAAAGAAGTGGGGGTAAAAAGTTGGTTAAAGGAAAAGGAGTTGCGTAAGTAAATGTGTTCATCTGATATATTTTTCCCACCCTTACCTTTGTAAATATACACTTTTTTCCTTAGATTACTTTCAATGGGACCTGGACTCTGCAGGACTGCATCAAACCTTAAGTACCGGTATCATTTTCCGTTCATTTTGCCGGCGGTGATTTTTGGGCTGCGGACTTTAATGAAGGACATTTAGTTTCAATCGCGGGACTTGAAGACGACTTTGGGTTAATTTTGTGTTTGTGTTACATGTTTAAATGTGGGCGCATGCGGCTTACATAATAATAATATAATAATAATAATTTCCTTGTATTGTCATTCTGTGTAACAATGTACACAGAACGAAATGTCGATTGCACCTGACCCGTTGTAGCGAGCCGATGCAGCCGCAGCCAACAGAGGGCGCCGCCGACCACTTTTTAAGTCTTAGGAATGACTCGGCCGGGGCGCGAACCAGCGACCTCCCAGTCTCAAAGCGGGCGCCTTACCATCTAGGCTACTGAGCTGGTCTATATACAGGTGAGGCTTGTGTATGTACAAAATCGGTTTTCCTCTTAAAATGTGGTGGGTGCGGCTTATAATCAGGTGTGCTCTATAGTCCGGAATTTACGGTATATATATCTCCCCCCACTTCCAGTTTTGTGCAACAGTATATATTTTTTTACAATTTCGTTTGTCAAAAAAACAAAATTGTAGCGAGATGTGTTTTTAGTTTTGTGCGCTCATTTAGGGTTGTGATGGCCCTTGGAAAAAGCGGTCTTGAAGCTTGTTTGTCCTAGTTTTGAGGGACCTGTAGCACCTCCAAGAGGGCAACAGGTCAAGGAGGTGGTGGCTTTTATAATGTTAATGGCACAGCTACAGTATCGGAAGGACTACCAGGTTGCCTTGCTGCCCCCTGGTGGTTGTCGGAGTTTCTGAGACGAGAGGACAAAAGACCGCTTACTTCTAATCTTGAGGATGACTCTGAAGGTCTGAGGCTGGCGTCTCACTGGCCAACGACGTCACCTCAAAGTCACTGCTGGCGTTGGTCGCCTCAAAAACGGCGTCTTCTGAAATACAGCATCATTATCGTTCACGGGAAAAACAATAGTATGACCCCGTTACGACTGCGAGTTGCCATGTCACACCTCCGGATAGATCGCTTTTTCCGTCGAGTTGAGGCGTGATCGAGGGGGTCACCTCTCCGGCACTTAGTTCCTCTACTTCTTCCTACCCCCCCCCAAAATAGGTCAGGAATGATGGTCAGGTTTTGTGTGTGCGTCTGTCTATGTATATGTGATATATACCACTGATGTCTCTCCTTGGAGCGTGTGTATCATCTTCAACCTATGGACATTTACCTGCCCTTCACTGAGGAGGTCGTTGTCCTACAAATTCAAAACACAAGTCATCATTGACGGCAGCATCGCAAGATGGCTGCCCTCTCGCTTAGGGAATGTGCACAAAACTGACAGGAAGTGATTGAATGCAGATAGGACATGTAAAACTCACTAAAATAGACGCGTACAGCTGACAATGGTGTCCTTGCTAGAACAGATTTTTGACGTTTAGGGCAGCTTATTGAAAATTGATCTTGGATGTCTATAGTCTTCTAACTGAAATTTACAGTTTACGTCTAAAGCTGTCTAAGGCAGCCCAACTAAAAATAGATATTTGATATCTATGGAAGGCTATTAAAAAGGATCTCCTACATCTATAGCCATCTATGGCAGTGACCTGGATTAAAAAAAAGAAACAGGAAAAGCATAAACACAGCCAGGAAGTCAAAGTGATGACAGGAAGTTGTAAAAAAAATGTTAACAGAAACAACAACAAAGTACCGTAAATTCCGGCCTATAAGCGGCTACTTTTTTCCCTAACTTTCAACCCTGCGGCTTATTCAGTGATGCGGCCAATTTTTGTCATTTTTCTAACGGCCGCCAGCGGCGCTCGAGTGTTGCTACCATTAACTGCCCTGTCAAAACTATATTATTATTATTAAAGCTTTGAAAACTCTCTCGGTGTACCGTCTTTCTTTGTAAATATGTGTAACCCATGTATAATATGTATTTGCAACTGTATATTTTTGTAATGTATTTATTTGTATTTATTTTAGACACTTATTCTGCTATGTTTTGCACGGGTGAATGAAAAAGGAGGGGTGAAACAAACGCAGGGTGATGGGTTTAAGGGGGACCGCTAAAGGTGAGGGACAGAAAAAAGAGGGGGTGAAAAGTTGGTTAAAGGAAAGGGAGTTGCATGAGTAAATGTGTTCATCTGATATATTTTTCCCACCCTCACCTTTGGAAATATACACTTTTTCCTTGGATTATTTTCAACGGGACCCGGACTCTGCAGGTCTGCATCAAACCTTATCATTTTCCGTTCATTTTGCCTGCTGTGATTTATAGACTGTGGACTTTAATGAACGACATTTAGTTTCAATCGCGGGACTTGAAGTCGGGTTTGGGTTAATTTTGTGTTTGAGTTTCATTTTTTAATGTGGGCGCATGCGGCTTATATACAGGTGCGGCTTGTGTATGAACAAAATCGGTATTCCTCTTAAAATGTGGTGGGTACGGCTTATAATCAGGTGCGCTCTGTAGTCCGGAATTTACGGTATTTAATGCAGAAATAACGTTTTTAACTCAAACACAACCAGTCTCGCTAAAACAAATGTTTGACGTGTATTTCCGTCAATGGCAGCCTAGCTAGAATGTTTTTGGACGTCTATACCAGCCTAAGGCAACCTAACTAAAAATGGATCATTGACATCTATGGAAGGCTAAAGAAAGAACTTTGAAGTCGATAGTAGTAATTAAGTCCAAAAGAAACAGGAAAAGCAAAAAGACAGACAGGAAGCAATCGAAGCAGGCCAGGAAGTGATCCAAAACAAACAGGAAGTCCCAAAAGAAATGCGAGAAAGTGCAGACTGTTCCTCACCGCATCTTGAAGAGAACCCGAGGAACTGGCAACCTCTAATGAAAGGACATTTTCCATTTACAAGTTTGAAACACCATAAAAGGTCGTGGGCGTGGCTTGAGAAAAAGGGCGGTACCTGTCAGGGTGTCCAACTGGGTGAAGCTGATCAGCAGTTCTCCTTCTGAAACCATCTTGAGATTTGTTTCACTTCCTGTCGCGGTACTGCTGCTTGGGCTACTGGTTGTACTGGTGGTGTCGTCAGAAGGACTAGCAGGTGGCCTTGGATCTGGTTTCAGGGAGGCTTCAGGAGAGGGGGGGTGTGGGGGCGTAAGAACCACTGCTTCTTCTTGCTTTTCCACCGGCTGTGAGCAATGATCTTGGTGGTCCTCCTCCTCTTCCGATGGACTAGTTTCTCCAGAGAATGGCGGCGTGTTTATGATGAGGACGGCAGAAGGGATTTCTGTTGTGGGTGCTGGTTCTGGGCTGGGTATGGGCGTGGTTACAGGCTCTGAGGAAACAGACCAACAAACAATATTCAGTAGTAGGACTACAAAAAGGATCTTATGACAGGTTCAATGCTGTACAACCTGAAGTTTCTTTGACAAGTGGGGGATCGTCAATGTGGAAACTGCTCGGTTCTGACGGAGGTGGCGTGGAGATGTGGAGGGGGTCTTTGATAGAAGGAACAGGACTCAAGGGAGGAGTTGGAAGAGGTGTTGCTACCAAAGGAAGAGTTTTTTCCTGAGAGGAAGAAGCTACCGCAGGGCCAGCCCTCGTTCCTGGTTGTGGTCCTCGATCTGGAGCCTGACTCGGTACCAGCACCTGGTTTATGATCTCCTCCAAAACCTGATGAACCAGCTCCCTGACCAAATGAGAGTCCACTTCAACGCCGGCATCTACGAAAAGCTGCAGACCTCCTCCGCCAGCCGCCTCCACTGCGGTATATAAACACAAGTTTTAGAAAGGTCTGAGACCACAATTCAGATCACTTGTGTCAAACTCACAAATGTGGCCCACCAAGTCATTTAATAACGCTGAGAGAAGCACAAGAGAAAAAATGGCTGCACAGCGCCAAACAATGATTGCAGTTTTAAATATGTCCACTGGATGACGCCAAAGCCCTGCACCACCCATAAAGCACCCACTGTAGCTGTATTTGTTGACTACCTTTGATCAACCAGGGAACAATGAGGAAACACTTCTTGACGTTATTTTCCTTATATCAAAGTCACGTACTATTTAAGGCAATACGAAAACCACACAATTTCATTGGAGAAGTTAAAATAAGCTTTAGCTCCTTTCTATCATGTATATGATATCTAACAGTGAAGTTCCCATATTCAGATTTTTTTTTTCATATAAAAAAGTACAATGTCTTTTAAATAATTAAATCAATCATTTAAATGAGTGTATACTATTTTTGTCACTTTCCAGTCTGCATGAGCTTCCCCGAGTTAAATAAACTGTAGTGGAAATTAAAATTCTCCCAGAAAGCCGAGGGCATGCTGGCCAAAGGGCTACTGCCATCGTCTGGTGAAATAGTGATTAATTTTCTTTTTTTCGGGCGACCGTAGCTCAGGAGTTAGAGCGCTCGTCTTGGGACCGAGAGATCGCTGGTTGGATTCCCGGCTCCTCCCAGTTAAATGTGCAAGTATCCTCAGGCAAGACACTGAACCCCTAATGCCCTCAGGCACCTTGAATGGTGTGTGAGAGTGTATGTGAATGGGTAAAGTGTATTTAATTCACTTGTTGTTTTACATTTTTATTTCTTACATATGTACAGCTGATAAACAGTACAAGTGATTAAATCTTAGTGGGGGGAAAAATACTGAAAAAAACCCCCAAAATAATAGTTTAAGAATCAAATCTTACATCCCTAAATCATAATTTAATTGGGAGCCTCCAAAAAGACCCCCAAGACTACAATTAAGGCACAATTCTTAGGTCATCTGTTTACTAGTACGACTCTAATAAGTATGTTTTTAACACTCCTGAGCTAAAATGAGTTTGACACCCCGGATCTAGATGTTCGTGGAGGTCCCACACTCACCGATGTCCGAGGTGAGACTCCGCTCCTCCACATCTGATTGTTCATTCTGGTCAGGTGAAAGGAGAAGAGGCGGGTACTGCTCGGAGATCAGTCTCGACATGAGCTGCTGCTCCACCCTGTGAAAACAAAATCAAACATGAAGGCCCCAGTAAACACATTTCCGGAGCAGCAAGCTTCTCACCATTGCACCATTCGGTCAAGCATGTTGTCATCCAGATATGGAGCGGAAGTGGGCTGGACGATTGGGATCGCTCTGTGTTTCTCAGGCGGGAAGACCGGACCCTGGTACACGACGGCAGGAGGAGATGGACCTCCATCCAAAAGCACTAGTTCCTCACCCAATATAGGGTCCTCCTCTTCAATGGACTCCTGGGATGGTTTGATCTCCTCGCAGACTTCAGGTATCTGGTGGAGGGTCAGTGTCAGTTTCCATTCACAGAGGATCTTTGGGATACGCTGTTCTCGCCTTACGACTTTAACGTGTGGAATTTGATTAATTTTGGACCCTCTTTACAACATTTTCCCATCAACAGCAAATTCTTTTATATACCCAAAAAACGTAAAATTCAATCTTTGAGGTGTTTGTGCATACGATGAGTTATGACTGCTGGTCGACGTCATAAGAAATGCTGGTCTACTATTGCTTTGCGTGACTGCATTACCTCCCATAATGCCTTTCTGTCTCTATTCAGTTCAGAATCTCGTGTTCTTTGTAATGACTTCATAAGTTAGTATGATGCAAAATAAAAAAAGACATTTTGTACAGTATTCATTAGCTATGGTTGCCAAAATTTGCAATGACGCTAAAGTGAGAAGCCAAAATGTAATAACCATGAAAAGAAACATGTGATTATCAGGAAATGCAAAGGAAGTACAAGGATCGCTACCCACGCTATGTTGTATGGCAGTTATCAAACAGCAATTGGGACTAATATTCAAATTAAATCAAAAACATTTTCTAAGAGAATGATAATCGGTGCAAGTGGAAGGTTTAAAGTCAGTTTCCTTTTTTAATCTGCTGTCTCTTCCACCTCTGCATCCACTCGCTACTCCACTGTACCATCTAGTCACGCAACACCAAAGGTTATTAAAACAAACAAAAAACCTTTTTCCTTTGGACTCAGAATCTGTATTTATTCATGAGGTCATTAATCCTGTATGGTGCACATGAGTAGTACTTACTATATACGACTTTGCAACTTCAAGGTTTTTATTAAGGGCAACGGGGGTTCGAAAGGCATTAACTAATTTACATAGTTTCTGTCCTATGCTAAACGGAAATTTTACATTGCGATCCCCACCTCAGAATGGATTATTATCATATCCAAGGTCTTTACTGTATATAATGTTTTATCATTATGGAGAATTAAATAAAGAATAAAATTGATCAGATTTCTGTGCGCTCTCAGGCCTCAGTACCTCATCAGCAACAGACAAGAATTCTGTTCCAGGGAATTGGATGCCCTCATCAGAGTCTTCCTTACTCTTCCTTTCTAACGCTTCGTCAGCGTTCTCTGGCTCCACTTGTTCTTGACATACAGGTGACTGCAGTTCAAAAAGAAAGTAAATTACCGTATTTTCCGCACTATAAGGCGCACCTAAAAGCCTTTATTTTTATCAAAAGCTGAACATGCGCCTTATTTATGGATCAATATTAATTCGCAAAGTCTTGCAACTAACTTGCAGCCGCCGACTAGATTTTCCCCCGAAGGCGAAGTAGTCCGCGGTGTATGCTGGGATTTATTTACCGGCGTTTCATTGGCTAACCAATGTGTCAATCATCATTTGAATGGATCACTATTGGCTAAAGTTATTCGGAGGTCAAGGGGAGGATCCTTTTTATCATTTACAGGCTGGCATTGGCTTAAACGGCAAAACAAAGCCTGCAATTGGCCGAAAAAGATGAATGCGTATAGCACGTGGCTGACGGCATACAGAAAGCATTTTTTTTACTATTTTGTATTTGTAAATATTTTATTCTCCTGGATTTACTACACTCACGAATATAAGAGGACCACTGCTGCACATTATTATGAACACAACGACTTTGGTGAGCTACTCCGGCTATATATATTATCCCTGTATCTTGTTTCAGACTGAACTCGATGTTTCTGTGATAAGCTGTGCAGATAATGGATGGAATGGAGTGTCTATTTTTAAATTAAACTCAATTCCAAGTGTTTATTGTCATATGCACAGTAAAGTTGCGAGCGAAAAAGAAAATAGAAACTAAGGAATGGTTGGCATTTCTTGAATCCCAAGACTTTAACCTTCCGAATGATATTTGAAATGATGCATTTGAGTGACATCGTACGGACACCGCATCCGCACGTGTCTACGACACGTATTTGCTTCTTTGCAAGCTTTGGGAATGTTAAGGGGGTAATAAGTTGGACTGAACTATCTGACTGTTTTGTCGACGTTCCCATTGTAGCGCCTTATAATCCGGTGCGTCTTATGTATGTCAAAAATAGGACCAAAAACTCTTTTTTCGGGGTGCGCCCTATAACCCGGTGCGCCTTATAGTGCGGAAAATACGGTACTCTGATAACTTCTCCAGAATGTTTTGCGATCTGAAATATGAATGCCCTGAAGCTCACACAGTATACTCACAGTAAATCTTTCATCTGGCCTAACCCCCGAATCCACCAGTTCCTTATGATTCTCCATTGTTTCAGGCCGGGAGGAAGGATCTGAGTTTGGAGGTTCTGGTAGGAGGGTCTCTTTTGCTGTGGGTTCTGGTGCAGCATGCTCCTCAGGTGCCATTTGGACCGGAAGTGATGTCACATTCATCTGACACCTGGGGGAGGGTCCTACCCTTGGATGCGCTTTGGATATAATGGGGGGATGTTGAGAAACGTCTTAGGTCAGAATTTCTCTGAATTAAATGCGTGACAAACCTAAAGGGATAGCCGTTACGGGAGAGGGAAACTTGGTGGGGGCCACAGGGTTTTTTGTGGGCTCCACAGCATTCACGTGGAAGGACTGGTGTTGTGCAGGTGCTGGGTGGAGAGGCGGAGGCATGGTAGGTTTGATCATGGCACCTGATAATATGAAAACAATTATGCTTAAAATTCCTCAAGTCAAGTTCAACAAATCTATAAGCGAAAGTATAGCACAGTGTCAAAGCCAGTTTAGCTCTGGTCCATGTGAAAACACATTCTCACAGGGGCTGGACTAGTAGATGAGAGAGAAAGGGAGAAGACAGAGGGGGAGAGACAAAGAGTTGATAAATAGAGAGACTTAATGGCGGTGCAAGAAAGAGAGGAGAGAAAAAGAGAGCATGAAATAGAGTGTAAGAAAGACAGACTGAAAGAAAGAGCAGGGAAAGAGAGAGAAAGAGAAAGACAGAGAGAAATAAAGAGAGAAGGAAATAGAGGGAAAGGAAAGGGAAAGAAAATCAAAGAGGGGAGAAAAGAAAGAGGGATAGAAAAAGGAGATGGAAAGAGGGAATTACATTTTTTTTAAATAAAAAGGAAGAGAGAAAAAGAGATAGTGGAAAAGAAAAAGAAAGGGAAGGAAAAAGAAAGAGCAGGAAAGAGAAAGAGAAAAAGAAAAAGAGAGGGGACGAAAGAAAAAGGGAAAGTGACAAAGAGAGGGGAGGGATAAAGAGAGGAAAGAAAGAAAGGGAAAGACCCCCTGCTGTAGATCGTTTTGACTGTCGTTAAAGTTAAAAACAAATTAAAAAGAACCTTTCCAGTCGTCCACCACAAGGGGGCGTGGCTTGCTGTTGAGTATGGGCTCAAAGCACAGTGCTTGGCTCCTCTTGAGGACGGGTGCCAGGACCTCATGGGTCGATCTCCCATACAGGCGAGACAGGTAGGCCTCTTCGGCCGCTGGCCTGGCCCCCTGTGGCAATGCACACAGTACAGTTTCAACAAAGAAAGGACAAATATGACAAATTGGCACGTAGCAGAAGAGGTACCCGTCCTGGCAAGGTCGATTGGCTTCCGAGTACTCTCCCTGCGGTCGCCCGTTTACTCCCTTTTCCCCTGAATGCGTTGATCGGCCGGGATGGCTGGATGGTTTTGCGATCGGCCGCCTCCTCCTCCATCCTGGCCTGGGAAGGACAGAAATCCCTTTTCTCTCTCACAAAAATCAACTGCTGCAGCTAAACCTATAAAATATTTCGATTTCAAACCTTTCTTGTGAAGCAAAAAGGAAAATTGACCATCTCACCATGATTAAGTTACGGATTTGGTCCATAACGTATCATAAAATAGGCTAAAGGGTTTTCCTACTAGTTTTAAAAAAAAAAAGATCAAATGTTTTATTTCCATCTGCTTGCTTTCATGGAGGATTTAAAATATTTACAATTGAGAAACTGAAATGTAATTGAATGCAAGAAAAAAAAATATTAAAAAATTAAACACGGTACATGTTCATCAAGGGGGGAAATGCACACCTTCACATCCTTGCTGATGAGGTGAATCCACGCGTCCACTGTCCTCTTGATGCGAGCCTGTTCGCTTGATCCACTGCCAAAGTCACATCACAGAAACACAAGGGGAACTAAGATGCACGCCATTGGTCCCACTGTCTGGATCCTAACACATAAGCAACAAGGAGAATGGCCTAGGTTTGCCGGGCATTCTCCTTGGGCGAGGTTGTTGGGGTTGTAAGTGAGCCTAGCTCAAAGTGCCGCTCCCTAAAAAAAAGTCGGAACTCACTTGTCAGAGAAGGACCTGGTGTGACTAACTCACGAGCCGAATAACTCCTCGTGCCCTGCACTTTAAATTATATTGGATTTAGATTTAGATTTGGATTTAGATTAGATTTGCTTTGGGTTTGATTTAGATCACGGTTTAGATTAGATTGAGATTAGATTTGCGAAAATAGATTAGATTAATAAAAAAAAGATTAGATTGGATTAGATTCAGATTAGACTTAGATTAGACAGATTAGATTTGCTTTGGGTTGATTTAGATTGAGGTTCAGTTTAGATTGAGATTAGATTTTGATAGAATCATAGATTAGATTTGGATTATATATGGATTAAACTTGGATTTGATTTAGATTATACTTAGATGAGATCTAGATGAGACTTAGATTTGCTTTGGGTTTGATTTGGATTAAGGTTTAGATTTGATTGAGATTAGATTTTGATAAGATTTAGAGGTTAGGTTTATCTTGTAGATTAGATAGATTTATATTTGATTTGTATTCGATTTACAGTATATTAGATTATAAAGATTTATTTAAAATCTATAGATTTAGAATTTAGATTAGATTCAAATTATATTTGGATCAGATATATTAGCTAAATAAATAGTTAAATAGATTTAAAAGTTTAAAATGAGATTGATTGAGGTTCAATGTTTTTTTGGTGATGGTTTTTGGGCCATTGCTTTAAAGATCAAAATAATCAGCAGTTTAAGAATTGATCATGCAGTAGAGTCAACATTTAGGATTCTTGATACTCTTTGATCCATCCAATTCTTCTCAGACTGCGGACCTGTTAGTCGCCAAAGCTTCCAACTGGCTGTGCAGAACCTCTCCGGTCCGGGCCCTCTCCACAATCTCAAGGTTCTCATCGAGAACTCTTTTCTGCCGCTGAAGCCGGCGGAGAATCTGACGGGCCTCCTCCAATTTGGAGGGCAACAGAAAATGACGCTGCAGACAAAAAGAGAGTACTTATGTGGATCGTGAGATTATTCAGTCAGGGTGTAAGGGGAGTGGAATATTTCAAAATAAAAGAAAAAAAATGGATACGTCCACTGGGTCGTCCAGTTGTCCTACGTAGTAGATTTTTAGATTATTCAGTTTGGTTGCCAGGTCTTTAAGAGTAGGCAGGAGTAGGATATTTTAATGTAATAATTGATGGGAAACGGTCTGCATTTATATAGCCCTTTTCAAGTCACTGAAGACTTCCAAAGCGCTTTACAATGTGCTTCACACTCATTTATTCTCACACACACACACTTATACACCGCTAATAGCGTGAGCCATGCAAGGTTCCTACCTGCTTATCGTGGGCATCAAATATTGTCCCCATTCTCCCTTTATATACTACTACAGAAATACTACAAAATGACTACAAAACAAAATATTAAATTAAGTGTTTTAAAACAGGAACCGAATACTGTATTTCATTTTGCTTTTATTCTGAAAAGAGAAATACAATATAAATACAACAATAAGTCTAGAGTAATATTTAAAGAGAAATGCTACAAAAATATAAATGTGGAAATACTTAAAAAAATAGTTCTAAAGAAATACTACAAATATAACACTACAGTTATACTATCTTACAAAATGCTACCACAGAATTATTCTGACAGAAACACTACATTTAGTATTTGTGCATACGTGCAAAAACAGACAAAAGACAAAAAAAAAACCTTGTGTGTGGTCCCTTCTCAAGGTTTCTTCATTTGCCTCATGTTGAGGTTTTATGTTTTTCCTTGCCCTCAAGTAGGTTTTAGATCAGGGGATGGTGTAATAATAGTATGTAATTTGCAATAATCTGGTCTGTGCAGCCCTTTGAGACTCCTTGAGATAAAGGTTTTATACAAATAAATATGACTTGACTTTACTTGTATTTCTTAGAGATTTTATTCATTGGTTAGTCTACCTGTCCTAGATAGAAGCCTCTGAGATTCTTCAGTTTGGTTGCCAAGTCTTTGGTGTAGGAGTGGGATTTTTAAAAAAAAAGTAATTTTTAAAATAATTTTGAATAGAATAGACTAGTCTTTATTGTCTTTGATGTCAATGTTGTGAAACATGGTACCTGACAAGATTAGAAATGGCACTCCAGGTTGAAACATGTAATATATAGACTTTGAAGATAAATAGGCAAAAAGAATAATAATTACAGCGCATTATTTACATGCACTGAAAAAACATTGATATAATCTAGACTAGAGTCTCCAAGAAGCTCCCGCTAAGAGCACTTGAGTAGCCCTAATCTTTTTCAGAGAATAGCTCACCTGTGATGCGTCAAAGTGATTTTCTAGGGAGTTTAATTTCTTTAATCTTAACGCAGTTGCCTGTGCTTATTCTAACTGTACCTTCAATAATCACAACCTGGTAAAAACAGAACATTGTAACAACACAAGTTGCCATTTTAGAAATGCATTTCAAACTTAACGCGACTCAAAAACTTTAATATATCCCCCTGATTTAGACTTTAAAGCCCAAGTGTGTAATATTTGACCTTTAGATGGCACTTATGTCTAACGGGAACGAAAACCAGTGCCACAGGAAGGAGAAAGACGGCAGACTGGTGGCGACTTCTAGGTAGGGATGTAAAAGAAATACAAATGATTCCACCTATAAGTTTTCATAAAAAAAAAAAACTTTTGGTATGATAGTTTGCATAGAATTCAAATCAATCACTACAAAGAGATACATATTAAACTGTCCCTTCAACTTCTAAGATAAACAAAAAAACTTTGATCTTCTTGTTTTTTTAAAAAGATATCTTATTTTTTAGGACAGGTAAACTAGCCAAAGACTAATTTAGGGTTTATTCCTATGCATTATAAGCTCAAAATTATTTCCAAGTCTCTGTTTCTCCCAAGCTGCATCCTCACCTCCGACTGAACTGGCCCCGCCTCTCTCGTCTGCTCATTGGCTGGCCCCGCCATGCTGTGGTTGCACTTGGTTGTCACGGAAACAGCTCTGGCACGGCGCTCATCCCTACCGGGTGAAAACCATTAAAGCCACAATTACCGGAAATTATATACGATATGTAGTAAGAAAAAAATACAAAAAGGATTATAAATATATATATGTATATTCTTTTATTAATCATGAATGTGTCAGGGTTAAGGATGCAGCTCAAACGGCAGCAGCAAGAAGGAGGGCTGTGTTGCTAGGCGACACATCTGCTGCAGTCTCCCACGGCAAAAGCAGCAGAAAACGCTGACCAAGGAAAAACATGGCGCACACAAGGAGACAAAAGACCCCCCCATTAAATAACATCATCCCGCTCAGTCGTCAATCAAGACACGAAAAAAGGGATGGATGTGGATTTTATTAACACAGCCAAGGCACGTTTACAACAGGTCAGCACAGGAACACAGTCAAACGTCAAGATGTAGAAAAAGGCGTAAAAAGCTGGCTAAAACCTTCAACTGAAAAGTCCAGTCGGCTGAAGGCGACTATAAAAAAATAACAAAGTTCATTTTAGGAGACGTACGTGACCTTGGCCCGACATGCCCAAAGACAAAATATCGGACTTATTATACACCTGTAAAGAAATTATTAACATTTTTCTCATTTTAAATGGATTTTTCCATGTACACTTAACACGCAGAATTTAACCTTATCCTTTTCTGTAAACACCCACTAGATAGCGCCAAAGCCCGGGTCATTAAGAAAGCAGTAACTGGTGTACAGGTTAAGAGGACGCTGACTGCCCCCAATTCGTTTGTTTGTCAGTGCCAAAGGGGTGCAATTCAGTAAATAGATTAAATTGTATTTTTTGAATGAACAAATCTGCGTGTGCAGATGTACCTTGCACCACAGCGCCACCTTTCTTTGGTACGCAGGGAGCACGGCAGCAGACAGAACCTTACAGAGACTCGTCAACAAAGCTCGGCAAATCATCGGCTGCTCCTTGCCTAGTTTGGAGGACGTTGCTGGTATTGCAAATTCTAGTTTAACTGTTAAAATATTTGCTTTGATGAATACAAACCACATCATGATGTTAACATGAGTCAGTATCACTGAATTTCTGTGGCATTTAATCTAATTCACATTTCAAACTTTATTTTCTCATTGATAAGTTTATTCTGTTTTTAATACTGGACACCTGCCAAAGAGATTTCTTGGGATACTACTTTGTTATTTGGTGTTCTGACATCAGTCAAAATCCGCCATTTATGTTGCTGTTATTTGATTTCCGCACTCTTTAGAGTGAATCTGCTTTGTAAGCTATCCTAGGTTAAAAAGAAAGGTCTCAGGGAATGGACTCTAGAACGGCTTGCAATTCCTTGACTGAAGACTTCTAGTCCTGTCCTCAATGCAAGTTCAAATGTCAATGTCTTCTCTCTTTATCTTGAGTGTCTACTTAAGTGTACAATTATTACTCATTTCAAAGTTAAGCTAAACTAGTGGTTCTCAAATAGTGGGCTCACTCAAGAGGGGGGCACGTTGGAGTTTTTAAATTTTGTTTTATCTATAACGGTCCGAAAATAAAGTGCAACTGCACCTCCACTACACTAGGGGAGGTAGCACTCTGACTTGGGGAGGGGAGGACAGAAAAGAACTGAGAAGCACTGAGCTAAACAGAGGTTTTAGCCCAACACAAACAATATTCAGAATATCTCATTTCAGCTTGAACCCATCCCACAAAACTTTTGGAAGTTCTCACAAATTCGCAGCTTTTACGCTTATTGGATTGCTTTGGCGCCAAATGTTGGAGTGGACAGGCAATTTTTGAAAAAAACTTGAAGAATGGGGGGGAATTATTTGCCGTTTTTTTTAGGTGTGACTGCATCCTTCACAATTACGCTGCAAAAGACTGCTATAGACGTCAAAGACCCATTTTAACTAGGATACCATTCACGGCTATAGATATCAAGGATCCATTTGATAGAGCCATTGATGTCGATAAACACGTCCCTTATAACAAGACTGGGAGTGTTTTAAGGGTCCCTTTCCTTCTTGACTTTGACGTCCCCCGCCAGGATGGTGGCAATTTCCCCCTGCATAAAGGCCCAGGGCACACTGGAACCCACCAATGGGCACTTGTCCCCACTGGGGCAGTACACCTCTGCGGAAGCGCCCTGGGCCTTGATGCTGTCCCGGGAGCACGGAAAGCAGAATTTGTGGTGGGCAGCGGACGGACACTGGACAAAGTGAGTGTCCTCCAGGCGCTCGTGGCACAGTGTGCAGCAAAGTGGGCCGCTGGTGGCGGCGTTTATCGGCTCTGCGCTGCCGCTCGTGGGGTCTTCGCTGCGGGAAGAGGGACCCCGCTGGCCACCCACTGGCGAAGCAGGCCCGCTACTGGAATTGACTGAATCCCTGTCCTTGTTCGGGGACGATGCGTGTCCGACTGTGTCCGGGACTGACATGAGCGCCGATTCAGAAGACTCAGATGGGGTGGACCGGCCGGGGGTGGGGCCTAAAGAGTTGCCAGCGTAGGATAGTTTGAGGGCTTCGGCTTGGTTGCTGATCCACTGCCGGTGTTGCTCATCCATCGGTTTTGGACCGCTCTCAGATGAATCTGGTTCTGGGGAGGACTTCCTCTTCCTGGAACTGCTTCGGGACCCACTCGGAGCATGGCCCCGTGCGGTAGGCAGCAGGGAAGTGGGCAAGTGCGGATGGGTGCTGTCGATGTGGGGTTGCGGCAGCATGTCTGTCCCCACGCAGTCTTTGAAGACCCGCAGAGGTTCTGGTAACAAATCGCCCAGTAGACGCCAGTCCCCAGAACCGTGTTTCTTCTCGTACTCCAGGTACTTGAACCCAGATGACAGACCTCGGCCCAAGTCCTTCATGCAGTCTTGGTACATCTGCTTGGCCACCCCCGAGGCACTGGAAAACACGTTCCCGGAACCGCTCGGGTACTCGATAAAGATCTTCAACTCGTAATCAACACCGGGTTTGGAAACTGCGTCAAAGGCAAACACACGGCCGACCAGGCCGTGGTCCTTCTTGAAGCGGACCTCAAAAGGGGTACACCCAGACAGGGTGACCAGGGTGTTTCGAACGCTCTTCGGTTTGCTGGCCCAGTCCTCCTGTCGGTTCCGTAGGCTTTCGCTCAACTCGCTCAGTGTCTCTGCGTTTCTCTGCTTGTCTTTCATCTCCCGGTCCTGCTCCATCACCGTCAGCGTGGACGGTCGCTTCCCGGCGATCTCGCTCAGACACACCGGCCCGAGCGAGGACCCCTGCGATGCGGTTCTACTCCCCATGCCCTGTGCACCTGGCCCGTTCAGCGCAGTCTGCGGCAGCAGGTTGGGCGGCACGTTAACGAGTCCTGGGGTCAACACCAGACCCCCGTGATTCCTGCTTCTGGAGTTTGGGCTGTGCCGGTTCAGCTCCGGCGGTCCGTCGTCCGTTTTAAATCCGTTTGTACCGCCGAGACCGTTCGGAAGCCTGCCTTGATAGTCCACCCTGACGCGGTTGTCAGCCCCAAGCATCGAGTACCGTTCCAAATTGGGCTGCTGGGACTTCCTATGCGTGTCGGCGGGAAGCTGGCTGAGGATCTCCTTCCCGCTTTTGGGCTCTTGCAAGCCGTGAGTCCGTCTGAGATGGCGGGCCGTCTCGATGGCAAACTCCATCCGATCCGCTCCCTCGTAGTTGACGCAGCCGCGACACACGGGCTCGCTGAAGTCCCAGATCATGGCCCAGGACATGCGGGGCAGATCACAAAGATAACAGGATTGTCTACGTGCCAAAGACGGCACGGGCTGTGGAGGGGAAGACATGACCTGTCCCTGGGCCGTCTTCCTCTCTGCTGCCTCCGCCGAGCGCTCAGAAAAAATGTGAGAGGAGAGTGCAGATTGCGAGAGATCCCTCCTTTTTTCTTTCTATATCAGGCTGCTGCAGAGCGGGAGGAGGGCGGGGCTCAGCTGCATCATGCTGAGGAATCCGAAAAACAAGCGCACACATACACAAAGGACCTCCCCACTCCCCGACCCAGTGGCATGGCACATGGTCATGAGTGACATCACTCCCCCTCCCCCACCGGCACGTGCAGACAAAGCATTTTATGACAGACGTAGAGACGCGCATTAAAAAAAAAAAAAAAAAAAAACACACACACACTCTCGTGCACACAATAGAAATGTAGATGTGTTTCCATGGAGACATGTATGCAAATTGGCAGAATTTATAATCAGATGCGGATGCCCTCGGAGGAAAAGACACAAACAAAACACAAACCTGGTGTGATTGGTGTGTGTTGCCACGGTGACCGGGTCCGTCCCCATGCTCGTCTTCGCTGACGTAGGGATAATGGACCCTAATTAAAAATAACACATAAACAGACAATAGGATGACTGGGTCCGACCCCCGCAACCCATAGCTACTAAAAATAGCAGGTGCCTTGTTTCCATGGCAACCACTCTTATCCCACTAGGCCACAGGTGTCAAAGCCAGGTTTTGGAGGGATGGAGACACGCATGGATTGTAGCTTTGCCCAACCTCTCAGAGTACATAGGATTCAAATGGTCGGGATATTTAGCAGCAACATCTTGCATGAGATCTGATCATTTGATTTAGGAGTGATGGAGGAGGGAATCCTCTGAAAAATAATTGCCAATCGACGTGCCATGCATGTTTTATGGTGCGTGGGATAAAACCAAAGTACTCTGAGAAAACCCACTCAGACACAAAGAGAACATGCAAACTCCAGAGGGAGGCGGGTAGCTGGAATCGAGCCCAGGAATTCTGATCTGTGAGGCTGGTGTGCTAACCAGTCATCCACTGTGCCTCTCCCATAATATTCATATAAACAGGCAATCTCAAAGATAAGTTTTGCTTCAAAATACATTACATCTTAAGCAACACAGTAGTGTAGAGCTGAACGATTTTGGGGAAAAAAAAAACTAATTGAAATGACCACTATTGCAATTTCGATGCGGTTTAAAATTTTAAAAGAAAATTCCTCTTCAGTGCTTTTTTTTTTTTTTGTAAATACGTAACCTTCCTATTATCCTCGGGCCAAAAATCACATGTTGTTAAAAACCCAGAAAAATCCCCATTAATAATATTTTATTCAAACTTTAAATGATCTTTTTCTATATTGCTCCCAACTGTAGACAATGTAAGCTGCATAAAAAAGTACAAAAATTGTCCTTAAAATGAAGACAACACGGGGGTTAATCATATTGACATGCTTTATTTTAAAAAAAAAAACAGCGCCCTCTTCTGGGGATGCTTTGTTAGTGTATCTGTTTGCTCACACAAAGCCCAAACTGCAGCGTGTTGAAATTGCACAATCGCACTACGTCACATCGCAATATCGATTAGATTCTGTGTATTGTGCAGTCCTACGACACACTAATTACTGTCTGGAAATAGCGCCCATTGTCATATGGTGTTCCACAGGGCTCTAGGTTGAGACCCCTATTGTTTGTATGTTTTGGACTCTAAGATATGGATCTGTTCATTTGATTTTTATTTCAGTCCCACTCTAGAAATTTTAATGAAAATAATCCCGTCAGTTCATTCATAGCCACATCTATGTGTGCATACCAGCAGTGTCCACAGGCTGAACCGTAGGTGGCGCAGAATCCGAGGGTACGTAGTTCTTGACGAAATTGAGAGCCGACTCCAGCAACTGATTCTGTGGAGAGAATGGCGACGTATAAAATTAACTGCGCTGCGCAAACTAGGTGGTCAACCACTGAGGTTTTTACTCACTTGTAGCTCAATCTGTCGATGATGGAGCATGTCCGTCCTGTTAAGAACCTGCCCACTGGCATTCCCCGTCCTGGGTTTGGATCGGGGAGACGAGTGGAAACGCGAGTCAAGTCACAGTCAAGTTTTGCAAAGCATAAACGTGTACCTGTCAATAGAGTCCACCTGCTGACACGCTCCTGACGACGTGCAAGCCTGCAGACAAATATAAACACACATGCACGATCCACAATGAAATTCCTAAATCTCAAAAGGCTAATCAATCTTTGTTCTTAAATTATATAATACAAATAGCGGTTTCAATGATTTTTGTTCATTTGAACATGGCATATGTATCTACAACACAGATTCAAATCGACATAGAATATTGTATACTACAACAAAAAGTAATATTTTAAAATTATTATGATTACCGATAGCACAAAACGCTACCTGTTTGATAGGCATTTGTAAAATAGCATCTTCAGTTATTACATCGTCATTACCATGTTAGTACCAAATTTCAATTACAAGAAATAGGCTTAAAATAGGTTCTGTCAATGACAAAAAACATCTGCCTTGTGTAAGGGCACTGATGGATTCGCATTTACACATTGTAGGTTCTTTTTCAAAAAGAAATTGGAGATAATAAATAATCATGTCTTTCAAGGCACTGATTTCAATAACTTCAAATGCCAAGTAGAAATCAAAAATCTGAGAAAATTACAATGACTCATCACTGATGAGCTTTTTTCCTGAATCAATCCGCAGGCTACTCCGGTGTTAAATTCAGCTTCCTTCAATTTGAATTTCTACCCCTGTATGTTATTTTTAAGCTAATTTAAAATCAAGGGTGGGATTAAAATTCCATGTTCATCGATCCTCAGGTCAGCCCTTAGATTTCAAACCACTCGGGAGAGGACATGCACACTTACAAAGAGGCGCATCATGTAACTGCACACCAAGACACTCATCCGAAAACAACAAAGACATTTACTGTACACAAAAAGCAATGCGCACAAAGATACACACAGTCACACACACACACACACACACACACGCGTATCCCCAATGGGAGCGGGTGGTGAGGGTAGATTTGTATGCACAATAGCGATCGTACAAGTGCAGAGACAAGGACACGCACACGGACACATGACACACCCACTCACGTACACAAAGAAACACAAACACACATACAGCCATGTGCACACTCAGGTACACACGACACGAATACACTCCCACACAGAAGAACACGCACACACACACAGTTGTTTTTATTTGTTCCACATTTTTTGCGGCTGTGACCTCTTTGTCGTCTTCTTCAAACAGCGGTTGCGGCTCCTTGTGTTCACCTGCAGCACAGTGGGAGCCGCTAGGGTGCTGAGGCTCTAAAAGCTGAACTTTCAAGTCCCGCCTCTGGGGGGCACTATTTGCCCTGAAAAACAAATTTGAAAATACATTGAGTGTGAAAAAAAACAGAGAAACAAGCCATATTGTATATTACATGAATATGAAACAATCACGACATTTTATTTTAAAATAAATCATTTTTAGTCAACAGTGGTTTAAGGTAAAGCGCTTGTCTTGGGACAGGGAGGTCGCAGGTTCGATTCTCGGCTCATCAGATAAACGTTGAAGTGTCCTTGGGAAAGACACTGAACCCCTAATGCCCCAGATAAGCAGGTAGGAGCCTTGCATGGCTGAATCTGCACTTAAACCATGTATGCAGACCCTTTATGACAATATTATAATGGTTTTGCAGTCATTTATTAAAAACGGTCCTCTCTACTCCTATAAAGAGTTCATTGAAATATAAAACTTCGGTGTTTTACCTAGTGACTATGCAAAAATCTTGGGAGAAATATCTCCTGGTATCTGAGAGTATTCAAATATCTGAATGCTGAGGAATCTTTGCAAATTTTTAGACCATATGTGGATACCAATATGATTGGGAAAATCTGCTTAGCAGGTAACTGTTATCAAAGAAGAGGATTTATTTGATCACTGTTTAAAAGGGGAAATGTGACTGTTCCATTCCATGTCATTCTGGATGTAATATGTTCAATTGTTTGATTGGAAAACAATCTTGTTTCTACCCAAATGGTGTCCGCAACTTGAAATAGTGTTGTTCTCTTCTACTCCTTAAAGTCATGATCGCAGCCTCAGTCAGCTTATTACTTCTTCTTTTTTTCATCTTTTTGTGGGTTTGGGTTGGCGTTTGAGCTGTATTTGAAACAAGCCTTTTCTTATTTTCACCATTTTTAGGCTACACTAACAAAAACACAGAGGACGAGAATGAAGTACCTCTCCACCCCTCCTTCCTCCTGCTTTTCCAGCTTCCTAGTCCCGGAACAACAGTGCTAAAAGTAAGATAAAACTAGATATTTTAAATGTACATTTTTCTGCTGTCTCTAAAACTGTAAGACTTTTATTTTGGCACTGCTCCTTGGTGAAAGATTTCTGGTCTGAAATCTGTAATTGTATAGATAAGATTGACACCGAGTTCATACTATTTGAGAATGATATTATCCTTGGAATATATAACTCCAAGACATTTAAATTAAAGCCAAAAGAAACCTCTAATGCCTATCGTATTGTAGCTGAATTCTACATTATCAAGTGTATATGTACGGGTAGAAAAATCTATTTCAATGCCTTTCAATGTGAAGTAATACAATATAATTTGTTCATAAGCTTTCCTGCAACCAGGCCGCTATTCAAACTGATAATATCTGAAAACATTTTGGTATTTTAAGCAACTTACCAGTTTCCCCCTTGGCATGTTTGTTTATTTATATTTTCTTGTAATTTGGATTGTTTTTACAATTTTGTAACGCAATTTGAAGTGTATATATATATGTTTTTTCCAATAAGCATTCAAGAAAGAGAAAGGCTTCTGTTGCATTGCTCACCGCTGCTTGAGGGCTGCAAGAACAGCCACTCGAGACCCTGCCTCAAAATGGGAAGTCAGGAGGTCAGGACCTGGAAGCATGAAAATGTTAAGTCAAGTCAAGTTTATTTGTGACACCCTTAATCACAAAGTGTCTCAAAGGGCTACACAGACCAGATTGTTGAAAACCACAGACTATTATGACACCATTCCCTGTTCTAAAACCTACATGAGGGCAAATAATACACATTTTATTTATATCAATATAATGTTAAACATCAGGTTTCGGGGAAGGAAGTAACACGACAGAACAGATTTTTAATCTGCGCATCTAACGTGAGAAGTTTCAACAACACTAGAGAAACCACTCTCGTGTTTTTGTTGATTTCAAGAAGGCATTTGACAGAGTATGGCAAGCCGCTTTATGAGCCCTCATGCGGAAGTACATGGGCCAGAAACTAGTTCAGACCATTGAACAACTCTATGCCAATGCTAACAGTGCAGTACTGATCAATGGTACTATTGGAACGTGGTTTCAATTCAAGTCGAGTTATGTTTATTTGTATAGGTTTCAAACCACAGCTGGTGTAAAACAAAGCTGCATTCTCTCTCCAACTTAATTCAACATCTTCCTGGAGAGGATCATGTCCGAAGCTCTGGAGCGACATGAAGGTACAGTCAGTATTAGGGGACACAACATCACTAACTGCCATTGCGCTGATGTCAGTAGACGAAAAGGAACTGAGAGATCTGATCAATGGCCTGGACAAAGCATCAAGGTAGTATGGGATGGTAATCAGCACAGAAAAAAAACAAAATTAATAACCAACACTGTCCAAGGTATCACCACAAACATCACCATCAACCACAGACAGTTGGAATTGGTCACCAGATTTAAACATCTTGGAGCTGTCATATCAGAAGAGGGATCAGAACCAGAATCCATTGCCTGGATAGTTCAAACCACAGTTGCACTTACCAGACTCAAACCCATCTGGAGGGACAAGAACAAAGCAGTGAAATCAAAGATCAGACACATGCAAGTGCTGGTTACTTCCATCTTCCTCGATGCTTGTGAGACATGGACTCTCACACAAAACTGGAAAAGAAAATCTAGGCCTTGGAGATAATAATAATAATAATAATAATTTCCTTGTATTGTCATTCTGTGTAACAATGTACACAGAACGAAATGTCGATTGCACCTGACCCGTTGTAGCGAGCAGATGCAGCCGCAGCCAACAGAGGGCGCCGCCGACCACTTTTTAGGTCTTAGGAATGACTCGGCCGGGGCGCGAACCACCGACCTCCCAGTCTCAAAGCGGGCGCCTTACCATCTAGGCTACTGAGCTGGTATGCAATGTTACTGGAAACTTTTACGCAATAGCTACTTAGCTGACAAACGAAACGGTGCCCAACATTAGCAAAGGGAACATTGGTTCCTACCAAGAACTGTGGTCAACCATGAGCAGACTGAAACTGCTGTGGTATGGTCACAAGATCATCAGGCCTGGCCAAGATAATTCTCCAGGGCACAGTCCAAGGGTGGACAAAGAGAGGAAGCCCGAAAAAGAACTGGGCTGACAGCATCAAGGAATGGACTGTTGCTAACTTTGCCATGACCCTAAAAACAGGCCAAGAACTGTCAACAGTGGAGAAAGCTGTCCAGAGCTGCGTCCCCATTAGTGTCCTGACGACCCATTCGGTTAAGGGATCCGGGAATATTTAACAACACATTTTAAATCCAGGGGAATGATTAAGACTAGCTCCAAGTATCCATTGCATTAAGAATCTATCCATTCTTAATTTTGTATAGCAATCAATAATTTGATTTACATCCCCCCTGCTGGACTAGTCATGTAATAACAAGCATAAAACACGTGTGCGTGACGTCACTCTCACCAAGGTGCGAACCACTCGTCCGACAAGAAGCTCCTCCGCGGGGTTTACATCCGAATTTTCCGCGTCCACTTCGCAAGTGATCGCCACAGCCATTTTGGGGTTTGAATCGAGAAGAACCAGAACTAGGATTACCCCTGGCCGAAATCCGTGCCCGACTCGTGCCCACACTCATCGCCGACGCGAGTTACGACGCGACTGACTTCCGCTAGACTGACTTTAAAGTTCCCGCTCGAAATGTCGAGACTTATGGGCGTCGCGACGACGAACGTTGAAATAAAGACACATTTGCTTCCATAAAATGAGTTTCCAACGTTTCTTGGGAATTCAAGCAACAGTTTGAACGGTAAAAAAACACGAAACAACTCAAGTGCTAATCTAAAGTGTAACAGGAGAGTGCTGCCACAAACAAACTTTACTTCCTGTTTCCGTTTTGGGCATATGCTGCGTTCAATAAGAGGTGGAAATTCCGCCTCTATACCAATGAACTACCACCTGAACAATTCATGAGGTGTGCGACCAAGTATAGTTTGAACGATGATTATCATACATTTATTTTGTCCTCTGGTTAATTTGATGTGTTTTACTGACAGAATTAGTCATTGTACTGTTTGCATTCAAATGAATCATAAATCCGGACTACCCCTATTCACTAAATGCACCGTTTAAACATCTCCCCGAGGAAGACGCAATTGTTAATCAACAGATATGAATTTAAAAAATACACACATTTAGCATTTTATTCCTCCAGGGTTGTAATATATTTTATTTTAATAGATTGAAGATACTATCAACAATGTTAATGATATGGAACGTATAGGTGCCCTTTAGCTTCCACCCGGTAGAATTTTTCGGTGGCGCAGAATTTACCGTACGGGTTGGAAGTGATGCCTTTCTCTCATTTCATGAACAATCTCTCTATTTTGTGACTCTGCAATAGGTATTTCATATGAATACGTTTAAACCTAAATTGTAAACGAAACTTCAACGTCTGTCATATTTTATTTGAATTTAAACATATTTAAAAAAACGTTCATTTCCACATCCGGTCCGTCCCATCGCCCTTCAACCAAGCCTTGGATTACGGTAAATAGTGAAAACAAAACAATCTACCAACTTTCATAAAGATGAAACAAAAACATCTGTGTAATTGAATGTATAATCTGAAACCCTTAATTATTTGTTGTTTCTGGCTCTTTGCATTCGTATTTACACTGTTGTAACCCTGTCTGCAAAAATATTGTTGACAATCTTAATTATAATGTCAGCAGCCCATTGAAAACTGAGAACAATGTCTTTCTTTTTACTAGCTCGTGTCAAAAGCTCATTCATCGTTCCACATGGCGGTTCAGGTGTCCGAGTCTGACCAGATCAAACAGGTAAAGAAGCATTTTTACACTACAGTGCTGCTCAATTATTCTCTATCACGGTCCCCCTCAGAAGAAGAAATCCTCTTGTGCCCCTCCAAGATCGATTTCATTTTTAATTGATCGCATATTGGTGGGGACGAAACAAAGATTGCTCAATGTTGATAGCCACCTCCACCCAAGCCAGATCTATGCCTTTTGGCACATTTTTTTGCTGAAGAACTCAAGAGTCTTAGCGTGATTGGGTTGTAATGTTATTAAGTCACAGCTTCATTTATTTGACTTTGTGCTGTCCGCTGCCAAGTTTGTCAACATAGCAAGCAAAGCAATCTTTGCTCTTCTCCCTTCAAGGTCACAGTGAAGTGCTATAGGATAAGACCTTCGTCTATTTGCCCATCTCTGCAACAGTGTATAAAAAAATGTCATGGGGTTACTTGCAGGCCTGCTACACTTAGCGTTTACACTTCATATTCAGTGCTTAATGCTCTGCGTGGAGGCTAAATGTAAACTAAACACTCCACAGCTCCTTAGTGCAGAGGTTTGATTGCACTTTATTCAGAGAAAGTTTAAGAAAAAAGAACTTCCCCTCAGACAGAATGTCCCACTAATTGAGAACCACTGCACTCAAGTGTGAAAAGATGCAACATTGTTTCCTGTTTCAGTTTAAGGAGTTCCTCGGGACGTACAACAAACTGACAGAAAATTGCTTCATGGACTGCGTCAAAGATTTCACCAGCCGGGATGTCCGGCCGGAGGAGGTACTTTTCAAAGTTCTGATGTTGTCTAGGTAGCATCATCACGGGATCCTACGGGTTTGTTTTCAGTCCAGCTGTTCCGAGTCGTGCCTCCAGAAGTACCTGAAGATGACGCAGCGGATCTCCATGCGCTTCCAGGAGTACCACATCCAGCAGAACGAAGCGCTGGCTGCAAAAGCCGGTCTGCTGGCGCAACCCAGATGAGATTACTGCCCGTGGAGGATTTTGTTTTGTAATATCAACAATAAAATGGGTGTCAGGTGTACTTACTTGGTTCAAAAGATATCGGCTCACTCGTTCTTCATCAATCTTGCAGAGAACATGCACACAGCCTATATTTTAAAAACTTTATTCATCCAGGAAACGTTTCCATGGCAGCTGACAGAAGAGTACAAAGTCTTCTCTTAAAAATATTATAAATCAATCTTTACATTTTCGCATTTCATCTTATTTACACAAAAAGTCCACGAGTGATACAGGAAATGGCAAGTGGAGCGGAAAGGAGAAGCGAGCGGGGGTCACCGAATGTCTGAAGACATCAAGTTTAAGCGAGGAACCTTTATTTTTGGTCTCCTTCGATTATAAAACTTCCGATTTTTGAACTTCAACTTCCTCTCTGAAGCACAACACAAAAACTAAACCGCGTTAAATGTTCTTTACCAAAATAGATGTAATTTCTTAGAAAAGTAAAAAAAGTGTTTTTTATTTTTTTACTTAACTTGAAAGTTTTGTCAAAAACGAATTTGCATATGCAGCTGCTTTGGCTCCTCCCCTGAACCGGCAGCCAAACTTTAACTCCTCCCTCCTGTGAGAGATGAAGAAAAGAGGTAAGGCAGGAAATATGCCCAAGGAAGGAACTGGAAAAAAATGTGTGAAAAAAACAACTGAGAGAAAATAATTGACAGTGGAAACAAACAAAGTAACAAATCCAAGAAGTGATCAAATAAAGACAGACCAGAAAATGCAAGGACAGGAAGTAAAAAAATAAAAATTGACAGGGTGTCAAAAAGTGAGGAGAAAAACAGATGTGGGAAAAAAAACAGGAAGTAGAGAGGAAGTCCACAGTCGGATGGAGGGAGTGGGTAAAGACGGGCAGGAGGTTCAGAGGGAAAACAAGACTCGGGGGTCCCATGAGTCCTCTGCGGCTGCTTAAGTGTCAAACAGGAAGTCAGTCCTTCTCTGCGGTCCGTCGTGTCCCCGCGTCGTTCGAGTCATCAGTCGGTCCCGCAGCCGATTGGCCGGGATTCAGTCCGTCCCCGGGGTGGGCGTGTCATCACCTGCACTCCACGGCCAAGGTGCTCTGAGTGGGCGAGGCGGAGGACGGACTCATCGCCGTGTCCGAGGACCCCGAGGATGTGGACGCCGTCGTGTTGGATACTGAAGGTGAAGGAGATAGAGGTTTGCACTTGGACAAAATTTGAAGGATTTCAAAAGATTTACCCCCAAGAAACGGAGGATTGACGCATTGCAGTGTTCGACATTGAATATGAACGATAGGAATGGGACGATATGCTTGCATAACTATACGAAGGCGCCGATAGTATCAAGTATTGCACCACGATATAATTGATGATTGCGATTGAATTTTCTTTCCTGAAAAACAAGCAATCTAAAGCGTACACTTTTAAAATCTAGGCTTAAAAAACACTTACACTCTATAGGACAACCTATGTTGATAATTTTTGTGTGTTATTTGTTATTGCGACATCTGGTCATCCTGGAAGGAGGATGACCTCATGTGTGGCCCTTTCAAAAGGTTTCTTCATTTACCTCATGAGGTTTTTGAGTTTTTCCTTGCCCTCATGTCAGTTTTAGATCAGGGGATGGTGTCAGAATAGACTGTAGTTTGCAATTATCTGTGGTCTGTGAAGCCCTTTGAGACTCCTTGTGATTAAGGGCGTCGCAAATAAACATGACGTGACTTGAATCATGTGCGGTCCCTTCTCATGGTTTCTTCATTTTCCTCATGCTGAGGTTTTTTTAGTTTGTCCTTGCCGTCATGTAGATTTTAGATCAGGGGATGGTGTCTTAAAAGTCTGTGGTCTGCAATAGTCTGTGCAGCCCTTTGAGACATCTTTTGATTAAGGTCGTCACAAATAAACATAACTTTACTTCTGGGACAATAAACCATGAATGATGTTCAAAAATACCACTGCGGTGATATGGGAATGATTTTTATGTACCGGATATTTCGTCATAAGCAACGATTCCATTGAGAAACGTTGCCCAAAAAATTATCACAATATATACATGAATCGATTTTTTTTGTTCCACCCCTAATGAACAAGATAAAGTTTTGCACGCAGACAAAATGTAAACAATTTTACTCAAAAAAAAAGAGAAAATGTTCTCTCATCTAGCATGGGGCTGATCATTTTGCTTATTTTCATTACTTTGGTTCTAACGTAAGTAAAGAATATTTGTTAAATAAAAATGATGTCCAATCTTGAAGAGAATGAAGCTTATTTTTCCTATTTCATTAATTACGATACAATATCTTCAAACAAAAATAAACCTAAAAATTAGCAAAACAATCTAGCTAAATATAACACGTTTGCTTCTATCAAGTACAAACATTTTTACTTTAATTGTCCTTGGGCAAGACTCTGAATCCCTAATGCCCCCAATAAGCAAGCCAAGCCTTGCATGGGTGACTCCCTATTGGTGTGTGAGTGTGTGTGAATGGGTAAGTGTGAAGCACACCGTTAAGCGCTTAGGGGAGTCTTCATTGACTTGAAAATTGCTATATAAATGCAAACCATTTACCATTTGAAATACCGCATTTATTCGTTTACAACGTGCACCCCTAATTTTGGATTAAAAATCAGTATAGAATTAGATTTCATTTTTTCTCAGCTTAATCTTTGCGGTTGCATGCAATGGGAATCGAACACAGGTCGTGGCAGTGAGCGTACCAAATCCCAATTACTGGAACAACCACCAGTACAATAAACGACAAATGAATAGACAATAGATTTGATCTCATCATGACATTATTTTTTTTTAGGTACTAGAGATGAATGTTAACTTCACATGTTACAAAAACAATAAACTATACTATTTCTATTGTAAGCAATGCAAAATTCTCTGGTACCGTGATTAAAAATAGGGTACGTGCGCATGCTATGTATACATCAGGTACTTTCCAGTGGTCAGGATTCAGCGATCTCAACCCCGCGACCCAGGTTCGATTCCCGTCACACACGGTATAACCTCATGTATACCGTACATCCAACCTATTCTTTTTAGATAATGCGAATAAATGAGGGAATAAAAAAATAGACCCTAAATTTTCTGTAAATGGTGAAAGAATACATTTTTCAGGGTTCTTGTTTGTTTTTGTTGTTCTTCGCGGTTCCTTACCTTCCCGCTCCTTCTTCTTTAAGCGCTTCCTGCGTCGGTCGATGGACGCCACCTCAGATTTGAGGCTCATGTAGTATTTCCTGATCTCTTGCAGCTTGTCCTGCAGGAAGGAGATTCTCTCGCTGCTCGACATGGCTTCCAGCGAGTCTGACGGGGACAAAGAATATGAAACGCTGATACCAAGTTTGGGCCAAAAATGACATTAAGATCAGGGCTGGACGCATCAAACCAAATATCAATATTATCGATACTCATCAAGTACTTGGATCGGATTGATACCATTGTCCTGGGATCCATAATTTGCTGTTGCAATGAGCCGCTTCTCTGTTTAGGTGAGGCAAGTCTATGCCCGGGTGTGTGACTAACAGGCACACTTTTATGAATACTCGACTAGCCCCTCTCCGTACCTAGCCACCGGGTACATCCAGCCTACAAGGCAGCAGTAAGGGTGACGGAGTGTTTAAACACCCAGATCATTCTCCCCTAAAACCAGAAGTTAAAAATGACAGGCAAACAGGAAGCGCAACACCGCGTGGACTTTCAACAACAGAAAAGGAAAACGTCAGGTTTAATTTGTGTGGTAAAGTGGTCTGCTACAGTGGCAACACCAAATATTTACATAAACAAGTTGAAATAGCCCACCCTGCAGAGAACAACGAGCTAAAACCGAAATTGTGAACATGTTACGGTTCCTGAACAAAAACCTGAAAAATTGTTGTCACTATGGCAACAGAACCAAAAGGGCTTCTAACAAACTTAATTTTCATACTGCCAAATGGAAGATGTTTTAGTTGCCTTATTGACATTGTAAGTTACATTGCTGCTTTTTGGGGTTTGACTGTTGGCTTTTGCTCTTAAACAGGTGTAATAAAAACATTTATAAAAATTGTTTTTTATACTAATTATTTAATCAAAACAATAATTACAGTACCCCAACTGCTAGCCTCTGGGAAGAGGTACTGCAGTGTGCGGTGCAGGACCACCAGGTTCTGCAACAGCTTTGTCCCCCTGGCCATTAGACCGTTAAATGGTCAATCACACACATTGTAAGCCTACACAGCTGCTAATTTGTACATCTGTTTTTTGTTTTTTTTGCACTACTGGCAGTTCTCTTATACCTAGCCACTCCTTGTACATCTGTTCTCTGCACTATCGTACGCCAGTGTTATTGTTATTGTATAGTGACTTGTTTACCCGACTGCCCATTTTGCACATCTGGTTAGCTGCTCCTCTTGCACTCTTTGCACTACTGTATAATACTATACATAGCTATAATTATTTCGTATATTATTAGTACTTCAATACTCCAACTCAATACAACATTTTATTTATATCTGTACATTCAAGGAAACTGTGCGGGTCAGATGTATCGACATTTCATTCTGTATACACGTGTACAAGAATGACAATAAAGTATATCTGAATCTGAATGTTATGCTGTGTTTATTGTAATTATAAACTAAGTCAGGGGGGGGGGGGTTCTATTATTGAATCATGAATTTCCCAAGCAAAAAGTATTGGATCAGTATTGATCAATAGAGCACTACTTGGCATTTACCTTCGTCGGATTGCTAAGAAAATTCCCAGTATCGCCTAACATTAGGACCCCACCTGACAATATCTCGTAATTACAAAGCTTTAAAATGAAAGAATCTCTGAGCTATTGATGTTTGTACTAAATAGTACTCAATGGCACCAGTTTAAGACAATAAAAAAGAAAGACATTCCTTGACTTATTAAACGGACATTGAACTTAATCTACGTGTTTAAGTGTACAGTATTACCAAGCTGGAAGGTCCACTTGTGAGCCCGTTGTGGGGACGTGGCGCTATGTTTCTCTTTGGTGTGCGGCGATGCAGCACCGGGACAACGAGACTTGCTGGACTTGGACAAAGACGAAAGACGTGACTGGTCCTCACTGTCACTGCTGTGACCTGATTAAAAGTCAAAGAGGAGGCGTTATTACGAACTTATCAAATGAATGAAAACAGGCTAATTTTAGCCCTGAACTTCTCCTCCTAACATTCTTAGGACTATCACCTGTGCCATTTTTGTCAGTCTTGCAGATCCCACTGGTGCGCTTGTGGTTTCGTTTGTGTTTCTTGGATGTGGGGCTTGCCTGACATTCGGACAGGCGCTTTTGACCTGAGGGTGCAGTTACATCAACAAGGTTAAAGGACAATAATGTGAAGCCAGAATAGGCCGGGCCGGCGCAGGATATCTACCTCGAGCTTCCTGTGATGCGTCAACATCCGGACTGGACTGCGCCTCAGCCTCCTTCTCTCTGCCTCCCAGCACCACTTTACCCTCAGACTCAGGATTGGCACTGGCCGGGTGGAGCGCGTCCAAAGAAGGGGCACAGCTGGTGACGGTATCGGGGATGAAGGGGCGGTGGGGCGACCGTGCCTGGGGTGGGTGCTCCCTGGCAATGAGGAGGATAGGCTCTGGTGGAGGGTTCGGTTTTTCCTTGTCGTCCGGGTCATCCAGGTCTACTTCATGGCAAAGTAGGGCCTCTGCACCCATTTGTGGCTCCTCGCTTGGTATGGGGCCAAGGGCCTCCTGGGGCTGAGGCAGTGTCCCCGGCTCCTCTTCAGGATGTTTCTTTGAATCCTCGTCAATTTGCATTTTCGTGTCATCGGCCCTCGCTATTCTTTGGCTCTTCCTTTCCGCCTCTGCGCCGCGTAACGGCGACGGGAATGACTTTGGTGAGACGCCGGCGCAAACCTTGGTAGGGCTCGCAGAGGACTTAGGGGAAGCAGGTATTCTCTCTTCTTGCTTCCTTTCAGGTTGAAGCTTCAGCTCAGTTTTGTTGTTTTCTTCCTCTTCCTCACTCGCGGAATCTGTGTCCGAGGCCGTGGTGGCCAGGGTGGGAGTCGGGGATTCTGGGTGGAGTTGTGGTGTGGGGAGGCAGTGGAGTACCACCATTGGTTCATCCGGTCTCCTCAAGACACTTCGAGCTGGATGCGGTGAATGCAAGGGAGGTTCCAGACTTGTGGCGGTGTGCAGACGGGAGATTTTAGTCGGGGTTTCACAGTTCGGAACTTTTGGTGTGGGCGGTGATGAATGCGACGCTTTGAGTTTAGCCGGCGACGATTCCGGCGTTTTGAGTGTTGCCGGCGACGATTGTGGCGTCTTAAGGGGGGGCGGCGACGAGTGCCGCGTCTTGGGGTTCTCCGGCGACGAATGCGGCGTCTTGGGGTTCGCCGGAGACGAATGCGGCGTCTTGGGGTTCGCCGGAGACGAATGCGGCGTCTTGGGGTTCGCCGGAGACGAATGCGGCGTCTTGGGGTTCGCCGGAGACGAATGCGGCGTCTTGGGGTTCGCCGGAGACGAATGCGGCGTCTTGGGGTTCGCCGGAGACGAATGCGGCGTCTTGGGGTTCGCCGGAGACGAATGCGGCGTCTTGGGGTTCGCCGGAGACGAATGCGACGTCTTGGAGTTCGCCGGAGACGAATGCGACGTCTTGGAGTTCGCCGGAGACGAATGCGGCGTCTTGGAGTTCGCCGGCGACGAATGTGGCGTCTTGGAGTTCGCCGGCGACGAATGTGGCGTCTTGGAGTTCGCCGGCGACGAATGCGGCGGTGAAGGGGGGCATTCCTGCTTGACAGGCTGAGGCGAGGACCTTCCTGGGGAAGAGGTGGGCTGCACTTTCTCGATATCATCCAGCTCATTGGTGAGCTCCACCTTCACTTTGAGAGTTTCCTCTGCCAGGTTCTCCTTGTTTTCGGAGGGACTCTTGACCTTTAGAGTGCCTTCCTGGGGAGTGCCGGGGTGCAGAGGTGTGCTAGGAGTCTTAACAGGATCAGCAGTATCACTGGCCTCCTCCTTGGTAACTTTAATGTTGTCTTGTCGCTGCTCTTTCTCAGGCCTCCCGCGAAAAGGTGACACCTTCTTGTCTGGTGGCTCTTCGGATTCGCTGTCAACAATCGAGTTCTCGGAATCCTCTGCGGAGACAGACCGAGCAAAATGGTACTGTCAAGATGATATTTTGTGGTGGGGACCATTAACTTTGGATACATGTGATGTGAATAAAATGCCATTTTTGGTTTTAAACAAGATATCAAGCAGTTAAATTCGATTGAGGAGCCAGAAATAATAAAATCAAATGTACCGTGAATTCCGGACTACAAGCCGCTACTTCTTGTGCATCATTTTAAACACTTGACTTTAAATACGGTGCAGCTTACTCTTTTTTATTTGTGGCGCCATCGAGGAAAACAACAAGCTGCTCTTTTCCACAACGCAGGGGCTCTAAATAAAAAACACTGCGGTGACATCTGGAAACATTTAAGAAACCCTCCGAGAAAGATCTGTCCATACTTTTATCAGCATTATTTATTTAATACATAACAGGAGCAAAACAGGAGGCTTGAAAGTTCTTTAATGTACATTTACATCATACTCGCGATATTTCAATCGTTTCCCCCACATATCTACTCCTTAATTTACACATCTGAATTAAACTGCAGTGGAAGATTACTTTTAAAAACGCTACATGTCTTTTTCTGTATTATAGGTGTCAATATCAGGTCGCTGCAGTTTCCTATATTCCTCAAGGAACGATAACAAGCAAATGCAGGCAACACAACACAAAAAGACTACTTCCATATATGTGTTGCAATTTATCACTATTCTCCAACTCGGAGGAGAACTGAAAAATGACGGAGCCTAAAACGGCGTCAGGTGTGTGGGGGCACGGCGCCATTGCCGTCCTGCAGCAAAGACAGTTGGCACCATGTGTGTGGTTTTAAAATGGGTTAACTCATACAAAAGACAAAGTTCAGCTTCGTTCTTGACTTTGAGCGGGCGACTTATAATTAAGTGCGCTTTGTAGTCCAGAATTCACAGTGGATTCACTAGTAGTATCTTTTTTTAAAGCGATATACATATGTAGCTGAATTAAAGTTAAATTTTCTCACTGTGAATATTTTAGCCATAATTTGAGTGTTCTTTTTTGTTTACTATGTAATCGAATGAATGCAGACATGTTTATTTATGCACGTTTAGTTTTATTCCCCCCTCTATAAGTGATGACTCAGAACGTTTCACAGCTCTGCAGGTATAATTCATGTCATATCACTCACCATTTGAGGCGTGGTCTGAGTCATACATCCCAGAAGTCCTCCTGGTCCTCCTAATGCGTGACGCATCTACAGAAACAATGGACCAAGAAAATTGAGGATATGTGATTTAAGGATCGACCGATATAGGTTTTTCGGGAAAAATATAGATTATTAGTATCAGGAAGAGGCCGATAACTGATATTTGGAGCTGCTATTCATTTGCTGTAAAAGCTTAAAAAGTGGCGCAAGAAACATTTAATACTGCAAAAAGAAACAAAGAATATTTGTTATGAATAGAAATAAAAAATCAATAGCACCCTGAAAACCTTTACAGTAGATACATTCAAATTTCAACACAACTAACATGACTCATTTCTCACTTTCACATGACCAATAAGTGTGGTATTCTGTAGTCTCCTTAAGCTACACAACACAATAGGTTTAAAGTGTGTCTTAGATTGAAAGCAGTAGATAGGGGGGTGAGATTTTAAATTTAACTCAAACATTTGTTTACATAGGGAAATCCGATAAAACAGGGTCTCATTCATAATGGTACTCTGGTTACAGCAATCAGTGAACAACTGCGTACAAGAAACATACATTACAATATGGCTACTATAGTGTGCTATATAAAGCGTTCTTGTGCACAACTAGTCGTGGTCCTAAATATCATAGCGTTTAGCTACATTGGGTCGCCTTGAGTGTTGGTAAGGTTCACACTATTATGTCTTAATGAACTTATTATATAGACAACACTTATATTTTTTTACTCACGCCAATCAAAAACACATTATACGGACTACGATTGCAGCACCCGTTCTATAGCATAGGACAGTGATTTTCAAACACTGTGCCGCGGCACACAAGTGTGCCGTGACAGATGGTCAGGTGTGCCGTGAGAAATGACCCAATGTCACTTTTTAAAATTCGAAATTTTATAAAACATTTATGAATCCTTTTCCTGCAAACATTTTGTCATTGTCAAGTGTCTGTGCTGTAAAAACAGGGGGTATTATAAAATATATTGTAATTAAACATACTGTTCAGTGACATTTAACAACATTTTTGGTTAGTGGTGCGCTGCGAAATTTTTCCAATGTAAAAAAACATGCCCAGGCTCAAAAAAGGTTGAAAAACACTGGCATAAGATAAACCGAGTGCGTGTTCAAGTGGAGGGGAGCCAGATTCTGCAGGGGAGTCGAATTAGGCACAACACCTGTGTTGGCTGGTTCCGTGAGTGCGTTGCTGCATGCTGACGACATTTAAGTCAAGGGTGGTTACAAAAGGGGGCGGAGAGAAAAAATACAGAAATTGCGAATATGAAAACTAACTCTAGCTCCAGTCTGCAACTGCGGACAGTGCAACATCGGGACAGCTCCCTGCTACATGGCTTCGCCACCGGTCGCTTATCCCATCAGAAGGAGCGAGGTGGGTAGAGTCAGAGACAGAATGCAGGAGAGGAAGAGAAAGGCTCGGCTGTTGCTCGGTGTTTAGCGCAATAATCGGCTTATCCAATATATAAATATGCCGAAACCGATGACAGTCAAATTCCCAAATGTCGCTTCCAATAATCGTTTGACATCTAGTGTGATTTGCAGTGTTTGGAATCATTATGCGACAACAACTAAAGAGAATAGCAGATCTGGAAAAGATTGTGAACAGGGTTGCTTACTGTCTCCATTGGCCATGTTGGGAGGCGTCTCCATGCGGATGCTTTTGCCGTTGGACCGCCCGTCGCTGCTTGGCGTCTTGCGTCCGGGCGGTGCGTTGTTAGGCGTGGTCCGAATCTGGGGTCGCCCTCGCTTAGCTGGCGTGGGTTTTTGTGGTAGCGGCGGCGTGGCCATCAGCGGCGCCATTGGGACATTACCTTCCTCTTTGTCTGTTTCCTCTTTGTTCTACAACCAAAGTTGAGAGGTCTCAAAAAGTCTGGATTGTACGGACAAAAAGTGATTGCTTACCTTCACCTTCTTTCTAGTTCTCTTACGGGTTCCTTTTTCAGCCGGCCATATGATGCGGTCACCTTTTACCCATTCGTCGTACCTAAGAAAAAAACAGGCATTTTAATGTCAGGTGTGTTACATTTTCTTCATAAAACTGCAAAACCTTCGGGCGAACCCACCTGACATTCCAGCCATAGTAGTGCACCAGATAGAAGGGCTCGCCATTGTCTGTGTCCCTCTTCTTGATGTGAGCTTCGTAGATCTTTTGAGTCTTTCCTCTGCCGTATTTCACTCTCACCTTTGTACCCATCACAGCATCGCATTCTCCATCATCATCATCATCATCATCGCTTCTAAGCACAAAGTTAGTGCCGTTTTAGGTTCAAGTAGCCATGTGAACCACACTCTGCATTTTGAAAGACTAACATTGCCTCTACAATACCACTAGCTTTGTTCTATATTAAAATAAAATGACAATAACAGTCAAGTATCAAAACAAAGTCAAAGAATCGCCACCTGGCTCCCAGTCGCCGCACTCGCTCAGCATCCTCATCATCTTCATCCTCTTCTTCATCCATATCTTCTTCCTCTTCATCTTCCCCGGAGCCCCTGTCGGAACCATCCAGACGCCGACTGCTTCGCCTGCGTATGTCCCTCGGCTCGTCACTGTTGTCGTCTACTCCCTTATTGGGCGGCTCCACCTTGTTGCTGCATCTTCTTTTCCCCTGCGCAGAAAGATGGAGAACATTAGCACAAATATCAAAACTACTGTATACATTGTACATGAATAGACAAAATGTTATTAAAAGCAAATAATGTGGAAACTGGGTACTAAACTCATATCTAGCTTAATTTAGTGCTTTTCTTTTTTGTGTGGGTTTACGATGGAAAAGTAAAGTTTGTGTGAAAGCCACAAGTTTAAACCATAAAACATAAAGGGACTTTTTTCCAAGAGCTTTTTCCCTACCAATCTATCATGCAATGTCCAATGTCCGGCCCGAACCAAGATCTGTACAGATCACAAATCAAACATCAGTCGGCCGGGCTATACTGACTGTTCATGGCAGCTTACCTTGGGGAACATTTGTTTATCTTTCAGCTCTTCCTTGTCACTTTCACTCTCGGACTTGACCCCTTTGTCTTCTTTTTGTTTGGCCTCATGGAGCTCAGCTTTATTGGTCCTGGGAATGGTGGTGGGTTTGGGGCAGCGCGGGTTGTTGTGGTGGATGGTCCTGAAGGTGATGCAGGCGGAGCGGCAGTACTCTTCAAAGCCAAAAAGGTACCTGAGGCAGGGATGGGGTGATTGAAGACCAACTTTGCAGGGATTCGGATCAGTTAAAATAGTTCTTACTTTTTATAAGCTGTCTTCACGTTATACGACGCAGCAGAGTTCAGGATGGGGATGCCCAGATCCATGTAGATTTGCTTCCACTCTGTGCCGCTCTCGATCTGATGTTTACGAATACAAATAATTTTATATGAGATAAATGTATATGACTTAAGTTCCTCATAAGGGAAACAACAAAACTAAAATACTTGTAACAGCATTTAGGTCTATTGAGCTTCGATCCTTGGGCAATGCATTAAAACCCAACATCTAAGTGTATAAAGTATAACCACGTACACAAATACTAAAGCTGTAAAGAATGGGAAGGAATTCCATTTTCACTGCACAAAAATAAATGACATCCTCTCATCTCCCCCCAGGAAGGCAAAGAAAACTGAAACAACACCAAAGGGCAAAGTCTGCTCGAATGTGAAATTATAAAGTTGGATCAAGCTTACCTTGCGACAGCCTCCATGTTGGAATACCAGACGAAAGAGCTTGAACAAGTTCAAGTCCTTGTAGCCCAGCACAGGAGGCTTGTTTATGGGCGTCCCTGGACACAAACACATGCACACGAGTGTAAATTTGCAAACAAATCAGATAGCCATTCAATACCTGTGCTTACTCACCTCGGTCCTCCATGAACTTGTAAAGCTGCTGCAGAAAGTGATCCCGCTCTTCTGGGTCCAGCTCCTCCTCGGGCTGCACACATGTGTGCAAGAAATATAACCAGGCATGACTAAATTCGAGAGTGCATTTAAAGTGCATCGCCCCTAATCAAAGACTGAAAAAAGACAAGCTGTTGTCGCCTGTAACAGTTGATTATCCTAAAAATGAACGTTTGCATATTGGCCCGGTAAACAGGGGGAAATCAGACTTAATAGTCACCTGGGGATAATGAATTGTGGCCAAACAGTGAATCTTATTTTAGGCTTACCACATTGACACGCTTCAGCGGCCCAGACATAAAAAAAAAAAAAACAACTGCTGGCCGATATTCTCAGCAATAGTCGATCACGGTAAATGTAGGTAGAAACAAAGAAAAAATGCTCAGCCCCCACTCTCAGCAACAGTCACTGGGGATAATGGATCACAGTGAAAACAGTGCAGTTCATTTTAGGGGGATCCCAATGGCTTTAGCGGCCCGAATCTATTGCATAAGAAGGCACTCTGCCAGCCCCTACCCGCAGCAATAATTGACCAGTGATAATGGATTGTGGCCACAACGTGCATTTTCTTTTGGGCGTGTCAGAATGGTACACCGACCAGAGTTCCTTCTGCCAGTCCCTGCTTGGAGCAATACGAGATTGAGGAAATTGGATCGCGCCAGAACAGGTGCAGTTCACTTTTTGGTGAACAAAACAGCAAAAAGAGCCAACAGGCCCGACAATAATGCGCTCTGCCGGCCTCTGCTCACAAACATATGGGATCTGTGATAATGGATCGAGGAATATTTCTTGACCCGCGATGCACTTAGGCCGTAAAGTATGATTACAGTAATGGACATTTTGTTGTGATTGATTCAAAATTGAGATTGGATTTTCCCCCCAGCTACGCGAGATTGATCGACAATTTGTCTTTTTTGTGTCTTGCCGCCGCACTTGAAAGACGCCCGCTCAAAGTGCAGTCTTCTATCCGAAGAAAAACATGAGCGCAAAGAAATGGGCAAAAGTTGGGCTGTCGTTTTTTCCATTTTATTACATTTCCAGGTGTTTAGATGGAAGCCAGGTTCAGAAAACATTACCGGAACTCTAAAAAACAAAATCAAGATACTGACCTCTTTTATGAGCTTCTTCTCCTCCTCGCCCAGGTCATCGTCCTCACTTTGTTTCTCCCTTGCGTCGTCAGCGTCATCGTCACTGGTGGATGAATCCAAAATCTGACTCAAATCCATCTTCCACACCTCAGGGACCTCCCTGCGCCTTGCAAATACCTGAGCTGCTTCAAAGCCTGCGGTTGAGCAAAAAGCGCAGGGATATGTCATGTGGTGAACAAAAGGGAGGGGGTATAAGCATGTAGAAGGAATAAAAACAGAAATATGAAGACGAGAAGGAGTGAAAAGCAGATGAAAAAGGACAGAGGACAAAGAAAAAACAAAAGATAGAAAGTAGAGAAGAAAAAGATTTGAAGATGAAAGGTTTCCAGATAAATAGAAAGGATAAGGAAAAGCAGATATTGTGCAAACAGAGGCTGACCGCGTGTAAGGGAGAGCTCAGACTTGTTAATGCTGATGGAGTTGAGAGGATACACATTCCTCCTGGAAACGATGCAGCTGTGGAAAACAATTCACAGATCAATGAGATGCGTCACAATTTAAAGGCGGTTGTACTCAGCTACATATAAATATTAAATATTATACAACCTGGAAAGAACTTGTACTAGTAGGTAATTAAATGGTTATTATTCATAAAAAGTACATAAGGATGGAAAAAAGTTACCAATCAATTTGTGCTTTTGCAGACATAATCAAAGAACAAATTAAACTCTAGTTTTGAGGGACTGATTTGTTGTGATAAGATACCGATTTACAAGGTGGACTAAAACTCACAACTTTGAGTCGCTGAAGGACCTGACAAGACATTGATCCTTCTTCACCACCATATCCTCGTTGCAGCTGGGGGACACGATCTAAAATATACACGCACACCAAGAGGCATCAACACAGAAGGCATGCAACCACAGGGGGTTGTTCCCAGGAAGATATTAGTTACCAGTGCAAGGAAACATGAACCAGACTGGTCCTCCTTCTTGATGCTGCAGACTTTCCCCAGCAAATCATCATTCAGCCTCCTATTGTCGTCCTCATCATCGTCGGTGGATGAAGACTCGTTTTCTTCATCAGCCCTGAAGGACGCCTGGCAGTTAGTGCCTCCACATGTCTCCTTCTCCACCACAAAAACAAATAAAACAGCCTCAATGCTCACACAGCGTGCGAAGAACGACTTCTGCGATTTGACTTTTTGCCGATAACCGGTGTGCCAAAATGTTCCGGATTGGTCAGAGGAAGCTGATCTAGCGTCTGAGGAAAAAGACACAAAAACATCACGAGGCAGAAGATAAGGGAAGAGAGAACAATGAAACTTTTAGAAATGTGAATTGATCAAACCAGAATCAACTCACTTCGCTCTCCGCAAAGTGCCTTTCGCCTTTGAGACACAAAGATGACCGCCGCAGTGTCTTCTCATCCCCGTCGTCAAAAACTGCAATGGAGAGTGACACTTGCGTCATTGCACAGTAACCCTCACACATCCTCGAGGTAAGTTCGCTTCCATGAGCACGCACCGACAGTGTACAGGCTGGCGTCCGTTAGCTTGCTGATGATGGCCTCGCTACAGACGCCCTCATTGGTTTTCACCTCCACCTTGGAGCCGACCTAGCAGAAAACAAAGTTACTGTATAATCTTCAAGGCCTTTATTTCATTCCTCAATGTTACTGATGATCTTTACCCTCAGGGGGCCTTTGACTTGATCATCGTGGACCACTTGGCCAATACTTTCGCCTTTCAGCGTCACCTGCGGGGAACAAAAGAGGGAATGGAATTCTAAGGAATATATAAACTTTCTAACTCCAAGAAGGCTTTTTTCCCCATTACTCTTCCAAGCATGTGTGAAGGTGTGCCTTACACATTGCCACCTCACCTTGACCTTCACCAGCCTCTTCACAATCTTGATCTTGGCCTCGCAAAAAGCTCCTCTGTACTTGGCACTTACATCGGTGCCCACGGTCAGGTAGGCAGGCTCATCAGCTGCCTGAAAAACACAAAAATCGCACACATTCAATACTCAAGATGATTCGGACGACATTGTGGTCAAGAGGAAAACACACACACCTTCATGTTTTGGGCTTATCTGAAGTCCAGCTCCGATACTTTGGAGATTGCTGCGGCACAAAAACGTGTTAGCTAAGTAGACAAACACAAGTAAGCGCAAAAAATCCCCAAGCTCTATCATTCTTCTTCTTGACAGCTGCTAGGTCTCTCTTTCATCTTGGGCTTACTGGTAAACTGGACTCTTATTTGATTCAGTTTTGGAAGAATTGAGAACGGACCCCCTTCTAAATGAAGATTACAGAATCTACGATTAACAATCGGGTCAAAGACGATTTTCGGAAGTTTTAAATCGTGTTGATTTTAGTTAGAATACACGAGAAAATTGCCATTGAGTCCTGATGATTATTTGGAGACGAAAGACACATAATTCTTCTCCTTTGATGGATAAGTCTACCTATTAATTTTAGTAACTAAATGATAATCCTTTCATCTTAAATAATATTAATCTGATAACTTTAAATCTCCAAACATAACAAGAAAGTCTGTGTCAAGACCCCCTCCTTGGAACAGAACAAATGTCAGATCTCTTCTTGACCCACACAACCAGTCTCCGTAGGAAACCATCAACCAGCCAAGGATAACCAGTACACGGACTTTCAATCCGACCGGGCAATCCTTACCGATCTCCTTTTCTCAGTTCGACCCAAGCTTCCACTGTGAGTCACGTCGCCATGTCAGCTCAGCTAGCGCGGCTAACTTTAGCTCGCTTGTGCCCTCCCCCCCACACCCCTCCCTTGCGACTCGGCAACGACGGTGGAACCGAAGGGAGCGAATGGAAGCGGGTAGGCCGGGATGTGCCCGGTAAACGTACACATAACGAGCGAGCATGAGATGGTCGCTGGCGGTTAGTGGCTGCGTCCGCTCTCCGGCTAGCTGCGGCTAACACGCTAAAGCTAGCTGTTTTTTTCCCTTTCCCGGTGGGTTAAAGCGCCTTGCTTACGTTTACCAACTCGAGAGCTTAAGAAAAACTAACTTTACGGATAATAACGTAGTTAAAGATGTCATTATCTCTTAATTCGTCGATATGGTTTTGTTAATTCCATCTTAGTGTGTTTGACAAAAGACACACACGGGCTTTCACATTTCTTCAGTGCGATAACAAGCCGCGGCTGCCATTCAATTCGCGGTGAGCGCGACGAAAGCGGACATCTTCCGTCACCCCGCGCGAAGCCCGCAACGCGCCGGAGTGACGAGTCCTCGCCCGCCGCGACTGCCGAGACTTTTCTCGGTGGTAAAAGAAAACATTTTTAACACTCACGTTCGACGAAGCGTCTCGCTTCCCTCTCGCCCGGGCTTGCGACGCGATACACGAACAACAAGCTGTTGAGTACCGAGCTGTGTTTCCCGAAAGCTGATTGGCGCAGATCGCTGAGATGCACGCCTTCGACTTCGGGGATTGGTTGTTGAAATTGAGGTTTGTCATTGGTTGTAAGTGTTACGCTGTCGCTATTGGTGGCTACGAACCCGCCGCCACGAGGGAAATGACGACTTGAGCTGGGTAAACACCCAATGAAATGAAGAGTGGGACGGGAAGTGCGGAACAGGGGTTTGTTATTGGTTTTCTTGGTTCATGCTAAGCGTAGGGTGCGATGCTTATTGGTTAGTGGGCTTCCTTGTCTGGGTAAGGCCGCGCCCCCCGATACGTGCTGCTTGGCTTACGGGGTGACAATACAGTGCACTTGGAAGAATTCAACGCTAGTTTATCGTCGACAAAAGCATACAAATGCAATGCAATAATGAAAATATATTCCACTCCCCACTAGTTGCACAAGCATATAAATCAATAAAACCCAATCTAACGTTTAGCGCCGTTTACAGTGCGTTCTTTCCAATACTTCAACCCAACCAAGTGATTACAGACGAGGTCAAAAACGTGCATTCAGGTCGATTTTGCAGCAGTGTGTTTCCACAGAAGCTTGGTTTTGTTAACAAGCAGTTAAACCTCTAGGTGCTTTCCTTCCAGGCATGGTAGCTGCCAAGTCAAAGTACTTTTGAGCAACTGCGCATTCCTCAACGTCACGTTGCGAGAGCGCTCCATTGTCAACAAAAGCGCCACATTTGCATCCGTGCACCGAATGTTCAGTACAAGTGCAATTCTGGGCATACTGATTACGACGCTTGTGGAGGCATCGCATTAACACATGCAATGGATGCTTTTACGTAAGAGGGAAAAGGGAGGCAAGCAAGGCCATATATGGTCAGTGCATTAGTGTCACATATTTGATAAACATAAAAACAGAAGGACAAGATTGGAAACAATCGTTTATTTTTTTAAGCAAAACATGAAATACAAACAAGTGTGGTGGATTACATATTGTCTTCATCCGAGTCATCTTCCTCTTCTAGTGAATCCTAAAAGACAAAAACAGATTTGAATATGAACATAACAGAACTACTAAATTTTGGAACTTAAGTGTTTGTTTCATGATTCAGGATCAGGATATTGTCACACGCCGCTATCCATCAATGACTTAATTTGGCGCGTCTAAAATGGGTGGAATGACGATTGACACCAATAATAAAAGTGACCAGATGATGCAGGTGCTGTCTCAGAGTCAGATCACCATTGAAATGAGTACCATCCAGGAGCAAACCTACTCCCACGAAAAAAAAAAACAGTCTGGAGAAGGATAGGTGACGCCAGGCTGTTCTTTCCAAAGAAAAATGAGAAAGTGGTGCCCCCACGACCCGGGTGTTTCAGGTATCCTGAACCTAAGTGTGTGTGCGTGTGCCCATTTGTGTTATTTCTTGCTACCTTGGCGTATTTTTCCGCTTCCTCCCTGATGTCTTTTGGAACCAATACGTGTCGTCCATTTGTGACTGAAAAGACAAAAAAAAAAAAAAGTAGTCATCCTCCTTTTGTAGACACTTCCGAGTTGCAGAGAAAATATGGGTGTAGTCAGACAGCCAAGAGGAAATTACCTCACAGGAATTCAGAACATTTAGCGAAACCTTTTGGAGAATCATCATCCCAGCAATAACAGAGGAGATAAAAGAATCGTACTTACTTTCTCCCACCCAGCTGAGCTCCAACTCAAACGCTTTGTCCTTCACCTCATCATGGACAATATAGATTCTGAAAGAAAGGTAGGGGGGCAGTTTGTGAAAACCCATCATTTAAACTAGGAGGAACAAGTTCAGTTTTCTTTCCAATGGCATAATGCAGAAATTCAAAAGCACCATCTTCGTCCCAACCGTGTCCATTTATACATCCTTTCCCCAATCCCTTTAATAACCATTACAGAATGTCATTGTGTCAAAACTCACATTTTGGCGACCTCTTTGACCAGTTCTCTGCATGTCATGTCCTTCATCTGCACACCGAAATAAATAGATAGGAATTAATCATCGGGTCACTGGTTTAGAAAAATTACACCTATCCTCAAATCGTCCAGTTCACTTGATGGGGCAGTAATTTTTCTGAAATTATTTGAATTCAGGGTCACACTACATCAAAATTGTCCAAACAGTTGTAACACTACATCAACAAAATTAAATTACATTTTCCATGCTTTTTAATACCATGAAATTATCATGAGTATTCCCTGTGCTGCCTTAAGACTTTGCAATACACATACAAATTATTTCATTGACATCTCACCTGCAACTTTTCGATTTCTGTCTTGGCGGCCTGTTTGGCTTTTCCAATAGCACATCCCCAGTAACCCTAAAACACACAAACCCACACACTGAAAACAAAGAAAGGCACAGCATCTACAACACAAAAGGATGCATGCATCTGGTCAGACAGCCAAGAGAAAATGATGACATCATAGGACATCAGCAAATTTTGCGAAACCTTCTCTGGATCATCACGCCTAGAGTAGCAAAATCCCTCACATTTTGAAAAGGTTGAAAAACGTTCATGGGAATAAAGTACGGAACTAATCTTTTTGTCTTAACATGTCTGAGACAAAATGACAGCAATGAAAAATGTTGCATTTCTATTACGTTTCCAATATTCTCCATCTAAATTCCTATGAACGTCTTTCAACTTCTTTGCGAGCCTAAGACAGCAATATTGAAGACTTACGTATGAGACACCCGAGGGGTCTACCATGTAGAGCTGCGGCCCATCGTCTTTGTCATGGGAGCCCAAGATGAAACTGCGGAACCAAGATCACAGAGTTAATGGCGCCGTGGTGAGCCAAGGGGGCAGACGACAAACTCACCTGCAACCGAAGGGTCGCACGGCACTGTACAGCGTGTAGGCGTGCACATACATGGCCACGCGATCAGCCAAGTGCTGTGATTGAGAGGAACAGCTGTTAGTCCACTTTAGAGGCCACGATATTACAGACAAACCAAGTAATTGTTTTTTTGTGCAATTAGTCTTAATGATATTCTAATGCTGGAAAAGCAGACTACAGTGGAACCTCGGTTCTCGACCATAATCCGTTCCAGAACCCAGTTCGAAAACAGATGTTCGATCGGCGAAAATCGTTTTTCCCATTAAAAGTAATGTAAAATCGTTTTAATCCGTTCCAACACCCTGAATGTTTACCATGAACGTAAACATGGAGCTAAACCAGGCTAATCTTCCGTACGAAAGATTACGCTAACATGAACGTGTACAACCAAAAAATCAGGCCGTTTAGACGTCATTTAGCACCCGGGTCTCCACAAAAAGTGGTGAGCAGTTAAAGGATAAAGAAAAGAATTATGAATAGGATTTCTTACCTTTGTGGTGCTCAACAGAAGCCATGCTGTATGTATAACAGATCGGAAACTCGCACACCTTCTTCATATTTTCCCATTATTTCTTTCTTAAATGCAAAAGTTGTACGCACTACCCTTTTTTTTCACCTGTAGCAACTGTGCTGCTTGCACAGACCTTCTTCGGAGGCACAATTAGGGGCTAAAACACTCCGTTCACCAATATTTAAAGCGAAAAGAAGTCCGCGCACACGTCATAACAGTTCTTCACGAGGGGTGGGGGCAATCTACACCCGTACGCCGCTCAGCATCGCACCCTAGCGTACCGGCGTTCGAACTACGATTTTTTTGAACGAAAAGAGAAGCAAGAATTTCTCGGAAATTTTGGTCAAGAACCGATTTGTTCGAATTGAGAGGCGTTCGAAAACAGAGGTTCCACTGTACTTCAAAAAATGATCCAGATTTTATTACACCCAAAACGTGTAATCACAAATTTATTAATCTAGTACACTTTTTCCCCCCACCTAATAAAGAACCCAGTTTGGGTGCACGTTATACACGTGCTTTTAGCGTAGGAAATTGTTGCATTTGTGCAATCATTCGATAAATATTCGCTGATTACAATAGATAAACATTGGATGCAACGAAGATCAAACCCGGATTGCAGCAATACGAGCACCGGATCCTAACCATTAGACCACCAGTGATATAGATGGCAAAAATGCGTTACATCTCATTAGCACACTATTTGTGGCCGTGGTAGACGTATGTTAGAGATTGGGGAAATTAGAAAGTTATAAATAGAAAGAAAAATGATTAAAAAAAAAACACAAAAGGGAAAAAACCTATTGATGAGCCAGACTGTGAAGGATATTAAAAACATCCCAACTTATAACCAATTAAAAAAAAAATCACGCCATCACTGGTGCGCATTATAATCCAATAAATATGGTAAGGCATATCAAGTCTTTCATGCATGTTATTTTCATCGTCATACAAAAAATAATTTTCTGATTGCCAGACTTAGCTCATACATGAGCTTCTAGTTATGACCATGACTGTTCACTTGACAGGATTAGAGCGTGATGTATGCTACGAGTCCAAAGACATTTTATACATTAAATATCAATAATGAATTGGACCCAGAGGATACTGGATTCGCTAATCACCATAGTTCTCGATCCCCCACTATACAGCAAATACACCTCGCAATTCCCACAAATTGATGTCGAGTCCCAGGGTTCTTTTGTGTGTATTGAAGAACCAAACCCTTCAGAGATGGCTGTATTCTACCTGACTATCCACAGACTCATGATAACAAAAATCTTGGTAAGAGTTCATAGCCTTAAATTTACCTTGAGGGGGATGTCATGTCCGTAACTGGAGCGAAAATTTGAAGCTTCATCACGTGCAACCTCAGCTAGCGAACGGGCGTCTGCAAGGAGACCTGCCACGGCCTGGAATAACAGGATGATTGGACGGTTATTATGATTAAGAACCAGACACGTCAACCAGCATACAATAGATTCTCACAATCTGAAAGCAAAGTGGTTGAGCACAAATTGTTAATTTATCTAATGGACTTTGTTCGTATTCGTCTGGTTACCATGCCGACATGTCTGTCAATGTTGAATATGCGTTTGTTGGACCCCTCCTCGTACAGTTTGGACAAAACCAGCTTCTCCACACCAAAGACGACGCCATCTTTGCATCGGATTCCGATGGCTGTGCTAAACCCCCAAACACACACAAAGCAAACTTAAATTTTGTGACTTCATGACACATTAACTAAGGAAAGTACATCCATCTACCTGCTGTTCTCAACAGCCTTGATGGCGTATTCCACTTGAAAGACTCGCCCGTCAGGAGAGAAAGTAGATGCCGAGAGATCGTACTGTAATATGTAAAAACACACAGTTAAGTAACATCAAAATATTCAAATAATTTTTTTTACTTGGGTTCGACATTTGGTTTACAAATATATTCTAGTTCAAATTCAAGTTGCCCTTGATCTTACGTTGCTACCCTAAGGCAGAGCTACAAGTCTTAAAAGAAAACAAACAGGCTCTCTTTCCAAGAGCCAAAAACCCATTAAACTAGCACATAAAAATAAAAAAAATAAAAATACATATTGCCTATGTATATGAACATATGTATTCATATGCAATCCTTGTTTGTTTTGTACAATGTTGCAGCTAAATGCCATAGAACCATTATGCACTTAAAACATAGGACAGTCTTTAAAGTACTATCTTGTAAATACTGCACAGATCTCTTATTGCCGTTTTTATAAACTTGACTTTATTACATGTGTATCCTGGAGGGCCCAAATAGTGATGCGAAAAATGTGACTTCTACTCTTATCTTGTTATTTACATAATCTTTTTAAACTATCCTATATAACTACCTTGTATTATACACTACAATATCTTTTTTTTACTCTATTCTTTTTAAACTATTATATTATTATTGAGAGTTCGCGTGTCATATGATTTCTTGTATATATATCATGTTTATGGTTTATAATGGCTAAATACAATTATTTTCGATCTGTGTATATTTAGATTTTTCCAAATGTATTTTTTCACGTTAATCAAATACATACAAGTTCGGGTTTACGATTTTAAAAGGTTTATACTGGCAATCAATTCTATTTTATTTTTTAAAGTAAGTATTTCGTTTTGAATTCGCAGGCTGTAATAACTAATATGAAAAATATGATTCAATGATCGTATTACTTTAATTTTAAGACTGCATTTCATAGATTTTGTGGACATCTATATTAAATCAAATATTTAGTACAAAGGGAAAAAAGTACCACGTGTCCGCTCATTTGAAAGGCTAATTTACGCTTAATAGTGATTGAAAAATCACTTTCAACATTAATTTATGAATTTGCTGATTACAATACACCCTGATGTGTTATGAGAATCAAATATTTGATAAGTTTCTCACCTTAAAATACCAAAAGAGTTTAGACGAAAGACGACACGTGCAACCCAGCACAGATTTCAGGTTCTGGCGGCCGCGCGATGTTACGGCTGAATTTTAAACCAGAACTGCCGTAAAACTGTCGTAAAATCTAATCCAGTGAATAGAGTCGTACCCTATTGAACTACAAGGTGAAATTAAGCTGAAATTATGACTTTTTAAACATTTAACATAAACAATAGTGATTATGTTTTCCTATTATAAAGCAAAATCGTATAAAACAAAAATTTAGATTTAACATTTCGGTCGGTCTCCAATTTGGACACATTCAATATGGCGGACGCCCTGGCGTATCAATCACCCCACTGAGGTCTTCATCATAAACATGGATAAATTAAGATACGGTGAATCTTGAATAATGTGAGATTGGCTGATAATAACAGAACGGATCATAATCACGATGTCACCACACTAAAACGGTTTTCATGCCTTTAATTTCAGATTAGCATTTCTTTCGAGGCCAGTCCCCGTGCAGTCAAGTGACTCAGCAGCCACTAGCAGCTAACTCGCTAAATAGACGCTCTTGTTGAAAAAAATCATCTTTTGGAATCAATTTACAAAAATAAGATTTATGACTTTCGAATACGTTTTTTGTACGCGAGACGAACCACTTACCCCGGTCCCAATGGAGCTCATTTTGACGGCAAATGTTGGTCCAAAAATGGAAAACCAAAGGAAGTTGCTTTAGCGCTTCACTATCAAAGATAATGTATTCGTACAAATGTTTCCGGCATCCGCCTTCAAAATAAAAGATAAGCGCTCCGAATATTCTATTTATTTAAATGAGAAAACTAGGTTCAGTATTATAGGTGATAAACAAAATCTTTTCAGATTTTGTCTTGGCGGTGAAACAGTAAAATGCTTAGAATATCCTCACTTAATTGTTAGGTGCACTAGATCTTTTATTCTTTTTTTTTTTGCTGGACGCATATTAGCAAGTGTTTTACAACTCTTAAAAGAGTAAAACATTGACCAACTGGATATACTGTATATTATAAATCTTCCATAATAAATCTTCCAAAGTATTTCTGCAACTCAAATACCAATACATGAGTCTTCTGGGATTAAGGGACAGCAAACCTGGGCAAGACACTGGACCCCTGATGCTTCTGATATGCAGGTAGTCTCCTTGCTGACACCACTATCAGTGTGTGAGTGAATGGGTAAGGGTGAAGCACATTGTAAAAGCACTATATAAATGCAGACCATTTAGCATCTGTTATCAAGCTGTTTTTAATGTTAAAAAACTTTATTTAAAAAATATATATTATTGGAATAATGGGTAAAAATGCGTTATTTATACTTGCAGGTCCAGAAATTTGCATTTATTCTACACAACATGAGCCACACCTACAGGCAGCTGACATGATTGTCAGCTATTTTGCTGCTGCGGGTAAAAAAAATAAAAATCTTTGCAAAAGGCGGGGCAGAAATGGTGCAGTTTGGTAACTTTCAGCCTCCTTAGTTAGTATACTTCCTTGTGCTTTTTACTAAACAATAGTGACATTTAGTGGTAAAAAAAATAGACACTATCCCTTTAATCTTTTTTGTTATAAACACTTGCAGCACGTGTGCGGCACAGTTCTTCTAAGGTCTTGGAAACCTCCTGTGTGGGTTCAAATCCAGCTACCGGACTTCCTGTGCGGAGTTTGTATGTTCTCCCCGTGCCTGCGTGGGTTTCCTCCGGGCACTCCGGTTTCCTCCCACATTCCAAAGACATGCATTTCAGGTGGATTGGCCGGTCCAAATTGTCCCTAGGTGTGAATGAGCGAGCCAGTTGTCTGTGCCCTGCGATTGGCTGGCAACCAGTTCAGGGTGTCCCCTGCCCACTGCCCGAAGACAGCTGAGATGGGCTCCAGCACCCCCGCGACCCTACTGAGGAAAAGCAGTGCAGATAACGGATGGAATTGAACTACAGCATAATTGATAACATAGACACTGTAATTTACTCATAACTGTAACAGTCATTTGTCAATAATTGTGTGATGTAATAAAACAATATCCAAGGATAGTGAAGCAAACATTTTTAAGGAAAAAAGGCATCGAACATTGTTGTGGAAACAAATCAGCTTGTTTATTAAACTGGCACATTTATTAATTTTTGTCCTCTCGCCACCTTGCATGCCCCGAAACTTTGGTCACGTTGAAAGTGAAAAAACATTCCTTTACAGTAACAAGCAAATAAAACACAATAACTCAAGAGTGATGTGAAGGCAAACACACTCAAGCTCCTCCCACCAAGACAAACAAAAGGAGGCAAAGAATAATAGTTAAGTTTGTACTGGAATATAACTCTGGAAAGGGATTTCTTTCATTCGATAACAGGAACCGCATCTGGAGTAGGACATTGCAAAATAAAAAAGAAAACAAAGAGATGTTAACCAGCACCAAAAAGATACCCTTTCAAATGCAAAAAAACAAAATAGGAGCGGCCATGATGCTGGCCAAAACTTAATAGGTCCACACCGCCTCAGAATGGACCAGAATCTGTATCAAACTGAGCAAGTAGATTGATAACGTCTACCGATACTGACCAAACTTATTTTGAATAAGAACCGAGTGACCAGGATCTGAACTAGATTCAGTCAATGTCAAAGAGATAAAGGAACCCACACTGGACTTAATGGATCTAGATTGGATGGAATAGATCCAGATTTATCAACATCGAACAACGACGATTCCGGGTGTAGATTGGTAAGGTCTAGTGAACCTGACTCATTTAAATTGAGAGCTAAGTGATCTGGACTAGCAATGCCAGAAGGATACAGTACTATACTGATACAGATTTAATCAAACTGATCCAGATTGGTCACCATTGACTAAAAAAGTAAATCCAAGGACGTTTCATAGTATCGATTGATAAGTTCTAGTGATCAAAAGCAGACTCATTTCAAGCGAGAGCCAAGTGACCAAGAAATGGACTAGAATGATCCAGGCGATTCCGGAGAGATGCAGATGGGCCCACACTGTACTGGATTTATCCAAATTCATTCAAACAGATCTGGATTGATCAATATTGACTAAAACAGTCTGTTCCAAGAGGATTTCCGAGTGTAGATTGATATGGTATAGTATTCCTGAAATAACTCGTTTAAATTGAGAGCCAAATGACCAGGATCTGGACAAGATAGATTTAGTCAGTGGCATAAAGATACAGTACTATGTTGATCAGCTATAATCAATCTGAACTAGATTGATCAACATTCACTGGAAAAGTCATAAGAAAGTTTCTGGGTGTGGATTGATATGGTCAAGTGATCTTGCCCAGACTCATTTCAATTGAAAGCCAAGTGACCAGGATCTGGACTAAATTGATCCAGGCAATATCAGAGTGATGCATATTAGGGCCCCACACTATAAAAATTGATCCAAATTCAATCAATGTGATCCAGATTGACATAGACTGAAAAATTTGGATCCCAGGACGTTTTTGAGTGTAGAATGATAATGTCCAGTGATCTTGCCCAGACTCATTTCAAATGAAAACCAAGTGACCAGGATCTGGACTACATTGTTTCAGTCAACATCTTAGAGATTCAGTACTAGACTGATCTAGATCTAATCTAGCCAATTCGGATTGATCAACATTGATTGAAAAAAAAAATCTGATCCAAGGACGTTTCTGTTTTGATGGAAGTGTTCAGCGTGTGGTTATATTGATGAAGACAACGGACTTCCGGTTTAGTTTTGCTCAGCCTTCTTTTTGTGTTTCAGTAGTCCACCTGAAAAGGCCCCTGCCACTCTGTTGTGACCCCCCCCCCTCCATCATGCAGAGTGTTGTCCATCTGGAAGAAGGGCTGGGAGGGCATGGCTGTTGCAAGTGGGGGGCGTGGTTAAGTGTTTCCTTTCAGAACACCCAGACAACTCTGCAACAATTGCAGGTTCCCCTGAAGAGACAAACCAATAATAATGTCATAAACAGACTCAGTCACTGGTACCAGACTATTTGACTACCTTGGCATGTTTCAGCTCCAGCTCAGCCAGCTCCACCAGGTTCTTCCTGAAAGCTGCCACTCGCCTCGTCTTGAAGTCGATAAGCTCTGGGTACAAGACCAGGATTTCAAGAAAGATGAAGACGCCATGAAACAGTGGGCACTTTTACATGCAGAAAATGATGTGATTAGAAACGGAATATTGCTTATTATTTTTGGGTTAGTCCTTTCATTTTCCGATTGCTCATGCATGTACACATCAAGCTAATCCAACCGCTGGATTTCATGCACAGTTTCCCTCATCCAGTACGATTTATATACCTAAAAAACACCTTGGGATATGTAGTACAAAGAACGAATGATGCACCCACACCTCAGCTCACTTGCAAAAAAACCCTCATATGTATTGCTTGATTTCTCCAGGACATTTCAGTTTTACTTTCTGCCCCCACAGGTAAATCCATCCTTATATAGTGAATGCCACAGTTATATCGAGGCCTGGGTGCTAAAACGATAACGCTAATTATCGTCATAAGAGTTTTTGCCACACTAAATTAAAAAAACATTCGATAAAAGTCAATCATTTGATCTGTAATTACGCCAACCGAACACCGGAGAAAATAGGGACACTTTTTGCAATGAAAACGTAAGTTTCAGACCAGAAGGTAAAAATGGTGACGAGAACCAGCCAATCATTTCGCAGGAATGGCAGTAGAGCGCCCCAAAATTAAAACGAAAACAACACGGTCAAAATGAGTGATAAGGAGGCCAAGGACACCCAGTAGACCCACTCAAAGCATGCTGAGAGAGTCCTAGACAGAAGAAGCCCCTCATCTTCAGTTGTTTAGAGGATGCGTGGTGTCCAGTGGGCGCGCGCGCCGGTACGGCGCCGACAGTCTAGCGGGCTCGGTGTTCTTGAAAAACCAGGTGTATCCGGGGCGCTGGCCGGCGGCGACGGGCGGGCGGGTGAGTCACACGGCCACGCCGTCCACGGGCGCGACGAGGTAGACAGGTCGCCACCAGCCGGGGCCGACACGATGTTAAGTGGCTGGGGGGTGTCCCGGGGCTGTGTCGTTCTGACTCAGTCACAAAAACCGCTGATGGCTGGACGGTGGGGTGGGAAGGGTCGGCGCCGGGCGGACGGCGGCGGGACCCTCCTGCTCATTTGCTAACTGCTAATAGTGGGATAAACACTGGGTGTGAGCTAACCCTGTTGTTTGTGCGATGTCGGTCTGGTGGGAACCTCAAAGTTCATCCTGAGCGCTATGTCACATCACGAAAAAGGAAGGGAGAAGGAACGGAAAACGAGAATAAAAGGAACCATGCCAGCCGGTCTACACTCAGTCCACGCACGGGCCGAAAAATTGGCACATTGCAAGACACATAACTAGAGCCCTTAAGGTCCCTAGTGAATGCATCCATATCCAAACACTGCGACGGCCGCAGGATACTCTTGCCGAAATGCGCTTGGTGAATTTGTGACCGGGGCGGTGGCGTGCGCTTTACTTGGGACTAGTAAGCGAGGTAATGGCCACCGAACGTAGGGCTCTAAGCCTGAGCGGGAAAGCGGTACAGCCTGCGCAGAAAGGCTCAGGGTGGGCCCCTCTTCACTTGTGTTCGGGTCATTTCATTTCATTTCATTTAGGTTACTTGGGCAGCAACGTGCACTTTCAACTATGCAGACGACTTGTGCCAACCAAGATGGGCAACACGAAATTAATCCACAATTTACAACAATATAACCCGCTAGAAAATGAAATGAAAAACAATTCAGCCCCAAGGAAATGCTCGCGGACGTTCAGCCCCATGAAAAGATGTTACAGGAGTAAGACAGCTAGCGAGGCGCTACCTGTGTATCATGTTCCTCACATTTGTGAAAAATGTTATTTAACAGTTTGTCACCATGTGTCTTTATTCTGACAATCCAAACTGGTTAGAGCAGCAATCAAAATTCAACTTTCACCGGGGCAAAAATTAGACTTAAAATGTGAAGGGTAAAATGACGTGGTAGTTATCAATATCAACAACAAAAAAATGTTTTATTGAGAGAACATTTTTTACCATATTACCCAGGCCTAATTGTATCCATCCACGTATAGTGTAAGTCTATTTTAGCTAGCCCCGAATGAGCAAGTCTTGTAGAACACGGGACGCAACAATGGAGCTCACTTTTAAAGTGCAGAGGAAACGGTACATACTTGAATTTTGTGAGTGACATTAACGATTCATCATCCATTTTTAATGTCGAAAGTTAAATGCAGAAACAGCATCTCTTTGTGTAATGACGTCAGTCCTGTATCGGACTTGTAATTGGAATACCCGAAACGCCTTGTACACCAGTGGTCGGCAACCGTCGGGTAGTGTGATAGTGAGATAATAATAGTGTAATAAATAAAACGTAATGCCCTTTCCTATGTCATCTCTATCACTAGTGGTCTTGTGATATTATTGAAATGAAAATGAAATGATCTGCATTTATATAGCGCTTATCAAGTAAAGACTTCCCAAAGCGCTTTACAATTTCTCAATAGCGGCCGTGCAGCCATGTAAGGCGCTAACCTGCTTATTGGGGGCATTAGGGGTTCAGTGTCTTGCCCAAGGACACTTCAACATGTAACACGGAGGAGCCGGGATTCGAACTGCGATCCCTTGATCCCAAAACCAGCGTTATTATCCATAATGTTATCAGTGGGTAGTGCCGCGGGAATATTGTCAGACATTAGACCGGTCCGTGGTACAGAAAAGGTGGGGGACCACCGATGCGAACGATTCGTTCGGATTACTCCAAGAATCCGATATTGAGCTTCCAATCGGTTTATCTCCTGCATGTAAACGTTAACAGTGGAGAAGGAGGTGAAGGTTGAGAGAAGACTAGACAAAAAAGTTCACACCTTGCTTGGCGGACTCGGAGATCTTATCAAATTTGCGGCAGCAAAGCTGCTGGCTGGTGTCCGCCTGCAGCACGTCGCGGTTCTTGGACCGTGCTTTGTCCAGCGCCTTGTTGGCGTTCTCGTAGTCTAGCAGAGCTCGACTGCGGCGATACAGAAGGTCCTACAGGGGTGAAACATTCAGCGTCATGCGATGAAGATTTACGAGGTTCTGAGATAAGGACAACTGGAGGGACCTTTGCAGCCTGCGACTCCCTAAGGTAATATTTCAACAGGTCGGCCAACTTCAAGTCCTCGTCGGCGGCCACCCGAGCTTCGATTTTCTATCCCCAAAATAATATTATTGATAAACATCTCATGAGCTAAAGAGAAGTCATGTGACATACCCTGGTCTTCTCAAAAAGCTCAGACACTTTGAGGAAGAACCTGAAACACAAACAGACACCAGAATGAAGATTTGGTGCATGTGTGGGGGTGACCTAAGAAAAGAGATGTTGCCTTTCTTACTTGCAAAGGTCTGTGGAGTCCAGCGTTCCTAAAGCATAAAGAGATGATGCCATTCTGTTGATGTCATCTGCAGCATCTGGACAGAAACAAATCAAGTTTAGTCCAACGTGCTTTAATGGTAAAGATTTAAGGATTTTTAGTTTTTAAACCAACCATTTAAATCATATTGTGTCTTGAGTCTATACATCTAATGCCTCTTCTACGTGCTTAGATTCTACACTTCATCAGGGTTTCTACAGCTGAAGGCAAATTAAATTTAAGACTTTTAAAGACTTTTCTAAAGCCTTTTGAAGACCGAAAACCACACTTAAAACCAACAAAACCCCCCAAAAACACCACATGAATTAGAGACAATTTCAAACAAATGTTTATTTAATTTTGGTCCGATCTAAACAATAAAGTGAAAGGATGTTTACAGTCCTTCAAAGATCCTCAGTCAAAACTGGCAGATAACTGCTAATTCCAAATTACTCTTCTGCTCCATTCATGAAGCATTTTTATCATGATGTATGAAAAATGGCTCTTTTACCAAATCTTTTTGGTGCAAAAAAATAGAAATCGTATTAATGTGCTCACATTTAACGTTGATGCCAATTAAGGCCTTATTTTTAGAATAATGAATTCTATGCCTTTTAAGGAGCCGCGGGAACCCAGCCTCCTATGCCACGGCACTTCAGTTTCGTTTCCTCGTCCATTTTGCCTTCACACCTTGTGTCCTTTGTATATCAACTAATCACTGCCATAGACAGCTATCAAAAACATATGTAATGATTTATTCAATGACACTGACAGCTATGAATGCCAACAACACTGAATAACTCCAAAACTTAATTTAAGCCCGTTTAAGCACTTCTTGTTTATCTCAGTGTTTTCACACACTTTCCATCCACTCATCACAATCTTACTCTTGTGCGAGCGGATCATCCTGTCGGATTTGGCCGAGGCGTCCTTGACTCTGTTGTGATACTCCAACAAGAAAGTCTTCTCGTGTTCGAAAAAGTCGTCCACGTCCTGCGGACAGATGCAAAGGAAGAGTGTGAAGTTACAATCAGCCTGGTTAATAACACGGCGTCAAATGCGGTTACCTTGACGCCTGCCACCAGGACCCCGTCAGCCGACTTTACGACATTCTTGAAGAAGTCCTCCAATTTCTCCTTTTTGTTTTTCCCTCGCACGCTCAGCTGTGATCACAATGTAACATGGTCGTTGGAAGAAATGTATGAAAGTACATAAAGCGAGGACAAAAATTGTGATAAAAATGAGCTGCATATCGATCATATTAATAAAAATTCTTAAAGTCAGATTCCATATACGACCATGCCACTCACGTCTTGGTTGTACTCCAGGAAGACATGGAAGTTGAGATCCTTCCTCAAGATGGGATGCGCCGCCACACGGCACAGGAAGACCTCGTGCATGGCCACAGTCTTCTTAAAGATAGCCAGGTACTCTCTGGGTGCATATGGGGAAAAACAGGGATAATACAGGCTTGTAAATACCTAATGCTGGGGAAGGAATCAATTGCTCAAAAGGGTTCACAAACTATTCAGCATTATCTACTTCCTGAGTGAATTATTCGAAACTTGAGGTGAGAGACTCACGCTTCCAGTTCCTGCTTCATCTTGGTGAACTCCTCCTTGGTCATGGATCCCTCTCCCTCACCCAACTTCTGCAGCTTCTCTCTGGAAGCGTCAAAATCGGGTCTGGGTGGGGCAGGTGGTATCTGAACCAGCAACAACAGGAGTCGGTCAAACATATTGATTATTCGTTTTGAAATACAGTTCGATATCAAATACTCGTTTAGCATTGACTGGTGATATTTTAGTGCATATAAGGAAAAAAAAAATATTAAGGGACGCAATAGCATGGTCCTGAAAATGTGTGCTTTGACACTAGTTTGTGGAAACGATAGGCAATTATAAACCTTATTACTAATGACTTTATATATGTGTGGCTATGTAATTTTACTATACCTTTTTAGTATCCTTTTTTTCACCAAGTTTAAAAAAAGACTACTTGTAGAAACATTACCAGTAAGCGTAGGTCAAAAGAGTGAGAACACTCCTCATTACTCACAATGTAACCAGCATAGTCTTCGTTTTCCACAAACGAGTCATGGAGCCAGATGAACTCTTCATGCTGACGGACCACAGAGAACTCGCTCTGCTTGAAGTTGGGCAGCGTGCTCTGTGGACACACCACATTAGCACGATGGCGGTTTAAAGAGCCCAAAACAGGAAGTGCCATCACATGACCAAGCCGAAAAGGAACGTACCTTTGTATGCACCGTGAACTTGACCTTGTCTCTTTCGCTGAGGGCGTCTGAGATGTCCACTTGCAGCGTGGCATCAGTCTGGAGGTCCACGCTCACTGCCCTGGGCTGCAGTTAGAAAACACACACAAAATGAATTAAATCCAATTAGAACCTCTTAAAACACCTCAACAATTTCTTAAAGGAAGAAAAGTTGATGAATGAGTTTTAAGCGGCCATGTATTTCTCTCTGACGGAAAAATAGCTGGGTGCACGGCATTGTAACTAATGACAAACACAATTCTTTTTATCTTAAAAAGTCCATTACCGTAAATTCCGGACTATAGAGCGCACCTGATTATAAGCCGCACCCACCACATTTCGGGAGGAAAACCGATTTTGTACATACACAAGCCGCACCTGTATATTAGCCGCGTGCGCCCACATTGAAAAAAACGCAATACAAACACGAAATTAACCCATACCCGATACAGTCCAAAAAACAAAGCCGGCAAAATAAACGGAAAATGATACCGGTACTTAAAATTTAATGGAGACCTGGAGAGTCCTGGTGCCCGTTGAAAGTAATCCAAGGAAAAAAGTGTATATTTCCAAAGGTAAGGGTGGGAAAAATATATATTCACTATTGTCGGCCGCGTCCACAAACACGTATCACCTTTACTCCACTTCCCGTCAGCCCGCGTTTGCCCCGCCCCTTCTTTCTCATTTGCTCGTACAAAACATATCAAAATAAGTTTCTAAAATAATTACATTACAAAAATATACAGTTGCAAATACATATTATACATGGTTACACATATTTACAAAGAAAGACGGTACACCGAGAGAGTTTTCAAAGCTTTAATAATAATATTATAACTTTCATCCCAAACCGTGCCTGTGAAGGCTAGCAAAACGCTACTAGCAACACGCTCGCTACACAGTAAACAGCTCTGTTAAAAAAACATACCGTACTGGAAGTAAGCGCGGTAAACCGTCCTCATCTACCTCCTTATAACTGACGTCATCAATGTCATCTTCCTTCAGTATGGGAAAGAGACTGTGTCATATAGACGTCGTCCCACGCTCCCCAATTCTAAAACACGCTAGCATTACGCTCGCATAGAATAGATTACGTGTGGTAGCTCCGTTTCCTTCTATATCCGACTGCTCGATTGCGTTTAGCTTGAAAGTTGCGTCATGTGCCTTTCTTTTTGCAATTTGCATGATGAGGATAGGTCTACGCTAATTTAGTTTGTGCACAAACTAAGAAGTTGCAGTCTAAATCCAGGGATCAGAATGGAGATTTTCATTTTCAGCTGAAATAGCCAGCGTCCAGGAATAAACCAGGGCGGAGCCCCCCCCCCAAAAAACCTGGGTTTTAGGCAATTGACTTGTCCAAAACCATGCTTATATTTATCATTTAAGTAACATTTTTAGAAGATTAAAATAATTTGCCCACATAACTGATTTTTTTGTAAATACTGCAAGATAAGTTCAAATGCAGTTCAGTCCCTGCAGCTTGTGCGACAATGCGGCCAATTTTTCTAACGGCCGCCAGGGTGCGCCAGAGCAATAAAGGAAAGAGTGAGACAGTCGGATTTTGAATTTGTTTGCTACGCAAGAGAAAAAGTGAAAAAGTCGGAATGCCTTTGGGGTTCAAAAACAGCGGAAATCCGCGGATCCGCGAAAAATTCTGATCCCTGTAAATCTTACCTTTTGTACTTGAGCGCCGCTGGAGGCCGTTAGAAAAATTACATAAATTGGCCGCATCACTGAATAAGCCGCAGGGTTGAAAGTTTTGGAAAAAAAGTAGCGGCTCATTGTCCGGAATTTACGGTAAATACACCAGGCCAGGCGGCTCATTTGGAACCTTTTGCAATTTCTAGGCAAATTCGTTAGGGAATATGAATTGATAAAGGTGTTTTTGTCGCATATGTAATTGCATCTGACTGAAAATTAGACCAAATTAGGCTGGCGCTCCCATGACCCTTGTGAGGATAAGCAGTACAGAAAATAGATGGATGAAAATAACCCCTTTCCCGTTTCCTTAAAATATGCAATAAAGCAGACTAGTAAAACAGGTTTTTGGCCAACAGCTCAAGATCACTTTGTCAATCAGTGAACATGTTATGAAAATGTTTTCATTTCTGTTTAAATATTCCAGAACAGGATAACACTTCAAATAAACGGCACGGAGAACAGAGTTAATTTATGACTCAGGACAAAAGTCTGTGTTAATGGAGATAAAGACAAATTGGAAAATATTTTTTGTTTAAGTGAGATGAGGGAAGGTTGCAGACGCTACAAACCCCTAAAACAAGGACTAAAAGGCTCAAATACATTTTCTTCCATAGCTCCATCACCATCCTAAACAAGACTGTGTCGAAAAAATATCTGGGCTAAGGATGCCCATCTATCCCAATATTCTTTTTCTTTAATATTTTCATTTTCTTTTCATGTGTATTCTTGGGTGCCACTTTTAATCTAGTTGTCAACAATGTTCACTACGTTTTTATCAATGACAATAAAGAAATTCCAAATTCTAAAAAAAGTCCTTCCACAGACGAACAGGTTTAGAGACAGTTCCTTCCCCAGGGCCATCACCGACTTAAACAAGCACACAAAACTTTAAAAATATATATCTTGCGGCTTATCTGGGAATTTGTGTTGCTGCTAAATATTTTTGCATTGCATTCCATTGCACTATTGTTACACTTCACTGTTTTTTCATTGCACTACAATTACAACTTAGGCCAGTCTCTAAGCACTACACTGAAAATATTTTTGCCTGTTTACAGACAGTCTTGTCTTTAATACATGTTTACGCTGGAATGTCGTGTATAATCTTGTTTCATACACTGTTTCACCACGCTGTAAACTAGTTCATAATGACAATAAAAACAATTCAATTTAATATATCTATATATTCTCTTTAATTTGTCAAGTCATATTTATTTGTGATGCCCCTTAATCTCAAGGAGTCTCAAGGGCTGCACAGACCACAGATTATTGCAAACTTCAGATTATTATTACACCATCCCATGATCTAAAACCTACATGAGGGCAAGGAAAAACTCAAAAACCTCAACATGAGGTAAATGAAGAAACCTTGAGAAGGGACTGCACATGAGGTCATCCCCATTACAAGATGACCAGGCTGCAATGGATGTTGCAATAACAAATAATACGCATATATTGTTAACAGGAAATATAGGTAGTTTATAAACTAGAGAATAGAAGTGCGTTTTAAGCCTAGATTTTAATTAAAGAGTTTCACTGAGGCTGCAGATCCAATCTGCTCTGAATATTGATAAATGTAATATCACCCAGAGTGACTCAGTCAAAAATTTAGGTGTCACATTTGACCCCAATCTGTCTTTCCAAACACACGTTAAGAATATTACTAGAACAGCTTTTTACCATCTTCGCAACATTGCTAAAATTTTCCCCATGATGTCCCAGTCTGATGCAGAGATTATAATTCATGCGTTTGTTACCTCCCGTCTTGATAACTGTAATGCCCTACTCTCCGGTCTCCTGAGGTCCAAAATTAACAGCCTGCAGCTGGCACAAAATGCTGTATCGAGTCTTTTAACTAAGACAAGAAAGTTTGATCACAAGACTACGATCTTAGCTAACCTGCATTGGCTTCTTGAAAGTCTTGTTACTAGTTTATCCTGCAGTTCCGTTTCTAATGTGGCTGAAAACAATGAATGCATTGTAAATAATGACAATAGAGACAATAGCACTTCTAAAAAAAGATCTGGTTTCATTGACAAATCCGAAAATAGATCTATTGTTTCCTGTGATATTAACTAAATTAGATCGGTTGTTTGATTTATATTGAATCTTAGCTAATGATTGTTTACCTTTAGAAGCCAATGGCCACCAAACCCAAACAGGAACACGTGACCGTCACGTGACATGCTGGCAGAACCAGTTCCCCTAAAGATGCAGCTATTCAGGTAGCATCAAGCTAATGCTAGCCCTCCATGCTAAAAACAGCTTCTTTCAGCTTCGCTTGGTTTGGTACCGGGTCCAAAAATTAATTTTGGAGGGATGACGTTGAATAAAAAGAGTAAGAAAAGAAGGACAACTCACTCCTCGGTCCTCTTCGGAGAGGAAGTCTGGTCCGTCGTCCAGTCCTTCCTGCTGCGGGAAAACAGAATACATAGCGCTGTCGTTTTTTTAAGAGTCCACGAGCGGACACCTATCGGAACTGCAGCCGAACTATCGCGGGCCGGGTAAATTCCTACACGTTGAAGTCAATAGGTGACTGAAAAGAGGAGAAAAAAGGCGAACCTAACTTACCATCATGGCGGCCAACGGGTGGAGACAGGAATACTTGTGACGTCATGACGTCGCATGAGAAGCGCGAGTGTGTGACGTCATTTGAAAACGCTTCCCGTAAATATAAATAAAAAATAAAAATTAATATTTCTATTGCTAGATAGACGGATAAGGGTAATGCACAATGAAGACGTTTACGAATAAGTGAAACAATTTCGAAACTTTTTTTTTATCTTAATTGAGAATGAATGACGCTAATTTTCACAAATTAAAGGGACAGTGTGTAATATTTGACCACTATAGATTTGCGTGTTTCAACTGAAATATTAGTGCTAAAAAACGCAAGGAAGACTAAAAACTACAGAGACTCAAGTGACCATTTTTCTTCTTTTTTGACCAACCTTTGCAAAAGAAGGAAAGAATAGAAAAAGTAAAAGAGAAAATAGAAGAAAAGAGGATAAAAGAAGAACGAGAATTATTTAGCACCTCATAGTGGTAAAAAAAAACTTCTCTTAAAAAACATTTCGGTTTTAAGGGACAGTGTGTTATATTTATTACCTCCTAGTGGTACAAAACATTCATTCAGTAAAAAAGTGATTCAAATACTTAGCAAAAATACATGAACTATTACAACAATGTTCGTTCTGATGAAAAAAAAAACACAAATTGAGTAATTTGTACTTCTTAAGACCCTCCTTAGGTTGCCGCCATGTTTGTCTGATGTCTTGTGGCATTGGTTTTTGTTCACATTAGACAACAGTGCCATCTAGTGACATCAACTATAATATAAGACGGTTTTAATACGTAAAAAGCACGGCGGCGCAGTGGTTAGCGCATGTGCGTCACAATTCTGAGGTCATGAGATCAAACCTTCCTGTGTGGAGTTTGCAAGTTCTCCCCGTGCTTGCGTGGGTTTCCTCCGGGCACTCCGGTTTCCTCCCACATTCCAAAAACATGCAAGTCAGGTTCAGGTCCAAATTGTCCCTAGGTGTGAATGAGCGAGTGAATTATCTGTCCCTGTGTGCCCTGCAATTGGCTGGCAACCAGTTCAGGGTGTCCCCGGCCCACTGCCCGAAGACGGCTGGGATGGGCTCCAGCACCCCCGCGACCCTACTGAGGATAAGCGGTGCAGATAATGGATGGATGGATGGTGTTATACTTAGTGCCTCCTAGTGGTACAAAAACATTCATTCAGTTAAAAAAAAGTGATTCGAAGCAAAAATACATGAACAATTACAACAATGTTCGTTTTTATGTAAAAAAAAAAACACAAGTCGAGTAACTTGTATTTCTTTTACATAGGTCCCTCCTTAGGTCGCCGCCATGTTTGTCTTATGTCTTGTTGCTTGTTGAGGCACTGGTTTTTGTTCACATTTCTGCCCGAAGATGGCTGGGATGGGCTCCGGCACCCCCGCGACCCTACTGTGGATAAGTGGTGCAGATAATGGATGAATGGATGCATAGACGACAGTGCCATCTAGTGTCATCGACTATCATATAAGACATTTGTTAATACGTAATTGTAAATTTAGCTAAACATATATTTCTTTTATATAAGAATAACATTACGCCAGTTCTGACAAGTTGTATTATTTAGTACCTCCTAGTGGTGAAAAAAAGTAAAAAAAAAAAAACATTGGTTTTAAATAATAAATGTATATAATAAATTGAAATAATGACCGGAATGCAGTACAGTATACACATCATAATTTTGGCAGATTCGCGCAACTTCCGGTGTCAAAAAAAGATTCAATTCTCTCCAAAAACACTAGATGGCGAAATTGCTTTTTGAAATGCATGAATACAAAATAATACTTCGTGTCTAAAAAAAAATACTCGATAGTACAATCCCAATGATGCAGTTGACCACAGTATTCTAAACATTTGATTTGACTGACTGAACTTTGTATCAACTTTAGTATTTTCGAGTCTTGTTGGCTTATTTTCATTATTAACTAAAGTTTGCTTTATTTTGTTTGACCTGGTTTAGGTTAAGTTATTTGTGCAGCACTTTGTACACATCTTCTAAAAGTGATGTTTATTTTTTGTTTCATTGATATATGTCATGACAAAAAGCAAGGAATTCGTGAAGTACTGAATATTAAGGTAAAATGATAAAAATAAAAGTATGAAAGTGAGTGAAAGAATAATGGTTCCTCTGGAAAGTGTCTTCAAGCATTTAACAAGGCACAATATATATTGTATCTAAATGTTTTTCTTTTTAATACAATTTTTCACAGATATTGATACAACTCTTGAGTAGTCGTTAATACCAACAGCAAATACCAGTACAAAGAATTCCACCTCTATTTTTTAAGTGACAGTGTATAATACACCACCCCTAGAGGTCGTTGTATCTTAGAATGCAGCTCAAAGTGTGTGGGCCAAATGGGGCCCGTCGCATGGTTTTATATGGCCCGCAAGGCAATGCCAATGACTTGCAGTTTTAAATATGTCCACTGGATGTCGACAAAGCCAGGTGCCACTCGGAAAGCACTCAATATAAGTGTATTTGCTGACTACCATGAATCAACCAGAGAACATTAAAGAAAACCATCCCAGTGTTTTTGTACTTAAAATAAAAAGTGACTGTTTGTGGCATATCATTAAAATACAAAATAAAATAAAAAAAATAGCCTGGGTGTCATTGCAGAAGTCCAAGGAAGCTTTAGATCCTTTTTGTAATAGATATTAAATCCAACAGCGAAGTCCTTATAATCACGCAAACAAAAAAGCAACCGAAATACTTAAAAATCATTAAATCGATCATTTTGATCAGTGTTTTTGAATTGATTTTTTTTTTTTTTTTTACCAAATTCGAGTTTGTTTCATGGTTTGGCGCACACAGTCCCTCTCCTCCTCCAAGGGATGGTAGCATTACCCAATTTTCCAGTCCTGTTTACAATTCATCTCCCCAGGTGATTCCAATCAGAAAATTATCCACCTCTACCATATATCCTCCAGGCTTCCACCTCACATTGCTCATTCGTTTTGATACTTAAAGACAGTCCCTCGCCAAGTCGACAAGCTTCTCCTCGATTGTTCATCCACTCCAAGATCTCCCACTCCAGCCATCTTTTTATAGGTACTCCCATATCTCCCGTTTATAATTCAACTTCTCTTCCCAGACCTTTCTTTCTCTTCAGTTCCCTCCTCTTCCCAAGATCTGCCATCCCACCCATCTTTTTAAATGTACTCCCAAATCTCCCTATCAAGACCGCCTCAAGTTTCCATCCTTAGTAGTTCAGGTCCCACACTCCCTTCTCTGTAGTTATTTTTTTTTCTCGTTGTTAATTAAACGCCCCCCTGTTGGGGTTTAATCACATCCCTTGTTTTATGTCTCCTTGTGTCCTGCATTTGGGTCCAACCCACATTTTGTAATAGTCTGCATGAGTTTCCCAGAGTTAAATAAACAGTAGTGGATATGAGGGCAAGTGGTTAGCGAGTGTGCAGCACAGTTCTGAGGTCATGAGATCGAACCTCCTGTGTGGAGTTTGCATGTTCTCCCCATGCTTGCGTAGGTTTCCTCCGGGCACTCCGGTTCCCTCGCACCTTCTTAAGACATGCATGTAAGGTTAATTGGCCGGATCAAATTGTCCCTAGGTGTGAATGAGGGAGTGAGTTGTCAGTCTCTGTGTGGCAACCAGTTTAGGGTGTCCCCTGCCCACTGCCCGAAAACAGCTGAGATGGGCTCCGGCACCCCCGCGACCCTACTGAGGGTAAGCGGTGCAGATAATTGATGGATGAATATGAATTCCGTTTTTTTTTCGTTTTTTACAAATGCACAGTTGATAAACACTTCAAGAGACCACATTTTAGTGAGGGGGAAAAACATTGAGGGAAATAAAACACTCAATAATTGTACAACCAAAACTTACATCCCTGAATCATCATTTAATTGTGAGCCTCCAAAAAGACCCCCAGCCCTCCAGCTAAATCACACTTTTTACTCGTTTTGCCCCCGTAAGAATATTTTTCCGACAGGGCGGCCCCCAAGCTGCGCCGGGCTGTTATCGACACTGCTATCTAGTATCGGTACTCGCCCATCCCTAAAAGAGAGGACAGGATCCCGAAAGGGGGAGAACAAGGCAGGAACGCAAAAACCCTCCAAGACGAAGCATCCGAGTGGAATTCCAGCGAGCGGGTTCTCACACGCTCGACTCGAATTCCTCCGAACAGGAAAAATGCAACTACAGGCGGGACGACGATGACTCCCAGTGGCATCAAAGTACTCCGTGTTCTCCAAACACCCAATACTACTAAAAATGCCACCAGCATGCGTAAATCCATTTCAAAGGACAAAGAAACCAGAAAATGATTATGGGGCGAGGCCTCGGGCATTGTCTTCTTTTGTAATTAACAAATTAGAACAAGGGTGTCAAAGACGCGTTCGCACGGCCCGCCGGATGATAGTTTGTGGTCCCAGTCTTAAAAAAAAAAGAGAATTGTTAAATAAAATCCTTAAAAGTGCCGTTTAAGGTGTCCTTAAAAATTGTAGTAAAGTCATTTTTATTTGTGACGCTATTAGTCACAAAAAGGGTTACTGCACAGATCACCATTACACCATCCCCTGATCTGAAACCTACGTGCTAATAATGGAATTACTCACTGTTATTCATGACAACGTACAAGACTGTTCAAGGCGAGGCTACACAAAATTACTACAGAAATACTACAGAGTATGGAAATATGTAATACTGTAATACAAAAATAAAATTTCAGGAATGCTACAAACATGCTGCTACAAAAGTAAATAACAGTACTAACAAAATACAACGCACTAATACTACAAAAATGCTACAAATACGGCTACAGTAATACCACAGTAATACTATAATCTAAAAATTCTACATAATACAAAATACTACATAAATACTACTCAGTAATAGTACACATTAACTACAGAAAAATATGACCACATAAACACTTAAAAATGCTACAACAGTAATACTATAATCCAAAAATACTACATAACACAAAATACTACATAAATATTACTCAGTAATAGGGCAAAAATACTACAGAAAAATATGACAACAGAAACGCTCAAAAATGCTACTACAGGAATACTATAATCGAAAAATACCACATAATACAAAACACTACATACATACTACTCGTTAAAAGTACAAAAAAACTACAGAAAAATATCACCACAAAAACGCTTTAAAAATACTACTACAGTAATACTATAATCTAAAAATACAACATAGTACAAAATACTACATAAATACTACTCAGTAATAGTAAAAAATTACTACAGAAAAATATGACAACAGAAACGCTCAAAAATGCTACTACAGGAATACTATAATCGAAAAATACAACATAATACAAAACACTACATATATATACTACTCGTTAATAGTACAAAAAAACTACAGAAAAATATCACCACAAAAACGCTTTAAAAATACTACTACAGTAATACTATAATCTAAAAATACTACATAGCACAAAATACTACATCAGTATGACTCAGTAATAGTAAAATTACTACAAAAAAATATGACCGTAGAAACGCTTTAAAATACTACTACAATAATTCTATAATCCAAAAATACTACATAATACAAAACACTACATAAGTACGACTCAATAATAGTGAAAAATTACTACAAAAATATGACCACAGAAACACTTAAAAATTCTGCAACAGTAATACTATAATCCAAAAATACTACATAATACAAAATACTACATAAATATTACTCAGTAATACAGTAGTACAAAAATACTACAGAAAAATATGACAACAGAAACGCTTAAAATGCTACTACAGTAATACTATAATCTAAAGATACTAAATAATACAAAACACAACATACATACTACTCGTTAAAGGTACAAAAACTACAGAAAAATATGACAACAAAAACGCTTTAAAAATACTACTACAGTAATCCTATAATCTAAAATTACTACATAATACAAAATACTACATAAATATTCAAGTCAAGTCAAGTCATGTTTATTTGTGATGCCCTTAATCCCAAGGAGTCTCGAAGGGCTGCACAGACCACAGACTTTTATCACACCATCCCCTGATCTAAAACCTACATGAGGGCAAGGAAAAACTCAAAACCTCAACATGAGGTAAATGAAGAAACCTTAAGAAGGGACTGCACATGAGGTCATCCCCATTACAAGATGACCAGGCTGCTCAGTAATAGTACAAAATTACTAGAGAAAAATATGACCACAGAAACGCTATAAAAATACGGCTACAGTAATAATACAATCTAAAAATACTACATATGTTCTACTCGGTAATAGTACAAATAATTAATTTATGCCAGAAGAGTCACTGAGTGATTAACATATATACATTGTAGGCTAATCTTAAAGAAAACAGTTGAACCCATTTTTAGGAAAAAAATTAGACAGTCGTACTTTAGGCCTCTGGGAGTGTCTTTAGCGAGGTTTTGTGTCAAGGAACCCCCAATAAATACAGACGAAATTGATAAACATATTCGTGTGGTCTCCAACGCCTTCTGGTGAACACATCTGGTACCGAAGCTCCCGACCACCGACTACTCCAAGCAGCCAAATCCAATCTTCTATCGGTTAGATAATGCGGCCATTTTGTTTGTGTTTAGAAAGTTCAAAGTTAAAGAACTTTTAATTATCAAAATGTACCGTTTACCAAATTGTTCGAATTAGTTATCTGACTCCATTAACCAAACACAACTACATTCATGCAACATTTTATGCGCGCTCGTTTCTTGAGGGAAAAATGATCAGGAAAGCCGATATTTCAGGGGCAGATTTATTCACAACATCAGAACTAAGTGTAAAACAGGACATGGCCCAAGTTGTTGGAGTCTGTGTGGGAAGCCTCCTTCTGAAGTTCTTTAGCTTTCTCTTATTGGCTCACGTCTCCCTGCAAGATGGCGTCTCGGCTCCTCCCATGGGCGGGCCAAGGAAGTGTTTGCGCCCATTGTTCTCACAACACAGTGCCTTGATGTCTGGCTTCCCAAAACAACATCGCCTCCACGAGTCCTGTTTTCAAAATTCCCTAGACAAAATATTATCCATTTCGAACAGCCTGCCCTGACCTTGTACATTGAACTAAAGCCCACAGTGAAAATCTTAATTGTATTATGAGTCAATCGTATAAAATCCTTTATAGTCAAATGTATAACATCCTTTAACAGGCAGTAAGGTGGTAAATGGTAAATGGACTGCATCAGGATAATACTTTTATCCAGTCACTGAAGACCTTCACAATGTACTTCACACTTTGCCCATTCACACACACACTCACACACTGCTAACCAAAGGCACCCATGCAAGACGCCTACCTGCCTTAGGGGTTCAGTGTCTTGCCCAAGGACACTTCGACATTAAACTCAGAGGGGCTGGGTATCGAACATGCGACCTCTTGGTCCCAAGATCAGCACTCTAGTTAGCAACTATTTGTGCTTTCAACAGTCATTTATATTTCTTGGAATTGTATTATTTTATGTATTTATTTCTGATTGATGGGTTTCCTTATGACACTCAACTATTACCTCGACTTATTCTCAAAAACTGCTGTGAACATTGACAAATGTCACATCACACAGAGTGACTCAGTTAAAAATTTAGGTGTCATATTTGACCCCGATCTGTCCTTTCAAACACATGTGAAGAAAATTACTAGAACCGCTTTCTTCCATCTTCGCAACATTGCTAAAATTCGTCCTATACTGTCTCAGTCGGATGCGGAAATTATAATTCACGCGATTGTTACCTCCCGTCTCGATTACTGTAATGCACAACTCTCCGGTCTCCCGAAGTCCAGAATCAAGAGTCTTCAGCTGGTACAAAATGCCGCAGCGAGGCTTTTAACTAGGACAAAAAAGTCCGATCACATCGCGCCGATTTTGGCTAACCTGCATTGGCTCCCTGTTAGCCAGAGATGTGATTTCAAGGTTCTCTTAGTATTATACAAAATCATACATGGACTTGCTCCCTCATATCTTTCAGATCTGGTCTTCTGGTGATCCCAAGAGCCAAGAAGTGTTGGTTCGAGAGCGTTCTTCATCCGGACCCCGGTGCTGTGGAATGCAACCTCAGTGGAAATGTTTAAATCCAAGCTTAAAACACACTTCTACTCTATAGCATATGAATAACCTATACTTTTCGTGGACAATATCTCTGTATTATTTGTGATTGCAACCTCCTTTGCTGTCTGGTAATCCTAAAAGGGGGATGCCACATGTGCGGTCCCTTCTCAAGGTTTCTTCATTTTCCTCATGTTGAGGTTTTTGAGTTTTTCCATGCCCTCATGTTGGTTCCAGATCAGGGGATGGTGTAATAATAGTCTTTGAAATAACCTGTGCAGCCCTTTGAGACTCTTTGTGATTAAGGGCTATACAAATAAAAATGACTTGACTTATTAATGTTGATCATGTTCTTTTAACTTATAAAGCGATTTGAGAACATTGGGATATTCATATCAGGAGTTTCATGGTGAAAAACCTGATGCGGCCCATCTTCACGCAGACTCTAGCTCCCAGCGGCCCCCAGGTAAATTGAGTTTCAGACACCTGTGTTAGAACAAAACTCAGTCTCATATGTTTAGATTTTTGCAACATTCGCAGGTTATCCGGACGCCTTTGAGAGCAAATTGCGAGCCGCAGACAGGCCGAGGCAGGCTACCCCCGCGGTGGCGTTCCAGTCGACTCGGCCCCCTTTGCGGCTTCCGGGCCCCTACGGAGCGGTCGGACCTGTTTGTTGGAGAGAGGTGTGGCGTTTTTTCCAGTTCTGACTTGCTCCGAGTGCTTCCATTTCGCTGCGTTCTACGGAGAAAACCACTCCTTGGTGTTTCGACGTCACGCCTTTAAACCTGCTGCGCTGAAAACGAGTCGGAGTTGTCAGAAGGTCGCTTAAGCTTATCCGGTATACCATCTATCACTAGCAGACAAAATGGTAAGTCGACTTTGGTTCTCTTCTCTGGGTTATTACGATCAAGGCTTTCTAAAGTAGCGCATTATTAGCGTTAGCGAGCCGCTGTAGCTGTATCTTCGGCGGAACTGGTTTTCCTAGCCGGTCATGTGACACAGAACAGCTATTGAACTTCTCGTTTTTCTTGTCCCTTATTGTGTATATAGTCGGGAATCTTTACATAAATAGAAAAACTCCCAGTCTGTGTTTATACTATTCATTTAAAAAAAATATGGTATTCATTGGCCTGACACAAGGAATATATTAAAATCTGTGAAAAAAATCTATATGTTCCAATGGCGTAGGTTTCGTCTGGGAATAAGTGAGCACATATTATCGGTGAAGACAAAATCACGATTGCTAGAAATTGGTGGTGACACATCCCCTCCGTCCATGCCAAAACTACGCCCATGATTTGTCTATCGAAACTGATATAACATTTGCCTAAGCAATCGCTAACAGTTTTGGCTTTAGGTATTTTTTATACCCAAGTATTTGGACGATAGGACATTAGAACATTAAAAAAAAACGAAATCCTTAAAAAGGAAAGGCGGGGAATCGTCTATAAAATGCTAGTGGCAGTTTCAGGCGTGCCTGGGCTGGTTTTTTGACAACAGAGTGGGCACACTTTGCCTTTCAACAGCTACATACACAATAATCATGGGATAAAAGAGCGTTATTGGCGTTTTCTACCTTTATCTTTGTTGTTTTTTTCATACCGTGTTTGAAATAATCAACCGCTGTAAATGAATTAACAGTATTCCCGTTTAAGGTTGACTTGACAACCGTTTTTTTTAACGTCATGTCCCTGCTTAGTCTTTTATTTTTACCTAACATTACCCGATGAAAAACATTGAAAGTTGTTTTAAAAAGAAGGAAAAAGCAAATGTAAATTGTCACTATAGTGCATAAGCTCCTCATCCTCAAACACGGTTGACTTGACAATCAGTTTTGACACTCAGCATGTTATTTCTGGGGTTGTGTTGGATCCTTAAACCATTACGGTCGTTGGGGCATCATTTACTGTGGCGTGTCTAGGGGAAATACAGCCCGATGGCGCTTATCCCTCTCCAGGCCGACAAATGATTCCACCCAGTCTCGAACCAGGGACCTTTCGCGTGTTAAGCAAATGTGCTAACCACTGCACTACATAGAAAATTGCGTTAAAAAGAACGTAAAAGCATAGGTAAATTTTTACTAAAGCGCATAAGCTCCATATGACTAAATATAGTCAACTTCACAATCATTTTTTACGCCGCCCTGCTTAGTCTCTTATTTCTACCAAACGCTAACCAATGAAAACCATAGAAAGTTGCGTTAAAAAGAAGGGAAAAGCATAGGTAAATGATCACTTCAGGACATAAGCTCCGTATGCCAAAATATGGTAAACACTACAGTTTTCACGCTGTGTTCCTTCTTAGTCTGTTCTTTTTTACCAAACAAAACAAATGGAAAATATTGGAAGTTGTATTAAAAAGAAGGGACAGCTTAAATAAATTGCCACTCTAGTGCATAAGCGCTGTATGCCCATATAGGGTCAACTTTGCAATTATTTTTATATTTTTTATTACTAATACATATATATTTTTTTTTTTAAAAATTAACCAACGAAACATAAAAAGAAGCACTAAAAAGGGAATAACGATCAGGAAAAAAAATCAAAATGACAGAATTTGACACACCCTTAGAAGAGTGCAAAATTTAAGATAATAATATAAAAACATGGTAAAAGTATTGATGTTAAAAAACAATTGTGGTAACCTTACAAAAAACCTGAAAAATATTTACGAAACCAGCTCTAGAAAGTAGCCAATGATCACTTTCGCATTGCTGAGGTAAATTTTTCATTTTTCATTACTATGTTTATGAATTAAAACAATTTATTTTTACTTGGAAATAAAATCCACAATCATGGAGTTAATATTAACAAAATAAGTATAATTCAGCCATCTCTAAAGTATTTAAGTCGTGTTTATTTATGACGCCCTTAATCACACGGAGCCGGCACAGACCAGACTATTACAGACTATTATTCCACCATCCCCTGATCTAAAACCTACATGAGGGCAAGGAAAAACTCAAAACCTCAACATGAGGTAATGGGAGAAACCTATTCCACCATCCCCTGATCTGAAACCTACATGAGGGGAAGGAAAAACTCAAAACCTAAACATGAGGCAATGGAAGAAACCTATTACACCATCCTCTGATCTAAATCCTACATGAGGGCAAGGAAAAACTCAAAACCTAAACATGAGGTAATGGAAGAAACCTATGACACCATCCCCCGATCTAAAACCTACATGAGGGCAAGGAAAAACTCAAAACCTCAACATGAGGTAATGGAAGAAACCTATTCCACCATCCCCTGTTCTGAAACCTACATGAGGGCAAGGAAAAACTCAAAACCTCAACATGAGGTAATGGAAGAAACGTATTCCACCCCCCCTGATCTAAAACCTACATGAGGGCAAGGAAAAACTCAAAACCTCAACATGAAGAAACCGTGAGAAGGGACTGTACACTTTCTCTCTCTTTATTATTTTCTGTTTCTATTTCTTTCTCTTAATTTAAACTCTTTTTTCTCTTTTTCCCAGCTTTCTCTCTTATTCTTTTCTCTCTCTCTTTCTCTTTTCTATTTCTTTTTTTCTGTCATTCTCATTTTTCCTTCTCTTTTGTCTCTACCCCTTTTTTTACTGCAGCTGTATAATGTTATTGTACAAAATAAAGAAACACACAAAAATAAATGGATTTTGCGTGTTTGTCTTTGAAAATATAAATAAAATAATTTCAAAAAAAGTTAGTGTATCCAAAAGCAGGACTTTAAGAAAAAAACTGTTATCCTGCATCTCTAATTTGTATAGCTAGACTAAAAAGACGTGCATGTCGCATGCGCTACACCGCCCGATAGCAACAAAGCAAACCAATGAATCAAAAATCCTAAATTGATACTGCCAGCTCCCTGGTATTTAAAAATAAAATTAGAAATAAAAATTCACTGTGAAATTGTGAAAAGTTTTAAATGAAAGCTATTGGGAAAAAAAACGGCGCAATTCTTTAAATATCAATAGTTTTGATCACCGAAACTGGAAAGAACGCCGCAGTCGCTTAGGTGTCAAATAACGACCAATCGCGAGGCAGCATGCAGCGATTAGTTCCTTCTGAAGCATTTTGCAACTGCGATTTCCTTATTAGGCAATAGCTGACACCCGAGATGGATATTCGAAACGAAAGGATATTGCTGCTTGATTCCAATTTGAATGACACCATATTAAGATCACAGGCTGTAAAGAACATTTTTGGGAGGTTCACTTCCCCTTACGTAGGTTTGTTTTTCTAGATTTTTTCTGCTTTGTCATCAAGTCGACAAATTAGGGAGTGACGAATGTTTTACAGCAGAGGTAAACGATATTTTTGGATCTCAGAGCTACGTTTTTGTTACTGATTAGCACAAAGGGCTATCGGTTTCATTATGCCTTAAAAAAATTGTTATTACCATGTTATTACCAGGTTGTAATTATCAGAAGAGTTAAAATTGGGGCTGGGTTTTTGTTTCAAAGAGATGCAAGTACATACAGGGTCGTATCGATCGATGAAGACACTTAAACCCAAAAAGCAACCATGTCACAAAAAAATATAAATATAATAAAGTCAACATAACAACTAAAATACCTTCCATTGCACAATATTTTGGAAGTCGCGCAAATAAAGTGTGAACGCGATTGGATCAAATTTGAAAATTATGATGTATATACAGACGTTCCCCTATTTACGACCATTCGACTTCCTTAAAATGCTAGAGAGTAACTTTTTTTCGGGATGTTGAAAAATATCCGGACATTGCTGGGAGTTAGATTTTGTATCGTGTGCACCCTTTTCCGAGTAGAGGACATTATTGTAGTGCTTCTTTTCGCCGCTACCTGCATGTGGTGGCGCTGTGAGAGGTCACCCAGCATCCACCCAGAAGTAAAAGAAATCCGTTTCGTCTTTATAGTTCCTGTGTAAACATTCTATACTGTATCTCCAGCGCGCTAAGAACTTTGACGTTTTCATTATTCAATATCTTGTGCATCCATTCAATATGGTTGGTGTAAAGTGTAAAGAAAAGGCGAGCCGTTTCATTTGAAACGAAAGTAGAATAAGAAAGCTTGATGCGGTTGAGAAAATGGTCGGAAAGCTTTTTTTCTGCCACTTTTTACCACGAAGGAGGAAGTAGTCTAACTAGTCAAGTCAAGTCACATTTATTTGTATAGCCCTTAATCATAAAAATGTCCCTAAGGACTGCACAGGATTACAATTACACCATCGCCTGATCTTAAACCAACATGCGGGCAAAGAAAAACTCAAAACCTCAGCGTGACGAAAAAAGAAAAGGGCCTCACAAGTGGTAATACCCCTTCCAGGATGACGAGGGTGGAATAAATTTAGCATTGAGTCACAGTATACAAACATCGTAAACATCAATAATAGAGAACACTAGGTAACTCTTGAAGCCCATCTTCCAAAAGTAAATTAAACTCAACTTTATTTATCTTTATAGAGCGTATTATTTTATGATGTGTTTATTTTTTAGTACAAAACATTACAGGTTACTTATACAAGCCTTAAACATACTTATGTGAACCATAATCATACAAAATATAACACTGAAGCAACTTACGAACAAATTCAACTTACGAACAATCGCCTGGAACCTATTTTGTTAGTAAGCAGGGCAGCGTCTGTATAATCATACCACCCACTGACAACATTTTTATAGTGATACATAAATGGGAAGACAGTATCGATCCTTTGACAATAGTATCGATTTGATCCAAGTACTGGCTCAGTATCGATAACATCGATATTTGGATGGACTTCCACCTTTAGTACAAAAACTCGGCTTAGTCAACTACTAAAACATCTGCCTTGTATAAGGGCACAGAGCAATTGACATACATAATTTATCGGATACTTTTAAAAATATTTTTTTCATTTTTCTTATCAGATATTACCCACAGGCTACTGAGGTGTTCTTGGGGGGCCACCTGGCGCCAACGAGCACCATGTTGGTGACCCCCATTTTCCAGAATATGCCGCAGGCAAATACAAATTAAATACTTGCTCATGAACTTTAGACTATCATACTCCTGCTAAGTGACCACGTGGTAAATACGTTTTTAAAGGGACAGTGTGTATTATCTAGCATCTCCTAATGGTACAGTAAGGTTCATTAATTATATATATTAAAAAAAAACTAATAATCTAAAAAATAAGCGAAAATACACAAACTATCATATGAACGTGCATTTTTTAAAATTATATAATTATTGAAAGTAGGGTTAAATAGACTCAGTAAACCACTAAAAATAATTTTACTATAAAATCAATCACTGTGAGCTATTTTCAGATCAAGTCCGCGGGCCCCTCAGCTGTCCTTAGGGGGCACCCTGGTGCCCACAGGCACCACATTGGAGACCCTTGACCTAGAGCAGGGGTGTCAAACTCATTTTAACTTGGGGGCCACACGATAAAACAAACATTCTCGTGGGGGCCGGACTAGTAGATTAGAGAGAAAGAACAAGAGAGAGAAAGTAATAAGAGAAAGCGAGGGAGAGAATAAGAGAGAGGTTGGGACAAAGAAAGAGAAAAAGGGAGAAAGAGAGAGAGAGAAAAAGAGAAAGAGGGCGAGAGAACGTGAGAAACAAAAAGAGATAAAAAGAGAAATAGTGACAGAGGGGGAAAGAAAGAGAAAGAAAGAAATCCAAAGACAAAATTGAAAGAGAGGAAAAAGAAGAGAAAGAAGGGGAGAAGAGAGAAGGGAAAGCGAGTGAGAGAAAGAGAGAAAAGGAAAAAAGGAAGAGAGAGCAAAAGAAGGTAAAAAGAGACAGAGAGGGAAAGAGACCAAAAGGAACAAAGGAAGAGAAAAAGAGAGACACAGAGAGTGAAAGAGAAAGAGAGAGAGAAATACAAGTAGAGTGTCTTTGTGAGAGGCACCTGGCTTTGGCAACATCTAGTGGACATATTTCAACCTGCAGCTCGTTTTTCTCTTACGCTTCCCTGAGCGTTGTCTTACGTCCTGGATTCAATCCCTCAGCAGGCCTGATCCGGCCCGTGGGCCGCATGTTTGACACCCCTGACCTAATTGTCGGCCATCCTGCTGCTATGGGTACCCAAAAAACCTCGGCTGCAGGGCAAAACGATTTTGAAGTAAAATAATGCAGTTTGGTCACTTTGAGTCTCCGTTGTTTTGTATTGTTCCATGTGCTTTTAGCACTCGTTTTGGGTTGCAGGACTCAATACAGCGACATCTAGTGGTTTTGGCACCCAGTTTACACAATGCATAACAGCTGAAAACTAAAAGATTTGAACTTTTTGGTCCATAATTCTGCTGGAACTATCTTTAGGGGATGAAACGCAACTCAGAACAATATTATAATATAATATAATCGAAAAATGTGCATTCATTTGACCTAACGTGAGCTTCCAGTAAAGGGACCTGACACGGTTGCCATCTTGCTGCTGCGGGTACCCCAAAACCTCAAAAAGGCTAGGCAAAAAAATGAGACGTAACTTGATGCGTTTTTCACTTTGAGTCTTCGTAGTTTGTCACTTTCATTGTGCTTTTTAGCGCACGTTTTTAGTTGCACTACTTCATAAAGCGACATATTGTGGTCAAGTAATATACACTGTCCCTTTAAAGGACCGATTTTTTAAAAGGACACCGCGTGTTATGTAGGGCCAGCTAGTGGTCAATAAAAATTACGAAATAAAAATCTGATTTGAATAATAAGTAAAAATACATGAACACATCATCTCATCTCAATAGCCGTACCGCTTATCCTCATTAGGGTCGCGGGGGTGCTGGAGCCCATCCCAGCAATCATCGGGCAGTGGGCAGGGGACACCCTGAACTGGTTGCCAGCCAATCGCAAGGCACACAGGGACAGACAACTCATTCGCTCATTCACACCTAGGGACAATTAGAACCGGCCAATTCACCTGAAATGCATGTTTTTAGAACGTGGGAGGAAACCGGAGTGCCCGGAGGAAACCCACGCCAGCACGGGGAGAACATACAAACTCCGCACAGGAAGTCTGGAGCTGGATTTGAACCCACGACAGGTTCCCATGACATGAACTGTGCCGCACAAGTGCTAACCACTGCGCCGCCGTGCTGCCCTGAACACATCATAACATACATGAAAATGTCATTAACAGTAAATGACCGATTTTTTTAAAGGAAGGTCAATAAAATTGTATTTATTTTCCTATCTTGGTGCTAAGGATACCCCCAAAAAACAAAAAACTATCAAAAGGCTGGGCAAAATAATGAGAAGAAAAACAGTGCGGTTTGATGACTTTGTGTCTCCGTAGTTTGTGCTTTTTAGCACTCATTTTCAGTTGAACCATCTAGGGGTCGAATATCACAGTGTCCCTTTAAGATCATTGGTTCAGGAGCCACCAATTCAACCCAATGACCCAAATCAAGAAAAAATGTCCACTTCTCAAATTCTCCAATGATTTCAGGATTTGCAGTTTAAAGCAGAGGTAATAGATTATTTTTACTTTTTTTTCAAAAACCAAAATGACATGAAGTACGTATATACACGCGTAAAGCCTTAATTTCACAAAAACCTCCCCCCTAAACTGCCGCTAAATAGCCACATACGAAAAGAAATTCAAAATATTAATAAACGTGTACCCACACATTGATGAATATTTCATTCTGTTGATAGTGGTAAAAAGCTCAAAGTAATATAACATTTTTAAACCATTTACTGTTCCTTTCAGCAGCACTCGAATGGCAGTCCCTCGAACGCTATTTTCGTATTTCGCAATTGTTTGATTCCTGGACTCAATCGTCGTTCTCACCAATTTTCTATATCTGTCAGGACCAGAACGGAAACAGGACCCACTCGCGTAACGTTTCTCACAAGTTTTATTAGAAGAAAGGGAGCGGGTTGCGCCCACGATACGGGGATTGCTGGACGTGGGAAGCCGGTCGTTTTGAACGCGGAAGTGGTAACGGAAAAAACGCGTCAGTAGAAGAAGGGATAGAAGAGCAAAAACATGGTCGGGATCGGAAACAAGTCGAAAGCCAGGAGAGGAGGGTAGACGTGGTCGAGATCAAAAAACGATCGTTATTCAGGACGGGGGAACAGACGTGGTCGAGATCAAAACAGGTCGTAACTCGGGACGGGAGAGCAGACGTGGTCGAGATCACAGCAGATCGTCGCGGGAGAAAAACAGGAGCAAAAAACAGGACGGGCGAAAAAGTCAAGTCAAGTCATTTTTATTTGTATAGCCCTAAATCACAAAGAGTCTCAAAGGGCTTCACAGATTATTACACTATATGACACAGACTATTTTTCAGAATATTATTATACATTCCCCTGCTCTGGAGCCGACGAGAAGAGTAGGTTATTCATATGCTATAGAGTAGAAGTGAGTTTTAAGCTTAGATTTAAACATTTCCACTGAGGTTGCAGATCGGATCTCAGGGGGAAGAGCATTCCACAGCACTTTTAGTATTAAAATTATTATTTTATTAATAATAAATAATAATATAGCGAAAAAGGGCTTGCCGTGTAAAAACAGAGATTCGCGGACGGACCGACAAAAGGGGACTGAAAGGACAGAGTTTAAATACTAACATGGAGCCAATCTCTAAACAAGCTGCAGCTGGCGCCACACGGGAGGGGCCAATTGGGCGCCATGGCAATCTTGACAATGTCTCCTTCTCATCATTATCATGGGCAGGAAAAGGAAAGAAAACCAGCAAAATCCCATTAAAATGAGATGCGGTCCCTCTCAAACCCAAAGATTGACTGCACAAGTAGAACGGATCGAGTGGGCCATTATCGCCATCTACTGTTAAGGAGTGTGGTTGAGTCTGCTTTTTCTTCTTCTAAGCATCATTTTGCCCACTTCAGGGACAGACCCAAAAGTTGAGAAACGCCGGTTGAGATCAATTCAAAGCCCTTTTTGTGAAACGCTACAGCGGTGAAAAGATCAAATCGAAGTGCTAACGTGTGCGCGTGTGGACAGGCATCGGGCGTGGCCGTCGACGATAAGGTCCTCCAAGTCTTCGAGGAGATGAAATTCGGGAAGAAGTTGAAGGTGGCCTTCTTCCGCATAAGCGACGACAAGAAAACCATCATTGTGGAGGAGGATAAGCAGATCATGGCGAGCGACCCGGAAGCGTTCAAGAAATTCGTCTCGGAGCTTCCACCTCAAGAGTGCCGTTACGTCGTATTCGACTTCCACTACGCAACCAAGGACTGCGGTGACAAGAACCAGCTTGTCTTAATATCCTGGTAAGTGTCTGGATGCTAACATGCTAAAGCTAACATCATCAACCAGTGTGGGGCACGTTGCTTTTAAAAAGGTAATTAGTTATATACTTACTCACTCCCATCTCATCTCAATAGCTGCACCGCTTATCCTCAGTAGGGTCACGGGGGTGCTGGAGCCCATCCCAGCCATCATCGGGCAGTGGGCAGGGGACACCCTGAACTGGTTGCCAGCCAATCGCAGGGCACACAGGGACAGACGACTCGCTCATTCACACCTAGGGACAATTTGGACCGGCCAATCCACCTGAAATGCATGTCTTTGGAATGTGGGAGGAAACCGGAGTGTCCGGAGGAAACCACGCAAGCACGGGGAGATCATACAAACTCCGCACAGTAAGTCTGGTAGCTGGATTTGAACCCACGCAGGAGGTTCCCAAGACCTTAGAACTGTGCCGCACACGCGCCAACCACTGCGCCGCCATGCTGCCCCTACTTACTCAGTACTTCTTCCAAAAAGTAACCAAGTTAGTAACTAAGTTACTCTATAGTAAAAGTGACAAGTTACCAGGGAAAGTAACTTTCTGTTACTTTAAACCAGGGGTGTCAAACTCATTTTAACTCGGGGGCCACACGATAGAACAAACATTCTCTCGGGGGCCGGACGAGTAGATTAAAGCAAAAGAAAAAGAGAGAGAAATAAATAAGAGAAAGAGAGGGAGAGAAAAATAGATGGAGCAGGACAAAGAAAGAGAGAGATAATGTGAGAAACAAAAGAAACAAGAGAAAAGAAACAAAAAAAAGAAAAAAAAGATAAAAAGGGAAATAGTGAGGGAGGGGGAAAGAGAGATAAAGAAAGAAATCCAAAGAGAAAGAGAAAAAGAGAGGAGAGAAAAAGAGAGAAGTGAAAAGAGGTCAGCGAGAAAGCGTGAGGGAAAAGGAAAAAAGGAAGAAAAAGCAAAAGAAGGTAAAAAGAGAGAGAAAGAGACAAAGAGGAACAGAGAAAAAGAGAGACAGGGAGGGTAAAATAGAGAGAGATAGAGTAAGAGAAAAAGGGAGGGAGAGAGAGAAAAGAGAGAGAGAAAACGTGAGAAACAGAAGAGATAGAGAAATAGTGAGAGGAGGAAGAAAGAGAGAAAGAAATCCAAAGAGAAATAGAAAGAGAGAAAAGAAGCTGAGAAATAGAGAAAAGGAAATAATGAAGAGAAAGGAAAAGAAGGTAAAAGACACAGAGAGAAAGAGACAAAGTGAAACAAAAGAAAAAGACTGAACGAGAGAGATAGAGAGTAAGAGAAAATGGAGGGAGGGAGGTAGACAGAGAGAGAGAGAAAGGGAGGAAGAGAGAGAGAAAGAAATACAAGTACATCATTTGTGAGAGGCACCTGGCTTTGGCAACATCAAGTGTACATATTTCAACCTGCAGCACGTTTTTCTCTTTCGCTTCTCTGAGCGTTGTCTCGCGGGCCGGATTCAATCCCTTAGCGGGCCTGATTCGGCCCGCGGGGCGCCCGTTTGACACCCCTGCTTTAAACCCTTAACGTTCCTGTAAAATTCCCCTAAAATCCCACTCCAAGACGTACCCAAAGTAAATTGATCACGATCTGAAAAACTAAACATTGTATTTTACACATTTTTCCTAGGGAAGGTTTAGGCATTTCCATAAGTGGCCATTTGGAGACGACCAGTTTACAACACTCAAACATTTGGAAATGTGTATTTTACTTTGGCCAATTTTTTAGACATTGTGAAAGAGTTGTAAATATTTGAATTCTCTTCCGCATCGCTATCACTATTTTGCACACTTGCGCGTAAAAAATGCGTGAAAATGAATCACTCATGGCCTTACGCACACTTATTTCAGGGTCTAATTTGAATACAATAGGGAAATCTTCATGATAGATTATATCAGAATTTCAGTGGCTAACCAATGCGCCAATCATCATTTGAATCGGTCACTATCGGCTAAAGTTGTTCGGAGGGAAAGGAGTCGGGTCCTTTTTAGCATTTATAAGCTCGTATAGGTTAATGCAGGTTGTGGACTGTAAAACAAAGCCCGCAATTGGCCGAAAAAGATGTCAATCAGAAGTTCCGATGCAAACAGCCTATGGAAAATAGTTCTACAAGTCTGCTCATTTGAAAACGGGAATTATGGGGCTAAAGAGACAGCTAGTAACAGGCAACCTCCATCGATGCAGAGATGCTTTTTGGCGGATTTTTCTTTCTGTCAGCATTATTGTTTGTTTTGGAGTCAATATTTTACACGGTTGGATTCACTAGACTCTCGCTGATGTAAGGAGGCCATGGTTGCTTATTATCATCGAATTTCATGGCTGAAAGACAGGGTCTTTGGTGAGCTACCCCTTTTTTCTAGTTTTCAGGTATCTTGTTTCAGACTGATGAGGTTTCTGTGATGAGTACATTTTGAAATGAATCCCAAGAGTTTAAGCTTCCCAATGATATGTGGCATGACATATTTCAGTGGCTGGTGAAGTTGTACGGACACATCTTTGCATCGTTGGGTAGGGTTACTTTAACTGGATTACTTTCAATTACTTTTGGATTACTCCAATACCAAATATGCTAATAAAAGACAAAAGAAACTAAATATGAATCAAATTACTAAATTTTGTGCAGGCTTGGGGAGTAACGGAACACATGGAACGGAAAAAATGATGTTGGCAAGCTGTTTGGATTTATTTTCATTTTGTTTCTGACGCATTTTATGTTCGTTTTGCCGGAGTTCAAAGAGATCAAAGCCAGGAGAGAAAGCTTACCACGTGTTGTGAGTCATCATTTTATTCACATTTAGTTTCTTTTGTCTTTTATTAGCATATTTGGTATTGGAGTAATCCAAAAGTAATTGAAAGTAATCCAGTTAAAGTAACCCTACCCAACCCTGCATCTTTGATTCTCGACAGTCCAATAGCCTGTCGGCAGTCCATCGGAACGTTAAGGGGTTAGAAGAAGTAGTTGTATATCTGTCAGGACCAGAACGGAGACAGGACCCACTTGCGTTACGTTTCTCTCAGTTTTATGCACCCACGATCCGGTGATCGCTGACGCGGGAAGCAGGTCGCTCTGAACGCGGAAGTGGGAGTTCCGTGGCGAGCGATGGCGGTGTCGGGAACGGAAAAAACTGGTCAGTAGCCGGGACAGGAAAGCAAAAAACGTCGTCAGGATCAACATAACAGGTCGAAGCTGGGGAACAGACGGGAGCAAAAACAGGTGGGAGTCAGGGTCGAAAAGAGCTTGCCAAGAGAAAACCGAGGTTCGCAGACAGACTGACAACAGGTGACAGATAGATGCGGGTTTAAATAGTGACAGGGAGCCAATCAAACTCCGAGGCCGTTGGCGCCAAAGGAGCGGGCACAGGTGCATCACATCGGTAAGCATGACAATATCAAAGAATTTGAAATTTTCTGAGCAGTGTTTGAGTCAGTTGACAGGTAGATATGTTATAGAACCTTGTAATATTTACTGCACCTCGGCAGCAACAGATTTATCCTACACTTGAAGTGCAACCAAAATAAACAGTAAACAATATAGTATGTCACAACAAGTGAGTACACCCCTCACATTCCTGCTGAGATTTTATCTTGTTTAATTGAACAACACTGAAGATACATCGCTTCAACACAATGAAAGGTAGTCCGTGTAAAGCTTATATAGAAGTGTATACCGTAAATTCCGGACTATAAGCCGCTACTTTTTCCGCAAATTTATATTATTATTATTAAAGCTTTGAAAACTCTCTCGGTGTACCGTCTTTCTTTGTAAATATGTGTAACCATGTATAATATGTATTTGCAACTGTATATTTTTGTAATGTATTTATTTTAGAGACTTATTGTGATATGTTTTCTACGAGCGACTCAAAAAGAAGGGGCGGAGCAAACGCGGGCTGACGGGAAGTGGGGTGAAGCTGAGTTCAATCTCTTTGTTGTTGCAGCGGACAATAGTGGATACCGGTATATATTTTTCCCACCCTTAACTTTGGAAATATACATTTTTTTCATTGGATTACTTTTAACGGGACCCGGACTTTAAAGGTCTGCTTTAAATTCTAATTACAGGTATCATTTTCCGTTTTGTTGCCGACTGTTGTGTTTGGATTTTATACTATATTTATAATTACAATCGCGGCACCTAGTCAAATATGGGATAAGCTTTTAACTTTGCTACATATTTTAATGTGGGCGCATGCGGCCTTTATACAGGTGCGGCTTGTGTAAGGACAAAACCAATAATGCCCATAAAATGTAGTGCGTGCGGCTTATAATCAGGTGCGCTCTATAGTCCAGATTTTACGGTATTTATTTCCCCTCTCAAAAAAACTCAAAATATAACTGAATAGTAGCTAAACCCCTGGTAACAAGAGTACACCCTAAAGTAAAAGTTACTGAAGTTCAATATTTTGTGTGGCCAATATGATATTACAGAACCACCTTAATCTTTCTGGCAATGGATTCCACCAGAGCTTCACAGATTCCTATTGGAATGCTCTTCCACTTCTCCATGACAACATGACGGAGCTGAGGAATATTCAAGATCTTGTGCTTCCCCACCTTCCGCTTCAGGAGGCCCCAAAGATGTTCTATTGGATTTAGATCCGAAGACATGCTTGGCCAATTCATACCCTTAACCCTTAGCCCCTTTAGAAAAGCCTTGGTCATCTTAGAGGTGTATTTGGGGTCATTGTCAGCCCCTCGACCCAGTTTCTGGAGGGAGGGGATCATTCCTTGCTTCAGTATTTCCCTGTACATGCTTAAGTTCATGTTTCCCATAATGAAATGCAACTCCTCAACTCAAGTTGCCCTCATGCAGCCCCAAACCATGACATTCCAACACCATGCTTGACTTAAGGCACAACAAGAACATGTTTGTACTCCTCACATGGTTGCCGCCACACATGCTTCACACCATCTGAGCCAAATCAATGAATTTTTGTATCATCAGACCAGAAGATATATTTCCAGTGAGCCATGGCCTTTCTTGACAGATTTCTTTCCATCGCGTCTTTAGTGATGTTTTATTTACCATTTTAATGAAATCTCTGAAAAAATGTGAGGGGTTTACTCACTTTTGTGATATAATGTTAAATCAAATAACTATCAGCAATAAACAATGTAATGTGATTTAAATAAATAAAATCTAACTCGAATGGTCTTTTGTAGAGAGGGGAATACCGACTCTTTTTAGAGGACCGGCTTTTTCGTCTTGGCTCACTAAATAAGACCAAATCAACACTTCAACGTTAACACTGAAAAACCCAAGAAATATAAATTAAAATATTTATAAATCCCCTCGCTCAACCCAACTGAGGTGTTGGGTTGAACCACAACCTTCCAGTCTCAGGGCGGGCGCCATACCCCCAATAATTTTAGTAAAACCATTCTGACTCCCATGGTACCTGGTTAGGAACACTTGCGTCAATCATAACCTCATTGCCACGTATACAATTTAAGTTGAACCATTCCCGTCCTCTGGATCATACTCAAATCTCTAACTTTATTAGAACCTTTTAATAACTGATGTGACTTTAGTAGAAACCAATTTGACTGACGTGAAACCTGGTTAGGACCACCAAGACATCAACAAAACCTCATTGCAACAGATAACATTTGAGTTGAACCATTTCTCTCCCCTGGAACCACCTCTGGACATTCCCAACTTTAGTAGGACCTTGACCTTAATAGAACCATGTTGTCTTCGTTAGTTAGAACCTGGTGTGGACTACTCTGACGTCAACAGAACCTTTTAGTAGACCCCAATAAGTCAGTTTGACGTCACAGAACCCATTGAAGCAGATTAGTGGGGCCTCATTTGAACTAAACATGTATCTGCGTCATGAAGAAGGATGCCTTTCGTCTCAATAAACTGGCGAGGAAAGCAAGCTCTGTTGTGGGCACAGAGCTCGACAGCCTGACAACAGTAGCTGAGAGACGGGCACTGAAAAAGCTGCGATCAATCATGGACAATTCATCACATCCACTACACAGCATTATATCCAGACAGAAGAGCAGCTTCAGCGACAGACTGCTGTCACTGTCTTGTACTACGGACAGACTGAAGAGATATTTTCTTCCTCATGCCATGAGGCTCTTTAACTCCACCCGGCGGAGTAAAGGCCCACATTAAACCCCTCCCGCTACATTGCATATTACCGTACTTTTATTGCAGTGTGTATTTTACGTAGCACTATTTAAATACTCTATACAACACGCTACAGTGGGTATTAGCACGTCACGTTGGGTATTTGTATATTGTATTCCTTTTGCTTTATTATTGTATTGTTCTCAGCAAAGGGATGCTGCTGGAAATGTGAATTTCCCTACGGGGATGAATAAAGTATCTATCTATCTATCTTCTGCTGGGTGTCTTCATTCAAATCCACAAATGCTAGCGTGACACAAGTTTCGCTGTTTGATTTGTGTGCAGGACTCCCGAGGACTCAAACATCAAATGTAAGATGCTCCACGCCACCTCCAAAAGTTACATCAAGAAAGAGTTGGGATGTAAGTCTCAGAACTAATGGTCATCACAACACACACGTTGTGAAACTTTGATAATTATGTCGGTATCACATCTTTTCCTCAGTGGAAACGGAGTGGTGTATAACAGATCCAGGTGAAGCTGAAGACTTGAGTGATCTGGCCAGTAAACTGAAAGGAGCCATATCCATAGAAGGGTTTAGAGTCTGACACGAGAAAGCTGATCCCTGGAGCTTACAGCGTAACACCCGCACACTTAAAGGGGAACCTTTTTCACGACACCCCTTCAATAAAAATGTGTGACTTTGTCCGAGCCTCGTTCCTTGCACTCATTTTTGTTCAATTGTCACCTGCCCTCGGTCTCACTGTTTTGCGGCAAAACAAGAAGTCTGAAACATTTTTCTGTTTGTTTTCTTTACATCTCCAATACAATCAAATTGATTTGTAATGCACTTTTAAAGGGAATTAGTTGCCATTTGGGGTGCTGTATAAAAAATTCAGTGTAAAATAAGATCATAAAATCCCCTTCTTTATCCCCGCCCAACAGCCAAACAAACAAAATGGGTAAAATACAATCAAAACAAAAATAAACAGGAATTGAACTAAAATATGATTATGACAGGGCACAGACTAACCGTGTGAAGAAAGGGACCCGAAAGAGGTTTATCCACATTGACATGGATGGCAGCAGATGGCCTCAAGATTTTTAGCCATTGAACCCTAACCCTACTCTATGTGGGATCTCGAGATGAGTAAACACTGAAATATACTAATATCAGTGTCTGAAACTCATGACAAAAAGTTAGCGGACACCAGGGCAGACAACTCTGAAAAGTTGCCTGCCCAGCCATAAAGTTGCGGTAAAAAAAACATTGTTGCAAAGTATTAAGGATTGATAATCAGAATATATAACAGAACAACACTTTAAAATTAAGTTTATTATAAATCTCCTTATAACATTCATTGCATGGATAGGACATCGCCTTCCGTATGTACCTGTATTTACTCATCTTCATTCATGCAATGTTTGCGTTGCGTCGTCTGCTACAAGCCACGTGAACTCCTCTTTCCTTGATGCTTTTAATGTACGTTTACGTTTTGTAGCGTCATCAATTTTGTTAGCTTCTTTTGAATCTTTCTTCTGGGGCTGAGGTTTTGGCTTGATTCCTAACCACTTATCCATTTTTATTGTGTTCTCTGTGCGTCTACTTTGGAAAATGATATGCAGAAACACGACCTTATAACGCTCGGGAAAGTCCGGAAGCACGAAGTGATTCGATGCAGGCTTCTGATCGGCTTCCGAGTATGCAAATTGCCTAACAAACCGAAATTTCCAAACTGAAAGGAGATTTCGTAATCGGAATAAAGCAAACGTTTGATTTTAAAAAAATTTAAAAACAAAAACGAAAGATTTTTTTTTCTTGAAAAAGTTGTCAGCCACCCGGGCAAAGACATTTTGTAAGTTGTACGCCCGACGTAAAAGATGCACGCCCCGGGCGTCCGGGCAGACGTCATTTCAAACACTGCTAATATAAATAAAAACAACTGCATAACAAAACATAAAAATGCGAACTAAAAGTAAAGTATGATACAGTAAAAGATTAGAAGTTAAACACATTAAAACAAAATTTAAAAAAAATAGCAATTAAAAACTACTTTTAAAACTATCAAAGGTTTCTCGCTGTAGGGATTTTACTAGCTTTAATTTTGAAAATAGTTAGGATTGAAAGCAGTTATTCTTTACTGCAATAAGTAAACGAATTTGCCTATAGGTGTTGCTTGTGCTCCATCATAAATCTTTGTTTTTCTCTGAAGGATGCAAGAATTTTCTACACTGATAAAAAAAATATATATATATGTTATTACTTTGAGTTCTGATAAGAATTACTAATCCCAAGAAAATTGATTCAATAAACCAGACCAATTGAAATAACACACAGAGAATTAATGATAGGACAAAAAAGGGGAGGAGAAGGCGCCTGAGCAGTGTTCCCTCTAAGCTTGCGCACTGCTCGCACATTCTCAGCGCACAAGAAAATCGAACCAGCGCACAAAAATGAGGGCTCAAAATGACTAATTAAGAAGCGACTTAAGTCAAAGTTACAGTGCATGAAGGTAAAAGTACACGGGTTCCCCTGACGTTGTGTCCTAAATGCGGTATTTTGAAGTCAATGTCGAACGAAGTTGAAAAGTAAAGTCAGTAGAGTTTGTCAGGAACCGGCTTCTTCGGCTCGGCTCACTAAAAGGAACCGGCTCTTTCGGGTCCTAAACGGCTCTTCGGGTTGTTTTTGCTTCTTTAATCCCAACATGACCAAATATTATGTAAAATTATGCACAAAATGACTTAAAGGAGGGGGGGGATAGAACATAAAAGAAAAAAATACCAAAATAAAAAAGTAGTGAAAAGCTGAGAAAAAAAGAAACAAAGGGAAGAGAAAAAAAGAAGGAAAAATTTAGAAAAAGCCAGAAAAAAAGAAAAGAAAGAAATGTAGGAAAAAAAGTAAATAGAGAACAAAAAGAAAAAAGTAACAGGTCGGAAAAAATAAACACAATGAGATTTTTTTTAAAGGAATTTTTAAAAAAAGTAAAAAAAAAACGGAAAAAAGAAGAAAAGGTTTGTGTTGCATTCAAATAATTTCCAATTATATTCATTATATGATTGCAAAATACGAGAATGGAAGGCACAGTAAATGGCTTGAATTTTTTTTACATTTATTTGTATTATTCTAAAATGAGCTGTACGGAATTAGGAACTTGTTTACCCATTGCCGCCATCTCCGGACTTATATCATCATTGCAGCCTTTGTAAGGCTTCATGTTGCACATGCTAGTAGGTGCATTTCTAGACGCGCTCTAATAAACTATTCCTTTATCATCTTTCTCTGGGTTTGGGTTGGATTGTATCTTCCTTTTCTTAATTTTGACATTTTCTTTCACGAAATAAAAAAACTCGGGGACGAGTGTGAAGTCGCTCTCCGCCTCACTCCCGTGCTTCCCATTCCTTCAACCTAATATTTTCCGCCCCGAACAGCTTTCCTAAAAATATGATAAAAGCAGATGCGCACAGTGGGGAAAATATGTAAGGGTTCCTTGAACTAAGTTGGGCATAGTTAGCCCATATTAATACAGAAAAATGTCTACTAATAACATTTAAGAGTTCTCAAACTACACACTCCTCTTTTAATCTCTATCTATACATTTTAATAAATATTCCGTTTTAGGTACACGTTTGAGCAAATATTTTGGGTTATTTGTGGTTGTCAACACATATTGATATTAGGGGTGTTTATGGTTACATATGTACAAGTTTTATTGATATTTTGGGTATCTAAAATGCACAAAAAAGTTTAAAAAATCACAATTATTATTTTAACGGGATAATAACAATTCGCAGTTAAACTAGATTGGTCTAAGACGGCTGTGTCACACTATAATTGTTGATGTTATAAATAAATAAACTAATAAAGTAACATGAAGTGTTTCCCATGAACAATTAAAATAGAATAATTTTGAATTTGTTGAATTAAATACTCTTTTGAGAGGAAACGCCGTCTAATTGAAGACTGAAAATTAAACACTGCAAGTTTCATTCCGCCATTTTGACTCCCCCAAAAATGTGATAAGAAGGCCATTGTGTGAATTGTAGGTTTTATCCTCACATTTAGTTATCCCACAAAAGTCATTGTATCTTCCACAAATACGAAACTTGTTTCCAAAATCTTACCATTTGTATACGAGCTGCTCAGAAAGTTTTCCTAAATACTTTCGAAGTTACTTCAATTGGTGGAAAACATTTTTTTATCATAGCGCTATCCGCTGGCCATGCGCAGAACTGCAGTTAAAACGAATGATCCACTTCCGTTAGAGGCGAAAAGCAGGAAGCTGGACTGTACTATCGAAAGACGGTTTTCAAAATAAAACTTGCCTCGGTAGTTAAAGTTTATATCCAATCGGGAACCCATATAATAGGTCCTGGTTTATTAAAGACTAACACCTTGTTTTTCGATGCCAAACGTCGTTTTTATTTAAATGCTACTTTTTTTAATGATTTCAAGTGGTGAGAGATCTTGTCTAGTGTGGCGTAAGAACTTGCCCAATTTTATCTTTGCAAAAAAAATTCAAAATGAAAATAACATGACATTATTCAGTATCTTTGCTTTCTTCCAGTGATTAGCTGAGTCTCTCAGGAACTATTCTCTTATGGTTCAGATCCTACCTCTCAGATAGGAAGTACTGTGTTAAATATGGTGAAATGACATCTGAGCCCTTTAGTGTTACCTGTGGTGTTCCGCAGGGTTCAGTACTTGGCCCCCTTCTTTTCAGCATTTACATGCTTCCATTAGGGGATATTATTCGCAAGTATAATATCAGTTTCCATTGCTACGCAGATGACATTCAACAATATCTTCCGATGGAGGAATCTGCCAAACTAAACTGTGGAAATTTGGAGGCCTGCCTCACTAAGATAAAAGAATGGATGTCACTCGACTTTTTACGCTTTAACTCTAAAAAGACCGAAATGTTAGTTATTGGTCCATCTAAATGTCGTGACTTGTTCTCAAAAACGTCTCTGAACATTGACAAATGTAATGTCACCCAGAGTGACTCAGTCAAAAATGTAGGTGTCATTTTTGACCCCATCTGTCCTTTCAAACACACGTTAAGAATATTACTAGAACAGCTTTCTTCCATCTTCGCAACATTGCTGAAATTTGCCCCATAATGTCCCAGTCTGATGCGGGGATTATAATTCACGCGTTTGTTACCTCCCGTCTTGATTACTGTAATGCACTACTCTTCGGTCTCCCAAAGTCCAAAATCAAGAGCCTGCAGCTGGTAAAAATTGCTGCAGCGAGGCTTTTAACTGAGACCAGAAAGTTTGATCACATGACCCTGATTTTAGCTAACCTGCATTGGCTCCCTGTTAGCTTAAGATGTGATTTTAAGGTTATGTTGGTATTATACAAAATCATGCATGGACTTGCTCCCTCATCTTTCAGATTTAATTTCCCCGTGTTCCCGTCCGGAGCCTTCGCTCTGAAAACGCTGGTCTACTAGTGATCCCAAGAGCCAAGAAGAGATCCGCAGGTTCGAGAGCGTTCTCCATCAGGGCCCGGATGCTGTGGAATGCTCTTCCCCCTGAGATTCGATCTGCAACCTCAGTGGAAATGTTTAAATCTGAGCTTAAAACACACTTCTACTCTATAGCATATGAATAACCTATATTTTGATAATATGTGTATTTGCCCTCATGTAGGTTTTAGATCAGGGCATGGTGTCATAATACTCTGTAGTTTGCACTAGTCTTTGATCTGTGCAACACTTTGAGACTCTGGGATTAAGGGCTATACAAATAAACATGACTTGACTACTTTTGATTTTCAAGCAGTGGGCGTTTTTTAAGTAGAAAAATGGCAGTAGTTTGTGAGTATGCATTGGGAAATACTGCGCTTAAAAATACACTGTCCCTTTAAAAAAACGATTCAGTTGCTGCTGGAGTGCCACGTCTAATGTCGTCGCGGACAACATTCTCTACACTGACAATAAGGACGATTCTAATTTTATACTGCTATGCTACGTGAAGCTAATGACGCTTAATTGAGAGTGGTGACTCAACTTGTAAGCTCGGATGTGTTGTGTTGCTTTTTGGGCCGTCACCCGGACGCAAATAGAACAAACCAGGATCACATTCTCGGCACAAGACTCAGCTCCTTTCGCTCCATCTAAGGGCAGGAATGTGCCTCCAATCGGAAGTGACACGCCTCGCACCGGAAGTCCGGATTCAGCTGTTGGCAGGAACTTCATGTCGAGTTCCACCGGTTAAAGCGGGGGTTGGGAACTGGTTGCGGGCCGTATTGGCAGGGTTGGGTAGGGTTACTTTAACTTGATTACTTTCAATTACTTTTGGATTACTCCAATACCAAATATGCTAATAAAAGACAAAAGAAACTAAATATGAATCAAAGGACTAAATTTTGTGCAGGCTTGGGGAGTAACGGAACACATGGAAAGGCAAAATGATGTTGGCAAGCTGTTAGGATTTATTTTCATTTGGTGTCTGTCGCATTTTATGTTAGTTTTGCCGGAGATCAAAGCCAGGAGAGAAAGCTTACCATGTGTTGTGAGTCATAATTGTATTCATATTTAGTTTCTAGTTATGTTATCTTTATATTTGTTTTGAAAAATAACAGTTACATCGAATTGGTTTTGAGACGCTCACAATTAAAAAAAAAAAAAATTAGGTCCACAGTTTGATTGCATTGATTAGCACATCCGCTTAACACGTGAAAGGTCCTCATCTCAGAACCATATGCTGGCCTGGAGAGGGATGGGCACCACCAGGCTGTGCTTGCCCTAGATACACCGCAGAAAATGGTGCCCCTACAATCTGTGTGGTTAAAGGATCCAACCAACCAATATTTATGTAGTTTTGTAGATAGTCTAACTATTGTTTTATTATGGGGTATTTTGATAGTAGTTTGTAATATTTCTGTGGTATTTTGAGTATTTCCATTTCGTATTTTTTTGTAGTATGTGTAGTATTTTGCAGTATTCCTGTAGTTTATTTTTCGTAGCATTTCTGTAGAATTCCCATTGTATGCCATGAGGCTCTTTAACTCCACCTGGGGGAGTTAAAGCGCACATCAAAACCCCAAACCCACATTTACATATTACCCTATTTCTGATTACAGTGTGTATTTTCCGTAGCATTACTTTAATACTTTATATCAAGTTATTTTGGGTATTTTTGTATTCTATATCTTTTATTCTATTATTTTATTTTTCAACACAAGGGTACTGCTGGAAGTGTGAATTTCCCTACGGGGATGAATAAAGTATCTATCAAGCTTATATAATTTTTTTTCTAATATTTCCATTTCACATTTTTGTAGTATTTTCAGTATTACTGTAGTTGGTTTTTGGAGCATTTCTGTAGTACTTTTGTAGGATTCCCATAGTATTTTGTGGCATTTAAGGTTTTTTTTTTGTAATATTTGCATTTCACATATTAGTTGTTTGTTCAGGATTACTGTAGTAGATTTTGAGCATTTCTGTCGGAATATTGTATTAAAAAGATTATTTCAGGGGTAATTTTTAGTGGCATTTTTTAAGTATTTTCAAAGCAGTATACCAGTCTCATTTTTGCATTATTTTAAGTAATATTACTGTAGTTGGATTTATGTCACCGGGCTACTCTGGGATCTACCCGGGGCTCGTAAGCGCTTCATAATGCTCACGGATGCGGTTTGAGTCAGTGTTAAGGAGGCACAGATGAGACAGGAGGCGGGGCCACGGCTTTTATTGCAGAGTGGCTTCCTGTGAGGTCACAAACACGGTTCCACTGTAAGGCTGCGGATGTTGTCGCGTTCTAGTCGTCGCTGTGGGGGTGGGCGGTGGGGCGATTTCTTGGTCATCTCTCACCGGGATCGGATTTTAGGGTTTGGGTTCGAATCTGCTTCCCGTAGTGTTTGCTTTTCCAAAATCGAGAGTGCACTAACTACATGTAGTGGCGGTTACATTCAAAGCAAAATGTAAGGCGACCAAAGTAGAGCTAATCGTGCGGCGATGCATAGTGGAGCCACCCGGCGACAAACGAGAATAAATTAAAGTCACGTAAAAAAAAAAAGAAAAGAACAATGTTGCCTCGCAACGGAAGGTGGAGGTCTTTTTGGCAAAACTCGAAGATGACCTTTTCTGCGGGGTCAACAAGTCAGGTGGCAACCAAATGGGCGGGGTTTGCATATTTTATGTTAATGAGCTCTCCTTCATTTTGGGGGGCAAAAATACACAAAGAAAAACAGGCAAAATAGCAAAATAAGAAAATGAGGCCTACAGACGCCAACTCCTTCATGATACAGACACACACGGCAAGCGGCGGTGCTGTTGTTCTGGCAGGCTCGGGTGGTTTTGGGATGGCACGGCGTGTCGGCATCACAGTGGCTTGCCCTCCAGGGAAACCACCACGTTGCCGCCCAACTTCTCAGCCAGCGTGGTGCGGTCCTGGATGTCGTCCAGACCGTTCACCTGCCACTCGTGCTTGATGCCTAAGATGATTACGGGACGTATCGTCAGCAAATCGCTCGATACGGAAACATTCAAGTCTTGTGCAAAATCCACCTTTTGTCATTTTTGGCACCTAAAGTTAGTTGACAAGTTGGGCTGCATCGATTAGGCAACGTGGTCGACCAAAAATAAATGACTCGAGAAATAGTCGGCAATTGCTGCAGACACGTCTAGTTAAACATCTCGAAATGAATAATCTCTGCTGAGAGTCCCTCATGCTCAATCGTGTCTGCGTCCCAAACCATAACATAAAACGTGCAGAAATGGCGGTGTCAACATAAACTACATTTGAAATGAAATCCATGCAGTCTGGAGAACAAACATCAGTTAAAACCGTTTGATTGCAAACTCATGAAAATCACCAAGCTGTTTTGTTACCGACTTTTCAGTTGACCATTCAATGTAACTCGCAAAATGCACATAATATTTGTTTTATTTACTGTCCTACTGCTGCTAATTAACCTGTTCTTGGTTAACAGGACTAAAAAAAACAACTACTTGATTTTAAGGTAGTATTCGTCTGTCCCGTAAAAATATTCACAGGTTTATTCATGGATTTATGTCTCTCCTGCCCCAGCACTACACCCATTTACTTTTTTTTGCAGTTTAGTTTTAATTTTTGTCTGAATCCTCAATATGTTCAATACAATATCCATTTTCTATTTTACCCATTTCTCAGTTAATCATTTTCAACGTAATAAAATAAACTTCATGCTGTATAAGAGAAAAATGTTATGCGATGTCTAAAATACTTGGTTTAATAGACGCTGACGAGTCGACTGTTAAAAGTTGTTAGTTGAAGCCCCATTGACGAGCTTCATTTGGACAACATTCTTCTCCGATTGACTTGTTTTCTTTGGTCATTACAGTAGAAATCTGTCAACAACCTTTTTTAAGCGGTTATCTTCTTTTTTTTGATACAGTTCAGTGTGAAGAGCTACCAGTTTGATATGCCTTTCTCAAATAACCTGTTATTATGACATGTTACTTATATGCTATTAACAGATTTTTATTCATTACAGGCAATCACTAAAACATCATGCTAGTTATTAAGTTTAATCTGTTTTAATGTTGGACATATGCAAAAGAAATGTTGCAGAATGCCAGTTTGTTATTTGGACCATTATTACAGTTTGGTTTTACAATTACATCAGTGTCACCATTTGCCAATCACAATGCTGCTTTTTGATACCCACACCACTTTGGGCATTTTACTTATGTAATCCAGATGTAATAATAAGAAAAAGCACAGGTGAGGACCTTTAAAAAAGGGTGTTTACCTTCTTATTGGAAGGCTTCTCTCCCTGTACTCTCTGCAAGTTCAAAATCCATTGAGGTCTCCTCTCCTTATTTTGAGCGTCTGCATAAACTTATCACCAGTCATAAATCTAAATTTTTGGAAGATCACAATGACTGGTGAGCTATTTTTAGAAGTGGTTTGTGGGCTTCTAGGGTGTTCTTGGTAGGGCTACCTGGTGCCTACACCACATCTGTGACCGCTGGCTTAAAATAAATGTCTCACACAGCTCTTTGGTCAGTTTAGTTTTTGTGTTTATAAGCCATATTTAATAGCCAATAAGGGGAAACTAATGTGGTGAAAAAAACATAACGTGTGGGATTTGGTTACCTTATTCATTGCATTTTAGAGGAATTGAATCAGAACTCTAAATAAAATTGAGTGACTTGAACTGCCTTAAAAGAAAATTCAGGATTGACATTCATTGCTGTCAATGGCACTGAGCATGTTCATTGGTCGTACAATAGGAGTCTATTTTGGTTATAAGACACATGTTCCCTTAAAAAATAAATAAAAACCATGTGATTTCTTCCCCTTTTCCTTGTGATTATTCTATGTCTATGTTTACTTTCTGGTTGTCACTCATATTCCGAATAAAAAATAAATTTGTTTCCAACAAGTACAATTAGGTGATTTGTATCTTGCCATTGTTAAAAGAACAAGAACAAGAAGTTCTCACCTGTAAACTTTTTCTTGATGGCGTCTTTGGAGCTGGCGTATATCATCTTGCTTTTGAGGGGTGCACCCTCAGGAGCCCTGTAAGGAAAACAAGCAGGAAATGTCACGCCCCGGACAAGGGCACTTCCTGTTGCATCGGTGCTGTGTGTACATTTTGGTCAAACAACATTCCAACAAAATCAAAGCCTAGCTGGCGAGAGTTCTGCTGTAATCATTTTGGTTCACAGTGTTAGAACATGTTTAATGAGGTTCCATCAAACCCAAATGAGGTTCTTCTAAAGTGAAATAAGCTGTAATTAGTTCCCTACCAGTGAAACTTGATTTATTAACGTTTACTTAAGCTTAAGTGCTTGTAATTAATTTGTTGTCCTTCAAAAAGTAGTTTCTGCCAGATAATGCAGGTCACTTTCAAACTAAGGGCTTGCTAACATTAGAGAAGTTTTCATGAGGTACTAGCCCGAGTGGTCTTAAAATGTATAATTTACCCCCCATTGAATCGAGCTATCAAACTCGAAATAGTATGCAGATTCGGTTAGGTTCTGCTCAATTTCCATTTTCTAATTAAGTTCACTTCAAGGGTTTTGACAGTCTTGTCATTCCATTAAATGGTTCTGATCAAATCCTCAAGTGGCAAAATATTCCTCAATAAGTCCTACAAAGACCCATGTGGTTCTTAAGAGTTCCTACAAATGTAAAGGCAACGAAATTAAGTTACACAAAGATGGAAGTTGGACTGTAAACCTATTAAGTCCACCATCGTCCTAATCTTTAAAGTTAAAATGTAACTGAGGTGGTTCTTTAGTAGGTTCCTCGAATTTCATTTCAGTTGATTTAATATGAGCAGTCTTCCACTGATGTTTTAAGTCATATGGAGGTTTTGGTAAAGTCACTGGTCTCAAATTCAATTTACTTGGGGGACACCAGAAGAAAGATCTAAGTGAGGTTGAGCCGCATAGAGTTTTCAAAGGCAGAAACTCATCAAAGGTTATATGCAAGATGCAGCAAATGTCATTTAAGCTTAAATTCCTTACACACCCTGGCAGCCCCTTGCTCCCCATTTAAATAATAAGATATTTTGTGAGCAGTTTGCTAAAAATGATCGAATCAGGTTGAAAGGTATTGTCTGATGTGTACACACTTCCGTGGGTAAAAAGTGGGAGTAGTTAGCCAATCATATTGCAGGGCGAACATACATTTATCTCAAACATTAGCATGTAAATTTTGAGCGATGCTCAACTAATTAACAATGAGATAGCATCCATATCCACCTCACGCTGGCCTCACACACATTAAGCTTTCATATAATGGCATGGGCCCCAAACAATCATCTTGAGGGCCGCAAATTTGAGAGCCCTGACTTAAGTCTTAAAAGTTATGAAAATGTTTGCCAAAATTTAACACAATCTAATTCTTAAGGATTTACTCAAGAAAAAATGATCGCAGGACAGTTCTCAGTACTCCTAAAACACGGTTTCAATTCCTTTACCTGGAATTTCCATTTATATAATAAGATACGAGTCCTAATTAATTCTTCATAAATCATTGTGCTCTCAAGAAAGGAAGCACATGAGGGAAGTAAGGCAGAGAAGTGAGGACAAAGGCAATGAAAGGATGCAAAAGAAAGAATCAAGGGAAGGAAGGAAGCAGAGAAAGCAAGCGAAGGATAGGGTTCAGACACATTTTTCGTGAACAAATTTAAGCCTTTCAAAGACAATTTTCAAATTGCATTTAAAGTAATCCAGTGTGAACCATTTATTTTGCAGAGCCGCAAACCTATCTGTGATATATATTGATTTTTAATCCCCGGTGTGCATTTTCTTAGAAATATGATTTTTAGATTTATAGTAAATCGCAAATATACTGTACTTGTTTTTAAGAGAAATCTCTCCCCATAAAAGAGTTGGGTAAAACTAACAGTAATATGTAGCTTACATTTTGGGTTGCAGGAAGTTATTCCCATTGAAATTTACTGGGAAACGGCACCCCCATTTACATGGCCCATACTAAATGTCTTGAATTGATACCTAATCCTTGCTCGAATCCATATTCAATAGTGCCTTGTTTAGGTGTTGCATAAACCTGTTCTCGTGGGCACGCGTCATAGGACATTGCCGTACAAACTAATGCCAGCGTCCGTTAGTCACGAGGGAAGGGTTGTTGGCGTCATTTTCAGGCAGACTTATTGAGAATCACAGCAACAGTTTGAAGCATTTATAAAACTTCACCCAAAATTCAAACACCTTTCAACCTTGAAAAGACAACATTAAAATGTAAGCATTTGCAATGATTTCAAGCAACCGTACAGACCCTAGAGAAAAGCAAAATAAGGAAAACTGATCAGCAAATTGCAACAGCATTACTCAACTAAATGACCACGTACCAAAAGATGAATACCAGGTCCTCTTTCTTGGACTCCTTGGTCTCATAAGTGGCGTCGTAGAGTCCGTATCGGCAGTCGTCGAGGGGGAGAAGACTCACGAAACAAGCGTAGGGGTCGTCCACCGTCTCGCCGATGTCGCCTACCAGGATCTGTTTGTTCTCCTCCACGATGATCTTCTTGCGGTCGTCGCTGAGGCGGAAGAGCACCGCCTTTTTGCGCTGCTTCACCTCCTCCGGCGACCGGTGCGATTTGCGCACCTTCATGTCGTTGAACACCTTGATGACCTCATCGTTTACGGTCACGCCTGACGCCTGCAAAAAAAACGTGTGCCGGGTTTTTGTGGGGAAGATCGCAACTGAGGTGAACGTAAATACCAGATTTTCCGGACTAAAAGGCGCACCCCAAAAACTAATTTGCCAGGAATTCCAAAGGGCGCCTTACAGACATGAAAATGGTAAGTAAAGTCTGAAATTTAAATTACAATTAAATGCTTCTATGTACAGTAACCATTTATGAATGAACCCAAAAATTGTATTCAACACATAAAGCACGCAAGATTATAAGACGCACCCCCTAGAAAGATTTTTTTGTCATTTACTTTTAATACAAAGGATTAAAGCTACAGTAAGAGGTACCATAGTTATTAGTGAATAATATACAATCACAGTATGTACTATTGCAATGATTGATCAATCCAACAATGTCGCTGACCACATTCTCAAAACATTGCACGAAAAAAAAAAGAATCGAACCTGGGCCACGGCGGTGAAAGTGCCGAAACCTAACCACTAGTGATACAGATAAAATCGAATGCCTTTTTGTAATTAATCTCATTATCACACCGTTTTACTCACAAAGTCGCCCTGAAAAATATAAACGCAAAAAAGCACGACGAAAGAAACAACTCTTTGGTGTATTGGATAATCAATCGACCATGCGTTCATATCTTTCAAGAGACTTTCTTATTTCTCCACATGCTCAAGATAAAAGCATTTTCACACCACATTTTTGTTTTCCCAGCAACGTCCACATGATGGTGAGAAATCATCATCTGACATGGATTGTTAGGAAACGTTCAGAATGGATCTTTATTATTTAATAAGGCCTGCCAAACAAAACTGGCAAAAATACAATGATTGTGTATCATCACACGAATATCATAAGTGCATTGTTCACTTTCTTGCTGTAAAATTCAGTTTCCTAAAGAAAGTTGCTGTATATGCACAAGTGACCATGTTGGTCAACAAATCATTTCACATAACTAATGAGTAGTGCAACATAGTACGTTTTTTTAATAATTGTACAACAGAAGTTATTTGTGTACGTACAGTACTTTTATTTGCCTTATGGAATGTTATTTTCACGCCACATTTTTTTATCCACGTGATAGTGACACATATCATCTGAAGTTCATTTAATCATGTCCTGAATCAGTACAGTCGTGCAATATAGCAGCAATATTATTTTTAAAATTATAATAGTAGGGGAGTTATTAGAAATGACATTTACAGTGTATATTGTAATACGTTTGTTTGTTAAGCAAATGCTTTTCACTATGCATTGTTTTTTTTCTTAGGTATAGAAGACTTGATGAATAAAATGTTTTGACTTTGCTGGTCCTTCTTAGAACATCACTTCCACAAAAAACGAGGGATTACTGGAACATTGACTACCGGTGCAAATACGTATGCCTAAAGACGCTTTGTAAAAATGACTCAAAAAAGTATCCTAATCACTTTTTTCAAGCCCTGGTGTGTTATGTGACCACTAGATGGCTCTGCAATGTCTAATACGAATTAAACAGTACAGCAGCAAGATGCTTAACATAGGTAGGGATTCCAATATGAATGAATGAAAATTATTTCGAAAATTATAAAATGAAAACAGGACAAAAACAATGACTCAACAACAACATAATGTTAACATAACATGTTCAAAAATTGGTAGTATGAAGCAGACACTTATATTCCCCACCCCTTCATCTTCCCTATTACATTTTACAGATAGCTCCTCTTTTGTGTCTAAATACAACACAATCTCAAGGATACACACATTACATAGGTCAGATATCAATAATTATAATAACAATAGTCACACATTTTATACACTAATCATCGTCGTACCCATCTATTAGCTTTATAATCCTACTAGTCACTAACTATCATACTTACACCAATGATATTAACAACAATAGCAATAATATTAATAACAAATATGATAACAATAAATACATACAACAAAGTTAACTATAGTTGTAAATGCAGTATTTCCAATACCCCAATTACTCATTTTCTTCATCTCTGTATTCCGCCAGTAATGTTTTCTTTTATTTAAATTTGAACAAGTGAATAGTTGGACATAGTTTGATCTCGTCTTGTAAATTGTTCCAAAGTTTGACTCCACACACACACAGACCTTTCCTGGTTGTTCTCACCTTTGGGATTTAGAATTTACTACAGCCCCTTAAATTATAATTTCCCTCTTTCCGAATGAATCATTTTTGGATGTTTTCTGGCACTATGTTTTTGTTGACCTTAAATAGCAGTTGTGAAGTGAAACATTTCACTAAATCATCCAATTTTAATAATTTGGACTGCAGGACTAAAATATTAGCATGATCCCGATATCCTACCCTGTGTATGGTTCTATGAAAAGTAATGCAAATGTCTTGATCAATAACGTGTATGATAGCGCAAGTATTTATGCATATTATTCTAAACAATGTTTATTACTGTATTTTATTTATTTTTTAACCACAAGGAGGCACTAAATATTACTCAGTTGGTTACCCAAGGCGTGTGGTTTATTAATATATTTTTACTATCAAACTACAAAGTTCAATACTCTAAAAGTATATCTTGAAAACATTAAAACGGGTGCGGTCAGTGCAGATCCCAACTAAACTTTGGAGTTCCTTCGGACCGGGTCAGGCCCACAGGACCGTCATATTGGGCCTTGGCCTGACGTGAACTAGTGAAAAATTTCCAAGATTCTCCAAACGTCTTAAATATACCAATAAAACCTCCTTGCTGACATTTTAAAAGTCTGACTCACCAAATATGTAACGGGATTTAACACTTTTTGGGAGGTTAATTTGAGACATGCCCAACCCAGCGTGGCTAACGGGGCTAAAATGGCCGCCCCGGGGCATAACGGCCTAAAAACCCGGTGTGGGCCGGAACCACAACGCCGCCGCTCTACAAAGGGGAAAACTTGATAAAAGTGCAGTTTTTTAAAAGCGCCTCTCCGACAACGAGTCGAATTACGTTCGGTTTTGACTCCATAAGTAAAGCAGCATTGGCCGCCATGCTGGCTAACATCACGCTGGCCGCCACTCAACGGCACACATGCCCACGTACACGCGCGCCCGAACCCACACGCTACGAATTGGAAGCCGGTAGCCGTCACACACTCGCCGGTTCCGTCCATAGACGGTTCTTACCATTCTGTCCCGGACTTTGTCGGCCTAGCTACGCCGTCACAAGGCTTCGGTGGAGGGGGGGAAGGTAGCGACTAGCAAAAGGGTGGACAGCCGAGAAGGAAGGGGTGGGTGCAGTGGGGAGGAGGGGGGATTCAAGAAACCTGCTAGCTAGGGTTTGGGAAAAGGGGTGTGGTCACAGTTCAACAAATGGCGATTGGCTACTGAATATTAATTAGGTTATTGTCCAATCAGTGGCAGGATAGCCTTCACGTTCGCGTGACCAGTGTCGGTCTCGCGTTTTTTCAAGTGACCGTTGCAACAAGTCGCCAAAATTGAAAAGCGGAAGTGACGCAGGTCTATCACAATAAAATAGACATCACCATACCTGTCAAGCTCCACGCCCTTACAAAATGTTGTATTTTCCCTTATAAAATACAAAATAATCTTACACCAAACGTGTTTATTTATGTAGTTTAACATGTTATATTGTACATGAGTTTTATTATATCATATATATTGTTAATCAACATTTTGTTGTGAGATACTGAGTTGCTCGACTTGAATGAGGTTTATTATAAGAAAAGTTCAAAAATTAAGTGGCTTGGACGTTCACTGTAGAAGGAAAAAATACATGCAAATATAATTAAGTAGAATAATACATTTTCTTATTCAAATTAATTCATTTTCTGCATTAAGTTATTGTTGGTAATATACTGATTAAAGGGATAACCACAAACCTGTCTTTTCTCATTTTCCACTTCCTTTTTTTCTTAACTTCTTTATACAACATAATAATTGATAATATAATGCATCAAAGCCAGTGAGCCGTTTGAGAGCCGGCTCTCTTTAATGAGTTGAGCCGAAAAAGCCGGTTCGCTAAAAAGAGACGGACTTCCTTTCACTACACAACTACCAAATGAAATCCGATGTTGAATGATGCATGATGGGAAATCCCCAGGCGGCAGACGCATGCGCTCAGTAGCATCAAACCGCGATAGAGGCTACCGCGACGAACTCGTTTGACTTGATTGATTTGCCGTTTGGTGATAGTAGGTGTGTACCGGATGGTACCCATAATTGACAAATTTATGTTTTTCCGTACAGATTTTCTTGTACGTCGTACACTTCTTAAAATGCATAAGAAACTTACTTTTTACGGCAAAAACGTACAGGTTGACAGGTATGCATCACGCTTGGAAGTTTTGGTTCGATTTTTGTGAATTAATTGTTGGACTTGTAGTACAGTGGTTCTCAACTGGTCTGACTTCAGAATCCACTATCCTACCCGAATTACAAGCCACAACCCGAACCAAGAAGCAAATTCCACTCTCAAATGTATTGAATGAAAATATTTAGTTAGAACCTGCAAAAGTAGACTATATCATGGTACACAGATCCCTTAATGCCTCAATGAGTGATATTTGACAGGTGTGTTGGCAACAGGATGCCAAAAGAACATGGCGCTGATCTAAGAAGGCATTCTACATTGAAAAAGAAATACTCAATGATTCTTTAAAAAAATAACATTGGTATGATAGTTAATGTATTAATGCCTAGTATTTAAAATCAAGTTCTGCCTTTTTTTTCCCGCCTGATGTTTTTTGAACTACGATGAGGCCCTAAAAATTACACACTGTCTCTTTAACCACCTGGGTGGTTGGGGCACCAATTCCTGTTGTGTGTCTAGGGTAAATACAGCCTGGCAGTGCCCATCCCTCTTCGGGGCCAACAGTACAGTACTCGTTTCCATGGTTACCAGTAGCAGAAGTAGCCTCCTGATCTGACTCAGATACAGCACCTTCATGATAACGTCACCATTTAAAGTATCAGTTTAATCTTCAGAGATGAGCTGGACCTTGTAGCACCCTTTGCCTCCTGGTACACATGTGGTTGGTTAGATCCCTTAATCACTAGGGTCGTAAGTGTGTCTTGGGCAAGTGCAGCCTGGTGGTGCCCATCCCTCACCAATATATGTTTCCACCAAGTCTTGAACAAGGGACCTTTCCAATGCTAGAGGAATGAGCTAATCACTGCACTACAGAAACACTCCTATATATCTACCTTGGAAAAAAGAAAGAAAGAAAAAAAGGGAAAAAAATTAGCAAAAAACACACACATTTTTGGACCGTGGCCAACCAGGCCTCTGAGAAGTTGCCTGCCCAGCCATAAAGTTGCCTTCCCCATTTTTCAGAACTTCAAACACAATAAGACGACTCATCGCAAAAAAAACCATTGTTGCAACGTATTAGCGTCATCAAATTTGTCAGCTTCTTTTGAATATTTCTTCTGGGGCTGAGGTTTTGGCTTGATTCCAAAGCACTTCTCCATTTTTCTTGTGTTCTCTGTGCATCTAATTTGGAAAATGATATGCAAATTCACCTCATGCGCCCGACGTAAAAGATGGACGCCCTGGGCGTCCGGGCAGGCATTATTTCAGACACTGCTATTACTTAAACTGACTCCTGGTCCCCTTTTAACGCAACATTTCAATTTCTATGTGATTTAAAAGAGGATATTTCCTACATGTAGGAGAGATTGAATGACTAGAACTTTCGTTTCATAAAAAGGTTTTATTTTCACAAATGTTGGTGCCGGCAGGCCGTTTGTCAGTCATAAATAAATAACAAAGGAGGGCAAACATTAACATTGACCTGAACCCCGACAAACCACTTGAACCAATCTACAAAGAAAAGAGGAAACTGATGAAACATCTATGCTAGGCAATAGAACAAAAATCAAGTTTCGAACATGGTAAATAGTAATGGGTTTAGGGTCACGGAGACAAAAAAAACAAACATTTATTCACATGTGAGAACTACACACGTGATTGACGGCCTGTGACGTTTGTGGCAAAGAAAAGGAATTGGAATTTAATTTGGTAGCCAGTAAAAAGATCACTTAATCGTTGTCCCTGAGAAAGGAAATATTTGAGTGATATCAGTGCAAAACAATTCTGAAGCGGAGCACCACAGGAAGTCGACGCCCTGAACATCAACAGGTCGTTCAGTAGTCACAAGACGAAAATTATTCTATATTTGGTTTCACTTCCGTCCATTTCTGGTCCCTTAAAATATATTCATGAAGTCACCTTTAAATAAGATTTTTTTTTTCCTGGCTCAGTGGCGCGCTCTCTTGGTGGGTGGGGCTTCAGCCTGCTGCGTCAGTCCCAACTTGCTGAGCTGGGCGTGGAAGAACTGCTGCAGGCGCACTCCGGCCTTGGCCTCGTTGGTGTTGCGAGCGTTATATTGCAGGCAGTTGGAGAACATCAACTCAACGTCTGAGATGAAATCACCTGCACGTGACGCGAAAAACAAAATCGATAATTGAGACAGTGACTACATCTTCAGGCAGGCAACAGTCCCGTTGGGAATGAAATATTGGATTTTGGAGCAAACCTAGAGACAGATAAATAACCCTGCATACATGTCCTATTCTGTCAACAAAAAGGGAGCGAGAGCGACGTCATTACCTTGTGACACAAAATAAAGGACAATTTCATTCATGCTTGTCTCTCGTGAGATGCAGTTTGTGTTGAATGGCAATTGTTAGTCAGTTGGCCTTTCGGAAAGAAATCAGATACACTGGCTGGAGATAAAAGAAGGCTTCAGTGACTCAGCTAAAGTGATTTAGAAGAATATTGTATTTCTAGCTAAACGATGCCAGAGCCCATGAAGGATAGTCTCCCAGGAAATGACACACGCCAGTTTAAAGTTTCTCTCAAATTATATCATAATATTAGCCCCTTTTTGTGGGCCGTCCCCTAAACGAAGCAAGCTGTCTGTTTCAGGTTTTAAGGAACCGTTCCTTTTAAGTCAGTCAATGGGGGTGCTAAGATTCTGATAGCTGATAGGGATCAGACCTCCCCCCCTTAAAGTTAAAAATCCGACAAGCTATGTCACTTGTTTTCGCTTGAAACTTTCTATTTACAACTAAAGCCGTCATAAATTTGTAATAAATATAGATGTATATCACTGACATCCACTCTATAACCTGTGGCATTTTCGCCGGGGGCAGAACATAAAACGGAAATATCCCAGAAAAATCCACCAATAAACAGGAGGCTTTTTTGGCCAGTATGCCCAATTTTGAGTGTCTTATTTGTCTTTCTACAATAGGTCCAAAGTGCTTTGGGGCTTAAAAAATCCTGCATAAGAGACACTGCGTCTAAATTGTTCAGCAAAATGGATTTTTTTCAGGTCATGGCAAAAGGTAGCATTAAAAGACACGCACCTGTGTTATGGTACTGAAAGTTGTTGACTTTTTCTCTGATGGTGCTGAGGGCGATGGGCTTGCTAATGATGTCATAGTAGTCAGGAACCTTTGGAGCAGAGCGATACATGAACTAAGCGCGATGACCTTAAGGAGCCCGACGGGCATGCAAGCTCGGAAAACGGTCTGACCTGGGTGCGCGTCACCAGCTTCATGAAAGGCCAGCTGTCATCGTGGCGGACGAGCTCCACGATGAGGGCCTCGCATGCTGAGAGTTCGTGGACACCTTGGTTCCTCCCCGATGAGCGGCGGCTCCCTGAAGACGAGGAAGTCGGAGATGGGAGAACCAACTTTTGAGTTCCGGAAGTCGAAGGAGCTGGATCTGCGAGGGAAGGAGCTACGTCAAAAATATTGATGAGCGTAAAGGACACAACCTGAATTATATGTGCTGTACTGACACTGCCCGACTTACGAACGAGATGGGTTCCGGACGATCGTTTGTAAGTTGAATTTGTTTGTAAGTTGCTTCATCGCCATATTTTGTATGTTTAAGGCTTGTATAAGTAACCTGTATCGTTTTGTACTCAAGAATAAACATTTCATAAAATAATATGCTCTATAAAGATAGAGTTGCTTCGAAAACTCCTCCGTGGTAAAAAGTGGTCAAAAAAAAGCGTTGCAACCATTTTCTCAACCGCATCAAGCTTTCTTATTCCACTTTCGTTTCAAAAGAAACGGCTCGCCTCTTCTTTACACTTTACACCACAGGTGTCAATCAGGCGGCCCGCGGGCCAAATCGGGCCCGCTAAGGGATTGAATCCGGCCCGCAAGACAACACTCAGAGAACCGCAAGAGAAAAACAAGCTGCAGGTTGGTTGAAATATGTCAACTTGATGTTGCAAAAAGCCAGGTGCCTCGATCAAAGACACTGTACTTGTATTTATTTCTCTCTCTCTCTCTCTCTTTCTTTTCCACCCCTTTCTCCCATTCTGTCACTGTCTCTTTCACTCTCTGCGTCTCTCTTTTTCTCTTCCTTTGTTGCTCTTTGTCTCTTTCTCTCTCTGACTTTTTAACATCTCTTTTCTCTCTTCCTAAGCTTCGTGCTTTCTTTTCTCTCCTTCTGTCTTTCCATTTCTCTTTGGATTTCTTTCTTCCTCTCCCTTTCTTTCCCTCTCTTTCACGACTTCTTTTTATCTCTTTTGTTTCTCATGCTCTCTCTCATTCTCCCTTTCTCTCTTTATCCCACCCTCTCTCCTTTTCCCTCCCTCTTTCTCTTATTTCTTTATCTCTCTTTTTCTTTCTCTTTAATCTACAAGTCCGGCCCCCGACAGAATGTTTGTTCTATCGTGTGGCCCCGAGTTAAAATGAGTTTGACACCCCTGCTTTACACCAATAATATTGAATGGATGCACGAGATATGAAACAATAAAAAGTTCTTAGCGCGCTGGAGATACAGTTTAGTAAGTTTCCACACGAACTGGGAAAAGGAAGCCGGAATTCTTCAGGGTGGATACTGGGTGAGCTCTCACAGCGCCACATGCTGGTAGTGGCAAAAAGAAGCACTACAGTAATGTCCTGTACTCGGCAAAAGGTGCACACAATACATGATCTAACTTACAGTAATGTCTGGATATTTTTCGACGTCCAGGAAAAAATGTATGTACCGTTTAAAGTCGAATGGTCATTAGTAGGGGAGCGTCTGTGTTTTACGGATTATAAATCGCTCCAGCCCAAAAAATGCATAGCAAATAAGGAAAAAAACATAAGTCGCAGCGGAGTATAAGTCGCACCCCCGGCCAAAATACGAAAATAACTTAATAGTCCAAAAAATACAGTAAATAGATCTTTTTTTAAATCACTTTATAGAAGCCAAATTTATTTCTCACCTTTGGCAGGGGGAGTCCTGCGACCAGCCGACTTTGCAGCGGCGGCAGCGTTCTTTTTGCCCGTCCGGGGTGAAGCCTTGCTGCCGAATGCTGTGGTCTTCTTGCCTGATGATCTGTGAGATAACTTGCATTACAAAACAAAAAATACAGAAGACACCCGGGATACGACAACCCCAATTTTTCACTTTATAGTGTGGAATAAGATGTTTTTCAGCCCCTTGTTAGGAGTTTTCCCCACCACACAACATAGGAAAACAAATATTTCGCAGTCTGTCATATGAAGTGCTGCTCTGCTCTTGGTTTGCCTCACGGCATCAAGAAGATGCCAATACGTTAATGGTTGGACTCCCTTCCAAAATTCCTTTTTGTTTCTACATTCAGTCCCCAATCTCGTATGCTATGTAAAGATTCTGCGATACAAGAATGTATTTATACACGATGGGTCCAAAGACTTGCAGTGATGCTAAAGAAGAAGCAAAAACATGATAACCCTGGGAACAAAAATTGCATTCATCAAGAAATACGGAAAAAGGCACATGAATTGCTACCCCGTTACGTTGCATAAGCGTAACCAATTGACGATCTCTCTATTAAAAAAACTAAAGAGGCATTTAAAGCAAGGTAATCTTCGAATGGCATGACAATCCTCGCAAGTAATAATACGTCTTTAATCCGTTGTTGTCGTCAATTTTGTTATGTTTTGTCTGTATAACTGGGGTTTGAAGCCACTTATCTAACATAGCTTTCAATCCCCCACCATGCAGCAATTACACTTTACAATTTCCACCTCAGAATGGATAAATATAGTATTGAGGGTCTACTGTACAACCAGAAACACAGTTTCCACTTAGGCCTGCTAATGAACAACACTTACTTGGAGGTACTTTTCCCATTTGATGTCGCCGGGCTTTTGGATGTGGCTTGGTTTTTCTTGCCTTTGGAGGGAGCGGTCCGACTCTTCTTTGTACTGGTGAGTAAAAATGAGCAGTTCTCATTAGCAACTAAAAGGACTCTACGATTACCTTTAATACATTTTTTAACGGCAATTTCGGAGGGGAGGATTTTGTAAGGTTTATTGTTCTATAATCTTTATCAATTATCCATTATCAGTCAAATCATAATACGCCACAAAGCCTAGGGGCCGAGACACTTGCTCTCAGCCAAGAGGCCGAGTCAAGGTCCTAGCCACAGAGCCATGCAGCGATCAGTGCGAATGCACCGTTCCCGGAGGTACTGCAATACCGGGCCGATGCGTGGAGTGGACAGAGCAAGCTCTAACTCCATCTCCCGATTGCAAAAATCATACTTACAGTAGCTGTTAAAATAAGCATTGCTGTATTATGTTATATAGCCGACACATCTAAGTGTCCCGGCTCCGCCGAGATGTGACTTATAGCGATGTTCTTTAGGTGAAAGGACCGTAAATAGTTTGAAATCATAGCATTAAAATTGTAGACATGGATGATGTTGTAATTATTACATCATCATCCATGTCAACAATGGTGAATTAACATGAATGACATTAGCATTAGTTCTGATCCAAGTTTTAAAGCAGTCTTATTGTCCCGTTTCTCAACCCTTTGTTTTTAGGGGCAAAATTCTTACCTTTGTTTGTTAGTCTGTCATTGCATGACACAATTTGATCAAATAAAAAAAGATACCAACGATATTTTTACATCAATCGAGTACAAATTGAAAAAAAAAAATGGTCGGCACGGCGGTGGGGTGGTTAGCGCATCAGCAGCACAGTTTTGAAGTCATGGAATCAAATTCAACTACCAGATTTTGCATGTTCTCCCCGTGCTTACATGTTTTTACTCCGGGCACTCCGGTTTCTTCCCACATTCAAAGAACATGCATGTCAGGTTAATTGACCAGTACAAATTGTTCCTAGGTGTGAATGTGAGAGTTAGTTGTCTGTCCCTGCGACTGTCTGGCAACCGGTCAAAGGGTGTCCCCTGCCTGAAGATAGCTAGGACGGGCTCCAGCACCCCAGGGACCCTTCTGAGAATAAGCGGTGCAGATAATGGATCGGATGGATAAAAAAAATGGGATTAAATAGTTTCCTAAAGGATTTTATACCTGAATTGAGAAAGTAGCAACAAACAAAGGTAAAAGGGAGCTAGGACTGACTGCAATGTTTTTGTGAGATGACCCACCTCACAACAATCTCTTCTTCAGCCTCCTCCTCTTCCTCTTCTTCCTCCTCAACCTCATCTGACTCCTCCTCTGAGTCTTTGTCCTCTTCCTCATTTTCCTCTTCATCCAGTGAAGAATGCTGATGAGAAGGAAGGCGAGTGGTTTTCTTTTTAGGCCGGCAGTCGGGACAAAACCATTCACCCTCCGGAACACTCTGTAGAGGAAGAAGTTTTTGGAATGTGGCCTGCACACCCACACAACTTATCCAGTGGGCTGCTCCAAACCTTGAGGCGGGGCCTTATACAGTGCGTGTGGTGACCGCGCTCGCATCCGTCACACAGCACCATGTTTTCGGCGTCGCCTTTGCGACGGCACACCCGGCAGCGGGCATTCAGGACCGAGCGAGACCACACCACGCTTCTCTCCAGGATGGCTAAGTGAATAAACACCTAAACATAGAAACACGTTTTGAATTCAAATTGGCAATTTAAAAAAAAGTAATAACAGCCAAGCAAAGGGAATGTGTGAATCATCACCTGAGACAAACTGGAAGACGACAGTAAGGATTCTCTCCAGCGCTCCAACACAGACTTAACCGTATGACTACTGTCACGACCATCTGAGGAAACAAAGTACAATAAGAAAACAAAACAAAAAATTTGAAAAGATGAAGCAAAACCCATAAGAAAAACGTTAAAGGTTAGCAAAAACCAAACCGTGAAAGGAAGCAAGACAAGAGAAAAGAAACACGGCAAAAAACAAGAAGGAAAAAGTGCACAGTAAAAAGTGAACGTATTATCAAAAAGGTGAAAAGAATGAATATAGTAAAATAAGAAAAGGATCCAAGCATCAGACAAAATTCAGCAATTAACCCTTCAAACATACCGTCGCTGGACTGGTCTTCATCCTTCTTCTTGCCCTTTTTGGACTTATCTTTCTTGGACTCATCCTCACCTGTAGATATATTTGCTTCATGTTATCGTTGCACATTGGCCTCCGTGATTGGTGCAAAATTAGAAGTTTATATAACAATAAAAACATCGCCAGATCAACAGCCTGGAATCACATACATTTCTCCAGACTAAAAGGTTATGAAATATTTTCTTTCTGTATCCTTGAAATTACCCTAAATTAAAATCGGCATTGGCAAGTAAAGAAAACCGAAAGGCCCTGCGACAAGAGCTTATGTTAGACCTACCTAGTGGCGCTTTGAGGAATCGTCTCTCGATGCCGTGCTCGATATGGCACAATGCCTGTGCTAGACTTCTTACAGCCATCTTCCTATTTGCTGCGAGCCTACCCAAATTAAAAAAAAAATGTTTACAAACACTGATCTTTGTATTTGTCTATAGATATGTCTTCTATGCTTTCATACCGATCTCCAGTATCTTCTTGAACGCCTTCCACCTCCATTTCTTCGCTTCCATCAGGACACAGCAGCTCATACTTTGCCCCCTCCAAAGCTGAACGCCATTTCTGTCTGTCCATTGACTGGGAAAGATTCAAACCAGTGGCAGGTTTGAGAAACCAGAGCATGATATGAAATTTCAGCTGAAGCTGTTACCTTAAGCGTTCCTAGAGTCCCTTGATGAATGCGGTCCTCGATGTCAAGTAGCATGTCTCTCAGTCTGCCTTCCATGAGAACTTCGGCTGCTGCGGTACATTCTGGGACGGATCGGGATGACTCAGGGTCATCTACACAGAGAAAAAAAAGTTTGATGGTCGTACAATATCATACAATTAGGCAAAATGTCTTCTCAATGGGAGTTTTTTCAATCCCAAAATCAAGAGATTTGATTTTTAAACAAGTGCAAGTACCTGTGCAAGTGTATGTGCTACGCTGGCAGTCCTGCAGCACCTCCTGGAGACGCTCACGGTCCTGCAGAAGTGCCTCCTTCAGGCTGCTCTCACGATGGCCTCTTTGGTTCAACGCGTCTATCAGCTGGTCCAGCTCCTCCACTGAGCTGTAGAAGAACCACTGGTTCGGGCGGTTGAGTGGCGTGCTGGAGCAGTGAGGGGGGGCAGGGCTTGATCCCACACTGCAATGACGACAAACGAGAGTTGGATCATTTACATTTATGAATAATAAGCCGATTTCCAAAATAAGTATTGATCATGCATTTGGACACTGTGTCAATGGTTTCTCATGCAAGTTAGAAATCAAATTTCCTGGAAAATCACAATGAACCATGACTACAGAGCTAATTTCAAAACTGATCTGCGGGCTACTCAGGTATTCTTGCCTCCAGGCATCATGTTGGGGACCCCTGCTCTTTATAAAACCATAATCTTTATTTCACATATAAAATATGATTTGACAATTAGATTCAGCCGCATTCCAGTATGCGAAAATTTAGTATTATACATTTAGATTTAATCTAAAAAACGGATTTGCAACTCGGGCGGCACGGTGGGGCAATGCTAAGTGCGTGTGCGGCACAGTTCTGAAGGCATGAGATCGAACCTCCTGTGTGGAACTTTGCATGTTCTCCCCGTGCTTGCGTGGGTTTCCTCCAGGCACTCTGGTTTCCTCCCACATTCCAAAAACATGCATGTTAGGTTAATTGGCCAATCCAAATTGTCCCTAGGTGTGAATGAGCGAGTGAGTTGTCTGTCCCTGTGTGCCCTGCGATTGGCTGGCAACCAGTTCAGGGTGTCCCCTGCCCACTGCCCGAAGATAGCTGGGATGGGCTCCAGCACTCCCGCGACCCGACTGAGGATAAGCAGTGCAGATAATGGATGGATGGATTTGCAACTCACCTTCCCTTGGCAGGCTCCTCCTGGATACTATCGCTGTCTTCCATTTCGGCAGTTGCATCCTGATCGGTTTTAGGGTGAGGCTGCAGCATGTCCTCCGTCAGGCCGAAGCTGTCCTCCTCTACAAAGAGCGCCGATGCAGAAGGGAGGAGCCAGTATCGACGATAGAGTCGGTCCCGGCCGAGTGGTTGCAGGCTGGTGCATGCTGCAGCCTTCTGGATGCGCTCTTGCAGCTCACGTACCTGATCAAAGGTGGCCGAGACGTATGTCAATGCTGCTAGAAATGATCAAGTAAAACCTAATTTGACTGACAAATATTTGATATTTTATCTTTGCAACAGTCCAAATCAGAAGTACATTTTGGACATGATACCCAGGTAAGGACCACAAGAAAATCTGGCATTCGAAGGAAGCTCACCTTCTCCTGTTCTACCTCCAGTTCTTCAGCTGTCAGGCTGGTAACTGGGCCTGTCTGTGCTTTAGAGTCCGAGGTCGAGGGGTATTCTTTGACTTCGGCTGAAGACAGAACAAGCTATAAGTGAGGTCATCATCATTTAACATCCCTTGGCATCAACAATTTTGGAAAAAAGGGTTTTTAGGCTGTGAAAAGCGTGATCATCTGTGCAAAATTAATATAAATATTGAGACTTTTCTGATACCTTTAAAGGTCCCCTTGGAAACACAATAAAACCCTCATCATCTAAGTTACAGCACGTTCCAGATAAGACAAAATGCTATCATGCTAAAGTGTACCTATCCCTGTTGACAGCAATGAAATTATAAAAATGAATTAAGAGCTGTTGGTTTCTGTCGAGGCATAAAAAACAGGATTTAAAATAATTTACTGTCAAAAACCATCAGCAAAAACAGGCTTATAATGAGATACTTCCTATTTCTACTCCCTCAAATTTAGAAAATATCAAGCAAATTTTGCATCATGTTGTCATTGATAGTAGAATTGCACACAAGGAATTGGAATGGGAAACTGTTGAAATGTACTCCCGCAAAAATATTACATTAAGCCATTCTATAAATTTTAGAAAAATAGGGAAATTCTAACGCTGGAATATTGTTGTCCCCAAAGAAAGATGTAGGAGGTTAAAACTAAAAAAAATATTTCAATGTTGTATAGTGCACCCCAACCTTTTGTTAACTTCAAATTTGATGACGCATTCATCTCATTGTCCTTCAACTCCTGTTCTTTCATCTTAAGGCGTTGTTCTTGCTCACGCAGACGTTCTTCTTTGCGAAGGCGAACCCTGGAGGAGGCAACGTCCGCTAGTTACTTTGGTTCCGGTTAGCCTGGCGCCCAGCAAACAAATGAGAATACCTGTGCGCCGCTTCCTCTCGCTCCCTGCGGTGCTGCTCAGCCCGGACTTCCCTCAGTTCTTGCCTTGCAGCGCGTTGCTCCTCCACAGAGTCTTCGATTAGATCTCTGCTCGACCCCAATGTCAGCAGCTTACCGGTTAATGTCTGGAGGATGCTTAACTTCTCGCCTACATAAAAACATAACAGTCAGTTTGATAAATCGGGAATCTCGCTGCCTATCAGCAGTTTGGACTTTAAAAAAATGTGACGTGACCGGCCTACCTGGCGTCAGGTCATAAACAGCTGTGCACATCATTTTCCTCAACAGCGCTGGCTGAGCCAAGCAGAGCTCCTGGCATGGGTCGTCTGTGGACGTGAATCCACCCAGCCTTTGGTAGCGGAACTTGGGATTCCCAGTGTTACAATCTGCCCCCGAGGCCAGGATGTACAGACGCAGGATTTCGGACAACGTGCAGCTGTCCAAGTCAACTTCCTGGAGACTACAGCCCAGATGGAGCTGAGACCAGGCTGCGGCTGATGACAGGGCGGCGCTCTGGGCCGCCTGGGACGACTCGGGAGAGTCTTCCGGAATTTCCGACGACTCTGGCAATGCATGCACAGAAAATTGTCTGATTTTAGAAAGATGAAGTGTATGGTGATAAAAAAAATGCAACGATTTTAAGCCAGACAATTTGACCCCCGGGATACGACGTGATTCGGTTCTGAGTTGGGGATCGCAAAGTGACGTTGCTGTATAGCAAGGAACATAGATCTATAATGATTAGCTCCAAAGCCCTGGTAAGGTAGAAAAAACATTAAAATGACAAAATATGACTTGACCTGACTTGACAAAATAGTATATAATATATTTGATTGACCTTTGGTGTAACGTGACTTTAACTGGTTAAGTAGCGGGCGGATGCAGAGGAAGGAGACTACCATGAAAAACTTACACTTGAAAAGATATCATGCCCCTATAAGATTTTCTTGCTTTAATAACTTCTTACTCTTAATAAAAGTGCAGATTTGTTACAGCCATGCAACTTGCAAGGATAACATTGGGTGTGCCTTCATATTTTTTTAATCGCAAACTTCGTTTTCATGGTTGTTAAGTTTTTGTTGGTCCCTTTAGCGTCACTACAAGCCTTGGGACCTGTAGCAAATAAATACAGTAAAAAGATACATTGTTGTTGGTCCGCAAAGTCTTTACAAAGTACACAAGATTCTAAACTGAATGAACAGAAAGACATTGTGAGACGCACTTCAGCAAATAGCATATGGGTATTTTCATGATGCCGTGGCGCAAACTGAGAGCAGACCAGCGTTTTATATGCCGTCGGCCAATAGCAGGCAGGCATCTTAGAGATCTGATTTGTACCGCAGTGTTTTATTTGCTCACAGTTATCACACCATCAGCAGCTCATATGAGATAGACTTGGCTCAATAAAGTGGTCCAAATATCTTGCGTGTCTCACCTTCCTGCGCATCAGTAGCTGCCTCTTCTCGCTCCTCTTCAAGGGCCTGAAAGATGGCAGTGATGAAGAAGAAGAGCATTTCACACAGTGGTCCATCTGGATCAGAACCAACAAGGGCCTCCTCCAGAACCTCTTCAAAAAGAACCGAAGAGAGCAAGCAATCACTTGGGGGTTATTTTTAAATGCATCGGAGCAAACACTTGAGAGGTCATGTTATTTACCGAGAGAGACTCCTTCTGGAAATTCGTCTTTGAGTCCAAAATCCTCACCAAAAGCCCGGAGAAACTCCAAGACCATTACGGCTTCTCCAAAAAGCTCTGATGGCAAACGAGTCCTTACAGGGGTGGGAGTGGGCAGATCCTGGGAAGGGGAAAACCAGAAGTTGAAAAATTGAGGACCAAGCAACAAACCCCTCTAATGCCTTCACTGACCTTCAGGTCTTCACACTCCATGTCCTCTCTTGGTTTGTTCCACAGTTTTAGCCTCTCTGCATATTTCTTCTTTTCCTCTTTTAGCTTTTCCCGCTCCTGCAACATTTGAAGACACATTTTTTTACTACGAAACATCTCTTACATCCAATGTAGTTTTTGAAGACAACACATTTCCCAACGTATCCATGGGAGTTTCCAGAAGACTAACCAGATCCTTCTCCTGCTTCTTTCGCTCCTTCTCCTCCCTCCTTTTCTGTTTCTCCTCTTCAAAGCGTTGCCTTTGGTCTTCCTTCACCCTGGCGTCCTGAGCCTCGTCTTTGTCCATCTTCTGTCTCATTTTGGCCATTTCTTCTTTCTGTTGCAGCAGTTTCAGATTCTCCTCTGCCGCCTTCAGCAGCCACGCGTTCGTCTATTGTTCCGTAATCAAGTAAAAACATTTACAAGACTGTTGTAAATTAAGAGTGAAAGAAAGGATCCCAGAGTCTTTAGATTTATTATCACTGCATGTGTTGATGCTAAATTTAGATGTTCTTGTAAAACCCATTACACACTAATATAAGTGAAAAAGTGACCAATGAACAGTAGACCCCCGGGATACGGCGTCTCCGTCAACTTTCTCACTTTACAATGTTGAATAAGGTGGGGTTTTGTTGCCCCATCTTCTACGGCATTTTTCCCACTGTTAACAGTGTCTAAAACTCATGACAAAAAGTTACCGGACAGCAGGGCAGACAACTCTGAGAAGTTGCCTGCCCAGCCATAAAGTTGCCAGCCCCATTTTTCACAACTTGAAACACAAAAAGACGAATAATCGCAAAAAAAAACAAAAAACTATTGTTGCATGGTATTAAGGATTGATAATCAGAATATATAACAGAACAACACTTTAAAATTAAATTTATTATAAATCCACTTATCAAATCCATTGGATGTATATGACATCGCTGTTTTCCATCTGCCATCAGTATGTACCTGTATTTACTCATCTTAATTCATGCAATGTTTGCTTTGTGTCGTCTGCTACAAGCCACGTGAACTCCTCTCTACAAGATGCTTTTAATGTACGTTTACGTTTTGTAGCGTCATACATTTTGTTAGCTTCTTTTGAATCTTTCTTCTGGGGCTGAGGTTTTGTTCTCTGTGCGTCTACTTTGGAAAATGATATGAAAAGGTGCGACCTCATAAAGCCCGGGAAAGTCCGGAAGCACGAAGTTATTCGATGCAGGCTTCTGATTGCCTGCCGAGTATGCAAATTGCCAAACTCACCGAAATTCCCAAATCGAACGAAGATTTCGAAATCGCAATAAAGCAAATGTTTGATTTGAAACAAAACAAACAAATAAAATCTTTTTTTTTTCCCTTGAAAAAGTTTTCGGGCAACCGGGCGGAGACGTTTTGTAAGTCGTACGCCCGACGTAAAAGATGCAAGCCCTGGGCGTCTGGGGAGACGTTGGTTCAGACACTGCTATTAATAACACACCAATTATTTCTCAGGCAACTCATACAATTTAAATTTTGCGGTGTTCGTGTGTACTCGTTACGTCTCTAAGATGCCTGTCTGCTATTGGTCGATTTCATATAAAACACTTGTAGACCAGCTACTAGTTTGCATCATAACATCATAAAAATGCACATACTGAACCAACTTTGACAATGTCCTGTTATCTATTCATTCAGTTCAGAATCTCATTTGCTTGCTTTGCAAGCCGGCGATACAATATAGTTATTTTTCGTCGCTGTATTTATTTGCCCTCATTCAGTTCCGAGGTTTGGAGTAATGCTAAAGGGAGAAGCGAAAACCTGATGATCATGGAAATGATGCTTGCGATTATCAAGAAATACGAAGAAAGAACACAAATTTCTACCAGTGCTGAGTTGCATGGCCACAAGATATTAATGAAACTAAGGTTGGCAGTTAAGGTAAGTCTTCTATAGCCATGAGAATCCTTGCAAGCGGAAGTTTTGAAATCAGTTAAATTTTTAATATGCGATCCAGCATCCATCCGCTTCTCCAAGAGCTATGGTCAGGACACACCAAATATAAATAAAATATATTTTTTTTTTATTTTATCATATGCTCGTATATTACACATAAGTAGTTCTAACTGTGTACTATATTGCTATTTTTTTTGCTTTTATTTGGTGTACTGAGGGTTCTTAGCTAATTACCCTATGTATCTATCCCCTGCTATAGTACATACATTTTGCGATTAGGCCTCAAAATGGATAAATGCCGTATTTCGGATGTTTTCTGTAATTGCTTCTAGAATCCGGGCCAACTTTCAATAACCTGCGCAGGTGAGCTTGAACCCTCGAGCTTGACACTGCAAGGGAATTGGGGCGGTTCATCTGGGAAAAACTGAGAGAAGTTCTGCTCAGCTAGCTGATACTTCACCACGCTGGACGCCTGCCATGTGCAGAGGAACACGCATAAGATGGACTGAAGTGTTACGGGTAACGGCTCGAGAATACGTAAAATCTTAACCTTGAGTCGAATGATCCCCTTGATGGGCTCGCAATGCTGCTTGAGCAGTAACTTCAGCTTCTCGCGAGACATCGAGTTCTTCCTGCGGCTGAAGAAGAAATATGCTTCGTCAAATCCACATCCGCTCCAAAGGATTTTCCCAAACATGGAGGTGCTTCTGACCTGATCTGAGAGGCTCGGACAGTAAATGGCTCACTGTGCTCCTCCGTCATTATTCTAACCTCGTACCTGAAGACTGATGGACTCAGAGGCTTTTTCCGATTTCTGTTTTGACACACACACACACACACACATCAATTATCATGCGACAGTGATGTCAAACCTTAACACCTGGTAAACATTTTAGTTTTAAAATTCTGAGAATAAAATACAGTAGAAACCGTGTATGACGTCCCTGCTCAAAACTATATCACTGTACAGTGTGGAATAAACAGTTTTTTGGCTCGCCTGTCAAAATTCTAACTTTTGAGTGTTAGTGCAGATGACAAGTTTCATCTCTAAGATGCCTGTATTCAATTGCTCATTGTCATAAAATGCTGGTAGGCTGTTGGTTTGTGTCACGGCATAACTACCTCCCACAATGCATTTCCCGGTTTTCATTCAGTTTAGAATCTGGTCACTTCATAAAAACTTAAGGAGTTGGTAATAAAATACTTTTTGTACTTTATTGTCTATGGTTTTCAAGTCTTGTAGTGATGCTAAAAAGAGAAGCCAAAACATGATAATTATTGAAAAGAAGCTGGCGATTATCCAGAAGCATGAAGAGACTACCCACATAAAGATCCATCCATCCATTATCTTCCGCTTATCCGGGGTCGGGTCGCGGGGGCTGCAGCCTTAAAAGGGAAGCCCAGACGTCCCTATCCCCAGCCGCCTCCTCCAGCACATGCGACGGGATCCCGAGGCGTTCCCAAGCCAGCCGAGAGACACAGTCTCTCCAGCGTGTCCTGGGTCGCCCCGGGGCCTCCTGCCGGTGGGACAAGCCCGTAACACCTCCCGAGGGAGGCGTCCAGGAGGCATCCTGATCAGATGCCTGAGCCACCTCAACTGGCTCCTCTCAATGCGGAAGAGCAGTGGCTCGACACAGAGTCCGTCCTGGATGACTGAGCTTCTCACCTCATCTCTAAGGGAAAACCCAGACACCCTGAGGAGGAAACTCATTTCGGCCACTTGTATCGTGTTCTTTCGGTCATAACCCAAAGTTCATGACCATAGGTGAGGGTAGGAACGTAGATCGACCGGTATATCGAGAGCTTTGCCTTTCGGCTCAGCTCCCTTTTCACCACGACGGACCGGTACAGGGTCCGAATGACAGCAGACGCTGCACCGACCAGTCTGTTGATCTCCCGTCCCACATAAAGATGCTTGGCAGTAAGCAATTGACAGTCTGTACTGTTAAAAATGGGGAGGCACAGAAATAATCTAAGGGGATAATAATCCACAAAAATGGAAGGTTTAAAATCAGTTTCATCTTTCATCCGCCTTTGGGGCCTCTTCCTCCTTCCCTCTGCTTCCCCCCGCTACTCCACTCAACCAGCTCTTGTCACGTCACACCAAAATTACTCATTTGTACAACACGCTGTAAACCTTTTTTTTGTTAATTTAATATTTTTATCTGAGGTACTGGGGGGCAAAATTCACGAGAATAGGCTCCTGTGTTGTGATTGAAGATCTTGTAAATTTAGCTATTTTTAGTTGTGTATTTCTCAGACTCCCATGCTATGAAATTAACTTGTTTAACCCGTTTTTAGATTCCTAATATACAAGTAATCATCACACACACACACACACAGTCACGTTACAAAGATCAGTCTATTTCTATTATTTGTAATACGTTTTCAGTCTAATTTTCATTGTAATGTAATATGACACTCATGTGTGACTCAATTTCCTGCTTATGTGTGACGTCAATAAACCGCGCCTACTGACCGGATGTTGTCAGTTCGGCCTGGGCGACCAAGCAAGATGGCGGCCAGGGCGGGCTCACTACATATGCGCAGTAGTTTTCAACTAAAATAAATGTCTCGGCCTGAATATTTTTGCCAGCAATGGAGTTATATTAATCTATAGCTCCGACAGAGCTCAACATTAACTGACTTGGGATTCAAGAACTGAAATTTTAACCTGCTGGGACTCTGAAAGGCAGCGACTTCATCCTCATCTTCGTCACTGTCGCTGATGACGATAATGTTAATGTCCTTTGACTTGTGTCCCTTTGCAGACAGGGATCCGTTTTTGCTGGAATGCGGGGGGTGAACCTGAAGGATTTCGCACAATAGCCTGGACACAAAAAAAAGCATGTATGTTTTTACTAAAAAACCTGAATGCACAAAACCTTGTTCAGAATAATTGGAAGATCAGAGTTGGTTATCCTTTACTCAGGTAAGCAGTAGGCCGCTAATTGACTGTTCTGCCACTAAATGGAAACATTCCACTGTAAAATAAAGTTTTTCTCATTCTCTTTGACACACGTTGAACTGACTCTCCTACCTTGTGCCGTTGCGTTTGGTGACATCCACCGTCTCGCCAGGAAAGAAGCGTTCTTTGGCGAAGTTGTAGACATCCTCGCATAGCTCGCTAAGACGGCTGCGGCGGCCGAGCGCGGCCAGGTGAAGCAGCGGTCGCACCAATTCGGACGGAAAATTTTGAAGACTCTGTTTTGCCCGCCGCTCGCTCTCCTGCGCCTCCAGGTAAGTGAGGCCCGATCGTCCAGTCAGTGAGCAGCTCCACACCAGGCTGTTGCAAAGGATGGTCCTCTCGAAAAATTCACTGAGGGGGAGGATGACGCATTTGTAAAGCCCTTCTCGGATGATTTAAAGACAGACAGTAGTGACTACGTTTACATGCAGGCGATATTACCATTGGCAAGGGAATATTGGATTTCTGGAGTACCGTATTTTCCGCACTATAAGGCGCACCGGGTTATAGGGCGCACCCCCCAAAAAAATAGTTTTTGGTCCTATATTTTCCATACATAGGGCGCACTGGATTATAAGGCGCTACAATGGGAACGTCAACAAAACAGTCAGATAGTTCAGTCAAACTTATTACCCCCTTAACATTCCGAAAGCTTGCAAAGAAGCAAATACGTGTCGTAGACACGTGCGGATGCGGTGTCCGTACGATGTCACCAAACAAACGTTTCTTAGTTTTTTATTTTTTGCTGGCAACTGTGTGGACAGCAAAGTAAGAATTTTATTGTGCAGGGAAACGGGGTTCCTTACTGTGCATATGACAATAAACACTTTGAATTGAATTTAGTTTAAAAATAGACTCATCACAGAAACATCAAGATCGTTCTAAAACAAGATACCGGGAAAATATAAATCCGCATAGCTCACTAAAGTTCTCTTGCAGCCTACACGTTCATTAATGATACGTAACCATGGTCTTCTTACAACCGTGAGTGTAGTAAATCCAGGAGAGTAAAATATTTACAAATACAGAATAGTAAAACATGTTTTCTCTATGCCGTAGTGCAACCCAACGTGTGATTCACATTCATCTTTTTCGGGCAATCGCAGGCTTTGTTTCGCCCCTTTAGCCTATGTGAGCCTGTAAATGATAAAAAGGATCCGCCCCCTCTACCTCCGAATAACTTTAGCCAATAGTGACTGATTCAAATGATGATTGACACATTGGTTAGGAAATGAAACACCGGTATATAAATCCCAGCATACACCGCGGACGACTTCGCCTTCGGGGGAAAATCGAGTCGGCGGCTGCTTGCCTTAGTTGCAAGACTTTGCGAATTAATATTGATCCATTTATAAGGCGCACTGTATTATAAGGCGCATGGTCAGCTTTTGAAAAAAATAAAGGCTTTCAGGTGCGCCTTATAGTGCGGAAAGTACGGTAATTTAAATGAATTGATTACATGCCTGGAAACAAACGAATAACCCTGTATACAAGGCTATGTGAGTGTTCTGATTACAAGGGCGAAGCAACATCAAAACTCTAGTCGAGGTTGTTTCTGCATTTAACTTTTGACATTAAATACAATTTCATTCTTGCCTCCGACCAAATTCAACAATATACCGCGCTTATTTCCTCAAAGCTCCAAAAGTGAGCTACACTGCTGCATATTCTGTGTTTACAAACTGTGCTCCTATGTGGCAAGCCAAAAGACTCAGAGACAGTTTCTTCCCCAGAGCCGTTACCACCCTAAACAGACACCGCACAAAAAAAATGAAAAACTCTTGCAAAAACACTACCTCATATGAACGTAAAATGCTATTCATGTCTATGTTTCTTGCACATGTTGACTGCACTATGTTTACTGCTCACTTTGCACAATGTCGACCATTTTTTTGCACTATGATGACTATTTTTTGCACCAAATGCATATGTTGACTATTTTTGGCACTATAATGACTATTTTTGCACCAAATGCATAATTGCACAAACCCTTACAAAACTGTATGTAACATTCTACATGCCGACATTTCTTGTGTAAATATTGTGTAAATTATAACTATAACCTTATTCTCCTTGTTTTATAACCTTATCTTCTCTGTTCCTTTATCTTCTTGGCTTTTTTACCTCACTGTGAATGTGTGAAACTGGAGTGTCATGCCAAATTTCGTTGTCACAATATGTTAACCCATTTTGTAACAATGACAATAAAGGTATATCCTATTCTATTCTATTCTAAAAGAATCTATACACTATACATGGATGGATACAACTGTGGAATCCACTATATACGTGTGGTGTTTTCGCCATTGGGTCAGAAAATATAAATATAATGTCCCAGAGGACTACACAAGGCTTTTTTAATGAGAAAGAAGGTATTTGCGTTCATCATTGGTGTCTGAACTACAAATCCCATGTTGCTTTAGGACATCAAAACGTCCCAGATGAGGGTATCAGATTGTGGAATGCCTATGCTGTACATTCAAGAGGAATCAGAAGATAAAGACTAAATCAAACATTGCAAACAAAATACTCAAGATCAGACTAAGACCATAATCGGATTATTTGTCATGTTGACATTGAATTGCAGAATCAGAATAATGGCAATATTCAGTTTGAAAACTGATTATTACCCATATAAATTTACTCAATGATTCACGGTGATAGACTTAGCTTTGGGTTTTAGTAAGTCAAGTTAGTTGTCGGATGGGTTCTGAGTGGTTGAGCAACTTGTGTAGACTGCCGATCATGGCAGTCTGACATTTTAGTCTTATGGTTTTGACACATTGTTTTGAACGCGCACCACTATTAGTGAGATAATAGAGACCTTCTGCTTTCTGGCAAATACTACTAATCCATTATTACAAGAACTAATTCACTGAGACAGTTAATTTCACAGGGCCATCGTCACCCATATTTATTTGTTTACTCTTATGTTCTGTAAATGTTGGTGCTGTCATTGCACTGTTATTATTCTACTGAGCTTACAACTTAGGCCAGTCTACAAACACTATTTTGTAAAAATTGCAATTGGTTTGATTTTTTGAAATCCCATTTCTGGGTTCTTACACGTTTTTATGGCTAAATTCAAGCTTTTTTCAAGGACTACCTTGGTCATATCCCTCAAGAGGGGTGACCGACAGCAAGACAAACGCATACAATAACAAAGAAAATATAAAAGATAGCACAAAAAAAACCCACACACAAACATTTTTGGACCATGGCCAACCCAAATGCCCAAACACCCAAACAAGTTAGGCATCTCTGCACCTAAGTTGGTCATACTTTCGTCCCTCCAGATGAAACGGGACACAAGAAAGTGGCCATGTCACTCGGGTCAGGGTGACACAACACACTCTTTTGTTCAACAGCAGGGCCCGACAGCTTTCACTGGTTTACCCCTGCCGCATCATACAGGTGCCCTGCCCATCCCTCGGAACGCGTCCAAACATCCCACTATCCTTTTACAACACCTCGCCACTCATTCCTATCACCAACAACATTCACCAACAATCCTATCTTGTTTTCTAGCAAGCGTTTAATAAAACAGCGGCCTCCCAGCATCTCTTTTCACCTGCCCTCTTGGGCCCAACGCTAGAGAGCGATGACACTTTATAAGACAATGCCGTACAAACATAAATAAACTGCCGTTGAGGGAGGCAAGAAGAAATGCAATGGCATACCGAAGCCACAAGAAGAAGTGTCTGTGTCATATATAAGCAGACTTGTTTTGTCTTCGTTTAATGCGTGGTTCAACGAGTCACACTGCTGAGAAACATGGCAACAATTTCAAGTGTTTACATGCACTTTAGCTAAAATTTCAAAACTAGAAAACATTGAGATTCAAGCATTTTCAACCATTTCAAGCACTAGCACGAACCCTGTTATTTGTTGTAGTAAATGAATGAGTGTTTATCCATAAGTGTCACGTCTAATATCGTTATAAACACAGTCCACTGCGTTGTTATCAATGACAACAAAGACAATTCTAATTAAGAACGTTGACTTTAAGAAAGCAACTCTATTTTTTTGTTGGCAATAAAACTGGGAACATGAGCCTTTGTTGTCTCGCTCACCGTGTTGGAGGAAATAAAAGTTACAATTGAGTCACTGAAGCACTTAATTCAAGTCCGTTGGGAAGGTTAAGTCAGGAGTCTGGACTAACTTTGGCCTATTAGCAACTAGCGGCTAAAAGTAGCTAACAAGTGACAGCTATGCTAGCTCGGCTAACAATACACCTTGCCCCATTACCAACACAACTTTTAGAACAAATATAACAAATAGACTCTACACAGCATGAAATTAATTTTAGAAAACTATATCATTATGACTTAGGTTGAACTTTAACTTTTGTGGAAGTTTAGTACAAAAAACTGAGGGGTTCTAACGTGTAGTGACGTCATCACACCGGGTTCAGGTGGAGTAGTGTTGTAAACGATGGCGAACCAGTAGGCCGGGTAAAACTCACTCGTAAGTTCGGAATATCTCGTGAGTGATCCGGCAGAGGAAAACCTCTTCGTCGGGACGCAAATCGGCCGGAGGTTCCTGGCGGACGAAGACTTTTCTATGGAGAAGCGGCATCTCGAGGGGCCGCTCTGAAACAATCAAAAAAAGAAGGGAATCCATCAACAAAACCGAACTCCCGCTAATAGTCGAACCAGCACCCCCCAACTTGTGAAGATCTCTCCCGGGCCTGCGGGATCTTCTCGCCGGCTCTTTTGTTAACACACGCGACGCTGGCGGCCGCGTGGAGGCGACCCGTACACCGATCACCCCTGTTACCGCTTTAAACTTGTGTAAATCTCCAAGATCGGACTTACCTGTTTTGGTTGGGCAGAAGTTTGGTGGGGTTTCGCCTCCCGGGCGAGTGTTTTTGTTGTTTATGGCGGGCGACGCTAAGTAATCCGCGCAACCCGAAGCAAGCGACTATCCCGGGTTTAGCGGGCTCCCTGGCGGCTTGTTGACTAAGTTTTTTTTGTGTACTTCACGTATCGATACACAGCTCGGAAATATCTACGTCGTATTTGCTAGGGTGTCTTGAATGGCTGGGTAAGTGACGCCCGCGAGGCTCTTTGAATAAAAGCAAAGACCCTTTCATCAGCAGAGCTTGTCATGCTTTAGATTAAATATGTTAAACATTTTTTGAATCCTAGTACGTGGTACTGTACATGTAAATGAGAGAACCACTTGAGCTGTAATTGTGACTTAGTTACTTTTTATGTTATTGTTTTGATGTAATCTTGCCGGTTGGGTGTCACTTTTCATGCATTAAAATCCCTTCAAAATATGAAAATAAAGACCAAACGCTACAGAATTTTAAAAGAGTCACTGTTTCTGACCTCAGTCTAGTTCTCTGAACGCACCCCTAAGAGTGAATTAGGCGGAGTTGAGCTACGATTGGCTAGGACTTCTGCCATCAGCCAATGGTTGCTCGTGGAACTTTTTTCCGTTCTCTAATTGAAATTCACAATCAAATCATACGGCCAGTTGGAGAACATTACAGGGGACACTCACTACAGCGCGGTTCACTTTTCACGGTCTTGCTACTTCACTGATTTTGTTTCGTACATTGTGTTCTAACTTATCATGTGTAACCAGGGTTGGGTAGGGTTACTTTAACTTGATTACTTTCAATTACTTTTGGATTACTCCAATACCAAATATGCAAATATAAGACAAAAGAAACTAAATATGAATAAAATTACTCAATTTTGTGCAGGCTTGGAGAGTAACGGAATACATGGAACGGCAAAAATGATGTTGGCAAGCCGTTTGGATTGATTTTCATTTCGTTTGTCGCATTTTATGTTAGTTTTGCCGGAGATCAAAGCCAGGAGAGAAAGCTTACCAGGTGTTGTGAGTCATCATTTTATTTATATTTAGTTTATTTTGTCTTTTATTAGCATATTTGGTGTTGGAGTAATCCAAAAGTTATTGAAAGTAATCAAGTTAAAGTAACCCTACCCAACCCTGTGTGTAACAGAATTGAAATTTGAGTTTTTTTGAATCCTCACAAAATCTGTTTTTGTTGTATTACTGTTAAAATTCTGGTATCACATTTATTTGTCAAGCCATGGTTGCGTGCGACTGTCATTTTTCGTTTGGCACTTTATGGGCTTCGGCGCTTGCCGTACTTTCAGTTCAATCATCTCGTGCTGAAGATGATTGCAGTCGTGCACAGACGTTCTGACTTTTGTATTGTTTTGGTTACTGAATGCAGGCAATAAACCGAGTGACTGTGAACCCTTGTGTCTCGCATGATTGAGGGTCGTCACACATGTTTATTTATACTGTATTGCAATCAATTACAAAAAGACTCAAAGGGCTGCACGGAAATTAGCATCCCTCGATCTGAAAACCACACGACCAGGGAAAAACTCAAAAACCTCAGGATGAGAATGAAGAAACATTGAGTAGGGGCCACACATGAAGTAATCCCTCTTCCAAGATGAACATGCTGCAATGGATATAGCAAGGGCATCAACAGACAATACACAATCATCGACATTAAATACAGGTAATAATGTCCATTTGACAGCTTCCTGCCCTAAAATGTTGACCAATGCAGCAGGTACCAGGGTTCTCAACCCTTTTGGAGCTACCGAACGCTACAAGTTTTATTTGTGCATTCACTACTTAAGACATCCAGTCCTGAAGACGGACTTTTACATTATGTACAGTTTGAGTATTTTTAATTCTGTAAACTTTCGTTTACCGTGGTTAATGGGGACGATTCTTAGAGGAACCCCCCAACCTCCCATTCCCTAATTTACGCCTGCACTCAGTTGGCCCCTTGCTCTTTGCAATAGTTGGACGGGGATAATGTATTGCGGCAAAAACAGCGCAGTTTGATTTAGGCAAGTCACAATGGCACACTTCAGTATCCAATCAAAAAAAGAATGAAAAAAAAGTGCCTTGTCAAAGCATCTCACAGCACCGGGGCCTGAATGGAGAATGCTCTTGAACCTGAGGATTTCCTTTTTTCCTCGTGTGATCACGGGTAGATTATCATTTTCCAAACGAAGGCTCAGAGCAGGAACATAGGGGGCAATTTAATCAGAAAGGGCATTTCCATGCAAAACTTTGTATATAACTGACAGAATCCTAAAAATCAAATCTTAGACAGTGATCAAGTGCAGGTCTGCTAATATCAGGTTAATGTGATAAAATTTGCAGCACAGCAACTGGTGGGTTTGGACTGCTGCGGTCCAGGGATTCATTCCAGATAGCTCAGCTTTGATGTGAATGAATGAGGGAATTATAGGTCTTTGTGTGCCTTGCGGCTGGCTGGAAATCAGTTTAAAGTATCTCCTGCCTGAAGATGCCTTGGGTGGGCTCCAGCACCCCTGCAACTCTTTATGATAAGCGGCACGGAAAATAGAGAACTTTCTTGTCCTCGTAAAAATCCTCGCTGCAGCATTGTGTACTAGCTACAAACTTTGGATCCTAGACCTCTCATTGGCTAAACCATCTCTGCTTATTCGACAAAACAGTAAAAGTTTAGATGATTTTTTTTTTTTTTTTTTTTTTTTTTTTTTAAGTTACTTGGTGTTATTGTATAAGAGTATAATTAAAAAGTGTTGCATTACCCATCACAGGTACTGTGGTATAACCCCAGTAATACCCACACAATTTAAAATTAACCATTTGCTGCTTGATTCCCCCACCCCCCTTTAGAAGATCAGCATCATTACACACCACAATAATGATAAACATTCAAGTCATGTAGCAAACACCAATATTTTTATTATTTTATCATCTGAATTATTTCTCATTCTTGCAAGACAGACACAAACTGGCTTATAAGACCCTGTAGAGGTGGATCTGTCTCAGATCCTCAAGGTCAGCATCTTTCCCCACGTATACTTTATAGTCCAAAGGAAGCTCTTCCACCCAGCCAACTGGCATCGTCTCCTAATAAGAAAAACAAAGTATTTGATTGTTTGTCCATCTGAAGCCCTCTCCCTGTCCCAGTCAGAGTCACCTTTACCTTCAGTTTTTCGAGAGCATCTTGCAGACTGGGAACAGTCACCAGCAAAGAACCTTTTCTCCTGACAGTCTGCATGATGAATCTCCAGGCCCTGAAAAGGAGCAACCATATTACATGCAAAAATTGCACGAATCAGCACTCTTCTTTTAATACAGTTTCAAGTTATGATGGGGGGGAAAAAAAATATACTTAATGACTGGTGAAGCAATGAAAACGTAACTCGATGAATATTAGCTCGCCTATGCTCTGGTTGGTCTATACATGCGTATGATATTGCACTGACTTGACTTGCTCAGCAGGCTCCATGTAATATTCAAAGACGTTATTCATGATCACAACATCGGCAGATTGCAGCAAAGCGTCCTGTGTGCACACGTCAGCGTGGACAACCTGCAACGCCAACACACTACAGATTAATGCACAAAAACATTTCTAACAAGACATCCATAAAGCATTTAGCATCCCAAATTATATGCTTGAACAACCTGCTGAGATCACTCACCTGGACTCTGGAGTCCATTCCGTATTTTTGTACCATTTTCTTCTGCAGGTTTACAAACTCCCCGTTGAGCTCTACGCCAACTAACTGCGATGCCGAACTGTACACGTACCCCTGCACACCACAGGTAGATGATATTTACAAAGCAGAATTGGTTGGAAAGTGGTGTATCTGTTTCAAAGAGTATGCAAGAAAAATAAAATGGATATCCGTTAGTGTGGAAGAGCTGTGTAACCATATAAATTGAAAGTGTCCAAACATACAGGATAATGCAAAAGCTAATAACACAACGACTTGCATTTATTTGGTTTTGAACAGAAAATCAAAGCTTGAAAATTAAAATAATAATCTTAAAAAAAAAAAAAACGTGTAACCTTCTAGGTGTTAAAAAAATCATAAAATTTTTATTTATGTATATTCGAACATGTATCCCTAAGTTCATATATTTTAAACTTCTATCATCCAAACAAACAAACAAAAAGAACGAGAGAAATTATCTTGTGTGCCCCATGGCAGATTGATTTGCAGTTATTTCCTTATTTAAATAAAAAAAAGAAAAATAAGAACATTAATTTGAATGAGTAATAATTTGCCATTGTAACAAGACAAATTAACCTAAAAACATTTCATTTGTTTTCCTTCATTTTCCGACAGGATTGTGTAAGAAAGTACAGTAGTGTTTGTGCACGGGTATCACTGTGTACCAGAGTATTTGTGCATGTGAGAGCAAGAAGTTACATGTGAGACCAATTCTGATTTACTTCTCAAACGGTCTTTCATATTACTGAGTTCAATTTCACTGGATGCTGTGCGGCGCAGAAATTTGGTCACCATAGCATTAACGTCGAGCTTGGGGCGGTCATCTTTTTGATCAAAGAAGTCGCAGGTTCAATCCCCGTCTCCCCAGTGTTAAATATCTAAGAGTCCATGGGCAAGAGACAACCTCTAATGCATAGGTGTCAAGCATGCGGCCCGCAGGTCTGAATCCAGCTTGCATGATACCACAGAGAAGAGCAAGAGGAAAAATAAGCTGCAGTTTAAAATATGCCCACTTGATGTCACCAAAGTCAGGCACCACTCACAAAGCAACTGCTGTAGTATCCCTTTCTCCAATGTGTTCTTTTTTTCCCCTTTTTCTCCATTTCATTTGTTCTCCAACTTTCGCACCCCCACCTTTTTTGTCATGTTTATTTGTGACGCCCTTAATCACAAGCAGTCGCAAAGGGCTGCACAGACCATAGATTATTGCAAACCAGACTACAATTACACCATCCCCCAATCTAAAGCCTACATGAGGGCAAGGGAACACTCAAAAACCTCAACATGAGGAAAATGAAATTTAAGGCACCGCACAGGACGTAATCCCATTTATCTTTTTTTTTAATCCTCACTTTCTAATGTTCACTCCAATTCTCTCTTTTTCTCCTCTCTTTCATTAAATTTCTCTCAATTTTTCTCACTTATTCTGTCACTTACCTTCTCCCCTTTATCCATTTCTCTTAAACCTACAAGTCAGGCCCCAGTTAGATTTTTTTTGTAGCATGTGGGCCACATTTGCCAGTAGGACATCAGTGTGGGAGTGTGAAGTGTATTGTAAAGCGCTTCGGAGGTCCTCAGTGACTGGTAAAGCACTCTAAGAATGTGGTCCATTTACCATTACACATGCAACAATATTTTGGTTAGAGAAGCATGTCAAAGTGCTGCGTTTCCACCTGACCCCATAGAGCACGGCTCCCAGTCGCGATCCCACGTCCACCACGGTGCGATTGCTCAGGTCTGGAAGTACATTTCGGAACAGGAAGAGCAGCTCGCACATGGAGAACGATTGAGATATGAAATCTGTTCATAAACAGGGTAGAAAAATAAAAACAAGTTGGTTAAAAGCTATCACCAGGGTTGGGGGGCATTACTTTAAAAATAATTTGATACACTAGTATCGCCCTGTTAAAATGTAATCGGTATCGTAATCTGAATACTCTAATATTTAAATAATGTAACAGGATCTCTTTTAGACTACTTCAATACCAAATATGCCAATAAAAAGACAAAAAAACAAATAAAATAACTAAATTGTGTTCAACATAAATGAACAATGTGACCTTGAAAAAGAATTGGATAAACCAGAGGTTAGGTAGTTTCTCGTAGTCCAACAAAAAGGGCTCAAATTTTAACCACATTAGTATAAATCATAAAGTAAAAATTCAATCTTTACTCTCACATGGCAGACAAAGTATGCACCATTTCAGTTTACATTAAGACCCTAACCTCCATTTAAAACACACCAATTGTTTAAAAAGAAATGAGGGAGATATTTAGGTTTTAATGTACTTTTATACGACTTGCTGCTAAGCTTAATTTTATTTCTTGCACTGTTTTTGGTATAAGTAAAAGATTAATCGTCTTAGTTGTGTTAAAATACTCATTTATTTACTGTAAAATGGTTCAGAGAGCTATTAAAGTTGTATTTGAACTTATGACTAATATTCGTCGTTTATTTAATATTCCTTTGGCCATTTTTTAAGCTTTTACAGCAAATTAATATTGGCTCCAGATATCAGTTATCTGCCCCCTCTTAATAGGGTATCGGCCTGAAAAAACCCGTATCGGTTGATCCTTAATGTACACAAAATAGTTTTAAATACAATTGTAATCCAGCAAAGTAATCCTTGGTTGGATCCCTTAACCACTATTGTTGAAGGTGCACCATTTCCTGAGGTGTGTCTTGGGCAAGTACAGCCTGGTGTTGCCCATCCCATTCCAGGCCAATATAGGTTTCCACCCGGTCTCGAACTGGGGAGCTCATTTTAACTCGCTGTTCCTGTAATTTAATTACGTATTTTTTTTCCTCTAACTGAAATTGGTTAATTAAATTTTTTTTGTATTCTGATTAAGCAACGGCATTACTCCGCAACCCTGGGTATCGTGTAGCGCCGATAAACTGAAACTAGGATTTTACCTACCCAGAGGAGCCGTACTGATGGATGCACATTTCAGACAATAGCGTCGGCTCATCCGTCCCGCCTCACAAAGCGCGTCCACATGCTCGTCATCATAAAGGAAGGCGTCCACGTGGATTGTGGGGCGCGTGCTCTGCTGTATCTGTAAGGCATGTGCAGAATATATTTGCGGTTCGAAACTGTCTACTGTGCATTTCAAGCCAAGTTTTCACCAACAAGACATTATCTGAAAAGTTTTTTCGTGTCAAGTCATGTTTATTTGTGACGCCCTTAATCACAAGGAGTCTCAAAGGGCTGTGCCGACGACAGACTATCAAGTCACCATCCCCTGATCTAAAACCTACATGAGGGCAGAGAAAAACTCAAAACATCAAAATGAGGAAAATGAGAAGGGACCGCACATGAGGTCATCCCCCTTCCAGAATGACCATCACTCTGCTTTCACGGTTTTTTCTAGCCCCTAACCAAGTGGTGGGCAGACTTTTTGATCAGTGGCCCACATGGGGTTAAAAAAAAAAAAAAAAAATTGGCAGAAGGACTGGGCCAAGAAGAAAAAAAAAAAAAAAAATCTACAAATACTGTCTGCAGGCCATTATCTCAGCCATACTTGAGAAAAAAAGACAATGAAGTCATAACCAATTTCTCACGTCTTTGCTGCCATTTCAAAAAGACATCTCATTTTAGGCATATTTTTAGTAAACATTCCTTTCATGCAAACAAAATGACCATAAAAATAGAGCCAAGCCCTTTTAGAATAGCAGAAACAATATGCATTTATGAATAAATAAACATGCATTTAGATGTTACATCTCTTTTTTTATATCTGTAAATAGACCAAACTATTTAAAGCAATGTAACAAAATTCCGGCACTTTTTAAAGCACTGATCTGACATGCGTTGAAAAACTCCAATTTCAAAACAGCTAGGTAAGAGGTGTTCAGTTTTCATTAAGTGTGATAATTATCTTGATATATAGAACATAACCACCATGTTAAAAAAAAAAAAAAAAAAGCTAGTTTCCTCCCACATTCCAAAAACATGCAAGTCAGGTTAATTGGCCGGTCCAAATTGTCCCTAGGTGTGAATGAGTGAGTGGACAGTTGTCTGTCTCTGTGTGCCCTGCGATTGGCTGGCAACCAGTTCAGGGTGTCCCCTGCCCACTGCCTGAAGATGGCTGGAATGGGCTCCAGCGACCCTACTGAGGATAAGCGGTGCAGATAATGGATGGATGGAAGACAAATATAGCTAGCTATTTGCGTGGTAGGGGCCAGAATTACACCAACAGTCAGTCATTGAAATTGTGTCTGTGTGAAAGACACGATATGTTTGTTTGTGGAACCTTATGCATGACGTTGGCTTCAGAAGGAAGCATGGCGTCCAGCGGGAGGCTGTCCCTGATATCATCAGCGATGCACCTCAGAATAACCTGATTGTTGTCTAGCAACAACTCGTCCAGCTCATCTAGAAACGTTAAGTATTAAGAAAAACTGGGTAAAAATCACTTGCATGATGCACCGTCAGCTAAGGCAAACAATTGCTGCAGAAAAAAATAAACAGAGAAAAGTGTCTACCTGAAGTCCGGATCCAGTCAAGCAGTTGAGGCAGTTGAGAAGGTTGCACTCTTCGCAAAAGCAGCCGTAGTTCATTTTGAGCTTCGCAAAAGTTCATCTTGCTTGGGTTTGGGTTGGAAATGACGTTTCCGGGTCGTTTGCCGTGCCAACGCGTGGAGCCATTCAGCAGGGTCGTCTTCTTAAAAAGGAATGGTGACGTCATTACAATATCCGGATACGTGTACCTTGCAATTTAAAAACGAATTTATTTTCAAAATATATCGACTTTAAAAAAACACTCTAAACCCATCCGACAGAAATGCTGGATCAATAATTTTTTTAGCTAACTTTATTATTAATTTATTCATCATGCAGTTATCACGGCGACCTTTACTGTAGAAGCGCTGTGGGGAGATTACGTCGTCTTAAAAGTACACAAAGAAGACAAAAAACCGGAAACTCAAAACAGGGGCGGCGATCTCAAACTTCAACCGTCAACATTTTGATTTTTTTTAACTCCTTGAAGAAAACGTCTAATTATATTTACGGTAAATTATTTATTTTTTCAAGATATAACTTGTCCAAATGAGGCCATACCATTTGTGGTAGTTTTCTAACTGCATTAGAGTCATCTTCATATAGGTAACTACATGAGATTACTTAACAATTTGAATTATGAATCTAGTTTGGTGTTACGGTGAATTGTTTGTTGATGTGTATAGTATTACCCGAATTAAAGTTTATTTTTATAGTATTGACATACCTGTCAATCTCAGCCAATTGCTCCACTTAATGGTTGCAATTCCCCTTCATCCATCCATCCATTATCTGCACTGCTTATCCTCAGTAGGGTCGCGGGGGTGCTGGAGCCCATCCCAGCTATCTTCGGGCAGTGGACAGGGGACACACTGAACTGGCAATCGCAGAGCACACCGAGACAGACAATTCGCTTGCTCATTCACATCTAGGGACAATTTGGACCGGCCAATTAACCCAAGATGCATGTTTTTGGAATGTGGGAAAAAAACAGAGTGCCCGGAGGAAACCCACGCAAGCACCGGGAGAACATGCAAACTCCATACAGGAGGTTCGACCTCATGCTCTCAGAACTGTGCCGCACACTCGCTATCCACTGCTCCGCCGGGCTGCCTGCTATTTACTCACAGTAAGACAGACTACGTAGAATAACAAGATTATTTTATTTCCCAAGTAAACTCCACAAACAATTCCTTCAGCTTCTTTCTTAGTTCTTTCCTAACTTGTTGTCAATTTCTTTGCTTTTTATAACTTAGTACTGCAGGATTTTATCGACTTTATCTGATCTACAGATGGTTTTACTCTGTAATACAAAATCAAATTTGCAACAAAGATGTCAGAGGGTCGGTTCCCGTTGTCTTCCTTTACTCGATAACGTTGTCTGCTACTGAGGACTGGGACGATCCGGATGACAGTCGAAATGGGCAAGATGAGATCAGTCTAACAAAAAAAAAACAATTGAAAATATTTGTCAAGTCATGTTTATTTGTGACGCCCTTAATCACAAAGAGTCTCAAAGGGCTGCACAGACCACAGATTATTGCAAACTACAGACGATTATGACACCCTCCCCCGATCTAAAACCTACATGAGGGCAAGGAAAAACTCAAAAACCTCAACATGAGGAAAATGAAGAAACCTTGAGAAGGAGAAGGGACCGCACATGAGGTAATCCCCCCCAGGATAACCAGGCTGCAATGGATGTTGCAATAACAAATAATCCACAGATATTTTTAACATAAAATATAGGTTATTCATATGCTTTAGAATAGAAGTCTGTTTTAATCCTAGATTTAAACAGTTCCACTGAGGTTGCAGATCGAATCTCAGGGGGAAGAGCATTCCACAGCACCGGGGCCCGAATGGAGAACGCTCTCGAACCTGTGGATTTCTTCTTGGCTCATGGGATCACTAGTAGACCAGCATTTTCAGAGCGAAAGTACCGCACTACAATTGTTACAATTTAAATGATAAAAAAAACATAAAATGCTGGGAAAACGTATACATTGACAAATATGCATTGAAGTAAATAGTGAAGGAACTACAGTAGTGCATTACATCACAGTATTAAATTTCCCCAGATGCCTCACTGTACCACGACTCCCTCCACCGTGACATCAGCAGCCTGGATGCTTCAGAAATTTGTGTCCAGCGGGGCTGTTTCGCAGGTCGGCCTGCTCTCCTCTTTTACTCCTTATCAAAATGAAATGCACTCCACTTTGAAATCATTCATGACTTAATCTGTGGCTTTCAGGAAGAAGTAGATTCTGCCTTCGCTTCTCGATGCTCTTTCTTTTCCTCTCAGTTGCATGAAGCTGAGGAGCAATTTCGAATGCAGAAAGAGCTGGATGAGGTTGAGAAGCCCATTTAGATCCATCACCCGATCACAACATCATCAGTCTCACGTCCTACGTTGCAGGTACAACTGGAGTTGGAACTTCTGCAGGAGGACAAGAAGAATGCCGATGTCACTCACGCATTCTACCTTGGTGAAGAGCACATCCGTCGATTGTTAGGTTATGTACCATAACCTTCTAAGACAACTTCCTTTTCAGCTCCCAGACTGCAAGCGCTGCAGACGTTCTGCAATCACTTGCAGGAAGTCCTGAAGGACCACAAGCTTCTGGCCCAGCGACTCAACAGGCCCCTGGGGTGCACTAACCTTCCCGTCCCGGCCCACTTGCAACGGTATCGTTCACCTCCGCATGTTGGGTTCCATGCAATGTTCTTACTAATTTTCCAGGGTTCTGAGCGTTCACACAAAGTCGGTGAGCAACGCTTGAAACAACAGTGAGCAACAGCAATCCCAAGTGTGGCAACTAAATCATTATCAAACATGACATCAAGTTACATTTTGCTGAGTTTCCGGCAATGCAAAATGATTTTTCTCTTTTGAATGAATTGACTCATGTACGATTACAAAGGTTGTACGGCCTACAAACGTCGTTTGTTCTTACAATTTTTTCACAAGATTTCCATTTCTTTTTTTTTCCCGGTATCTTTTGTCGCATAATATTAACATTTTTGGGGTTTTATTTAGTCAGTTGCACGATACAGAACTGTATTCAATTACATTTTTAGTGGAAGTACAATGTTGGCAACAAGATTGACTTGATATAATTGGAAATTATTTGAATGCAACAAAAACTTTTTCTTCCCTGTTTTTTCCCTTTTTTTAAAAACTCCTTTTTAAAAAAAAATCTCATTGTTTTTATTTTTTCCTAGCTGTTACTTTTTTCTCGCCCTTTTGTTCTCTATTTAGTTTTTTCATTTATTTGTTTCGTTCTTTTCTTTTTTTCTGGCTTTTTTCTGAATTTCTCCTGCTCTTTTTTTCTCCTCCTTTTGTTTCTTTTCTTTTTTTCTCAGCTTTTCAATACTTTTTCATTTTGGTATTTTTTTCTTTTAGGCTCTATTCCCCCCTTCCTTTAAGTCATTTTGTGCATCATTTTTCATAATATTTGATCGTGTAGGGATCAAAGTAGCAAAAACAACCCAAAGAGTCGTTTAGGACCCAAAAGAGCCGGTTCCTTTAAGTGAGCCGAGCCGAAGAAGCCGGTTCTCAAAAAAACTACTGACTTTACTCAACTTTGTTGTACTTCGACCTTGACTTCAAAATACCGCATTTAGGACACAACGTCGGGGGAACCCGTGTATTTTTACCTTCATGCACTGTAACTTTGACTCAATTCGCTTCTTAATTAGCAATTTCGAGCCCTCATTTTTGTGAGCCGGCTAGATTTTGCGTAAAAGCTCTGGGCAATGCGCAATTGCGCATACACGCAGCTTAGAGGGAACATTGGTTCCATGCAGGAGCTTTTTAAGAAAACCAGAATTGTTTCGGTTTACTAGGTTTGTGGTGGAAGTGGTCAACATGGCGATAGAGTTTGTGGAGACTCTTGACAAGAAGAAGAGCACCATCTCCCGACGTGCTGACGCCACTGGCGAACTACAACAGCTGGTAAGAAGATTCACTATATACCGTAAATTCCGGACTATAAGCCGCTACTTTTCCCCCAAACTTTCAACCCTGCGGCTTATTCAGTGATGCGGCCAATTTATATTATTTTCTTAACGGCCGCCAGCGGCGCTCGAGTACAAAAGGTAAGATTTAGACCGGTGGAATATATGCGCCGAGGAAGACTGCAACTTCTTGGCTTGACTAGCGGCGACAAATCTTTCACTAAAACTGGCCGCATGCGAAAGGCAACTTTTTCGCAAGTCTGCCAGTGGATCCTGACAGCGTGGGGCAGCATAAAAAAATCCACCATCACCAACGGGTTCCGAAAAGCCGTGACGGAGAGGAGGGCACACCAGCGACAGTGACAGCGCAAGTGAGGCTGCGGGAGCGTGGGACGACGTCTATATGACACTGTTTCTTTCCGACAGTGAGGAAGACGACTTTGATGGCTTCAGTTTTAAGGAGGAAGATGAGGACGGTTTACCGTGATTTTTACAAGTACGGTATGTTTTTTTAACAGACCCGTATACTGTGTTGCGAGCGTGTTGCTAGCGTGTTGCTACCTGTCATTGGCACCGTTTGGGATGAAAGTTATATTATTATTAAAGCTTTGAAAACTCTCGGTGTAGCGTCTTTTTTTGTAAATATGTGTAACCATGTATAATATGTATTTGCAACTGTATATTTTTGTAATGTATTTATTTTGGACACTTATTCTGATATGTTTTGGACGGGCGAATTAAAAAGAAGGGGCGTAACAAACGCGGGCTGACAGGAAGTGGGGACTGGTAAAGGTGAGTGTTTGTGGACACGACAGACAATAGTGGATATATATTTTTCCCACCCTTACCTTTGGAAATATACTTTTTTCTTTGGAATACTTTCAACGGGAACCGGACTCTGCCGGTCTGCATCAAACCTTAAGTACCGGTATAATTTCACGTTCATTTAGCCGGCTGTGATTTTTGGACTGTGTACTTTAATGAAGGATATTCAGTTACAATCGCGAGACTTAAAGTCGGGTCTGGGTTAATTTTGTGTTACATTTTTTTAATGTGGGTGCATGCGGCTTATATACAGGTGCGGCTTGTGTAAGTACAAAATCGGTTATCCTCTTGAAATGTGGTGGGTGCGGCTTATAATCAGGTGCGCTCTATAGTCCGGAATTTACAGTATATCACTATATCTATTTATCTTTTATTCCAAAAATAAACTAATTTACTTGTGTTTGTGTTTTACAGTACACATCAGTCTCCCAGCTTATGTCCCAGGCCTATGAGGTGGAGACGTCAGCAAGTGAGCTTCTGCGATGGAAAGACATTTGCAGCAGCTTGTTGAGTGACAGCTCATGCTCTTGACCTCATTATGCTGCTGATCTCTTAGGCCATATCTTCTTGTTTGCAATAAAATGACTTCTTTTAAACCCTCATATGTTTTTAAATGTTTCCATTTAATTGGTCTACAAAGGTCTCTCAACCATAATATCACTGTACACAGGAATTTGTGAACCCTCGATATACCCTTTCACGGTCTTGTTACTTGCCAAATTTGCAATCTGTTCTGCTTTCTGATTGGCTAAATAAAAAGACTCTCGGCTCATTAACATTATTATTCAACACATTATTTGTAATTGCAACATCCTTTGCAGTCTGGTAATCCTGAAAGGGGGATACCACATGTGCGGTCCCTTCTCAAGGTTTCTTCATTTTCCTCATGTTGAGGTTTCTGAGTTTTTCCTTGCCCTCATGTTGGTTCCAGATCAGGGGATAGTGTAATAATTGTCTGAAATTATAGTCCGTGCAATAACCTGTGCAGCCCTTTGAAACTCTTTGTGATTAAGGGCTATACAAATAAAAATGACTTGACTTGACACAGTATAGTGGTAACTGTCTAGATCAGAACAGAGACAGGACCCATTTGCGTTACGTTTCAGTTTTATTGGGAAGAAAGGAAAGGATTGCACACACGATCTGGTGGTCGCTCTGAACGCGGAAGTGGCACTTTTGTGCCAAGCAATGACTGTGTCGGGAATGGAAAAAACGGGTCAGTAAGCGGGACAGGAGAGCAAAAACGTGGTCGGGATCAGCAACGAGTCGAAAGCCAGGAGAAGAGAGTAGACGTGGTCGAGATCAAAAACGGGTCGAAGCCGGGAAACAGAAGGGAGCAAAAACAGGAGTGAGTCAGGGTCGAAAAGCTTGCCGAGAGTAAACTGAGTTTCGCAGACGGATTGACAACACGTGACAGAAAGGAGTGGGTTTAAATAGGGACAGGGAGCCAATCAGAGTCCGATGCAGTTGGCGCCAATCGAGCAGGAACAGGTTCTTCACATCAGTAATCATGACAGTAACGGTAATTTAAAAATGTTTACACAGTGCTTTTGGAAAAATAAATGCTTGAGTCTGTAAAAAAGTCATGTGAAATATAGTGTTCAATTATTATATCGTAACTGTAAAAATGAAATGTTATATTGTCACGCTTGATGGTGTAATATTATTGTACTAACTGAAAAGGTTTTGTGTTTGTACCCCTGGTGACCACAAACAAATTTTAAAAAGGAGTTTTCTACTGTTTTAATGTGATGCTTTTAATCAGATTCAGATTCAGATCTACTTTATTGTCATTCTAGTACACGTGTATACAGAACGAAATGTCGATGCATCTGACCCCCACAGTTTCCTTGAATGTACAGATATAAATAATGTTGTATTGTATTTTGGCTACGTATAGTATTTTACCATAGTGCCGATAGTGCAAGAAGAGTAGCTAACCAGATGTGCAAAATGGGCAGTCAGGTTAACAAGTCAGGTACACAGTAACATTAACACTGTAACAATAACGCTGTAATTACAATAGTGCAGAGAGCAATGTGCAAGGAGTGGCAAGCTATAAAAAAAAAACTGCCAGTAGTGCAAAAAGTCAGATTAGCAGCCGTTTAGATTTAAGTTAACTATATGTTAGATTGACCATTTAACAGTCTAATGGCCAGGGGGACTAGACTATTGCGGAGCCTGGTGGTCCTGCACCGCACACTGCAGTACCTCTTCCCAGAGGCTAGCAGAGTGAACAGTCCATGATGGGGGTGAGAGGGGTCCCCGGTAATGTTTTTAGCATGGGATAGGCAGTGCTTCTGGCCAATGTCCTGAATGGAGGGAAGTGTAGTCCTGATTATTTTCTCTGCTGTCCTCGTTACCCTCCTCACACTACCCCAGTCGGTAGCGCTGCAGCCTCCACACCACACAGAGATACAGCTGGTCAGGATACTCTCTATGGTGCCCCTGTAGAATGTAATGAGGTGCAATGCAAAGTCAAGTTGATTTGAACAACTAAATTGAACCAGTAATGGGGGAAATTGCAGGAGAAATACAAGCTGTTATAACTCAAAAAGCAAAAACTCCTTGGCGGAGGTAATCTTAGTCTCAAGAGTCCAATTAGCTAAAACACACACATACACTAGTTGGTTAGAGCAGTGTTTTCCAACTTCTTGTGATTTAATGTACACTATTTAATTAAAAAACCTTTAAGGCACACAGCCTGTAGACAATAATTTAAAAAAATCTCATTCTTGTCTTGTTTGGTAACAATTGAATTGTCAAAACAAACTAACATAACCCAAGTTTATAATTTTAATTTGTTCTTCGTTCTAATGTATCATTTTTCGTTGCATCTTTGTCTCAGGAGGTAGTAGCAGAAATAATTTGGGTGGCTCATTTTGTGTTAATTAACTTACTATTTTCCTCATGTCGAAGGTTTTGAGTTTTCCCTTGCTCTCATGTAGGTTTTAGATGAGGGGATGGTGTAATAGTTTTTTTTTATGTACCTCATTTCTAGGTTTTTGAGTTTTCCCTTGCCCTCATGTAGGTTTAAGATCAGGGGATGGTGTAATAGGTTTTTGTTCCTACCTCACTTCTAGGTTTTTGAGTTTTCCCTTGCCCTCGTGTAGGTTTTAGATGAGGGGATGGTGTTATAGGTTTCTTTATTGACCTCATTACTAGGTTTTTGAGTTTTTCCTTGCCCTCATATAGATTTTAGATCAGGGGATGGTGTAATAGTTTTTTAAATTGACCTAATTTCTCGGTTTTTGAGTTTTCCCTTGCCCTCAGGGGATGATATTATAATAATCTGTGGTCTGTGACGCCCTAGAGAGCTCGTCTTGGGATTAAGAGGTCGCAGGTTCGACTCCTTCGTGTTATATGTCGAAGTGTCCTTGGGCAAGACACTGAATCCCTAATGCCCCCAATAAGCAGGTCGGTGCCTTGCATGGCGTGTGAGTGTGTGTGTGAATGGGTAAGTGTGAAGCACATTGTGAAGCGCCTTGGGAGGTCTTCATTGACTTGAAAAGGGCTATATAAATGCAGACCATTTACCATTTACAAGCGCTTGCTCTAACCGGAAGTGACCAAAACGGAAATCTAATTAGATTATTGGAGCGGTTTATCCACGCACAGAGACTTTGTCTCCCTTCAAAATAATAAAGCTCTAGACCAAAATACTGATCTCCAGTTAGGAGTTTTGTTGTTTTTGAAAAGGAGTTAAGCTTTTATCTAATGCGTAAAGCAGTATTGTTAGTGAGGTTACGTTTATTTATGTTGTGTAAGAACAAACGACCGCAAGGTAGCAGAGCGGAAGGAAATTCTCAGCAGGTCTCCTAGACGATTTATTCAGGGTAACTCGGAAACTTTTATCTCCATATTCTTAGGTTTTTATCCCGCTTTTTTTATGAATCACCAGACATACAAAAGCCATCTGTAAGAATGAATTATTGAGTCTATTACAAAGCGAGCGTTCAACGACCATTTTAAATGATTCTTAGAGGATAACCTATGGGTCTGGCTTACTGTGCTATTTTATTGTAGTTTTTTTTTTCCAAAGTGATTATAAAGAAACATTAGCCAAGAGGCATGAATAGAATGTATGTATTTATTTGTATTTATCTTTCAAAGTATGAAGAAAAAAACCTTTAAAAATATTTGACAGACTGTTCGTGAAATAAATTTTCCGGATGCTCCTGAACGCAACACCCACCCACATATCCCCTCCGTCAGCATCCATTGAGCGCAACCATTGTCTCATCTCTCTTTCGTGGCTTTCCTAACCAAAGTCTGCAACCCAGCATGGACCAGAACGAAGACCAGAACCCGAATCCGGACCAAAACCTTGCACAGGTGCAGGGCGCGGCCGTCGAAGCGCAGGAAGCTCCAGCACCCAAGCAACCCGACGAGGTTGTTGATGCTGATGAAACGGAGGCCGACGTGAGCGAGGTTCTCCTGGACCAAAAGGACGTCGAGAAGAACCAGGAAGACGATCACCAAGAGAAGCAAGCCATGAACGGAGCGAGTGAAGCAGGAGCGGAGCAACCGGAGAAGAACGGATGCGTTAAAGTGAAGATGGAGGAAGAGGAGGAGAAGTTTACTGGACTCAGCAAGGAGGAGCTGATGCGAGTGGCTGGCACGCCCGGGTAAGAAATTCCGAAAAAAAATCACACATGCAATATTCGATCAATCCGTGCTTCGAGTACACTATATTTAGGATTATTCTTCAATGCATCCTATTCCAAAAGTGAATTTTGAAATATCCCGTTGCAGGTGGGTGCGTACACGCTGGGCCCTGTTGGTTCTGTTCTGGTTGGGTTGGTTCGGAATGTTGGGGGGCGCCGTGCTGCTCATCCTGCATGCACCACGCTGCCGAGACTTGCCCGCCACCAACTGGTGGAACCAGGGAGTGCTCTATCGTGTGCCCAATCTAAAAGCCTTCAGCAGTGCAGGAGATATCAAAGGTAATTTCAAAAAGATGCTTTTTCATTTTATATGTTGCTATTTAGTGTAGCACCAGAAAGTAATAGACCATCCCCACAGAGAGCTGCTGGAGTTTAAATCGAACGCATCTTACAGACAGGGTTGGGTAGGGTTACTTTAACTTGATTACTTTCAATTACTCCAATACCAAATATGCTAATAAAAGACAAAAGAAACTAAATAGGAATAAAATGATGACTCACAACACGTGGTAAGCTTTCTCTCCTGGCTTTGATCTCTTTGATCTCCGGCAAAACGAACATAAAATGCCACAGAAACAAAATGAAAATAAATCCAAACAGCTTGCCAACATCATTTTTGCCGTTCCATGTATTCCGTTACTCCCCAACCCTGCACAGAATTTAGTAATTTGATTCATATTTAGTTTCTTTTGTCTTTTTTTAGCATATTTGGTATTGGAGTAATCCAAAAGTAATTGAAAGTAATCCAGTTAAAGTAACCCTACCCAACCCTGCTTACAGACCCCTCCACCTGCCACAAGCATGTCGACTAGGTTGCCATCTTGAATGTGATACATGTCACAACTGTCATGAACGCAGTGCTTTTCAATTATTTTCTGTCATGTCCCCCCTAGGAAGAAGAAAACCTCTCGCACCCACCAAGCCCTCACCCCCCAAAACACTCCCACGACTATAAATAGCATAACTAATGAAATAGCATAACAAATTGAAAAGTCTTATTTTTATAAGTCTTATTGCGAATACACCAAATATGCTGTATGTATCTAAATTAGTTTGTTAGCCTGATGGGATTGTTGTATGAAACCGTCTCAAGTTTATCAATAAATTACAGAATGTTTAATTCTTTTGATAACATTTTTAAAAAATGCAATCAAGGGCAGCACGGCGGCGCAGTGGTTAGCGCATGTGCGGCACAGTTCATGTCATGGGAACCTCCTGCGTGGGTTCAAATCCAGCTCCAGACTTCCTGTGCGGAGTTTGTATGTTCTCCCCGTGCTTGCGTGGGTTTCCTCCGGGCACTCCGGTTTCCTCCCACATTTCAAAAACATGCATGTTAGGTTAATTGGCCAATCCAAATTGTCCCTAGGTGTGAATGAGCGAGTGAGTTGTCTGTCCCCGTGTGCCCTGCGATTGGCTGGCAACCAGTTCAGGGTGTCCCCTGCCCACTGCCCGATGATTGCTGGGATGGGCTAAGCGGTGCAGCAGATGAAATGGGATGAGATGAAAATGCAATCAAGAAATCCAATTTTGTAATATTTATTTTAAGGATTAGAAAAAACAACAACAAATAACAAATTAAGTTCCTCTTATCTGGCCAATAAAACCTAACATGGACTTATAAAAATAAAAGAGACACCTTCCAAAACAGGTAAAGTAGAAAATAAAATCACATTAACACAAGCTAAGTTTGATTTCTGTAGAGTTAGTTTTCTCTTTTTACCTTTGGGCCACCATCGCCGATCACACACCCGCAGGTTTGCTTTAAAACAGGGGTGTCAAACTCAATTATAGAAAGGGCCAGAACCAATGTTCCCTGTAATTTTCCTTACGGGTCTGAGCGTTCACACAAAATCGGTGAGCAGCGCTTAAATCAACAGTGAGCAACCATAATCCCAAGTGTGGCAAGATAATTCATTATCATACATGTCCAAAACTTGACATCACGTTACATTTTTCTGAGTTTCAGGCAATGCAAAATTATTTTTCTCTTTTGAATGAATTGACTCATGTACTATTGCAAAGGTGGTACGGCCGACAAACGTCGTTTGTTCTTACAATTCTTTCGCAAGATATCCATTTCTTTTTATTTCCTGATACCAGCTCAGTAGCCTAGATGGTAGTGTGCCCGCTTTGAGACTGGGAGGTCGCTGGTTCGCGCCTCGGCCGAGACATACCTAATTGGTATAATGGCGGCGCCCTCTGTTGGCTGCGGCTGCATCGACTCGCTACAACGGGTCAGGTGTATCGACATTTCGTTCTGTGTACATTGTTACAAAGAATGACAATACTAAGGAAATTATTATTATTATTATTATATATTTTGTCCCATAATATTAACATTTTTGGGGAATTATTTAGTCGGTTGTAAGATACAGAACTGCACTTAATCACATTTTTTAGTGGAAGTACAATGTTGGCAACAAGATTCACTTGATATCATTGGAAATTATTTGAATGCAACACAAACTTTTTCTTCTTTTTTCCGTGGTTTTTTTTTCGAATTTTTTTGAAGTTCCTTTAAAAAAATCTCATTGTGTTTATTTTTTCCGAGCTGTTACTTTTTTCTTTTTGTTCTCTATTTACTTTTTTCCTACATTTCTTTATTTTCTTTTTTTCTGTCTTTTTTAAAACATTTTCCTTCTTTTTTCTTTTCCTTTTGTTTCTTTTTTTCTCAGCTTTTCACTACTTTTTCATTTTGGTATTTTTTTCTTTTTTTGTTCTATTCCCCCCTTCTTTTAAGTCATTTTGTGCATAATTTTACATAATATTTGGTCATGTTGGGATTAAAGAAGCAAAAACAACCCGAAGAGCCGTTTCGGACCCGAAAGAGCCGGTTCCTTTTTGTGAGCCGAGCCGAAGAAGCCGGTTCCCCGACAAACTCTACTAACTTTACTCAACTTTGTTCTCCTTCGACTCGACTTCAAAATACCGCATTGTCGGGGGAACCCGTGTATTTTGACCTTCATGCACTGTAACTTTGACTTAAGTCGCTTCTTAATTAGTCATTTTGAGCCCTGATTTTTGTGAGCCGGCTAGATTTTCTTGTGCGCTGAGAATGTGCGAGCAGTGCGCAATTACGCACGCGTGCAGCTTAGAGGGAACACTGGCCAGAACTCAAACCACACCTTTGGTCACGGGCCGGACAGGATAAATATTTATTGAATACACTTTCCTTTTTAAAAAAATAAAATAAATAAATATGAATTTAAAACCGTCAGGAAAATTATTCCAGAATAAACCAACTTAAACATTAAATGAATTCAAAATCGTTGCTCTCCATAAAAATATCTCCTGTCAAAACTATAAAAATGACAATATGAAAAAAACGGAAAATAAAATTTGTGGTTTTTACTTTGGGAATTTGCTCTAGTGAAAAACATCTTCATATTCTTCTTTTACTCTTCAACTTTCTGTATCTTTTCTCTGCATTCAAGGTTTTTCAGCTTACTCTAAAATTTTGTTTTGTAGTGCCGTTTTACGTTAAATTCATTAATTACGGCCACAAAATCTCCACACAAAAACACACGGATTTACCGGCAATGTCAGTTAACATCATTTTCTCTGCCATTGTGGTTTTTAGTATCCGAGTATAATTTGGAAAGTTACCAGGGTTTCATAGACCCGGGCCATCATAGTAGATGTATATAAAAGGATTTCACGGGCCGGATATAATTGTACGCCGGGCCGGATGTGGCCCGCGGGCCCTGAGTTTATCACCTGTGCTTTAAAACAGCCACCTGCTTGGTATGTGAAGCTGTCCCTTTAAAAGGGGCGGGTCTTGGGCCCTACAGTGGCTCTCACCTGCGTACTTACGCAACCGCGGTGTACTTGTCCCACCAAAGATCCACATTCACGCTGGACTGGATGATGAGGTTTTTATTACAGTTACTGCAAATGAATGAGTCACAACATTAGCTTTTCTGCTGGCTTTGATCTCTTTGATCTCAGTAGCAGTTCCCTCTGAAAACTGCCCAACAAAGCATATCAAAGAGCTTTCTTTTCAATTTACATAAAATAGATTTTAGAATATCACAATACATTTTTACATCCATTTTAACAAGATACTTTTAACAAGAGATCGTATAGTGGATTTTTAACGTTTATAATGAATTCAACATATTTTTCTTTAGTCTGAATTTTAACCAACATCATCCTTTTTAATATATATGAGAAAATAGAAATAAGAACAATAATGAGTATAAAAACGGGTACAATTTACCTGCAGATGAAATGAGTCACAACATTACCTTTTCTGCTGGCTTTGATCTCTTTGATCTCGACAAGGGGAATTAACATTTTAGTAAAACAGAAACAAAACAAAAATAAATCCAAACAGCTTGACAACATCAATCACATTACTGTGCATGTTGAGAGATTTGTCAGCTGTGGTTATAATGTTTAAAATTAACTTCTTTTGTGGAGCACCAAAAAATGTGTCTTACCAGTAGCAGTTCCCTCTGAAAACTGCCAACAAACCCCGCCTCCCGGTCATATGTCAGAAGCCAAAACCAAACTCCACCCCATACCAGCAGGTGGCACTGTTGGACTCATCCTTGCAGGACACTTACCAAAAACTATACACATATTTCAGCAGGAATTTCAATAAAACAAAAGTTATTATAACACCCGTTACACTTACATGGAGGGGATTGAAGTTACTTCGTAACGGCTTCAATGTAGCATAATATAGAGGAGTAAGAGTACAGTTTCTTCTTCACAAATCTACTCAAGTAAAAAGTAGAGTGATTTAAAAATGTCCCAAGTAAATGTAACAGAGTAAATGTAACTTGTTACTACTCCATTTTCCGTGTAGCTTGAATTCACGAACAGTACTCCCTAACTTCATTTCACGTTTCGTGTCAGGTGCCCGCGAGAAAGTGGAGGACTTGTCCCAGTTGAAGTTTAAAGGTCTGGTGATCGGGCCGGTCCACGTGGCCCCGCCGGACGATGTCGCCGCCCTGAGTTTCCAGGAGATCGTCGATGATGCCGGCAGTCTGGAGCAGTTCAAGGACCTTCTGAGGGTCGCACACAGGAAGAGTGAGTGACGAATGGGCCCTTTAAGGGAGGGACAGGGACGGGAAGCAAAACACTCGGGTCAAAAATGGAACCGACTCACTTGAGTCCATTCGACCCAAACGACCCAAGAAAATGACACAAACCTTTTAGTGTACAACGAAACACATTTTGGGGGGTTATATTCAATAAAAATACTCTTTTTGTACCTGAAAAACTCCACATGTCAGGACCAGAACGAAGACAGGACCCACTTGCGTGCGTTTCTCTGAGTTTTATTACAACAAAGGGAAAAGGTAGAATACAGGATCCGTAGATCGTTGATCGTGAGGAGCGGGTCACTCAGACGCGGTAGTGGTATGTCCGAGTCGAGAGCGGGGAAAAACAGATCCATGGCCGGGACGGGGGAGCAAAAAAACGTAATCGAGTTCAAAAAAGGGGTCGGAGCAGGGAATCAAACAGGAATCAGGACAGGAAAGAGTCAGGGTCAAAAGGGCTTGCCTAGCGTGAGCTGAGGTTTGCAGACGGACTGACAACGGGTGACAGGGAGGCGGGGGTTTAAAAAGAGATAAGCAGCCAATCAGTGTTTGAGGCAGTTGGTTATCATGACACCACAACTATGTGGGGGGTCGGCTTTTTCTCGGCAAAACAACACAAAAGTATTGACTAGGCCAAATTTTTTACCCAAACTTGGGTTATTTTCAACCCAACTGTTTTGAGAGTTATAGAACTGAGGACCTCTGTTTTTCCATGGTTTTGTGACCCAAAGTGATTGGGTTAGGCTGAGCATAGATTCTTGATCCTCTGAGTTGCATCCTGGTTTCCTAATGAGACAGTGTGTATTATTTAGCGCATCCTAGTGGTAAAATAACGTAATGAATTGCGAAAAACGATATTGATTTGAATAAAAAACAAAATACATTGCATTAAATTGTCATTGTTGTCCTTGATAATATTGTATGCTGTCAGAAACAGAACAAGAGGAGGACCCAGATGCGTAACGTTTGTCACACAAGCTTTACTTTACGGGATACACGTTAACACAAATGCCAGTGATTCGGCGATCGCTGGGCGGAAGAAGTAAGGCAGAAGTCCGGCGTGGAAAAACAGGAAGCCGGAGGCAGACGAGATCGATACCAGTTACACGAGCAGACACCAGACGGAGTCGATACAGGACAGGTCGGGACAGACAAGATTGATATCAGATAGAGGAGACTGGAGACATATCAGACAGGGCGAGACAGACGGGATCAATACCAGACACTGGAGACTGGAGACAGATATCGGACAGGACGGGACAGACAGGATTGATATCAGATAGAGGAGACTGGAGACAGATATAAGACAGGGCGAGACAGACGGGATCGATACCAGACACCGGAGACAGATATCAGACAGGACGAGACAGACGGGATCGATACCAGACACTAGAGATCGATAAACAGGACAAGATAGACAAGGATGATACCCGATGCTGGAGATTGTAGCAAGGTATCAGACAGGGCGAGACAGACGGGATCGATACCAGACACTGGAGACTGTAGACCGATATCATACAGGACGAGATAAACGGGAACGATACACGATACTGGAGATTGTACCAAAGTATCAGACAGGACAAGACAGACGGGATCGATACCGGAGTAAGATACTGGACAGGACGAGACAGGCGTGATTGATATCGGATACTGGAGACTGGAGCAGGATATCGGACAGGACGAGACAGACGGGATTGATACCGGATACTGGAGCAAGATACCGGACAGGACGAGTCAGGCGGGATCGATACCGGATACTGGATACACGAGCAGGATACCGGACAGAGTCAAAATACAAGTCTTGCAAGTGCAGAGGTTCGTTGACGGACTGACAAGGAGTGAATGAGAGCACTGAGTTTAAATAGGAGGGGAGCCAATCAGGCAACGGGCAACAGCTGGTGCCAAACGAGCGGGCCCAAATAAGGGCAATGGGCAATCAAGACAATTGTGGTCTCTCTCTCGCTATTTCTCTCTCACTCAATTTTTCTGTCTCTCCTACCTTCTCTGTCTCTTACGCTGTCTCCCATGTTCTCTCTCTCTCTCTGTCTTTATTTTTCTCTCTTTCCTTTTCTCTCCTTTTCTCCCTCTTTCTTTCTTTTTTTCTTTTTCTCAAACCTACTTGTCCGACCGCTGTGAGGGTTTTCGTCTTTGTATGTGAGACCCTTGCACTGCACAATACAGCGACACTTATTGCTCAAATCATACACACTTCCCCTTTAAGTTTCTTGCTTGTTTTTTCACCTCCTTCTAATTAGTTGAAATAGAATAATTTGGATAGTGTTATGAATTGAGAATTCAAAATGATGATTTTAATCTGAATCTAGAATTTTTTCCATGGTTTTTTTAGATACTCAACAAAATCACTTCAGTAGTTTTGCTTCAAGGTCTTTCCTTTTTCATACAGGCATGTTCGTGGTTCTGGACCTGACTCCAAACTACCGTGGCTCTACCGGGTCTTGGTTCTCCAACGCCAGCGTAACCGTGGTTGCAGAAAAGCTGAAGGTAAAGTGATGGAGAAAACAAAATGATATCCCTACCGCTAGAGGGCGCCATCTTGTCGCTGATTTTTTTGTTTTTTCGTTTTTGTGACGTGTCCCCAGTCTGCTTTGGTGTTCTGGTTCAGCGAAGGCGTGGATGGCGTCCAACTGGCGGACGTGGAGCACGTTTCCGCCGCTGCGCCATCTCTTTGGGCCGACATCAGGGCCATTGTACTGAACGGGACCAACGCCAGACCCACGAGGAGGTCAGTGAGATGTTCTAGACCACAGGTGTCAGACAGGCGGCCCACGGGTCACATCAGGCCCGCTAAGGGATTGAATCCGGCCCGCGAGACAGCACTCAGAGAAGCGCAGGAGAAAAACAAGCTGCAGGTTGAAATATGTCAACTTGATTTTGCCAAAGAAAGGTGCCTCGAACAAAGACACTGTACTTGTATTTTTTTCTTTCTCTCTCTCTCTCTCTCTCTCTCTCTCTCTCTCTCTCTCTCTCTCTCTCTCTCTCTCTCTCTCTCTCTCTCTCTCTCTCTCTCTCTCTCTCTCTCTCTCTTTTCCATCCCTTTTCTCCCACTCTCTGTCTCTTTCACTCTCCATGTCTCTCTTTTTCTCTAGCTTTTTGGCTCTTTGTCTCTTTCTCTCTCTGTGTCTTTTTGACTTCTTTTGCTTTAACTTCCTTTTTCCTTTTCTCTCTTTTCTCTTTCTCTCTTCCTTCTCCTTGCGCTTTCTTTTCTCTTTTCTCTCCTTCTGTCTTTCCATTTCTCTTTGGATTTCTTTCTTCCGCTTCCTTTCTTTCCCCTTCTCTCACGACTTCTCTTTTTATCTCTTTTGTTTCTCACTCTCTCTCCCTCTCTCTCTTTCTTTGTCCCACCCTCTCTCCTTTTCCCTCCCTCTTTCTCTTATTTCTCTATCTCTTTTTCTTTCTCTTTAATCTACTAGTCCGGACCCCGACAGAATGTTTGTTCTATCGTGTGGCCCCCGAGTTAAAATGAGTTGGACACCCCTGTTCTAGACCTTGGGTCGCCATTACCAGTTTCAAAATCGATTTCTACAATGGCAGAAAAGGGAAGGAACAGCATTATTTTCCCAAGGCAACAGGTGTATTGTGTAGTGCACTGGTCCTTGGTATTTTTAAAAAGGCCAGAAAAAGGAAATAAAACCAACAAAATCACAATGAAATGAGATGGGGTCCATTCCAAACGCCCCGATTGACTAAACAGGAAAAAGAGATCAAGTAGGTCTCCATCTACTGTTAAGGAGGGTAATTGACACTCCATATTTTTGCTTTTTCTGAGCATTATTTTCCCAAGGCAATAATAATAATAATAATAATAATAATAATTTCCTTGTATTGTCATTCTGTGTAACAATGTACACAGAACGAAATGTCGATTGCACCTGACCCGTTGTAGCGAGCCGATGCAGCCGCAGCCAACAGAGGGCGCCGCCGACCACTTTTTAAGTCTTAGGAATGACTCGGCCGGGGCGCGAACCCGAACCTCCCAGTCTCAAAGCGGGCGCCTTACCATCTAGGCTACTGAGATAGGTGTATTGTGTAGTGCACTGGTCATTGTTTTTATCAAAAAGGCCAGAAAAAGGAAATAAAACCAACAAAATCACAATGAAATGACCAAACAGGAAGAAGAGACCAAGTAGGTCTCTATCTACTGTTAAGGAGGGTAATTGACCCTCCATATTTTTGCTTTTTCTCAGCATTATTTTCCCAAGGCTATAGGTGTATTGTGTAGTGCACTGGTCCTTGGTATTTTAAAAAGGCCAGAAAAAGGAAATAAAACCAACAAAATCACAATGAAATGAGAGAGAAAAAACATCAAAAAATTATACTGTAAAGAATACAATTTGGGATAATGAATCAAAGAATGTGTTTCAACCTGCAGTGTACTGAAGGACTACAGTCCTCTGAATGTTAAAAATATCTTGTGAGCAGTGTTCCCTCTAAGCTGCGCACATTCTCAGCGCACAAAAAAATCTAGCCAGCGCACAAAAATCAGGGCTCAAAATTAATAATTAAGAAGCAACTCCAGTCAAAGTTACAATGCATGAAGGTAAAAATACACGGGTTCCCCTGACGTTGTGTCCTAAATGCGGTATTTTGAAGTCGAGTCGAAGTAGAACGACGTTGAGTAAAGTTAGTAGAGTTTGTCGAGAACCGGCTTCTTCGGCTCGGCTCACTAAAAGGAACCGGCTCTTTCGGGTCCGAAACGGCTCTTCGGGTTGTTTTTGCTTCTTTAATCCCAACATGACCAAATATTATGTAAAATTATGCACGAAATGACTTAAAGGAAGGGGGGAATGGAACAAAAAAGAAAAAAAATACCAAAATGAAAAAGTAGTGAAAAGCTGAGAAAAAAAGCAACAAAAGGAAGAGAAAAAAAGAAGGAAAAATTTAGAAAAAGCCAGAAAAAAAGAAAAGAAAGAAATGTAGGAAAAAAGTAAATAGAGAACAAAAAGACCCGTAAGGAAAATTACAGGGAACATTGCTTGTGAGTCGCCATCTCGGATTTTATTTTGAAATTCAATAACATCCTCACTTCCTCCTCACTGCAGACTTCTGATGGGCGTGACTGAGCGCCGCTCAGCTTCAGCCGTATCCTCCCTCCTGTCGTCCACCGACGTGGACCTCCTGACGTCCGGCGTCCTCCAGGACGGAGATGCGTCCGAGATCTCTCGATCCGTCCTGGACTTGTATAGTACCTACGCTCCGATCGGGCTGGCCTGGAATTTGGGGGGTCCAGGACCGGGTCACCTGGCTTCGCTGGTGGGCCCGGCCCTGGTGCCGCTTTACCAGCTACTGCTCTTCACACTGCCAGGGACGCCCGTCCTCAAGTATGGAGACGAGATAGGCCTAATGGATGAGGTGGGTGAAGTTTCTGATGTTGCCACAAGGTGATGGTAGAGAACCTTCTTGGTGTGTGTTAACGCTGCAGGCTTTTAATCTGGCCCGCGAGACAGTCAGGGTTGGGTAGGGTTACTTTAACTGGATTACTTACAATTACTTTTGGATTACTCCAATACCAAATATGCTCATAAAAGACAAAAGAAACTAAATAGGAATAAAATGACTCCATTTTGTGCTGGCTTGGGGAGTAACGGAATACAAGGAACGGCAAAAATGATGTTGGCAAGCTGTTTGGATTTATTTTCATTTTGTTTCTGAGGCATTTTATGTTCGTTTTGCCGGAGTTCAAAGAGATCAAAGCCAGGAGAGAAAGCTTACCACGTGTTGTGAGTCATCATTTTATTCCTATTTAGTTTCTTTTGTCTTTTATTAGCATATTTGGTATTGGAGTCATCCAAAAGTAATTGAAAGTAATCGAGTTAATGTAACCCTACCCAACCCTGGAGACAGTACAATAGAACAATGAGTTGAAGTTTTAAATATGGCCACTGGAGGTCGCCAAAGCCAGGTGCCACTCACAAAACAACTGTAGCGGCCTCTCTATTTCTTCCTCTCATTTTATGTTTTTCTCACGCTCTCTTATTTTCATCTCACTTTTCACTCTCTCTTTCTATCAATCTCTTTTTTTGCTTTCACTCTTTCTTTCACTCTCTTCTTTCTTTCTCACCCTCTCTTATTATTTCTCTCTTTTGCGTTTTTTTTTCACTTTCTCTTTTTTTCTCTCTCTCCCTCTCTCTTCAGCCATGTCTTTTTTTCACTTTCTCTCTTCCCCACTCTTTTTCTTTCTCTCTCTCTCTCTATCTCTCTCAGTATCTCACACTCGCTCATTTTCCCTGTCTCTTTCTCCTTCTCCCATTCTTTTATTTGCTTTCTCTCTCCCTTTGTCTCGCTTTCTCCCTTTGTATATCTTACTCTCTTTTTTGTATCCTTCTTTCTCCCTTATCCCTTTCTATATTGTGCTCTGTTTATTTATCTCTCCCTTTCATTTGTTTCTCTTTACTTCTCTCTTTTTTTCCTTTCTCTCTTTTTCACCCTCTTTCTTTCGCTATACTGTAATCCACTAGTCCAGCCCCTGAGATATTTTTTTTCTAGCATGTGGCCCCGAGCTAAAATGAGTTTGACACCCCTGGCTTAGAGGTAAGACCCGGCCTAAAAAGACCAATTAACTTGGATTTGCAGGACCCAGCCCAAAGCATACACCAATTTTCATATTTGTTTTGTGAGGACTTGGGAGGATGAGGGATGATTTTTGATAAAAATTGAAATCTTTTGCAAAGAAATCTAAGTTATAAAAAGTCTCATCTTTTAAATTTCTGTGTCTGCAAAGGTTACGTTTACCAAGATATTTCCATCACTGACAGATTTTTTCTCAAGCCTTAACGGGAAAATTTTAAGGCGGTATATCATTTTGACGGGTTGAAAATTGGGCCATGAACCACAGCAGCAGTACTTGTGCGGCACTTTAAGAAAAAAGAGTCAGAGAGACGAAGAAGAACAATGCCAGGTGGATAAAAAAAAAGCCAGAGAGAGAGAAGACTGCCCGAACCCAAACGTAATGGTTGACCGTTTAGGCCAGACCTGACCAGAAATTCGAGTCAGTTTCAGGCTTCTGTGTACATTTTTCTATATAGGAGTAAATCAACTCAAATTTCTTCTTATTTTTTAGGGCACAGAATTTCCCAGGATGATATGGGACTCGCCCGAGGACGAGGAGTTTAACGCAACGCTCAAGGTAAATAAAAGACAAAAATAAGAGTCACTATGAGGAAAGTGATTATGATGAAGGGATAAGTTATAAGGATGAAAACCTTTTCAGAATAATGCTTTTATTTCTATAGAGGCCCAACTTTTGCAGTTTGTAGTGGTCCCTATCCCCCTCATAAACTACTATTCTTAGTGATTTTAAAGCGCTGATACCAGGTATCGGTATCAGTGCCGATACCAGCTTTTTTAAGGCATTGGTACTTGACGGAGAATATTATTTTTGGCTGCACACTGCCGTCTGACTATGAATATGAATGTCCTTTGCACATCTGCACTATCGTACTCCCGTGTTATTGTTATTGTATAGTGACTTGTTTACCTGACTGCCCATTTTGCACATCTGGTTAGCTGCTCCTCTTGCACTCTTTGCACTACTGTAAAATACTATACATATGTCAGGGAACGGACCAGGAGGCAGGAAGTGTGAACTCATTTGCGTGTACGATCTGTTACTTTAATTTAGAAAATAAAAGTTGTCCAAGACGCAGGGACTAAAGACAAAACAAAAACAGGCTTACAGGCAATCACTCAGAACAAACGGGCATGAACAGGTTTTTCCTCGAGTCCAACAAAACAATGCTATGGCAACGGGCAGTCCCAAAACGAGCCCTTAAGAATCCCACACGCAATTAAGTCAATCTGTGTCAGCCGGTGTCAAGGGGCGGGACCAGCTGGGTGTCATGGCGACCGTGCAGGACATGACAACATAGCTATAATTATTTAGTATATTATTAGTACTTCAATACTCCAACTCAATACAACATTTTATTTATATCTGTACATTCAAGGAAACTGTGCGTGTCAGAAGTATCGACATTTAAAGTATCTGAATGTGAATCTGAATGAATAACTAAAAAGTTGATGAAATAATAGTTTTCCATGTTTTAAATCCAATTTAAAGAAAAATTATTATGTTGGTATTTAATTGTTTTTTTTATAGAGTAAACATACTTTTATGCACTAGTCAAGTCATGTTTATTTGTATAGCCCTTACTGACAAGAAGTCTCAACAAACTGTACTGTCAGGACCAGAACAGAGACAGGACCCACTCGCGTAACGTTTCTCACAGTTATATTGGGAAGAAGGGAAAGGAGCTCACACACGATCTGGAGATTGCTGGTCGAGGGGAGAAGGTTGCTCAGACGCGGAGGTGGGACTTCCGTGGCGAGCGATGGCGGTGTCGGGAAGGGGAAAAAGTCAAAAGCCAGGAGAGGAGAGTAGACGTGGTCAAGAACAAAAACTGATCGTTATTCGGGACGGGAGAACAGACGTGGTCGAGATCAAAACAGGTCGTGATTCGGGACGGGAGGGCAGACGTGGTCGAGATCAAACAGATCGTAGCGGGAGAAAAACAGTAGCAAAAGCACAGGACAGGCGCAAAAGGGCTTGTTGTGTAAAAACGGAGATTCGCAGACGGACCGACAAAAGGGGACTGACAGGAGCCAATCTGTGAACAAGCTTCAGCTGGTGCCACACAGGCGGGGCCAATTGGGCGCCATGGCAACCGTGACACACGGGCGGGGGCAATTGGGTGCCACGGCAACCGTGACATGTACAGATGACAGAACACCATTATACCATCCCCTTATCTAAAATGTACCTGAGGGCAAGGAAGAACTCGAAAACCTCATGATGAGGGAAGTTAAGTTTTGTAAACATGAGGAAGTGGGGGCTCCTTAATGTGTGAACACAGGTCCGATCAAAGCCCTTCAGCCCCAGATGTTTTAATAAAAGTGATCACATGATTCGAGTCATCATGGCGATTGCGGGCGTGCACGAAACGTCATCCCTCTCTGTCTTGATAATAACTAAGCCACTTTGTCATCTTTTTTAGAAAGAATAAAGTTTTGAGGGTTAACAGTCTGTACGTATATCTTCGCTTTTATCACCCCCCCTGCGCATACTCGGCTTACTCACTGCCGTATGGTGTAATCCGGTAGATACAGAAACGAAACTGGGCACTAAGTGTTGACAAAGATCTGATCAAAGACACTCCTGCCATCTAGGGGTGATTCATCTTACTGATATCATTCCCAGAGGCTTGATACTAACGGAAGGGCTGCACCAAAAAAAACCTATTTTTACATTTTGGCACTCAATGTCATGAACCAGAACAGGATCAGGACCCAAGCGCGTGACGTTACTCACACAAGCCTTTCGTTTTACGGGAAATGGGGAGTCGTGCGCGTTAGGCAGCAGTCTGGCGTGAAATGATAGGAAGCCAGAGGCCTACGAGATCGATACCAATTGCCCGAGTTGATATCGGACAGATGGGGTCGATACCGGATAGGACAGGAAATACAGGATACATAATGAAACAGGATATCGAAGATAAACAGGAAAAACTAAACGGGAACGAAAACTGGAGAAAATAATAAACAGGGCAAAAATAGACGGAAACAAAACTGGAAACCGAAATTAAACAGGACAAAATAAACAGGAACAATACCGAACAGGAGAAAAACCAACAGGAACAGGACCGAGTCGAAACCCACGTTTTGCGGGACAGAAGTTCGTTGACGGACTGACAAAAGGAAAGTGACAGGACAGGATTTAAATAGCAGGGAAGCCAATCCGTCAGACGAGCCGCAGCTGGTGCCCCCCGAGTGGGGCCAATTGGGCACCATGACAACCGTGACACTCAATGCTTTTAAAAACATATTCATACGATTATTGAACTGAATGAGTTAAGAGAAACATGTGGTATTATATGAGGTAACACGAAATCAGCTCTTTTAAACCTGTACTGCCCTCCACGGGCTGGAATGTGCTTGTTTTTGTATTTATTAAAAAAAAAAAATCATAACTTTTGATCAAAATGAGCTAGAGACTTGCTTTTTTGACAGTGGAACCTCGGTTCTCGACCATAATCCGTTCCAGAACCCTGTTCGAGAACCGATTTGTTCGATCACCGAAATCGTTTTTCCCATTAAAAATAATGTAAATCGTTTTAATCCGTTCCAACACCCTGAATGTTTACCTTCAATGTTTAACGTAAACATAAAGCTAACCCGGGCTAATCGTACGTTCGCCTTATCGTAATCTTCCGTACGAAAGATGACGCTAACATGAACGTGTCAAAATAAAAAAATCAGGTCGTTTACAAGTCATTTAGCACCACAAGTGGCTAGCGCTTCATTGGAAACGCTAACACAAACTGCCTCTCAGTTCGAACAAATCGGAGTTCGACCAAAAATTTAGAGAAATTCTTGCTTCGCTGTTCGGTCAAAAATTCGGAGTTCGAACGCCGGTAATGCGCGAGTGCGTAGGCTAGGGTGCCATGCTGAGCGGTGTACGGGTGTAGATCGCCCCCACCCCTCGTGACCAACTGTTATCACGTGCGCACTTGCCTCTTTTTGCTTTCGCTTTTAATATCGGTGAACGGAGTGTTTTAGCCCCTAACTATGCCTCCGAAGAAGGTCGGTGCAAGCAGGACAGGTGAAAAAAGAAAAGTTGTTCGTACAACTATTGCCTTTAAGAAAGACATAATAGCTCAATATGAAAGAGGTGTGCGAGTGTCCGATCTTGCTAGGGAATACAGCATGCGCCTTCTGCTGACCACCACAAAGGTAAGAAATCCTATTCATAATTCTTTTCTTTAGCGTAATCTTTCGTACGGAAGATTACGATAACGCGGACGTACGATTAGCCTGGGTTAGCTTTACGATTACGTTGAACATTCAGGTAAACATTCAGGGTGTTGGAACGGAGCCCAAAATTCAGGGTGTTGGAACGGAGCCCCCTTTCCAATGAAGCGCTAGCCACTTGTGGTGCTAAATGACTTGTAAACGACCTGATTTTTTTATTTGTACACGTTCGTGTTAGCGTAATGTTTCGTACGGAAGATCACGATAACGCGGACGTACGATTAGCCTGGGTTAGCTTCATGTTTACGTTAAACATTCATGGTAAACATTCAGGGTGTTGGAACGGATTAAAACGATTCACATTCTTTTTAATGGGAAAAATGATTTCGGTGACAGAACAAATCGGTTCTCGAACAGGGTTCTGGAACGGATTATGGTCGAAAACCGAGGTTCCACTGTACTAGGATATTTACGACAAGCTGGATCGTATCAGACGGTACGTTTGACATGCGGGATTCTATCCCTTCTATTCCAGGAGGAACGCGCTTCATCACGCGCTTTGGTCCGCACGCTGAGCGCCGCACGTACGAAGGAACGCTCCCTCACCATCGGAGACTTCATCCCCCTCCTCAACACCTCGTCAACACTGGCCTACCTTCGCTCGTGGGACCAGAACACTCGGTTCCTGGCCGCCTTCAACTGGGCTGCCCAGGAGACCGTGCTGCAGGTCGGACCCCGGGCGGAGCTTCCGCCAATGGCCGAAGTGGTCCTTGCCACCCCTGCCGCGGGTGGAACCCTGGTTCCGGGTGCCTACGTGAAACCCACCAGCCTGCCTCTGGGCCCCCGGCAAGCGGTGCTTCTCAAGTTCCCCTATGCCGGCTAAAGTTTGATGTCATTGCGTTTTGATGTTTGTGTCGTGGGAAATAAATATTCAAGTCACCTGAATTGTTTGTTTCTGTTAAGTATCAAAATGTACCGTTTTCCAAACTGTTCAAATTACCGTAAATTCCGGACTATCGAGCGCACCTGATTATAAGCCGCACCCACCACATTTTAAGAGGAAAACCGATTTTGTACATACACAAGCCGCACCTGTATATAAGCCGCATGCGGCCACATTTAAACATGTAACACAAACACAAAATTTACCCAAACCCGACTTCAAGTCCCGCGATTGAAACTGAATATCCTTCGTAAATGTACACAGTCCAAAAATCACAGCCGGCAAAACGAACAGAAAATGATACCCGTACTTAAGGTTTGATGCAGACCTGCAGAGTCCGGGTCCCGTTGAAAGTAATCCAAGGAAAAAAGTGTGTATTTCCAAAGGTAAGGGTGGGAAAAATATATCAGATGAACACATTTACTGACGCAACTCCTTTTTTTTTAACCAACCTTTTACCCCCTCTTCTTTCCTTGTCTGTCCCTCACCTTTAGCGGTCCCCACTTAAACTCGGCACCCCGCGTTTGTTCCGCCCCTCATTTTTCGTTCACCCGTGCAAAACACATCAGAATAAGTGTCTAAAATAAATACAAATAAATACATTACAAAAATATACAGTTGCAAATACATATTATACATGGGTTACACATATTTCCAAAGAAAGACGGTACACCGAGAGAGTGTTTTCAAGTTTTCAAAGCTTTAATAATAATAATATAGCTTTGACAGGGCAGTTAATGGTAGCAACACTCGAGCGCCGCCGTTAGAAAAATTACGGTACATAAATTGGCCGCATCACTGAATAAGCCGCAGGGTTGAAAGTTAAAAAAAAGTAGCGGCTTATAGTCCGGAATTTACGGTAGTTATCTGACTCCGTTAACCAAACACAACCTACATTCACCCAACAAATTATGCGCGCTCGTTTCTTGAAGGAAAAGATGAACAAGAAAGCCGACATTTTCACACGGGGGCAGATTTAATTTCATTGACAATTTAACTAAGTGTACTCCGTCAAAAACTGACGAATTAGTGTCGTTGGAGTCTCTGGGCAGCCTTTTTCTCAAGTCCTTTAGCTCTCTCCTATTGGCCATCTTCTCCCTGCATAATGGCGCGCCAACTCCTCCCATGGGCGTGCCAAGGAAGCCCCCCCTGGGCTTCACCATCTCGTCAAAGAGCGTCACGATGTCTGGAATACTCAAAACAACACCGAGCGTTTCTACATCATCAGGGCCTTTCTGCGTCTGGATGTGCTGATTATATTATCAGCCTTACGTCCCGTTCCCCGCCGTTCCTGTAAACAACATTTTCCACCAGGGTGCCCTGACATCGCACCACAGTCCAGCCAGTGAATATCTTTTGCATTAAATGTAACTTGCATTCGATCGGATAAAATCCTTTATAGTCAATTGTGTAAAAGTATTTATAGTCTTACTCTTTATCACTCGTGATCAGTGTTTAGCAGGTTGCTGTAAACAGTAGTTTTCATTACTTGTTACTTCATTTAAAATGTAACTCAGTTACCCCCCAGATCCCTTAACCACTTAGGTCTTCAGGGCAGCACACTGACACCAGAAAACAGTTACTAATTACTGTATGAACTCGCATAGAAGCCAACCCCCTAAAAACGCTTCACAATAGACACATGAACAAAAATCGAAGAAAACAAGTACACCAACCTGTGGAAGGAGTGAAACCTTTATATTTCTTGGCTTGACATATATTGAGACTTTGTAAACTGCCACGGTTGCCATGGCACCCAATTGGCCCCGCCCCTGTGTCACGGTTGCCATGGCACCCAATTGGCCATGCTCGTGTGGCGCCAGCTGCAGCTTGTCGACGGATTGGCTCCTTGTCAGTATTTAAACTCTGTCCTGTCATTCCCCTTTTGTCAGTCCGTCTGCAAATCTGTTTTTCGCCAGTCCTATGTTTTTGCTCCTGTTTTTCTCCCGCTACAATCTGTCTGATCTCAACCATGTCTGTTCTCCCGTCCCGAATAACAACCCATTTTCTGATATCGACCATGTTTTTGCTCTTCCACCCCGGCTACTGACCCGTTTTTTCCGTTCCTGACTCCGCCATTGCTTGTCACGGAAGTCCCACTTCCGCGTCTGAGCAACCTACACCCCGCAACCAGCAATCTCCGAATCATGTGTGCACTCCTTTCCCTTCTTCCTAATAAAACTGTGAGAAACGTTACGCGAGTGGGTCCTGTCTCTGTTCTTTGAAAGTGTAAAGACAGTTGAGGTGCCAGCGGAGCTGTTCTGAAAAAAGCTCACCAGTGCTGAGTCATTGTGATTTTCTAGCGTAATGATTTTTTTTATTGGTTGACTGAGTCTAACACTGTCGATTTAATAATTAATATGGTAATACCATAGTAATAACACAGTTATAACTTGATAAATGTGTATTTTAAATATTCAAATAAAGATATTCCAGTTCTTGGGCTTCATTGATAAAAATAATCTATTCGAGTTTTAATAATTATTTCAAGCAATTGATTAATTGAATGTTATGAGTATCTTTTCATGTTTTAGTCAAATTAATTTATTTATCTTTTTATGAATTTATTTGACAGGAAATACCACAAACAAAATTCCAATTTGTGGGTTTTATAATGTTAATGAAAAAAATGTGTGCTTTTTTAGCTAGCTACCTGGTTACCTTTTTAGCTCCCTACATTTTTAGCTATTTAGCAAGCTATCTAGCTAGCTTTTAACATTTTGGAATGCTATCTAGCTAACATTTTATATTTTTATTGCTGATTATCAAGCACGCTTTGGCCTCTTTCTTAACTAGTTATCAAGCTTGTTTTACTTTTTATCTGGCGATGTAGTTGGATTTTACTTTATTATCTATCCATCTGTTTACTTTTTAGATATTTAGCACGCCATCCAGCTAGCTTTTAACATTTTTGAATGCTATCTTGCTAACATTTTATATTTTTATTACTGATTATCAAGCACGCTTTGGCCTCCTTTTTAACTAGTTATCAAGCTTGTTTTGCTTTCTATCTGGCTATTTAGTTGGATTTTACTATATTATCTATCCTCTGTTTACTTTTTAGCTATTTAGTAAGCCATCTAGCTAGTTTTTAAAATGTTTGCATGCTATCTTGCTAACATTTTGTATTTTTATTGCTGATTATCAAGCACGCTTTGGCCTCCTTTTTAACTAGTTATCTAGCATGTTTTGCTTTTTATCTGGCGATATAGTTGGATTTTACTTTATTATCTATCCATCTGTTTACTTTTTAGGTATTTAGCAAGCCATCTAGCTAGCTTTTAACATTTTTGAATGCTATCTAGCTAACATTTTATATTTTTATTACTGATTATCAAGCACGCTTTGGCCTCTTTCTTAACTAGTTATCAAGCTTGTTTTACTTTTTATCTGGCGATGTAGTTGGATTTTACTTTATTATCTATCCATCTGTTTACTTTTTAGATATTTAGCACGCCATCCAGCTAGCTTTTAACATTTTGAATGCTATCTAGCTAATATTTGATCTTTTTATTGCGAGTTATCATGCACACTTAGGCCTCCTTTTTAACTAGTTATCGAGCTTGTTTTACTTTTTATCTGCCGAATTAGTTGGATTTTTTCATATTATCTATCCATCTGTTTACTTTTTAGGTATTTAGCAAGCCATCTAGCTAGCTTTTAACATTTTTGAATGCTATCTAGCTAACATTTTATATTTTTATTACTGATTATCAAGCACACTTTGGGCTCCTTTTTAAGTAGTTATAAAGCTTTTTTGCTTTCTATGTGTTATTTAGTTGGCCTTTTACTATTTCATCTAGCTAGCTCCCTTTCAGGTTTTTACCTGTTCACTTTTTAGCGATTTAGCAAGCCATCTAGCTAAGTTGCTAATTTAGAAATTCACATCAAACTGGATGTTCTTTGTGCTAATTAGTAATAAAAAAGTAGACCCCTGATCCATACCTGTCAACCTGTACGTTTTTGCCGTAAAAAGTACATTTATTATGGATTTTAAGACGTGTACGACGTACGAGGAAATCTGTACGGAAAAACGCAAATTTGTCAATTATCGGTACCATCCGCAATACACCGACTATCATGAAACGGCAAATCGATCAAGTCAAACGAGTTCGCCGCGGTAGCCTCTATCTCGGTATCGGTTTTTTTCCCGTTGCCAACGAAGCGAGCGGTTTGATGCTACTGTGCGCATGCGTCTGCCGCCTCGGATTTCATGTGGTAGTTATGTAGTGAAAGGAAGTCCGTCTCTTTTTAGAGAACCGGCTTTATCGGCTCCACTCATTAAAGAGACACCGGCTCTCAAACGGCTCTCTTGCTTTGATGCATTATATTACGAATTATTATGTTGTGTAAAGAAGTTAAGAAAAAAATGAAGTATGAAATGAGAAAATAAAAAAAGACAGGTTTGCAGTTATCCCTTTAATCAGTATATTACAATAATTTAATGCAATAAATAAATAATTTGAATAAGAAAATGTATTATTCTACTTAATTATATTTGCATGTATTTTTTCCTTCTACAGTGAACGTCCAAGCGACTTCATTTTTGAACTTTTTTTTATAATAAACCTCATTCATGTCGAGCAACTCAGTATCTCACAACAAAATGTTAATTAACAATATACATGATATAACGAAACACATGTACAATATAATATGTTAAAGTACATAAATAAACACGTTTGAAAAATGAATGGTGTAAGATTATTTTGTATTTTGTAACGGAAAATACAAAATTTTGTAAGGGCATGGAGCCCTGGAGCTTGACAGGTATGCCTGATCTATAATATTTTTGGGGTCAATTCTAGGTCGAATCACTGCATTACAGTTTCCTGTTTTATTTTGAAAGGCCACACAGGAAGTACATCTTCATCGCATTACGGGAGTCTTGGTTTTCCCTCTGACGTCTCACCGGTAAAAATCCACCAGCACCGAACGAACGAACGAAGCGACAAGCGAGCGGACCGCCGGTCCATCCTCAGGCCGACCCTCCTCTACCCTTCTGCGGCCTTTTAGAGCGCGACAACCCGCTGTCATCCACACCGGAGCCCGTTAGCGCGAGGATGCGCTGAGGCACCGGGGAGGGACGCGGAGCATCACACCCGCCGCAGGGCTCATTCGGCCGGTCAGCGGGGACGCCGGAGCTCGCCAACGGCTCTTTTTTTATGACCACAATGTCAGCACCAAGGAGATCCGCGTGAAGCCGCTACCCGCCGCCGCTGCACCTCAGGCGGCATGATCAGGACGACCTGACCGGTGTGTACGTGCCACCCGGAGGGGGCCCCTGAAGGGGACATGTTTTTTTCCCGAATGTTTGCATGAGACTCAGACTTTGGGAGGAAGGGAGAAGAAGACAAGGTGAGGAGAAGAAGCAAGAGAAGGAGGCGGAGGAAGGGGGCGAGCGGCTGCAGGAGGCCGGACAGACGAGTTCGTCCCGGGGGGGAGGATGTGAAGATGGGCCCGCTGGTGGCGCTCGTGTGGCTCTTGAGCGGCTTCGGTGTGCACGGACAGGGCGTGTACGGTAAGTGCGTACACGGGAGGCGCGCGTGCACGCGTAACCTTGCGTTGATGGATGGCGTGCGCGTGCACGGGACAACAGGTAGCCGCGTGCGCGCGCATATCTCACCCCCCTCCATCCTTGTGACGTCAGAAAAAGGGAGCCTCGCGTCACGTGACTACTGTTTTTTCCTTTTTGCGCGGGAAACACCTGTCAAGGTGACCTGGCACCGCACACACCGGAAGTGGCGCGGAACGCAATTGGTTATCGCGGCGCTTCCGGTGTGCAATCATGTGACCCAGGTGGCTTACATGCTATTTTACGTCATAGGCGCGTGCGTGCGTGCGTGCGTGCGTGGGGAGGATTAGGCGCCAACATCTGGGCTTGTGTTGATGTTTGGGCGATGACGAACTTGCAGATGACAGCAACAAATCATCTTCTTTGGTAACTCCAAAATTCTTGCTAGCAGCGAAGCTAGGTGAAAACAAAAATGTTTATTCAATGAGAAGAAGCCAAAAATTGCCACGGCTTTGAGGTGTGAACTGAATGCCTGACTCCTAAAAATTGTATCTCAAATCATTCCGAGTAAAGTTCATTGAAATCAGGGGCGTAGCCAGCCTGTTTTTGGAGGTCTTCAATCACCTCCAAATTCGACCGAAACATTTTTAAAACTCTCTCTCCCTTGATAAAGGATAGGATGAAATATGATAAACGAGGCAGTGACAGAAATAATCATATCATGTTTATTTGGGGCCCCTCTACTCATCAGGATTCTCAAATAGGGCCGTACAGACTACAGACTATGATGTCACTATCCCCTGATCTACAACCCACATGAGGGCAAGGAAAAACTCAAAACCTCAAAATGAGGTAATGGAAGAAACTTATGACACAATCCCGTGATCTAAAACCTACATGAGGGCAAGATAAAACTCAAAACCTCAACATGAGGTAAACGAAGAAACTTATGACACCCTCCCCTGATTTAAAACCTACACGAGGGCAAGGTAAAACTCAAAACCTCAACATGAGGTAAACGAAGAAACCTTGAGAAAAGACCGCACATAACGTAATCCCCCTTCCAGGAGGACCAGGCTGCGATGGATGTTGCAATAATAAACCATAAAAATTAAAAATAAAATATAATAATAATGGGCAGCATGGCGGCGCAGTGGTTAGCGCGTGTGCGGCACAGTTCTGAGGTCATGGGTTAAAATCCAGCTACCAGCCTTCCTGTGTGGAGTTTGCATGCTCTCCCTGTGCTTGCGTGGGTTTTCTCCCACATTCCAAAAACATGCATTATCAGGTTAATTGGCCGGTCCAAATTGTCCCTAGGTGTGAATGAGCGAGCGAATTGTCTGTCCCTGTGTGCCCTGCGACTGGCTGGCAAGCAGTTCAGGGTGTCCCCTGCCCACTGCCCGAAGATAGCTGGGTTGGGCTCCAGCACTCCCGCGACCCTACTGAGGATAAAGCGGTACAGATAATGGATGGATGGATGGATGGATAATCCTTTTAAAAGGCATTACTTCAAAAGATTAACAAAAACTCACAATCAAATACATGGAATAAAACGTTTTACATCAGTTCCTCAGCATAGATATTTTTTCCATGATTGCAGAACTTACTTCCCTGAAATGGTTCAGTCCATTTCCTTCCTAGAACCACTCTCGTCACAACATCCAGAATAGATGTATTCTCAGAATTGTGTATTTTCTCCTCATGAGTTGACCACATTAGATTGTTACAATGCTCTATTCTGTCACGGGACCGGACCGGATCGGAGGCAGGAGGCAGGAAGGATGAACTCAATCGCGTAACGACCAGTTACTTTTATTTAGTAAAATAAAAGTTGTCCAACACTCAGGGACAAAACAAAACAAAAACAGGCTTACAGGCAAACAGGAACTCAGACTAGGAATACTCACAAAACAGGCTTTTACTAAGAACGGGCAAACACAGGTTTCCACAAGTCAAACAGAACACATTAATGCAGAACAGAAAACGCAATGAACCAGCAACCGGCAATACCCACAACCCGCCCTTAAGAAGCACACACGCAAATTAGACGATCTGCTACAGACGGTGCCCAGGGGGCGGGGCCAGACGGTCGCCACGGCGACCATGCTGGACATGACATATTCCTTTTCATTGAATTCTTTTTATAACTTGGGCCAGTTTCCTAAGCACTGGTCAGTTGGATCCCTTAACCTCACGGGTCATGTGGTGTGTCTTGGGCAAGCACACCCTGGTGGCGCCCACCCCTCTCCTCTTGCCTATTTATCCTCACCGTCTTCATCATTTTCCTCTTAAAAGTCTCGTGTTTGACCCCAGAGTGCCATGTCTCATCTCGCTGCACACAATGTTTAACAACATTGATATCAATGACAATAAAGACTATTCTCTTCTATTCTACATTATCGTCACATTTTGATGATTCATCTGTAAACCGTTTACTATTTTAAAAAGTACACATTTTTGATACTGAATTCCTATCTTTTTGGTCATCAAACAGAGGTAGATTTTTTTTGATGATTTTATTATGTATTAGGTTTTAAATTTTAACCAGCCAGGCACTATAGCTCCGAACCTAAAATGGCTCCTGATTAATATTAAATTATTCATCCCCCCTGCCACTCAAAATTTAACAATGTTTGACATAATTGAAAATGCACTAGGCATAAAAAGTGAAAAACCTACGGCTCATCTAATTTAATTTTAAGGGAATAAATCGGAGAAAGTCTCCATATATGTCAAGAAGAAGTCTCAAAGGACTGCACAGACCAGATTATAACACACAACAGATTATCATTACAGCATCCCCTGATCTAAAACCTACATGAGGGCAAGGAAAACCTCAAAACCTGAGGTAGTCTTAAGAGACCTTAGGAGGAAATTCCCCAATTCATGAAGTCTTTATCCAAATCGGTTCTAACAGGAACTGATGTGACGAGTCTTTTTTCTGGATACAGAAAAAAAACAGGGATGAGATAATGGAAAACCTGAATAATTAAAACCAATTAAATGAATGAATAAATAAGTTAATCAATTGAATGAAGACATTATAAATGACGAAAATAATAAGAAAAAAAATGAAGCGATCTTACATTAGTGACTATACATCACACATTTCTGTCAGGACCAGAACGGAGACAGGACCCACTCGCATTACTTTTCTCTCAGTTTTATTGGAAGAAAGGAAAGGGTTGCACCCTTGATCCGGTGATTGCTGGGCGCGGGAAGCAGGTCGCTCTGAACGCGTAAGTCCCACTTCTGCGACGAGCGATGGGGGTGTCAGGAACGGAAAAACCAGTCAGTAGCCGTGACAGAGAACAAAAACGTGGTCGGGGTCAGAAACGAGTCGTAAGCCAGGAGAGGAGAGTAGACGTGGTCAGGATCGAAAAACGGTCGAAGCCGGGGAACAGACGGTAGCAAAAACAGGTGGGAGTCAGGGTTGAATAAGTCTTGCCTAGTGTAAACTGAGGTTTGCAGACGGACTGACCACAGGTGACAGAAAGGAGTGGGTTTGAATAGGGACAGGGAGCCAATCAGAGTCCGAGGCAGTTGGCACCAGGTGATTCACATCAGTAATCATGACAATTTCAATGTTACAGCAGAATTTCCATCATTTACACAAGTCAAGTCCTATTTATTTGTATAGAACCTAATCACAAGAAGTCTCGAAGGGCTGGAAAGGCTATTATGACACAATACCCTGATCTAAAACCTACAAGAGGGCAAGGGAAAATTCAAAAACTTCAACATGAGGATATTAAAGTATAGAATCTCGTTAGTAGCAAGCTTTTCTTGATGATTATTATTTCTTGTTTAACAAGCATAACGGCTTGGTGTCGTCAGCCTCAGCGTTGCTGGGCATTCTACTTGGGTGAGGTTGTTGGGGTCTTGGTTTGTGATTACGCGCCAGGGGTCTCCAACCTTTTTCGAGCGTCGAGCTACTTTTTGTTACTAATTGTCGCAAAGGGCACCCAGTTTGATGTGCATTTCTAAAATAGCAACTTAGTTAGCTTGATAGCTAGCTAGAAACGTAAACAGGTAAAAAACTAAAAGGGAACTAGATAGCTAGCTAAAAGAGAAAAAAGCTAGCTAAATTACCAGATAGAAAGCAATAAAAGCTAGATAACTAGCTAGAAAGGTCAAACGTTAGCTAGAAAACATGAAAAAAATGTACAAAGCTACCTAGATAGCTTGGTAAATAGCTAAAAAGTACTATAGTCAGCTAAATAGGTAAACAGGTGAACAACTAAAAGGGAGCTAGATAGCTAGCTTAAAGAGTAAAAAGCCCTCTAAATTACCAGATATAAAAGCTAAAAACAAAGCTAGGTAGCTAGCTAAACAGGAGGACAGAAATTAGCTTAAAATGTTAGCTAGATGCATGCGAGAATAAATATAAAAAAGCTAGCTAGCTAGCTTCCTAAATCGTTAAAAAGATAGCTGGCTACAAAGCTAACAAGGTAGCTCCCTAGCTAGCAAAAAAGACACACATTTTTTCTCATTTGCTTTAGGAAACCAACAAATTAGAATTTATTTTGTTGAATTTCCTGTAAAAAAGAAATCAATAAAATGTTTTAAAAATGTTTTAGAAAAATCTCATTCTTCTCTCTGAATTACTTGTTTGAAAAAATTATCGATATTTGAAAATAATTTTCAGTCCATGAAGCCCATGAACTGGAATTTATTTATTTGAATATTGAAAATAACAACTTCTTATGTTCTTACTATGTTGTTACTATGTTATTACCAGGAAAATCATTAAAAATACCTATAAGTTCACTCAGTCAACCAACAAAAGTCATTTCATCATCATTTTACCAGAAAATCACAATGACCCAGCATCGGTGAGCTATTTTCAGACGACCACCTGACCGAAAGACTCGCTTCTTTTTTGGACATAGTTTTTTGGACAAATTTTTGTCGGTTTGGATCAAATCACGGGTGTCAAACAGCCGGCCCGTGGGCCGGATCAGGCCCGCTGAGGGATTTTATACAACCTGCAAGACAATACTGAGAGAAGCGCAAGAGAAAAATGAGCTGCAGTTTTCAATATGTCCACCAAGCCAGGCACCACTCACAAAGAAACTAGAATTTCTCTCTCTCTCCCTCTGCCACCCCTTCCTTTTTCTCAGTTGTTTCTTTCCCCCTCTCTCTCTCTTTCTTTCCACTTTTGTTTTTATTTTCTCTTTCTTTCTCCCTTCCACTCTCTCTCACTTTCTTTCTTTATTTTTCTTTCTTTTTTGTCTTTCTTTCTCACCCACTCTTTCTTTCTCACCCTTGTTCTATTTCTCTGTCTTTTTCTCGTTCCTTCTTTTCCTTCATTTTCTCTTTTACACTCTTTTCTTTCTCACTCCTTTCTTTCTCTCTCTTTCTCATGCTCACTCTTTTTAGCTATTTAGCAAGCTATCTAGCTAAGTTGCTATTTTAGGAAATGATATCAGCTTAAAAAGGTTGGAGACCCCTGGGCTAGATCACTTCTATCAAAAGTTGTAATTTTTTGAAATAAATGCAAACCAAATGCTTTCTGCCGCCTCAGAACAACCCCATGGCCATTTTTTTAATGCACATTGATATTGTAGCTCAAGTAGTCTTACTTATGTTTTAAAAAAATAACATTTTTTGTACCACAAGAAGGCTAAAAAATACACACTGTCCCTTTAATATTCATATTCATAACCAATGATGCTCTCAGCATAAAATAGGTTGTGGAAAAATCCAAGGCCAATTTAAATTGAACTCTGAGTAAATAAATGTGTGTAAATCACAGTTCTCCATTACTGGTGAGCTATTTTTAGAAAGGCTCGCTACTCATCTTGACATTGGGGATGCAGGAACTTATTGCTTTTTTTCGAAGCACCCCATTTTATTCAGCGTGGACTTTCTTGGTGCATTCAGTGATTGCACTCTCTCTCTATCCTTCTTTCCTTCTTTTTCTTTTATTTCCTCTCTTTCATCTTTCCATCTCTCGCTCCTTCTTTTTTTCTCTTTCCCCTTTGCTTCCTCTCTCTTTCTCCTCCTCTCTTTCTCTCTATGTCTCACTCTTAATTTATCTTACCTTCAGTCTTTCTTTCTCTCTTTCCCCTTCATGCCTGCTTTTTTCTCTTTCTTGTTCTTTCTCCTACTCTCTTTCTGTCTTTCTGTCTCTCTTTCTCTTTCCACCTCTCTCCCTTTCTCTCTCTCTCCACCCTTCTCTCTCCATTTCTCTCCTTCTTACTCATTCCTTTTCTTTACTACTCTATCTCTCTCTTTCTCTCACTTTATCTCTCCCTCCTTCTTTTTTTCTCTTTCTCCCCTTTGCTTTCTCTCTGTTTATCCCTCTCTCTGTGTCTCAATCTCCATTTTTCTCCCCTTAACTCTTACTTCTCCCCTTAACTCTTCCTCTCTCTCTTGCTCTCTCTTTCTCTCGCTCTCCTTATCTTTTTCCCTTTTTCTGTCCTTCTCTTGCTTTCTTTTCCTTTCTTCTTCTCTCTCTCTCCCTCTCTCTTTGTCTCTCTCTGTCTCTCCTTCTCGCTCTCCATCCCTATATTTCTCCCTCTATGTCTTTCCTTTTCTCTCTCTCTGTCACTCTCTCTGTCTCTCTCTCTCTCTCTCTCTCTCTCCCTCTCTCTCTTTCTTTCACTCTATTTCTCTCCCTCGTTCTTTTTTACTATCTATCCCCTTTGCTTTCTTTCTCTTTCTCCCTCTCTCTATGTCTCACTCTCCCGTTCTCTCCCTCTCACTCTTTCTCACTCTCTCTCCCCTTCACACTCCTTTTTTTTCTCTCTTTCTCACTCCCTCTCACTCTCTCTCCCTCCCTCTTTCTTTCTCTCTCCCTTTCTATTTTTCTCTCCCTTGGTCTTTCTTTCTCCCTATCTCTCACTGTCCGTTTCTCTCCCCTTCACTCTTTCTCGCTCTCTCTCCCCTTCACACTACTTTTTTCTCTCTTTCTCACTCTTTCTTTCACTCTCTCTCTCTCTCTCTCTCTTTCTTTCTTTCTCTCTCCATTTTTATTTTTTCTCTCCCTTGGTCTTTCTTTCTCCATATGTCTCACTGTCTCACTTTATTTCTGTCACTCCCTTCACATTCCCCTTTCTTCTCTTTAATCTCTCTCTCTCTCTCTATCTCTCTCTCTCTCTCGCTCTCTCTCTCTCTCTCTTTCTTTCTCTCTCCATCTCCCTCATTTTATACACTTATACACTCACGAGCGCGTGCATGCAAACGCACACCCTCGTGAGTCACATGAAAACCCCGCTGTATGAACCCAAGTAAGGCGCATGAGTCACATGCTGCTTCTGCGTCTTTTCTCTGCATGGCATGTAAAGTCCTCCCTGATTGGCTCCCACTGATTGCCTGGCGCTTCACATAGCTGGAGGAGCGATTGACCCCTTCATTCTGTGACTGACGGGTCGTTATGCTAGCTGCTCTCCAATTGGTTGGCTGTTGTGTTAAAGGACGTGCTCGTGTGCGTGTGCGTGTTTTCTTGGGCTTCCATTCATCATTCAGTCCTCTGGTGGCTTCATTACGTATGCATGAGCGTGTGCGGCTGTCGACCAATCAGAAGGCGGCGGTTATTTTTGTCCGGCCCACTGACTGACTGTGAAGAGTATGAGTGCAGATGAGGAGGAGGTAGTGATGGGAATTCCGGCTCTTTTAAGAGAACAGGCCGTTTCAGCTCGGCTCACTTAAAAAGAGCCCACACTTTCAGCTCTTCAGATTTTTAAAAAACATTTTAAACGATATATTTAGTCCTAATAATACTGAATGTATTACAAAAATTGCACATCACATTTCTCTTTATTTACTGTTCTACTGTTGCTAATGAGACTGTTCTGGGTTTATAGGGGTATCACATTGATTCATTTATAAAATGTACTATGCCACCAGATTCTATTTATTGTTTTAATACACAGTGATTTTTTTTACCCAATTTCACTTTTCAAATTGTTTACGATAAGAAAGATGACAGAAAGATGGCGCCGCTCATATTGACCAATCAGGAACGCCTTCAATAGAGCCAGAGATTGAGAGCAAGAAAGAGAGAGAGAGAAAGAGAGGGGTGAGAAGGAGAGAGAGAGAGAGAGAAGGAGAACGAGAGAGATAGGGAATGCGCTAAAGAGCGACGAACAGCGATAAAGTGCGAGAAAGAAAGAGAAAGAGGGAGAAAGAGAGAGCAAGAGGGAGAATGAGAGAGAAAGAGAGAGAAAAATAGAGAGAAAATAATGAAAGATAGAAAGAGAAAGTGAGAAAGGAAAAGAGGGAGGGACAATAAGAGAAAGAAAAATACAGAATGAGAGAGATAGAAAAAAGAAAACTGGAAACAAGAAGAGAGAAAGAAAAAGAGAAGGAGAAAGAGAGATAAATAAACAGGGAGACACCGAGTAAGAGAGATAAAGGGAGAGAGATAAAAAGAAAGATAGAAAGATGGAAAAAGGGGAGGGAGAAAATGAGAAAAAGTCAAGTCATGTTTATTTGTATAGCCCTTAATCACAAAGAGTCTCAAAGGGCTGCACAGGCAAGAGAGATAAAGGGAGAGAAAAAAGACAAAGAAAGAGAGTGATGGAAAGAGAGGCACAGATAAAACAGAGAGAAACAGAGGGATACAGAGACATAGAAATAGAAAGTTAGAGAGAGGGCAAAAGGGGAGAGGCAAAATGAGAGAAAGGGAGATAATGAAAGAGTGAGTAAGCGGTAAGGGAGAGAAAAAAAGAGAAACATATAGAGAGATAAGGGGAGAGAGGAATTAAGAGAAAGAAAGAGTGAGTGAAAAAGAAAGAGAGAGAAAGAAAAAGAGAGAGGAAATAAGAGACACAGAGAGGGAAACAAAGAGAGAGAAAAAGAGAGCACCTTTCGAATGAAGCCGGCTCCTCATTGATGGGGAGCCGGCTCTCGTCGTTTACTCATAGAGCCGTTTTGTTCGCAAAAGACCCCTCACGAGTATGAAGGGAGGGGGGTGTATTAGGTTTCGACTAAGAAAAAGAAGGCTTTATGTGAGAGGAGTGTTCTTACATAACGCTGCCTCTCGCGATGGAGAACGTGCGACACCCTTACCTCCTTTTACCTCGGGTCAGTAACACTGCTAATAGTGTGAACACTGAGCATCATATAGATCTATGTATATTCCGTGCACACGCGTGTAACTGTGTGTGCACGCTTGGTGGCATCAGCATTCAGAAGAGACCAAAAAAAAAAAAAATCCAAATCTAAAAATAGAAACAGCAAAGTAGGACATCCTAGCTCAGCCCCTCCCCTACCTGCTTTCTTTCACTTGTACCTTCAACCTATTCTTCGGTCTTTCTTGCTGCCTTGCAGTTTTTAACTTGAGATGACGCTACAATTAACTTCTTCGGACTGGTTTATAAAATAATATTTCCCGAGTGCAGTGGTTAGCACATTCGCCCAACACACTAAAGATCCCGGGTTGAGACGGGGTGAAAGAGAAGGATGGGCGCCACCAGGCTGTACTTGCCCAAGACACACGTTTTCAAGCAGTAAGATACTTTTTGTTACTAATCAGCGGAAAGGGCACCCAGTTCGATATGAATTTCTAAAATAGAAACTTAGCTAGATGGTTTGCTGTATAGCTAAAAAGGAAGCTTTGTGGTTAGCCAGAAACGTAAACATAGATAGAACTAAAATGGAGCTAAATAGCTAGCTAAAAGAGTAAAAAGCTAGCTAAATAGCTGGAGCTTTTTTGTTGGCCAGAAACGAAAACGTATAAAAAACTAAAAAGGAGCTGTATAGCTAGCTAAAAGAGTAAAAAGCTAGCTAAATAGCTGGAGCTTTTTGGTTGGCCAGAAACGAAAACGTATAAAAAACTAAAAAGGAGCTGTATAGCTAGCTAAAAGAGTAAAAAGCTAGCTAAATAGCTCGATAAAACGCAATTAAAAAGCTAGATGACTAGCTAAAATTGTAGCTTTATAGTTAGCTAGAAACGTAAACATATAAAAAAACTAAAAGAGAGCTAGAAAGATAGCCATTAGAGTAAAAAGCTAGCTAAATAGCTGGATAGAACTAGCTAAAAAGGTAGCTTTATGGTTAGCTAGAAACGTAAACCTATAAAACAAACTAAAAGTGAGCTAAATAGCTAGCTAAAAAAGTAAAAAGCTAGCTAAATAACTGGATATAACGCAATTAAAAAGCTAGATAACTAGCTAAAAAGGTAGCTTTATGGTTAGCTATAAACGTTAAGCTATAAAAAACTAAAAGTGAGCTAAATAGCTAGCTAAAGGAGTAAAAAGCTAGCTAAATAACTGGATAGAACACAATTAAAAAGCTAGATAACGAGCTAAAAAGGTAGCTTTATGGTTAGCTAGGAACGCCAACATGAAAAAAAAACTAAAAAGAAGCTAGATACCTAACTAAAAGAGTAAAAGCTAGCTAAATAACTGGATGGAACGCAATTAAAAAGCTAGATAACTAGCTAAAAAGGTAGCTTTATGGTTAGCTAGAAACGTAAACATAAAAAAACTAAAAGGGAGCTAAATAGCTAGCTAAAAGAGTAAAAAGCTAGCTAAATAACTGGATAGAGCGCAATTAAAAAGCTAGATAACTAGCTAAAAAGGTAGCTTTATGGTTAGCTAGAAACGTAAACATAAAAAAACTAAAAGTGAGCTAAATAGCTAGCTAAAGGAGTAAAAAGCTAGCTAAATAACTGGATAGAACACAATTAAAAAGCTAGATAACGAGCTAAAAAGGTAGCTTTATGGTTAGCTAGGAACGCCAACATGAAAAAAAAAACTAAAAAGAAGCTAGATACCTAACTAAAAGAGTAAAAGCTAGCTAAATAACTGGATGGAACGCAATTAAAAAGCTAGATAACTAGCTAAAAGGTAGCTTTATGGTTAGCTAGAAACGTAAACATAAAAAAACTAAAAGGGAGCTAAATAGCTAGCTAAAAGAGTAAAAAGCTAGCTAAATAACTGGATAGAGCGCAATTAAAAAGCTAGATAACTAGCTAAAAAGGTAGCTTTATGGTTAGCTAGAAACGTAAACATAAAAAAACTAAAAGGGAGCCAAATAGCTAGCTAAAATATTAAAAAGCTAGCTAAATAGCTGGATGGAACGCAATTAAAAAGCTAGCTAACTAGCTAAAAAGGTAGCTTTATGGTTAGCTAGAAACGCCAACATGAAAAAAAAACTAAAAAGGAGCTAGATACCTAACTAAAAGAGTAAAAGCTAGCTAAATAACTGGATGGAACGCAATTAAAAAGCTAGATAACTAGCTAAAAAGGTAGCTTTATGGTTAGCTAGAAACGTTAAGCTATAAAAAACTAAAAGAGAGCTAGATGGATAGCTAAAAGAGTAAAAAGCTAGCTAAATAGCTGGCTAGAACGCAACTATAAAGCTAAATAATTAGCTAAAAAGGTTGCTTTATGGTGAGCTAGAAATGTAAACCTATAAAAAACTAAAAGTGAGCTAAATAGCTAGCTAAAAGAGTAAAAAGCTAGCTAAATAGCTGGATAGAACGCTATTAAAAAGCTACTCAACTAGCTAAAAATGTAGAGAGAGAAAAAGACAGAGATCAGGCCCACTAAGGGATTGAATCCAGCCTGCGAGACAATGCTGAGGGAAGCGCAAGAGAAAAACGAGCTGCTGGTTGAAATATGTCCACTTGATGTTGTCAAAGGCAGGTGCCTCTCACAAAGATGCTGGAGTGGTATTTCTTTCTCTCTCTTTCTACCTCTCTCTTGCTCTCTCTCGCTCTCTCTTGCTTTTCTCTTTCGCTATCTGTCTGCCTCGCTCTCTCTCTCGCTTTTCTCTTTCTCTATATCTTGCTTCACTCTCTCTCTTGGTTTTCGCTTTCTCTCTCTCTCTCTCTCTCTTTCACTTGCTTTCCGCTTTCTCTCTCTCTTTCTCTTGCTCTCGCTTTTACTCTCTCACTCTCGCTTTTCTCTCGCTCACTCCTGCTTTTCTCTTTCCCTCTCTCTTTCCCTCTCATTTTTCTCGCTTTTCTCTCGCTCACTCCTGCTTTTCTCTTTCCCTCTCTCTTTCCCTCTCGTTTTTCTTTCGCTCTCGCTTTTCGCGCTCTCTTGTTTTTCTCTCTCTCTCGGTCTTCGCTCTCTCTCGCGCTCGCTTTTCGCTCTTTCTTGCTTTTCGCTCTCTCTCGCTTTTCGCTCTCTCTCTCTTGCGCTCTCTCTCTCTCGCACTCTTTTGCTCTTGCTTTTCCCTCTCTATTTCGCTCTCTTTTTCTCTCTCTCTTTTTGCTCTCTCTTTTCGCTCTCTCTCTTGGTTTTTGCTCTCTCTCTATCCCTCTCTCTCGCTTTCCCCTCTCGCGTTCCCCTCTCTCTCTCGCTCTCGCTTTCCCCTTCTCTCTCTCTCTCTCTCTTTCTCTCTCTCACTCTCTCTCCCTCTTTCTTTCTCTCACTTTCCCCTTCTCGCTTTTTCTCTAATCTACTAGTCCGGCCCCCGAGAGAATGTTTCTACTATCGTTTGGTCCCCGGTTTAAAATGAGTTTGACACCCCTGACCTAGAGCAATTTGATAAGGTGAGCGTTAGGAAGTAGCTATACACAGGGTGCACACACTCCTTCTCCTTGCTCTGTGTCGTCTGCAGTGAAGGTAAATACATTGGTATCCTTGTTTGCAGTATTTTGTGACATTTTCCCAAAGAACTTTGCTCGCACCTGGTTTTGAAATCGTTATTTAGGACAAAAATGATAATCAACACTCTAAAGTAACTGCCAGAGGGAGACGAATTTTACGTGGTATATTTATATCCGTTTGAGACACAGTCTCTGGCATTTTAATTATTTCATGGATTTTATTAAATCATCAGACATCTCACAGTAGAATCAAATGTGCCGAAGAATTAGAGTTTGACTGGAGAGCGAGTTTGGGGTTTTTGTTGATTTTTGTCTTAAAATAGATGGTGTGGCTCTTTCAAAATAAAAAATAAAAACATTTTTTGCTTTTATGGCTCAAAAAGGTTGCCGACCCAAGGGTTAAGCCATCACAACCCTAAACAAGCACACAAAACTGTGAAAGAAATACCTTGCCTTATTTAAAGGATAACTGACAAAAAAAAACAACAACCTTATTTTATTGCATCCTATTGTTCTTTCAAACCTAACTCCAGTTCTTCTCAATTAACTGTTTGCATGTGTGTTCCGCAGCGCCACCTACAGTCCGCATCGTGCACTCGGGGCAAGCGTGCAACGTAGAGGAGGAACGACACAGCGAGCGTGTTTACACCATCCGAGAAGGAGAAACCCTGGAACTCGTATGCTTGGCCACTGGACACCCGCGTCCGCAGGTCAGTTTTCGAAAAAAAAGGACTGGTTTCCGAGTCGAGGCCTTCATCTGTGCCAGGGATTCCAAACCTAGGGCTGACGTGCCAGATCCGGCCGTTTGGATGATTTAATCTGGCCCGCTATGAATTTCTCAGTATGTCAAAAAAGAGAGTATTTCCCAACCTTTTTTGAGCACAGACTCAGAAAATAATTAAGAAATAGTTGAAACAAAATTACTTGCAACAATTTCACGTTTTTAAATGTTTAATTATCATTTTGCCTAAATTGACAATACGTATACGTTTTATTATGATTTGTGGTCACCGTGGCTCGGCAGGTAATACAATTGTTTTGATTTTAGTGAATAATTCTGCCGTAGTTTTGTTTTTTTACGATATTTTAACCTCTTCAATTGTGAGGGTTATTTTATTTACTTTGTTTTCTCGAAAACATGGCAAAAAATAATATTTAAAATGAGAAAAATAGTATCTGTCCGTGGAACAAAAAGGTTTTACTAAATCTTAACTTTTTTCGTTTTCCAAATAGTTTTTTTTACATTTTACTATCGTTTTATGTTGTTTTTGAACAGTAAAAACAACAATACTTAAAATTATATATATATATATATATATATATATATATATATATATACACATACATATACATATTCTGGTGGAATATGTTATTTAACTATGTTATTTTTATTTATTCTTTTAGTTTGAACAAGTAAAACAATTAAAATCAGCAACATTACTTTCAACATTTTACATCATTTGTTTTTTAAAAAGTATTTTTTCCCTGTACTACCGCATGAGCAGACAACATGTATTTTTAAAAAAATGTAATATGCTGCCACCTACTGATATGGATGAATTTTACAGTTTCCAGGCTGATCGCTGGAAGACAGTAAAGATACTGAACAATGGCATCCTTTTTGGAAAGATAACATTGCAAAATTTCTTTCAGCACTCTAGTGTGCACAGACTGGTTAAAAAACAGTGCTTTAGGTCATTTCCATCAAAAGTTATGATTGTTTTTAAAAATGCAAAACAAATGCTCTCTCCGGCTGCTGGAGGGCAGTGTTGAGTTTAGCGTGGTGATTTGGTTCGGTTGTAAAACTGCATTCACTCATCTGTTGAAATAAAGCAACATCAAAAAGCGATAGATTTTACCGCACACTTTATTTTTCTGCACGAATCTCTCTCCAGAATATTAAAAACAACAACCAGAAATATAGCCTCACTTAAAAAAAAAAGCAGCCGCGGACTGACATACTAGTCTCGAGTCAAGATTTTATTTTGTCATTCAAATTTCAAAAAGTGGTCAATTTTTTTAAAGGGACAGTGAGTAATATTTAGTGCCTCCTATTGGTAGAAAAAAAACTTTGATTCAGTGAAAACAAAACATTGATTTGGATATTAGGCAAAAATACATGAATTATCATACCAATGTTATTTTTATTTAAAAACTCATAGATCAAAAAATTTGAATTTCTATTGCATAGTGGAAATCCTACTTAGGTTGCCGCCACATTTGTCTGCCATCTTGTTGCTAATTGAGGCTCTGGTTTTGGTCCGGATTGGACAACAGGACCATTTAGTGCTCAAAAATTATACACTGGGGCTTTAAAGAGCGATAGGCATTTTTAACTGGCAAATAAATGTTTTGTATTTAGAAAAGTGTCATGAATGTAATATGCAGGGTTGGTTACCAATGCAAGTTGAATGATAAAGAATATTATTAGTGCTAAAAAATTGTAGTTGACATTCTTCTATTTATCCGGCTCGTCTGAGAAAACAAAGTCCGGATCTGGCACCAGAGCCAAACTGACTTTGGCATCCGTGATCTATGCAAATGACCTCAAAATATGAGTTGGAATAATGACTATGGTTAAAAATCATTTTCATTCCACTGATGCAAAGTCTTTAGCGTTACTGTCTCTCAGCCCGGTCACGCTTTTCACTATCAAGTAGAATGAGCCGGTCACGGGACGTGACGCTTGTCGCCAATTATTAGCTTTTCCCTGCGCTTGGGTCTTTTCTCGGTCTTTCAGCATCTGTTTTCCCGCCTTGGTATTTGCCTCTGCGGATGCTAAAAATAGATCCGCTTCTGTCACGCACTGTTTATGCTTGCGGAATTTGTTTTAAGGTGAAATCAAAGTCAGTGATGGGAGAAGTGTGGTAAAAGAGAGTTTAGGGACTTACTGCTTGACTGGTTTTCTTTTCATCACTTCGTGTTGAATAACTTTTGGTTTGATCAGTTATGTTTACTTATTTATGTATTGGGAAAATGTACCCTTAGGAAAAAAAGATGCAAAATCCAGCCCACACAAATGTATTTATACTGGTTGTTAATATTCTCCCAGGCCAAAGGGGGAGTGAAAAGTCTGCATGAAATATGAGCATTTTATCACCCAAAAAGTTGAAACTTTTTTACTACTAATATACAATGCTACAGGAATGATAACAATTTCAACAGATGCTACTTCCCATCACACCCCCATTTCCTGACCCCATAGACCCTCCACACTCCCAAGACTCATAGAGAGTCCTCCTAGTATAAAAGGTGGAGGCAGCCATTTTACTGTGCACTTTTGAATTCTTAAGCCATTGTCCTGCAGTTCATTTGTGCCTGGAATATTCTGTAATAAAATTTTCAAAGAAACTGCTCATTTCAGCTTCTATTTTGACTCACTGAGATGTAAAACGAACACGCAGAGGATGAAAACCTTTTCCTTCTTCAATTGCTTGCTATATACTGAAACTTTCTAGCTATATAACTAGCTATCTAGCTAACCAGCTATCTAACTATGTATTTAACAATCTAGCTGGCTTGCTAGCTATTTATCTAACTATATAGCTAGCACTTTTCCTGCTTGATCACTTTTAGTTTGACCAAATAATATAATCTTCTAATTATATGACAAATAAGAAAGCTGTGGACTTGTTTTTGTCATTGAAGTGAGGTTTTGAAAAAAATTCTCTCCATTTTTGTTTCTTCCCCATTTATTCTTGATTTCATTCTTATTCATGATGGGTAGGATCTTTATATGGAGATGATTGATTATCCATAATTCACAAATTCTGATATTGTGCAATCGTTAAAACAAAAATATCTGCTCTCCATTGGTCACTTCCTGCTTGTCCACTTCTTGTTGATCCATTCCTGTTTCTTCAACAGGTCCGGTGGACCAAAACTGCTGGCGGAGCGTCGGAACGCCAGGGGGACTCATGGGTGCACAACAACACCTTAAAAATCGAAAGGATCGACCGTCACCAGGGAGGACGCTACTACTGCAAGGCGGACAACGGGATGGGGACACCAGCCATTCGATCCATACGAGTTGACGTATACTGTAAGGGCATGCACACTGAGTTCTTCTTGAAGGCATCATCAGTGTTGCCTTCAGGGACCCTCAAAGTAACTCCATTTCTCCAAATACGCCTTGACAGTTCTGGACGAGCCTCTAATAACGGTGCATCAAAGCGTGGGCGACGCCAAGGAGTTGTTCTACCAGGAAAGGACAGTTTTCCTGCGCTGCGTGGCCACCTCCAATCCGCCCGTCCACTACACCTGGAGAAGAGGTCGCCAGGTTCTGTCGCAGGGAGCCGACGCCGGGGTCGATATCTACGAGCCCTTCTTTACTCAGGTAGACCCACGCTTTCAGGTAACATCTGACTTATGGCCTGCTTGACTCAAATCCACCCGTACTTACAACCATAGCCAGCAGAGGCTCATTTCCAATACGATGTCTGCTACTGCAGCACGTAGCATCCCGGCAACACATACGACAATTTTTGCAGCCAGCCGTCGCAGCAATATACCAATACATTCATCAACTAGATACCGTCTCAGTATTGGATTGTAATGAATGGTTGGTTGGTTGGAACAGATCCTAGGTGTGAGTCGGGTGTTACCTGTAGATGCTTATATCCGGCGAGCGTTTGAATAAGCCACTTATTTGATTAGCATTGGCACTAAGCGAAGTTGTCATTATGAATTTAAAGGACACATGTCCTCTGATTTTAAACCCTTTTACTATAGACTACATGAATAAATATTTGACCTTTGATGACTTTCCTATAATATATCTGCATCTCTCTCTCTCTCTCTTTCAATATATATATATATATATATATATATATATATATATATATATATGTATATATAGCGGTACCTCTACTTACAAATTTAATTGGTTCCAGCAGTGACGTTGTAAAATGGAACAAGTTTCGCTATTTCAATGAATGGAAACAGGTTTAATCCGTTCCAAAGTCATTAAATGCAACCAAACCCCCATATAATCAACTGGAACTGTCCTGGAGGTACACTAATGTTTAGTCATAAATATACCTCATAGTATAAATAAAACAAGAAATAAGGCCAACACAAGCCCCCAAAGAAAGCACGCCCCAAAACGCATTCTCCAGGATTGGCGCTCGGATCCCGGCTGCAAGCCCCCAAAGACCGCAAGACCTCAAACGCATTCCGGGTCGGAGAATTAGGGCACCGGCCTCAAGAAAGTACTATCTTTGTGGACCTCCTTATTTTTAATAAAAGTCCTGATCATTAATAGGTTACTGCCATGAAAACTTTACGAAGGTAGCGAATTGTGTGCCTTCTTTGTATTTCTTGATAACCACAAGCTTCAGTGGTTATCATGTTTTTGTTTCTTTATTTAGCATCACTTCAGCTTTGTACCGATAGAGAATACAGTAGGAAAAATACAGTATTGAATGGCGGAGTTGCAAGATCTTCACGAAGAACACAAGATTCTGAACTGAATGAAGAAAAAGACATTGTGGAAAAAGGAACGAAGACTAATTTAGAATTATATATGTTTATTTGGTGTTGATGTACTTTGTGGTAAATGCCATAACAAGGGGGTCAAACAAACAACTTATTTCACACTGTGAAATTAAAAAGACGTATGGCAGGGGTGTACTGTGATCCAGAAAACTCCAAATCAAAAGTGAGACGAGGGCACTACTTCAAACATTTAAAAATAATATATAATACAGCGTTCTTGTTTGTATTCAAGGGCGAAACAAAGATCCTGAAGTTGAAGAACCTCCGTCCTCAGGACTACGCCAACTATACCTGCATCGCCTCCGTCCGGAACGTGTGCGACATCGCCGACAAAATCGCGCATTTCAGCCTCAACAACAAGACAGGTGGGTCACAAAAACCCAAACGCACGCTCAGAATTTGATGGTCTGCGGGTTTCTATGCACACTAGCCCCCCCTTCCATCAAGCTCCTAATGGACGACCCCCTGGTGGTGAACCCCGGCGAGACGGTTACCCTGGTGTGCGCGGCTTCCGGCGGGGACCCCCCGCCTACCCTAAAATGGCTCCGTCCCGGCGGCGAGGCGCTCCCGAGAAGAAGCGTGGCTAAAGGGGGCTCGCTTACCATCCAGTCCGTCGCTGTGGAGGACGGCGGCGCTTACACCTGCCAGGCTGACAACAACGTGGGCAACGCGGCCAGGAAGTCGGCTAACGTCCTGGTCCGGGGTGAGCCCCCGCTATAAGATACAGTCAAAAACATACACCAATACACTCAGGCAGACACGTTTTAAAATTTTTTGTGGGGTGGGGGTTGCGTAGGCATCCTACGCAGTCTCTCCTGGAACACGACTAAGACAATGAGTGTAGTAGGAGTGTGTACTTTTGCCTGCTTCTTATGTAACATGCCTTCAAGTGACGCACACGCCAACACGCGTGAGTCGGACCACTATTTACGGACACAAGCGCGCACGTATACATACGCAAACGTGCGCTCACATAATACAAGCGTGTATGCTATGAAGTATGGTACTTACTGTTCTTGACTCAACACATTTCCTGAAGACAATTCTTGTTTGACTTAGAACTTTCTGTTTATGAGTTTTTTGTGACATTCTTTCACTTCAAACTTCCTGTTTGTGACTTTAGCGACTTCCTGTTTGTGACGTTCCATTTCCTGACAGTAAATGAAGATGTTTTCTTTGACTTCAAACTTCCTGTTTGTGACTTTAGCAACTTCTTCTTTGTGACTTTCCGTTTCCTGACTGTAAATGAAGACATTTCTTATTTACCTTCAAACTTCCTGTTTGTGACTTTACTGACTCCTTTTTGTGACTTAAGCGACTTCCTGTTTGTGACTTTCCGTTTCCTGACTGTAAATGAAGACGTTTCCTCTTTGGCTTCAAACTTTCTGTTTGTGACTTTGGGGACTCTCTGTTTGTGACTTTCCGTTTCCTGACTGTAAATGAAGACGTTTCCTCTTTGACTTCAAACTTTCTGTTTGTGACTTTAGCGACTTCTTGTTTGTGACTTTCCTTTTCCTGACTGTAAATGAAGACATTTTTTATTTACCTTCAAACTTCCTGTTTGTGACTTTACTGACTTCCTTTTTGTGACATATCATTTCCTGACTGCAAATGAAGACATTTCCACTTAGAATTCAAACTTCCTGTTCGTGACTTTAGCGACTTCCTGTTTTTGACATTGCGTTTCCTCCATGGAAATGAAAACATTTCCTTGTTGACTTAAAACTTCATGTTTGTGACACTGCTGACATCATGTTTGTGACATTCCATTTCCTGTTTTTGGTTAAAGACGCTTCCTGTTTGACTGAGAACTTCCTGTTTGCGACCTTACCCACTTTCTATCGGTTGTATTCAGTTTCCTCCCTGTGTTTTATGACACTTCCTCTTTGACAGAGACCTCTATGTTTGTGACTTTACTTACTTCCGTTTTGTGACATTTCATTTCCTTTTTCTGACTCAACACACTTCCTTTTGAGGCTTTATTCACATCATAGACGCCCTCCGAAAGTCCATTCACAAAATGAAAACCAAAAATTCCAATCAGATTTGTAAAAAAAAAAAAAATCACCTTCAAATAAAATGTTCCTGTTCTTATGGGAAGTGCATGGTGTTGCAAACAGAAAGTGTATTAAGTCACAAAAAATGATCGTAGTAAACATAATCTGACAGTGCAAATTAATGTATGTATTAGTATCATACGTCTACCCTTTGAAGTATTTGAAGTTTGACGGAGCACTTCCTGTTTATGACTTTTTACGACAATATTTTTCTTGTCACTCAATACACTTCCTCTTTGTTACACCTGGCACTTTGTGTTTGGGACTCCTTGTTTGTGAAGCCCTTTGAGATTTTTGGTGATTATGTGCTATACAAATAAAAGTGTCTTAACTTGACTTCCACTTGTTTGTTGTCTACCGATCTTCCTACATTCTGTTTGTGACTCTGCCCTTTTTTCTTGGTCAGGTCTTCGCAAAGCTCGCTTCTGGATCACTCCGGACCCGTACCACAACGATGACCACATCCAGATCGGGCGTGAAGTTAAGATCAGCTGCCAGGTGGAGGCCACACCCCCCGAGGAACTGCAGTTCGGCTGGCTCAAGAACGGGCGGCCTCTTCGCAGCTCCGAACGAATGGTCATCACGCACACCGACGTGGAGATGTCGCCTGGCATCACCAACTTGGACATCATCGACCTCAAGTTCACAGATTTCGGCACCTACACCTGCGTGGCGTCGCTCCGGGACGGAGGAAGTCCTGAGATTAGCATAGACGTGAACATCTCATCCACCACCGGTGAGGCAGGAAAGCGGGGTTCTTTGGCGCTGGTCAGAGTGGTCTCGTACTTGATTAACTTGGCTTTTGGTTGTAGTTCCTCCGGAGCTGACGGTGCCTAGTGGGCGCTCTCACATAATTGCCCAGGAGGGCGAGGCGGTGGAGCTGCAGTGTTTGGTGTCGGGAAAACCCAAACCTGTCATCCTGTGGTCTCGCATGGAGGATAGCCCCGTGGCAGCAGTGGCGGCGGCTGCAGCAGCACCAGGGACAGACATCGGGCTGCCGGTTGGACCGCCAGCAGGGCCGCCCCTGGTGGCCGACGACGCCGCCCAGACCGAAAGCCACGATGGCATCCTGAAGCTTGCCAACGTGACCCGGGAGATGGGAGGGATTTACTGCTGCAAGACCAGCCAGTACAACGGTTTCAACGTCAAACCAAGGCAGGCGCTTATACAGCTCCTAGTGCAGTGTGGGTAACCTAGCAACAAACATTTAAACTTGTGTAAGTATTTGGAATTAGTGCCTAATATATCCTGTGCCGTGGCATCGTGCAGTCCCACCGGTGGTGGAGCCGGAGTTCTCGGAGGTCCGGCAGGCCCTGGGCCGGGCGTTTTCCTTGACGTGCAGGCTGTTGCGCGCCCACCCGGCCCGTCTGCTGCGCTACGAGTGGAAGCTTGGCTCCCGTCTCCTGACCGTAGGTCAATTTGATGAGCACCGCGACGAGACGCAGTACCAGGTCCGAGCACTCAACCGTGAAGGATACGGAGAGTATACTTGCGACATAAGCAACGAGGCCGGAGCAGGGAGGTGTACTTTCTTGGTCACAGGTAAGCTGAAATAATTTCACTTCCTGTTCTCGATTTGACACACCCTTTTTTGGGAGTTACTATATTTTCTGTTATATAATCATGATTTCCTATTTGGTTCAAATTTTTGACTCTCACTTTTGGTTGCTGACTCAAAACCTCCTGGTTTTGAAGTGATTTCTGCTTTCGAATGAGCGCTTCCTCTTTGACTCAATAACATCCTGTTTGTGACTCCACACTCTTGATGGTTGACTCAATACTTCTTGGTTTTGAGATATCAATTTGTGTTTCCTGATTGACTTAAACCTTGATTGTGACTCCAAATTTCAATTTTGAGATTATGGACACATCCTGTTTTTAATTCAACAACCTTCTTGTTTGACTCAACAAAACTCATTGTTAGCCAACTGCGGCTTCCTATTTGACTCAATTTACTTCTTGTTTGTGACTCTACACACTTTTGGTGACTGATTCAATACTTCCCATTTCTGTTTTTGAATCAGTACTCCCTGTTCGACTCCAACCGTGATTTTGACTACAAGCTTTCCTTTTGAGATTATTGATACGTAATGTTCTAAGTAAACAAATTTACTGTGAGCAGATCATGAAGTCCTATTTGACTCAATGCATTTCTTGTTTATGACTTTACAAACTTTTGGTGACTGATTCAGTACTTCCTGGTTCTAAAGTTTTAATTTCCTTTTGTCAATTAGTATTTCATTTTTCTCTGGCCCTGAATGTGACTCAAAACTTTCATTTCGAGACTATAGATTTGGCAAATTACGACTTCCTGTTTCATTCAATGCCCTTCGTATTTGTGACTCTCCACTCCTTTGGACTTTCTGTTCGACTTGACAGACATAACCCTTCCTAGTTGGTGTGCTAGACATTCCTTGATTGTGACTTTGCACTTCCTGTCTGTGACCCAACGCACTTCCTGATTATAACTCGACTCTACTTGTTTTTGAGTTGTTCCTTGCCCGCATGCTGGTTTAAGTTCAGGTAATTGTGTAATTTTGTAATTGTAATCCTGTGCAGTCCTTTGAGACATTTTTTGTGATTAAGGGCTATATAAATAAATGTGACTTGACTTGATTCAAAAAACTTTCTGTTAGTGACTTTTGATTCAAACCATTTAAAATACAACTCCTTAAATCAGCTTTTTGACCCAATGAGCCATAAAAGCAAAAAAAATTAAAGAAAACATTTTTTTAGATAGCCACACCATTTATTTCGAGACCAAATACAAAAATTTGATTACCGCACAATCAATTTAAAACAAGAGGCACATAATGTAAAAAAACCCAAAATTGAAGGAAATAACAACAAAAAAAAAAATTACCTTTTAACTTGCCACTTTATTCACTGGTCCTCCGCTGTGTTTTTGCCTTCGGTTTTTAGAAAAACTGATCCAATAATGTCTGCTTTTGCTGGCTTTTGACAATCTGTCGGAAATGCGTGAGGCAGACGTCATCACAATGAGCGATAGCCCGACCTGTCAACACTTTTTCTGGGTGTGAGCTGCGAAAGGCAGTGCGTACTGTATTTTTGACTTTGTAACTCCTGAAACTCCTTTGTAACTTGAGGCAATACTTTCCCGTTCAGGTACTTTGTAACCTGAAACTTTTGTATGTAGAGACATTCGTAATTGGAGGTACCACTGTATTGCTACAATGTTATGTTGGTGTGACACCCTGACTGTAAATTGTAGTTAAGAACGTGCCCTATTTGTACTGGACCGAACCATAATCTAGTCAGTGTTGCTTTGTACCAAAATTGAGATGAAGTCAACCAATGTCAGAAGGCCACAGAGAAATGTGAAATAGTTAAATTGTATCTCTGTGTCACAAGCCAGAAACAGAGACAGGACCCAATAGCGTTCGTTTTACTCAGTTTTATTGAGAAAGAGAGCAGTGCTTGCTTCCACGATCCGATGATCGTTGGACACAGGTAGCTGATGGAAGTAAAGCTGGTCGATAGCCGGGACGGGGAGCAAGGGCGGAAACGAGTCCAGAAAAAAGGTCGGCAACAAGTATCAGGCAGGAAACAGGGCAAAACAGGTCGATGGCCGGGACGGAAGAACAGGGCAGAAATGGGTCCAGAAACAGGTCGGCAAAAGGTAACAGGCAGGAGAAAACAGGACAGGAGATTGTCGGAAGGCACAGAGCTTGCCTAGCAAAAGGATAGGCTGCAGGACGGTCTGACAGCTTCCTCTTGGAAGCCGGGGGTTTAAATAGAGTCAGGGAACCAATCAGCGACCAGGGCTGTTGGAGCCAGCGGGGCATTTGCAGGTGAAAACAGCCACATATGGCTCAGGGGCCACAGGATATCGACCCCTGCCTTAAATCTTTACTGCAGAAGTGCAAACTAAACTTTTGACCAAGTCGACGAGTCGTTTAGACGACCGGAGCCGCAACTCAAAATCCAACATTCATCCCGAGGAGATTAAATGACACCAATATTCTCACGCTCTGCTCTTTGAGCTCCTCCTACTCCGAGTGTTAAGATGCGGTTGAGTATGTGTGAGGATTTGAGTCGTCATTTTCGCCCCACTGTCATAAGTATCGGCGTCTGCACTCATCACATCCCAGGCAAGCCGCACATCAACACCCTGAGAAAGCTCTTTGAGTTTTGCCTGTCAGCACGCTGAGACTTCCTGAGTTAAGCTCCTTAACATCGCGCAATGCAGCACAGCTCCTTTGAAGAGGAAAAGCCATCTCAGCACACGGCGCTTTCGCAGGATGAAGGTCAAGATGGTCGGGCGAAATCGAAGTCAGGCGATGGTTTGAGGACGATGGTCCTCGTGATAATAGATTAAGGAGGGAACACGGGATGAAGGTCATGACACTCGTTGAAGGTCACAGTGTTTGATGATTAGTAATAAGTGTTAGGTCATTAAATCAAGTCAAGTCATGTTTATTTGTGACACCCTTCATCACAAGGAGTATTAAAGGACTGCAAACTACAGACTATTATGACATCATCCCCTGATCTAAAACCTACACGAGGGCAAGGAAAAACTCAAAACCTCAGTCATAATCTGATGACCTTGTGTGATGCTCATCTTCCTTAGCCCCCCAACACCCTTCCCACCCCTCAAAAAGACATGTTTGAGTTTTTAACATAGAGTACCTAGCCAATAAGCAGGACTAGTGTTATAAGGTCATCATGCATAAGTGCAAGGAAGAATGTAATTGTTTCTAAATGCAGGAAGAGTGTCTCAAAACAAGATTAAGGTTATTGAGGTGAAGGCTATACTGACCTTAAAAACGAATTGTTAAAAAAAAAACATTTTCACCATCAAGGACAGCGATTGTGATTTAGAGCAGAAGTGACATTTTCAAATGTTTTAGAAGTAGCATTTGTGCAAAAATAAATAACAACAACTTAATAAACTATTATTATTATTCATAATTATTAAACACAGGTTTGTGGGCAAAAAATCATTTTTCTTGTATATCTATCTACATACCGAAGCCATATCCCCCTAGTAGGAGGTCGGTAAAGTCAAGAACTCACTCACATTCACCAAACATTCATTCCCCTTCACTCTTCTCAACCTGACACCGAACATTAAGCCCACAGCTCAACAAGGGGTGAGCTGCTGTGCCATGCAAACCTTTGCTAACAGCGAAGCCCGACAACATACACTGGTTTACCCCCTCTGCATCATGTGTCGATATTCGTCATTCTTAATCATTATTATCATAATTAATCTTTTCATTTTTCTCATTTTATTCTAACATACGTTTTTTTCTCGGAAAAATAAAAAATAAAAAGAAAGAAAATTATATTTCATCTGCCAGTCAATTAATTTGCCTACTTCTATTTTTTTGGCCATGTTAAGAGAAGATTAAGCAGGAAACAAAGTTAAATATAGATAATAACAATAATAATGAATACTATCATTTGTGCAAAAGCTATTATACAATACTTGAAAAAAAACAGTCATCCCCGCCCAAAAAAATTGGCTAACTGACAGTCAGTTTTTAAACATTATTTTCATTATTAAAAAAATAAAATTAGTACAATTATGTACCATCTGTCAATTTTGTGAGAAAATTAGGCGAAAAAATGAAATTAAAAAAAGAATAAACTACCAAGTGTGCAAAATGAAATTTCAAAAACTTAAATTGCCAAGATAAATTATGGGCCAATTGTCAGCTATTTTTAAAAAATCCTATTACGTTTTTTTTTCAAGAAAATAAACCAAATGAGTAAAATTATGTCCTCTCATTGAATTCGGTAATTTAGCCAGTTTTGAAGATAACTTTTTTCATTTTTTTTTTAAGAAACAAATTCTTGACCAACTGGCAATCAGTTTCTAAAAACTATAAAAATAATAAAAGATATATAAAATGAGTAAATTTGTGCTTCATCTGCCAATAAGTTTATTTAATTGGTTTTAAAGGTTCATTTTCTCATCCTCATAAAAAAAAATAAGAAAATAAAAAATAATTAGTTAAAATGTTACCACTACCAGTAATATAAATCATGAAAAGAATCCCTATTCTACTTAAAGATAAAGTATAATAAGACAAACAATCAAAGAGTATTCCGTTTTTGAAGGCACATTTGAAGTCCCCATATGTTCTTAACTGTTGAATGGATAAATTGACTGAGAGAAAGAGTGGTGACTTCATTTACCTAAAGGATGGGGCACCAACCACTCTCAAGCCTCAGGGCAAGACGATTTCTGAACCCAACACTGCTAGACAAACAGATTGGACGGTCTGGGCTGAATGATCATATCCTGGCCACTCAGATCTTCAGATCTCACACACCATGCGTTTTTTTGATGGGATTTGTGAATGGAATGGTCTATGTGCACCTTGTTCCAAGAAATGTGGATGGGCAAAAGGCACAAATAACAGAAGCCGTTGCCACAATTGACAGTGCAATGTCAGACGGCCAAGTAAAAATTGAGATTACAAGCTTTCTGAATTTATTAGATGTGTTGGTATATCCTTGATAGTTTCAGAGATATTCAATGTCAAAATGTGCCCAAGACTTTTGGAACACTTCGATAAATGAGACATGAATTGTCACGAGGATGTCGGACGGACACAAATGCAGGAAAATAAGGAGATGGTATACAAGGGACGTGATCAAACCCCAACGGAAGGGGGTTTATTCATCAACAACAAAAGCTTTTACTAGGGGTAAGGGAGTGTGGGACCAGAACTGCTGAGGAGGCAACCTGAGAGGAAGGCTTGAGATGAGAACTTGAGAGGGGGTCTTCTTGAAAATATTGAACGATTGGGTGATTTGGGAGTACCTTTAAAAGATGGATGAAGTGGGTGATCTTGGGACCAAGAGGGAACTGAGGAAGGAGTTTTGTGAGGAGAAGCTTTATCTTGAAAGGGAGATTTGGAATTACCTTTAAAATTGGGGTTGGAGTGGCAAGTTTTGGAGTGGGTGAGCTTGGAACGAGGAGGGAATTGAAGAACGAAATAATGGGAGAAAAAGCTTTTGGTTTTGGTGAGTGAATTCCTTCAGGAATCAAAGAGACATCGGCAACATGAGGTGGGAGCCCAGGGTATTTATGGTAGAGGTGGCTAATTGTCTGTTGAAATCACCTGGGGAGAGGAATAGTGAGAGGGTAATGCTGCCATTTCTTGGAGAAGGACTGCGGGCGGTAAACCATGAGAGTTTGGACATGACCCCTAATTTTTTCAACTCAAAATATTTCACAAATGACAAGAATGTCTCATGCACATCTTGAACCGCCACACATGATGAATATATAATCAACCGCTTTAATTTGTACCTCCGCCAGGGAAGGCGTACCCAGCAGAGTTCTATTACGACACGCCCGGCGCCTTGTGGCAAAACCGGCCCCGTACGTACGGCTTCACGCTGCAGTGGACCCAAATGGAGCCGGCCGGCGTGGACCGCATCCTGGCCTACAGACTCGGCATTTGCCAGGTGACTTCAGGAAACGAATACAGAATTTCCTCGAGTTTTGCGGTTAGTCCGTTCCATAACCACTCATATTAATTTTGCAGCCATTGTGCATAGCAGGTTGAAATATATCGCATATTGTTATGAGTGGGAGGCAATAGAGCGCATTTTTGTCGGGCTTAGAAGAAAGTGTACTCGTGCGTCCACAATCTATTATCCCCAATCACAAATTTCTGTGAGTGCGGACAGGCAGAGCATACATTTATCAGGCCTGGCCGCTCTGTTTTAGCCGTAACTTTATTTCTCCATAAAATTAACCGCACTCATTAAGCTGAGACCAGATCACTCATTACTGCGAGCGGGGACAGGCAGAAGGCGCTTTTTTCAGGCCCGCCTAAAATGAAATGCACTGTTGTGTTCGCTATCCATTATCCCCGTTTAATTATTGCTGAGAGCAAGGGGTAGGTATAACGCTTTTTTCTCAATTTGGGCGGCTGATGGGTGCCATTGTGGCCCTGCTCAAATGAACTGCCCTGTTTTGGCCTCGATCATTTATTACCAGTTGCCTATTGCAGTGAGTGGGGACCGGCAGAGTGCATTTTGGGGTCCTGGCAGTTCCGTCCACCAAAAAGAGAACTGCACTCATTTGGCTGCAATCAATTAGTCCATATTGCCACAAGCGGGGACTGGCACAACACATTTTTGTCAGAAGTCACTTTGTGTAAAATATAATGCAAAGTTGTGTCTACAATCCATTATCCCTGGGCGACTATTGGTGAGAGCAGGGGCTGGCAGAATGCTCTTTTCCCATTGCTTCTGAAGCATGCCATCGTGGCCCACCTAAAATGAACTGCACCGTTTTAGCTGCGATCCTTTATCCTCAGTGGACCATGGCTGAAAGAGCAAATTTATGTAGTGCATGGCATCTTTGTTTTCCTTCCTTCTGGCTACAGAGCACATGTGTGGCCGCGAGACATTATTCCTGGTCGACTGTTACTCCGAGCGAAGGCTGGTAGACAGCATGTCAAAAATAGGGGTTGGGGGGTATACTTCTTCGATTTTTGAATATTGCGAGGGCTTCTGGTCCCTATTAACTGCGACAAACAAAGGATAACAGTATGTATGTGTGTGTAACACCAGAAATCTTTTTACTTCACCTGGGATATTTTAATGCCACTAGGAACTGTGGGACTTGTAGTACAGAGACGAATGATACACGTAAACTCTTATGTGTATTGGTTGATTTCTCTGGGACATTTTCAGTTATATTTTTTGCCCCCACATCGAAAAAAGTTACGATCCAGATCTGGTGTATCCATCTATCTGTAGTGTAAGTCTATGCTTCCTTAAAGCCACATTTGTTTGTCACTAGTCATGTAAATGATTCATTTGAATTGCTCCTATCAGGGCCCAGGAAACAGAAGTCCCTGGATTAGTTTGAGCGTACTGGCGCTTTTAAAATGATACTGAATTTTTGCGATGTAAATAAACAGAAAAAAATCCAAGGCGATAAGAAACGAATCGCAATATGGCGAGGAAATATCGAAGCAATTTCAGGACCCCCAAAAAGTCAAATTTCATGTTATAATGCCTATTTGACCCCTGTACTGTACACTAGTTTTTTTCCACTCGGTTACTTCCCCACCCTGGTTAGGTTGGGTGTTAGCGCTAATGCTAACATTCGCGTTTTTGTCAGGTGGGGCAAGGCCGTTGGTGGGAGCAGGAAATCCCCATGGAGTCCAACATCCTCAAGGGGCAGCTGCTGACCCACAACCTGACGGAACTGGTGAAACCCGAGTCCTACCTGGTCCGCCTGACGCCCATCACGCGCTACGGCGACGGAGACGCCACGGAACGCCTCATCGCCTACAGCGGTATTACTTCCTGTCGGCTTGAGAGCTCAAAGACACACAAAAACAGCGATGCGTGTTTGTGTGTTCTGTTTCTGAACCAGTCTTGTTTCCCTCTGCAGCGCCAGTGAATCCACACCTCAGTGAGTACTTCTTTGCAATCGGATGACTTTCACCCCTCCTGGCATGAATTTTTAGGTTTCAGTTACCCTTGGAATTCAGTGATTGTCGTACTGTAGTTCCCTCTAGTGGGGAAATGACAGAATTCATTTTCAAACTTTCAAATTAGATTTTGGGGAGTCCAATGCAATGAATAGTTTGCCTTTTGCGTTTATTTTAACTGATGTTACATCTTGAAACAGTCATTAATTATTATTCGTACATTTTTTTAATTATATAAAATTACTGAGGTGACTTTTAATGGATGGATGGATGGATGGATGGATGGATTGAAGGTTGGATTAATTGATGGATGGATTGATAGATGATAGATTGATGGATGTATGGCTGAATTAAAGGATAGATGGATGGATGGATGGATGGGTTGATTGATGGGTGGATGGATGGATTGAAGGTTGGATTGATTGATTGATGGATAGATGGATGGATGGGTGGGTGATTGGGTTTTTTTGGATGGATGGAACAAAGGTTGGATTAATTGATGGATGGATGGATGGATGGTTGGGTTGAAGGTTGGATAGATTGAAGGTTGGAATGGTTGATGGATAGATTGATGGATGGATGGATTGATTAAAGGATGGATGGATTGATTGATTGATGGATGGATTGATTGATTGATGGGTAGATGGGTGGATTAAAGGATGGATGGATGGATGGATTGATTGATTGGTGGATGGATTTATGGATGGAAGGATTGATTGATTGGTTGATTGATTGAAGGATGGATGGATGGATGGATTGATTGTAGGTTGGATAGATTGGGGGTTGGATTGATTGTTTGATGGATAGATTGATGGATAGATGGCTGGATTAAAGGATAGATGGATGGATGGATGGATGGATTCATTGATTGATTGATATCTATGGTTCCAAATTAGGATTTCAATCAATCCAATATATTTTAAGTCAAACTTTTTTAGGTAACTTGTCACATATTTTGTATATCAAAAGTAACTTTTTTCTGGTACTTTGTTCAAAAGTATATTTGAATATTTGCATGTAAATGTATTTATTGAATGTACTAATCTATATTGGTGTATTTACCATTGACAGAGGGTTTAGTTTGGTGAAATTAAATATATGTTTAGCTCAATAAACAAAAGGTCTTATTTGTATTATATTGATCTAGTACTTAAGTAGGTTTATCTGTAGTTTTGGTGTATGTTATCGTTTTAAGAGTTCTTGGGTAACTATTTTGGGACATTGTAATATGATCAGGAATGTGTAGGAATTATTTCACTCTATTTAATTAAACAATTTCTAAGGAGTTTTTTTTAATTAGTTTTAGTGTGTTTTTAATATTTACAATAATTTAATTTTAACCATGTATTTCAGATGTTTATTATTAGTCTATTGATAGTATTTTGACTTTTGGGAAGTATTTTAAGAGATTAATTGGGCTCCTAGATCGGCCCCTCGGCCCCATTTTTTTAACCCTCTAAAAAGTTGCCCACCCCTGTTCTAGATAATGGTGTACATCAGGTCTAAGTGCCGGTACAATGACTTAAAATGCATGCACTGTGCAACAACCAGGCCATCCTTCTCCCTCAAGGACAAGAATACTATGAGGTCAACATCACTTACAAGCTATAAAATAAAAGTATGTCTTAAACATCGATTTAAAAACTTCCACTGAAGTTGTAGGTCGTATCTCAGAAGGCAGAGCATCCCACAGCACAGGGACATGAATAGAATACGCTCTCGAACATGTGGATTTCTTCTTGGCTCTTGGAATGATGAGTAGACCAGTGTTTTCTAAGCTATGAACAGGAACATAGGTAACGATTAAAGTAGAAAGAGGGTTTTAAGTACATGCAAAATTCTGTATGTTGAAGTTCGAACACCGGAGCTAAAACGACTCCCGTTTACCAATCTGTTTGAATACAGAGTCGTTGAAATACAGAGGTATAGGTAGATTTCTGTCACTAACAGCAAACTTGTGTGCAGGGGAGTTCCAGTGTGCTTTCGAGGACGAGGCTTTGTGCCTGTTCTCTCAGGACAAAAACGACGATTTTGATTGGACGCGCCATAGCGCCGCCTCCCGGGACACAAAGTACACGCCCAATACTGGACCCAGCGCCGACCGGCGTGGATCGAAACAAGGTCTCAAAGACACACGATTCAGAAATTGTCTATTCTGTATTTTGGGCAAGAAATAGATGAAGACGGATACCGAGTATCAGTATCGGTTTTTGTAGGTATTGGTACTTGCCATGGTGGCTGATATAGTATTTGTAGTAGTATTTGGTGTCCAAACGGGGAATACACATTCAAAATAAAGATTGTAACTTATACTGTCGATAATTTCAGGGAACCAAAAAATAACAGTGATTAATTAGCTTTTTTTAAAATTAAGAAGTATTTTGGTTCGTGGTATATATTATGCATCGGTGGTATTGGTAGCTGGCATCGACATTTGGCTGTTGAAACCAAACTTTTGTTGGGTGGATTAAAATGAAAATTCCAAGTAGCCTCAGAGACCTTCAGAATGATCTAAAATAGTGACTTGAAAGCAAAGTTGCAGAAAATATATCACAATTTTAAGATAATTAAAGTAATGATATATATTAATATAATATGACTATTCTAAACATAATTAAATATTTATTTATCCATAAATACATTATCTTGATTTTATTGCAAATTCATGAGTATTATCTTTCAATTTTAAAATAATTATGATGATATTAATAAATACATAATATAATATAGATGATATAAAACAATACAATAATGATAAATATGACAGTAATAATAATGTGAATCACCTAATCTTGATTTTATTTCCAAATTATGACAATTTTTCTTTCATGTTTTGATAGAATTAAAAATCTGACATTTTAGGAAATGTGTCTACTTCATTTGGACAGGTAACTTAAAATTAGTTTTACCTGGTTATTTCAGTATGAGAAATTATTTTCCCCCCATTTTCCACTTATTGAAACATAAATATTTTGTTTGTTTGTTTGTACATGATTCAAATTGAATCGTTTCTTCCGGCGCCGTCACGAATGGCAGCCACTCCAGCAGCTCCCGTGTTATTTTCGATTGTTCTCGATTGTTTGTTCTCAGCTCAGGGATGCTGCTGGAAATGTGAATTTCCCTTCGGGGATGAACAAAGTATCTATCTATCTATCTATCTATCTATCTATCTACTTATTCAAAGGTTTTTTTTTTAATCAAAATCAGTGTGATTAGACATCAAGCATCATACAAAGACACTAACATTAGCAGCTACCGTCCATTTTCGCAATGCTAGCATTAACAGTTAGCGTTTGTCACACTAAGTTACGTGCCAAATGAGCAGGGTTGGGTAGGGTTACTTTAACTTGATTTCTTTCAATTACTTTTGGATTACTCCAATACCAAATATGCCAATAAAAGACAAAAGAAACTAAATATGAATAAATTTATGACTCACAACACGTAGTAAGCTTTCTCTCCTGGCTTTGATCTCTTTGATCTCCGGCAAAACTAACATAAAATGCGACAGAAACAAAATGAAAATAAATCCAAACAGCTTGCCAACATCATTTTTGCCGATCCATGTATTCCGTTACTCCCCAAGCCTGCACAAAATTTTGTCATTTTATTCATATTTAGTTTCTTTTGTCTTTTATTAGCATATTTGGCATTGGAGTAATCCAAAAGTAATTGAAAGTAATCAAGTTAAAGTAACCCTACCCAACCCTGCAAATGAGTTAGCATTAACTGCTAGTGGCTATGTTGTAATTTTGCCCGTGTACCCAAATGCAGGGAAGCAGAAACCTCACAGTACTCAAAAATGATTGTATTTAATCTGAAAAATGATCAGTAAGGTAACAAACGGCCAAAATCAACAATAAACTGTCTTACAGTAAAAACAATTAAACAAACCTCAGAAAGCAGGATGGATTGGAAAAAATGTGATCATGAGAAACGAAGGTGGAAATGAAAATCACAATCACATTCAAATGTCCTAACGAAATGATGCGTTGGAATAGCGTACATGATCCTTCATGAATAAATATACTCATAATTATTATTATATCCTAGGTACAAATGTTGCTCTCTCACGTTAGCTTTACGGCGTAATGATTTTGGGCATTTCCGAGTTACCCTTAAAGCAAAATTTCCCGAATGAATTTACTGAAGCCACTTTGAGTGAGTTGAGCGTGTCTGCGTGTGGGTTTGTTAGGCACGGAAAAACTAAATGGTTATATGTAAAGATGTCTTGTTAAAGCAGATTAAGTGCAAAATAATAACAATTCATGTACTTTAATCCCACATGCACACGCACGCTTGCTGTTTCTCAAATAAATTCCTCTTTTTTATTCAACCGCGTTGGCGTTAACCCCGCCTGCTCTTTCAAATCCACTTTTATAAACACGCACACAATGGATGAGTCACATGGTACTGAAACACGTGGGTATCTCCTGCAAGATTTCGTTCGCTTCCTTTGTCACGAATAATAATCCCATTATATCTGATGGCGTGACCGCTTTTCCGGGTGCAACCAGTAGGTGGCGACAACCTTCCCGGAATATGTGTGTGTTTACTGTAATCCCTTGTTCATTGTGGTTAATCAGGACGGAAAACACCCACGATATATAAAAATCCACCAACTTTCCCCCACGTCTCAATTTTTACCAGGTACTCTGCAACGCCCACCTCGCAGCTATAGTCGACCGGAGATAATGGATCGCGGCAAAATGGGAGTTGTCCATTTAAACAACGGGCATAAAGAACGGAAAAAAGAGGCACCAAACATGACACAAATTTGCTCTCTCGGCCCCTGATCTCAGAAACAGTTGACTGAGGATAGCGAAATGCGATTGGGATATTAGATCCTGGATTTACGAGTGCAGTTCACTGTGTAATGGACAGGACGGCAAAAAAGGCCTGACAAAATTGTGCTCTGCTATCCTGCGTTCACAGGAATAGTGAATCAGGGATAAAAGATCGCGACCTTGTAAATGCTGATCACTTTATGGTAGACATAACGGCAGAAAAATGAACTTGTCCAATCCCCACTACCAGCAATATTTGATTGGGTTAATAGAGAGCAGCCTCACAAGTGTAGTTCACTCTTTGGTGGACAGAACGGAAAAAAAGAACTGACAGGCCTAAACAAAAATGCGCTCTGCTGGTTCCTGCTTGCAGCAATACGCGCCGATGAATAATAGATTGCTGCATCACAAGTGCAGTTCACGTTTTGATGGATGGAATGACAAAAAGAGCCGCAAAGCCTGACAAAAATACGCTCAGCTGGGTTCAGCTTGCAGCAATATGCGATTGGGGATAATGGATTGCGGCCAAACGAGTGCAGTTCAAAAATTACCAACAAAAGGCTACCAGGAACTACAAAAATGCATTCTGCCGGCCCCAGCATGTAGCAATAGGCATCTTTACAAGTGCAATTCACTTTTTGGTGGATATAATAACAAAAATGAGCAAAATGTGCTCTGCTCGCCCCGCTTGCAGCAATAGGCGACTGCGGGTAATATATTGCCACATATATGTGGTTCACTTTTTGTTGGGCAGAACAACAAAAAAGAGCTGCCAGGCCGGTCCCAGCTTGCAATAGTCGACTGGGGTTTTTAAGTTGCGGCCTTACAAGTGCACTTAACTTTTTGATGGACAGAATGGCAATAAAATAGCTGCCTGGTTTGACTAGGATGCACATTGCTGGCTCCTGCTCGTAGCAATTGTCAACCAGAATATTAGATTGCGGCCTCACAAGTACAGTTCACTATTTGGTGGACCAAACGGATAAAAACAGCTGGCGGGCCCGAAAAAAAATTCGCTCTCCCAGGTCACAGCAGTCGGTGACCAGGGTTAATAGGTTGCGGCTGCACTGTTGCAGTTCATTTAGGGGGAAAGAATGGGGGGAAAATAGTCAGTATTCTTGAGCATGTCTATCTTTGTAATACACAATTATAGAAGTGTAACATAAATCTGATGTTTCGTAGGGTACTACGTTTACATCGAAACTTCCCGCCCGAGGATGGAAGGCGACAAGGCCCGCCTACTTTCGCCTTCTTTCAACACGGGCTCCAAAAGCGGCGCCACCTACTGCCTGGCCTTCTACTACCACATGTATGGCAAGCACATAGGTGAGTTAGCACTGCGCTAGCTAGCCCGTGCTAAATGACGTCAAGGTTTCACAGAAATTTTGCGATTTGCCCGCAGGTTCGTTGAACGTCCTCTTGCGGCAAAAAGGGACGACGGAGACTTCGGTCTGGAGTCTGAGCGGTAACCAAGGCGACCGTTGGCGCCGGGCAGCTATCAACATTCACCCCAGTGCCGATTTCCAAGTAATCCAAATACATTCAATAGGTTATTGTCGTAAGATTTTTGTATGAAGTAAGTTGATTGATAAGTTTAAACTTTAGTAGACACTCAAAATAAAGAGAGAAAACATCAGTGGATTTTGAACTTGCAAGGACAGGGATAGAAGCCTTCAGATAAGAAATTCCAACCTGTTCCTGAGGCCCACCCATGAGCCTTTTCTTTTTAGTACATATCCTAGGTTACACAAGGGTGTGGAATCAAAGAACAGCACAATGATTTGCCTATAGCGACAATGATGTAATAGTCAAAAGAGCGGACAGGATTCCTATGAAATCTCCTTTGCAGGTTTCACATCTTAAAAATAGAAAAAAATGTATCATTTATGTTTATAATTAGTTTTTGAGTACACCATGCCTACCGTCAAGCTCGGTGGTGGTAGTATTTTGCTGAGGGGATTTTTTTCTGCCAATGGAACTGGTGCTTTACAGAGAGTAATTGGGATAATAAAGAAGGAGGATTACTTTCAAATTCTTCAAGATAACCTAAAGTCATCAGCCCAAAGTTTGGGTTATGGGAGCAGTTGGGTCTTCCAACAGGACAATGACCCCAAACACACATAAAAATGGTAACGGAATGGCTAAATCAGGCTAGAATTAAGGTTTTACAATGGACTTCCCAAAGTCCTGACTTGAACCCCATTGAGAACTTGTGGGCAATGCTGAAGAAACAAATCCATGTCAGAAAGCCATCAAATTTAACTGAACTGCACCAATTCTGTCAAGAGGTGTCGTCAAAGACTCAACCAGAAGCTTGCCAGAAGCTTGTGGATGATACCCAAAGTGCCTAATGAAGTGAAAATGGCCGAGGGACATGTTATCAAATATTTTTCAGATTCAGATATGCAGTACTTTATTGTAATTCTTGTACACATGTATACGGAACGAAATGTCGATACATCTGACCCGCACAGTTTCCTTGAATGTACAGATATAAATATGTAGTATTGAGTTTGAGTATTGAAATACTAAATAATATACTAAATAAAGCTATGAGTACTATACGGTAGTGCAAAGAGTGCAAGAGGAGCAGCTGAACAGATGTGCAAAATGGGCAGTCAGGTAAACAAGTCACTAAATATTAGCGCTGCTGTATGTACATTTTTGACCCAGCAGATTTGATCACTTTTTCTGTTAACCCATAATAAAGTCATAAAAAAACAAACCTCATACAATTTTTGTGAGAAATAACAATCTGTTCCAATCACTACATCAGAGAAAAATCAGAGGTGTAGAAATAACTGGAAACTCGAGAGAGCCACGACATTATGTTCTTCACAAGTGTATGTAAACTTTTGACCACAACTGCATTTGAAATATATTGAAATTAATAAAATAATACCAAAATAAGCTACTTTATTTTTGCAGTCTACTATAAAATCAAAGTCACACTCACAAAATCTAACACAATAATAATGTTTATTTTTTTATTTTTTACTTTCTTCTGTAAACACATCTCCAAAACATAGTATCGGCTCCAAGTGTTCAATTATCGGGGAATTTATTTTGCTGTTATCCGTTCCATGAACATCGGTCCAATAATGATCCTGCATCCCCATTTTATGTTGATGAGCACAGTGAATAATGGTTTTAAATTGTTCTATGAAAGTCGACTGCTAACGGCTAAGCTAAGCGCCTCAAATTCCTCCAATCAGGTGGTGCTGGAGGGCGTTCGTGGCGCCGGCATTGAGGGCGACGTCGCAATCGACGATATCACCATCCAAGAGGGTCAATGCAAAGACCCGCCGTCCAATAGTAAGTGAGCCACCCACTTCCTGTTTCTGCTCCGATTGGAATTGCAGGGATCCCCTGTTTTTTGCGGTTAATGTGGAGCAGGACCACCAGCGAAAAAAGAAAATCCAAAAGTAGCGTCGCACCTTCATAAAAGCCCCCGAAGGATTAAGTTTACTACGAGATGACCTCATTACTGACTGAGAGCATACGACAAAATAACAATCATAGATCATAGACAAATAATAACACACAACATATCATTTTAGTTGAATAAGTGGTTTTATTGCTATCATACAAAAGTAAAATGAAATCGAAGGGCTTTTCCTTTCAGTGTAAGAAAGCAATTTAGAGAGCAGCCAGCTAGCTGTGTGTTAGCGTCGGATGTCCTCGGATGGAGACAGGTCTTCATGACGGTTAAAATAAAACCGTCCCGAATTTGTTGCTCCAAATCATCCGTCTAATGACTAATGGACCTGCCGTTGGCAAGATACGGGGTTCACTGCAGCGTCTTTGACAAGTTGTTAGCCCAGCTGTTAGCAGTAAGCCAGACCAATAGCACCGCTCTTACCTTCTCCCAGATGCCGCCCGAGTCTCTTTTGGAACCCAATAATAATCCACAGAGGACCCGCTGGTGATCACAATTTCGTTGCGCTCATTTGACTTTTCTCAGAGTCGGATTTAATGTATGAATTTCTTTTCAATGTAATGAGCTGCTAAAAGCTAGCGGTCACAAAAAGTCACACTGGTAGTACAAACGGACAATGTCCTCCAGACTGGGCAGAGAGCAGCTGATGATTTCCTGGGTTGTGTTGATGACTGTATGATTTTCTTTCATCTTGATGCACTATACGAAAATGTTTTTTCGTCTTTTTCAGACCTGATCTCTTTCGCCCCGCCCCGCCTCCCTGGCTTCTGGCTTCCGTGCCTCTCCCTAAGCTTGACTCTGATTGGACGACATAGGTGACATCGCCACTGCGTTTGGCCCCGCCCCTATTTCCTCCGCCGCTGCTAATCAGAAACTCTTAGCTGAGCTTAGCTTTGTTTTCCCTTCTTGTTTTGAAATGGCGACCCCTGCTGAACCCTTAACCATGATCAGACTGCAAGGCCAGCGAAAACATACACACAATGAAAAAAAAACACAATAACTCAAACAGAGAACATGGTATTTGTGTGTATATCCTATTTAGTGTTTTGTTATCTATCTATCTATCTATCGCTCTCTATCTCTCTCCTTTTCTGTCGCTTAATCTGTCGCTCCCTAGCTCTCTCCTTTTGTATCCCTCGCTTCATTTATTGATTTCTCTTTCTCTGTCTCACTCGCTCTCTCATAAAAAAGTAATATTATTATTATTAATGTGAATGTTATTATCACAGTTGTAAAAATGTGTTCATCTCGTGGCGACATACCAGAAAAATTACATAAAAGTACCAATTTAATTTAATAAATAAAATTAAATTGGTACTTTTATGTAAATTTTCTGCTCAAATGTAACAAGCTAAACATATTCCATGTTTTGTTTGTAAACATAATTTCAATAGCTACTGCATGGAGTTAGTTTGCAATTTATAAATATCTATTTTATGAAACAAATTTACTGCGGGCCGCTCAAAAATGGTTGGTGGGCAACAAAAGGCCCCGCGCCACAGTTTGGACACCCATGTCTGTTACGATATACACATGAATACCTGGAAACACGCACACACACAGAAACACACTGAGAAGACTTAAAACTGATTGTGAAGGTGGCTGCATTCAAAAAAATATATTTTTATTTTTTCGGGGTGCGTCTGCCATGACACTCAAGTGCCTTGAATTGAGACAGTGTGCCGTCGTCACGGCAACACCTGGACGGAACAGGTCGGAAAAGGGGACGATTCTCCCGAAAGTCCACAGTGTGGAATTTATTTTTCAAACAAAGCACAACAAAGACAGCAATGTTGGAATTTCCCTGACTCCGCCCCCTCCAGACGCGTGGAGACGTCTACTTCCTGTCTGGGCAGGAAGTTGACGGGCGATGAGGACAGTATCGCCGAGGATCGCTCGATTTTATGGACTTTTTTTCCCTTCCTTACGCATGTTTGACGAACAAAGTGATGGACTGGAGACAATAAAAATGATTTTTGTCAAGTTTATGTAATGATGTCATCAATTTCCTTTGCATGGGGTTATCACGACCAGTAGGGGGCCCTTTTCAGCAGTTCTTTATAATTTACCACAAGGATAGAATTTCTATGACTCTTTTCATTGATTTCATAAGTATGTATATCTATTTGTCTGTTTGTCAGTGTCTCTGTCCACCCAGGAAAAATGGGAAGGAGTTTAGATATGACCACTGTCTTTCACAGGTAGTCAGGTAGGTTATCCGAGATGTGAGAAAATCCCCAAATTTGACTCCGTACTTTTGGTTTTGTTGAATCAGCATTTTTCCCCCAGAAAGACAATCCACTCTTCCAGGCCAGAACAACATTGAATATCAACATTATCTTTTACAGGCAGGCAGGTAAGTTACCCCAGATGTGAAAACTGCCAACAAAAGCTGACTTGGCAATTTTGGGCAATCAGAAGCTTGACATTTTACTCACCTAGACCAGAACAAGTATGGCCAGGATCACAATATTTCACAACCAATCAGGTAAGTCACTCTAGAAGTCAAGTCAATTCATGTTTACTTGTAACGCCATTAATCACAAGAAGTCTAAAAGGACTGTACAGACCATTGAAAACTACAGTCTATTATGACACCATCCCCTGATCTAAAACTTACATGAGGGCAAGGAAAAACTCAAAAACCTCAGCATGGCGTAACCCCCCTTCCAGGATGATTGAGTCGTAGTTTTTTGGGGAGGAGCTTTAATCATTATTTTAGGCAGTTATACGCCATACCTATGGCCTGCAACCAAGGTCCTAACACGAGTGGCTAGAGAAGGAAACTGACCTGTAACAATAAAAAACGACTCCGTGACATTAGCACGACTACCTGTGGAAGGTGAGTGACACTGAAGAATAAAGAGGAAGGAGCTAGCAATAACAATAACTGCTACCCATATCCTGCAGTCAAGTGGCTAACAAGAGTGGCGAGAGAAGAAAACTGGCAACAAAGTGTAAGATGCCCGAATCACAGAACTTGGTGACATTCAGCTGTGAAAAGTGAGTGGCACTGAAAGGAAGCTGGAGCATCTAACAATAACAGCGAGCCAAGAAACGGACTAAGCGCTTTTGGTTTTACTGACTATGCAGTTCTTCCAGAAAGACATTACCCTCCTCCAGGCTAGAACAACATTTTAATTTCAACACAATGATTTTCAGACAGTTAGGAGGGTTGACCTATATGTGAATAAATACTTTATTTTTGCATGTCGAGGTCGGTTCCTCTTCCCCATTAACTGCCGTTAACTAGGAATTGCATAATCACCTTAAAACAAATATAAAATGTATTTGTATAGCACTTTTAAGGTGAAATGAATCTCAAAATACCAGTAATGCTTAAATATACACACACACACACACACACGTTCAAACATACACACAAATACAAAATAAATAGCTAATAAATGAGAAAAATGATCCAGCTAAAGATTCCCCTAGAATAGTACAATTTCTTTATTGTATTCCATTATTTTAAATATTTCATTCCCGATTTTTAAACTTTGTTCTTTGTAGGTTCATACATTTATTAAATATGTAATGTCTATCAATAATTTAAGAAATAATGTTTATTACTTTTGGTGTTAGTTTTGTCATGATTACCGATGTGAATCACCTGTGCCTGCTCATTTGGCGCCAACTACCGCGGGTTCTGATTGGCTCCCTGTCAGTATTTCAACGGAGTCCTGTCAATCCCCTGTTGTCAGTCCGTCTGCGAATCTCCGTGTATACAGGGCAAGCCTTTTTTGACCCTGACCCCCGCCTGTCCCGTTTTGGCTCCCGTTTGTCTCTGGCTACAACCCGTTTTGATCCCAATCACGTCTGCTCTCCCGTCCCGGCTTACGACCCCTATTTGTTCCCGACTACGTCTACTCTCCCGTTCTGGCTCACGACTCGCTTCCGACCCCGACCACGCCTTACTCTCCCAGTCTCCTGTTTATTATTCTCTCCAGTTTTCGTTCCCGTCTAGTTTGTCCTGTTTTATTTCGATATCCTGTTTCATTATCATTCCTGTCTGTCCCGTTCTGTCCGGTATCCACCGGTATCTACTCGGGCAATTGGTATGGACCCATTTTTTTCGTCCCTGTCACCGCCATCGCTCGCTACTGAAGATCCACTGACGCATTTGGAGCACAATCCGAGTATAAGAGCGACTTGCTTCCCGCGCCCAGTGAACACTGGATCGTGGGCGCAGTCCTTCCCCTCTCTTTCAATAAAACTTGTGGTAAACGTCACGCAAGTGGGTCCTGTTTCTGTTCTGGTCCTGACAAGTTTTGTGTTTTGTGGGTCAAGTCAAGTGAAATGAAATGAAATCATTTGCATTTATATGGTGCTTTTCAAGTCAATGACTTCCCAAAGCGCTTTACAGCGTGCTTCACATTTCCCAATAGCGGCCTTGTATTGCAGCCATGTAAGACGCTAACCTGCTTATTGGGGGTATAGGAGTTCAGTGTCTTACCCAAGGACACTTCGACATGTAACACGGACAAGCCGGGATTCGAACTGGGATCCCTTGATCCCAGGACGAGCGCTCTACCTCCTGAGCTACTGCCGCCCAACAACTATTTGTGACGCCCTTAATCACAAAGTGTCTCAGGTACAGGTTACCATGACACCCCTGATCTTAAACCAACATGCGGGCAAGGAAAAACTCAAAAACCTCAGGATGGGGAAAATAAGAACCATGAGAAGGGGCCTCACAAGTGGTAATCTCCCCTCCAGGATGACCAGGATACAATAGATTTAGCATTGGTTAACAACAATACACAAAACATAATGAACATCAATAAAAAAAGACAGGTAATATGTCGAAATTTGTCCAGAAAGTCCATGGCATCAACGACACCTTGAGCCTGCAAAATTGTTCAAAAAGTCCATGACAGCAACGAGTTTCCCATCTCTGCATGCTGGTCCATGCAGGGTCTTATACTATAAATATGTTTAAAATTAACTGGAAGGAGCACAACCAAGTTTATATTTAATTATACATGCCAACCTCCATCCATTACCTGCACCGCTTATCCTCAGTAGGGTCGCGGGGGTGCTGGAGCCCATCCCAGCTATCTACAGGCAGTGGGCAGGGGACACCCTAAACTGAATGCCAGCCAGTCGCAGGGCATACGGAGAAGACCCACGCGACCACGGGGAGAACATGCAAACTCCACACGGGGAGGCTGAGGTAGCTGGACTTGAATCCTGAACCTCCGCACTGTGGGGCTGCGTGCTAACCACCCAGCCGCTGTGCCGCCCTACATGCCAACCTTTTGACATTAAAAAGCGATAAATTCAATTGTGCACTCTTTACGCGCAAATTACAATCCGTCTGTCACGGTTGCCATGGCACCCAATTGACCCCGCCCGTGTGGTGCCAGCTGCGGCTCATTGACTGATTGGCATTACGTCTATTTAAGCTCAGTGCTCTCACTCTTCGTTTGTCGGTCTGTCAACGAAACTCTGCCCCGAAAGACGTGGGTTTTGACTCGGTCCTGTTTCCTGTTGGCATTCCCTTTTCAGTATTTTTCCCGTTTATTTTCGTCCTGTTTAATATCGTCTTCCAGTTTCGTTCCCGTCTATTTTTTTCCTGTTTATCATTCTCTCCTGTTTTCGTTCCCGTCTAGTTTGCCCTGTTTTATTTCGATATCCTGTTTCATTATAATTCCTGTCTGTCCCGTTCTGTCCGGTATCCACCCCATCTGTCCGATATCTACTCCAGCAATTGGTATCGATCTCGTCGGCCTCTGGCTTCCTATCATTTCACGCCAGACTGCTGCCTAACGTGCATGACTCCCCATTCCCCGTCAAATAAAAGGCTTGTGTGAGAAACCTCACGCGTTAGGGGCCTGATCCTGTTCTGGTTCATGGCACCATCTTCTAAATATTCAAAAACAACCACATGTGCTTGTTTCTGGGTTCATACAAGGGTACGGAAGCCTTGAAAGCGCTTGAATTTTAACAAGATTTCAAAAGTGTTCAAATTTTAGGTGAAGAGCCTGTAAATGCTTGCAATTGTTGCGATTTTTTTCCAGCAGTCTGACTCGATAAACAACACATTGAATAAAGAAAAATAAATTGAGTCTGGGGTATCACGGCGGCGCAGTGGTTAGCGCATGTGCCGCACACTTCTGATGTCATGAGATCGAAGTTTCCTGTGTGGAGTTTGCATGTTCTCCCTGTGATTGCGTGGGTTTCCTCCAGGCACTCCGGTTTCCTCCCACATTCCAAAAACATGCATGTCGGGTTAATTGGCTGGTCCAAATTGTCCCTAGGTGTAAATGAGCGAGTGAGTTGTCTGTCCCTGTGTGCCCTGCGATTGGCTGGCAACCACTTCAGGGTGTCCTCTGCCCACTGCCCGAAGATAGCTGGGATGGGCTCCAGCACCCCCGCGACCCTACTGAGGATAAGCGGTAGAGATAATGAATGAATGAATGAATAAATCGAGTCTGCTTAAAAATGACCCCGACATACCCAATTTCTCTGTGCCGTTGCATTTCTTCTTCCCTCGTGACTAACGCCAGCTGGCATTAGTTTGTATGGCGTTGTTATGTGAAGCATCATTGCCCTCTACTTGTCACACACTCTAGAGTCAATTATGCGGGGTACCGGAGAAATTGCAGGATTGGCTTTGAAAGTGCTTTAAAAGTGCTTGAATTTGGCATGTTTTTAAAACGGAAGTGGCAAACCTTTAGGTCTTCAAGGGTTTTTTGTTGTTGTTTGACTTGGAAGCGGAAAATTTTTCTGAAAATTGGTAAGGGGAGAAAAGTGGTAGTCTGATGAGTAAAGCGGTAGTGTCGGTGAGTAGGTTTGATTATTGTGAATTCCAGAAAAACGCAAAGCTTTCAATACCATATTTTTCTCCAAAAACAAAACAAACAAAAGCACGAAATTTTTTTGGTTTGAACAATTTTATTGACACTATTAACAGCAAACAAACAATGTGAGGCTTGAACAATTTTTCTCGATAATTTTAGCAGCAATTAAGCATATTCACAATTTCGTTATATCTGACAATATGACATTTTAACAATTTTTTCAACATTTTTAACAGCAATTAATGGTTTGAACAAATTCATTGACACTATTAACAGAAAACAAACTTGTCAATCTCAACAGCAATCAAGCACATTCACAATATTATATTTCAATATGACATTTAACAACAAACACAATGTGAGGTTTGAACAACCCTTCTCTAAAATCTTAATAGCAATCAAGCGTATTCACAATTTCGTTGTATAACATCTTTGTTACAAATCCACCGACACCAACAGCAGCAAAACAAATACGACAATCTCAACAGCCATCAAGCATATTCACAATTTTGTTATATCTGACAATATGACATTTTTTTTTTTGGTTTGAACAAATTTATTGACACTAATATTAAAATAAAACAATCATGACAATCACAACAGCAATCAAGCACATTCATAATATTATGTTCCAATATGATGTTATTACCAGCAAACACATAGTGAGGATTTGAAAAAAAAAACTTCTCGAAAATCCTATTAGCAATCAAACATATTCACAATTTCATTAAATGACATCTTTGTTAGTGTCAATAGATCACCAACAACAGAAAACAATTATGACCAACACAACAGCAATCATGCATATTCACAATATTATATTCCAATATGACGATTTTAACAACAAACACAATGTGAGGTTTGAACAACCTTTCTCGAAAAACTCAATAGCAATCAAGCATATTCACAATTTCATTATATAACATCTTTGTTAGTGTCAATAGATCCGTCCAGGCCAAAGTTGATTGTCCTCGGTCTGAAAAAATCCACCGACTCCAACAGCAGCAAAAACAAAACCGACATGAATTAAACAATTTCAGAGTTATTTTCTTTCAACAGTAGTTAACCAGCGTGTAAAAGGCAATACTATTGTGCAAGGGCGTAGCTCTGCCATCCCACCCTCCCAAACAGCACTCTTACAGTCCTCTTTTTGGGTCTTCTCCAGGCCGTTGCTGCCGGGACTCCCACAGTGTAGCTTCCGCTGCTGTCGGGACTCCCACAGTGGGTCCTCTCAGGCCGTTGCTGCCGGGACTTCCACAGTATATCTCCCGTTGCTGCCGGGACTCCCACAGTGTAGTTCCGGTTCCCATCTCTGGGTGGGTGCAGACGAGTCTTCTTTATGGCTGCGTCCTAGCCCCGCCGCTCGCAGATTGTATGGTATCCGCAGCCATTTGTAGCACAGCCACAGGGGGGGTCTGCCTGCACCTCCATACCAACAGGTTTCTGGAGGTCCAGATGGCGTCCTTGATGGCTGCGAGAGTGAGCCAGTCCCTGGCAAAGTCGTTCTGAGACCTCATCGACCGACTCACCCCGTAAAGCACGTACTGTGCATCAGGGACCTCCCCTGCTGGCAAGTCCGGGAACTTTCCTAGTTGGTCGGCCATTGTCCACAAGACCTCGGCAGCGCTGCACTCACAAAAAAGGTGCCTCACCGATTCCTGGGCGCCACAGCCAGGTCGAGGGCACGTCGAAGTCGCCGACATACCTCGGTGGTGCATTACGGCTCTGACTGGGAGAACTTCATGAGCCACCATCCATGACAAGTCTCTTAGTCTGTTTGGGAGGGCAGGATGATTCACGTTTCTCCAAACCGTTGTAGGTTCGCCAAACGCAAGCCCCCGCACAGGGCTTACTGTTGCTCGCTCTTGCACAATAGCAATAAGGGCCCTGTGGTTTTGTAAATTGTGACATTCTTGTTTTTCCAAATCAAACTTCTTTAAAAAATCCCTAATAAAGAGATGTGTTGGTGGCAAGTTAAATGAAACTGGAATCAAACGATTGTTTGGTACAAGCTTTAGCTTCCGCAAATATGAGCCCATCCAAAACCGGGTCATTGCTTGACTTTTCGGGTTGTTGGGTGGGCCCACAGCGTTTTGGAAGTGGAGAGAGACATATTTGCTTCCCAGGAAAAGCTGGAGGTCAGGTACTCCTTTTCCCCCTTTTTCCTTTTTCTTTTTCATTGTATCTCTTTTTATCCTTTCCCACTTTGATCCCCAGACAAAGCGAAAGATGGCTCGGTCCAGTTGTAATAGCACGTTTCTTTTGGGCATAAAAACTAAACTGATTGACAAAAGCATTGGTAGGATGATCGCTTTGATGATAAGGACCTTCCCCTCTATTGTCATTTTTCTCAGTGACCAAAAAACAAGTCTTTGCTTAACTTTCCTTGTCATGTCATCCCAGTTGGTCTCGCCTCCTCCATCCGCATTGAATTTAATCCCTAGGATTTTCTGGTCTGTCTTTAATACCGTCAGCGGGAGTCCTGCCTTTTCTGTCTCTTTCCACATTCCATAAAACTTTACTTGTGATTTTTCTCTATTTAGCCTTGACCCAGACGCCCTTCCAAACAGGTCAGTCAAGTCAAGGGCTCTTCCAACAGATGCGCGGTCAGTACATAAAATATTAAAATCATCCATGTACAAAACACACTTGATAATTTGTCCCCCACTTCCTGGGATATTGATCCCTTCGACAAATCTATCTTTTCTTAACATTTGTGCCAAAGGTTCAATGCAAAGAACATAGAGAAGCGGAGACATAGGGCAACCTTGACGTACACCGCAGTTGACCTCGATTGCTTCCGATAAATTCCCGTTAATCATGAATTTGCTAAAGATGTCTCGGTATAGCAGTCCTACCCACTTGATGTATTTTTGGGGAAAACCACATTTTTGCAATACCCTGAAGAGGTATTGGTGCGAGACTCGATCAAAGGCTTTTTCAAAGTCTAGGTTTAGGACCGCTAGTCGCATGTTTCTGTCTCTCGCATAACAAATGGTGTCACGGATCAGCATGAGACTGTCGTTGATCTTCCTTCCCACAATGGCACAGGTTTGGTCTGGATCAACCAAGTCTCCCAAGACTACAGACATTCGTGTCGCTAGAAGCTTGCTGAAAATTTTACAGTCCACATTTAAAAGTGTTATAGGTCGCCAGTTTTTTAAGTCAATTTTGTCTCCTTTTTTGTGCAATAGAGTAACTATCCCTATTCTGAAACTGTCTGGCATATTGTCTCGACTGGAAAATTCGTTAAAAACCGTAATCAGATCTGGTGCTAAAATATCCCAAAAAGTCCGGTAAAATTCGAGGTTGAGTCCGTCCTCCCCAGGTGATTTGCCTTTTTTCATAGCTTTTATGCAATCATTCAGTTGTTCTTGGGTAAAGTCTGACGTTAAAAAGGGGTCTTGACGCACTGATCTTGAAATATGATCCAATACATGCCCCATTTCATTCTCATGTGTTTCTTTCTTTTCAAATAATTTTTTGTAGTAGTCTTCTACCAATCTGGTTATTTCACTACTTTCCTTTGTTATTTGCCCGTTTTCGTTTTGAAGTTTAAAAAGCCCCTCATTTTTGCTCATAATTTTTTTAAAAAAGTAGCGTGTACATTTTTCCCCTTCTTCTATTTCTCTTTCTCTGCTTCTTATTATGATGCCTTTACTCTTTATTTCCGCCAAAGCGTTTAGTTCTTGTTTGGTCTCTTTGATTTCATCATTAAAGTCCATCCCCTTTTCTGTTAGGATGAAATAGCGTTGGAGTCTTCTTTGTAGACCCGACATGCGTTTCATCTCTTTAAGTTTCTTGTTTTTCCCTGCATTTTTAAAAAAGGTCTGTGTTCGTTTCTTTGTCATTTCCCACCATTCTGCTCGAGAATCATACGAGTCTTGAAGGGTCTGCCAGTCTTTGTAAAGCTCTCTGTATTGTGTGACTATAGCCTCATCCTCCAGCAAAGAGCAGTTTAACTTCCACAAACCCTTCCCAACAGTCATACCTGAAGAGAATGAGAGAGAGCAGGACAATAGCAAGTGATCCGAAAAAAAAACAGGAATTAATCTTGCATCACTCTGTGCTAAACCCCTTGTAAATATGTAGTCTATTCGAGAGGCTCTGGCATTGTCACTACTGAACCAGGTGAAGCCCTCTTCTCCTGGATGTATGGATTTAAAACAGTCCACCAGTTTAAATGTCCGGCACATGTCTTGTAATAAAGTTGATGTTTTATCTACTTTAAACTCCTCATCGGTCCTCTTTCTATCCTTCCGACTTAGGATGCAATTAAAATCTCCTCCCACGATTAGTGGTTGATGGCCTAGCATATGCGACTGGATGTCCTCTAAAAGTTCGTACCTGAGATGTCTGTCGGCATGGCCGTATATGTTAATTAGGTTAAAATCATTCCCTATATAAGAAAGTTTTGCTAAGATTGCGCGTCCTTCTCTCATCACAGTACTCCCCTTTATGATGAGTTGAGGGTTGTTTATTAAAATGGCTACCCCATCGTTACGGTTTTCATTCGAGCCACTCCATAATGAAGGATATGGCCAAATCTCTTCCCACTGTTTATAATTTTTTAGAAAGGGGATGCAGCATTCTTGTAGTAAAAACACATCTGTTCTGATAGTTTTTAAGAACGATAAAACACTGTGAGCCTTAATCTTTGATCTCACACTTCTCACATTGATAGTAGAGAATGTAATGTTCATAATTGTGGTTAAAGTATTTAAACTAGTTAGACAAAACCGGGGGATCTGAGTCCATTCTTTGGTGATCATCAAGAGTGTCACCTGTGTCAGACAAAAGCACGAAATGTCAAAATCCTCATTTAATTTTCTTTTTTGTTTTTGAAGATTTCTATCGTTTTCTAGCTCCTCGGCAGCACGATCACTTTCTCGCTTACCTTGAGCCAAAGTGATGACGTCACGCGTCACAGGGCTCGAAGGAGCGGCAACAAGCGATGACGTCACCAGGTGAGGAGATGGCGGCGGCGGCCTTTGTGGCGCCACGACGATCGCAGTTTCTCCCGACCGGCGAAAAATGGCGGCTGCTCCCGGTTAGAAGCCCTGTAAGTTGGCAACACCTCCTCACGGGGATTCCGATACAACAGTCGGCTGCCACTACAAGTAGAAATGTGAGTAGAAAATAGAAACTAAAACACTTAAAAAGCAACTTTTGCAAGGCTTGATTGACGCTTGGGTTACGGGGAAGGGGCGGGGCTACGTGTGACGTCATTGTTGCATTTTGTGATTTGTCTTGTTCGAAGGTTCAACAAAATTATTTTAAAATTAAAAACATATATTTAGTTGAGACAGAATTAAGAATATGTGTGCAAATATTGTGTTGTGCATGCTTTGACCGCTAGGAGGAGCATAATAAAGAAATATATTTGTCTCTCGATATAAAGCTTAATTCGTTCGTTAAGTAAATTTATGTAAAGTTGGAACCATACATATTCATATATACTATAGCAGGGGTGTCCAACTTATTTTAACTCGTGGGCCACATGGTAAAAAAAAAATCACGGGAATGGGGGGTATGGGAAACTAGTAAGTAATGGCATAAAAAGTGTGCCTGAGCTGGAGGGCTGGAGGTCTTTTCGGAGGCTCACTATTAAATTAGGATCCTTAGATGTAAGATTTTAATATAAAAGGATTATGGAAGTTTTTTTCCCCCTCTCTATATTTTTTTCTGACACTAACATTTAATCTCTCGTAGCATTTATCAACAGTGGGTTTGTTAAAAAAAGAGCAATTGAATTAATTTCCACTATGATTTATTTAACGCAGAGAAACTCATGCAGACTCGAAAGTGACAAGAATAGCATACTAACATGAATTAAGTGATTGATTTAATGACTTAAATGTCTTTCTACTCTCTATTTCTTTATTAAAATATTTACCTGAATATGGGAAATTTGCTGTTAGATTTCATATCCACTGCAGAAAATAGCTAATACGTATTTAAACTTCTGTATTTAAATGTATTTTTATTTTGTATTTTTTTTATTGTCTTTAACAGCCAGTCCATAACTCGGTGGATACTTTGTGTGTGGTGCCTGGCTTTGGAAACATCCATTGTATTTAAAACGGTCATTCGGGCTCATTTTTCTCTTGTGCTTCTCTCAGCATTGCCTTGGGTCCACATTTCCCCCGCGGGCCACAAATTTGACTTATGTGGCTTAATGCGTTCCATAACAACCTGTATTAGGTATATATAAATATATATACTGTCAAAACCAGAACAGAGACAGGACCCACTTGCGTACGTTTCTCTCAGTTTTATTGGGAAGAAGGGAGGAAGGATTGCACCCATGATCCGGTGATCGCTGGTCGCGGGGAGCAGGTCGCTCTGAATGCGGAAGTGGCACTTCCGTGGCAAGCCATGGCGGTGTCGGGAGCGGAAAAAACAAGTCAGTAGCCGGGACAGGGGAGCAAAAACGTGGTCGATATCAGAAAATGGGCCGAAGCCGGGAAACAGACAGGAGCCAAAACAGGAGTGAGTCAGGGTCGGAAGCTTGCCTAGAGTAAAGTGAGGTTCGCGGACGGACTGACAACAGGTGACGGAAAGACGGGGGTTAAAATAGTGACAGGGAGCCAATCAGAGGTCAAGGCAGTACCATATATAGAGAAATATAACAATACAAAAAATCTGCAAAGCATTGTAGTACATAAAAACATCGTACACATAAACTCTCTCTCTCTCCCTTCTCTCTCTCTCTCTCTCTCTCTCTCTCTCTCTCTCTCTAAGAAAGCTTAATTTATATGGGTTAATTTCTCCCGGACATTTTCGCTTTATTTTCTGACTCTCAGTGAAAATAAAACCCTCCAAATATTTCTGATGCAACAGTTGTATCCGTCCATATGTAGTGTAAGTCAATGCTTGTGGCAAACCCCATACAAGCACACTTTCTGAACAGGCTGTAAACAGCAATGAAGCCTGCTTTTGGAGTGAGAGCAAATAACCACCGTGCAACTTATTTAAACCATTTATTCGGATTGCTCCAATAAGCGTTCAGGATACAGAAACAAGTTCTTCGATGGGTTTGGTGCTTGTAGGGTGTCGCAGAAATTCCCCCATGTACTGCTGCGATAGAGGTAATTCTCTGCAGATGAATAATAATAATATGTACCTAAATGGGACTAATAGTACATGAACGAATGATACCTGCAAACTCCGGCTTACTCTCTGAAAAACCTTCATGTGCATAGGGTTGATTTGTCCAGGAAATGTAAGTTTTATATTCTACCCCACCAAGAAAATGCTACAGTCCGTATATGATAGATGCAACAGTTGTATCCATCCATATGTAGTGAAAGTCAAGGTGTCATGACCAGAACAGAATCACGACCCAAATGCGTAGCGTTAACCACAAGTTTATTGATAGAAAGATTAAGGGCAGCGCCCGCGATCCGGTGCTCGCTGGACGCGGGAAGCCAGCCGCTCACACAATCGGATCGTGATCTGAATGTGGAAGTGGATCTTCTGGAGCGGGAGATGACGGTGTCAAGGACGGAAAAAACAGATTCGATAGCCGGGACGGGAGAGCATACGTGGTCGGGGTCAAAAACAGGTCGTAGTCGGAGACAAATGGAAAAATGGGTGGAAAAACGGGTGTAAAAAGCGGGACAGGCGGGAGTCAGAGTTAAAATGCTTGCCTTGTAGAAAAAGAGGTTCGCTGACGGACTGACAACAGGCGAGTGACAGGATTTGGTTTAAAAAGGACAGTGAACCAATCAGGTAGCCAAACAAGCGGGCACAGGTGATCCAAATCAGTCATCATGACACAAGGCTTCTGGCAAATTTGATGCATTTAACAACTTATGTTATTACTATGTTATTACTGTGTTTTATGTTACACGGTTGCTCATATGAGAAGTTGGATCAACTACAAAAAATATCTGCCAAGAATAAGGGCACTGAGGGATTTACAAATTACAGTACAGTGACGTCTCGGTTATCGCGGTTAAAGGGGACCGAGACCACCCGCGAAAACTGAAAATCCGCGAAGTAGCGGCGCCCCTTCAAAAATGCTTGAAAAAACATATACAGGTATACAGTACACCATATAGAATACGGGTAGAGAGAGAGAGAGAGAGAGAAATTAATGTTATAACAAAAAAAAAACTGTAAAGTATGTTGTCTGTTTACAATAACAATTGAGGGTCTACAACACTGTTCTACCTAACAATTTACTTACGAACAACCAATAATCGTTATCAGCTTTCAAAAACAAGCAAACACTACAATTAGCTAACATAATTAGTCCGTCGTTTTGCGCAAGAAATTAACATTTATCCGACTGGACTGATGGGCATCGGGAGAAGCTTGGGCTACTGTAGTGAATGGGCCAATGGGGAGTCGAGTATTCAGCGTGTGCTGGCCAATCAGCTTGCGTGATGCTTAGCGTATACGTGCATTTCTTTGTGTTTTAAAATTTTCTAAAATGATGCAATTAGAAGGGCAGCACGGCGGCGCAGTGGTTAGGGCATGTGCGGCACAGTTCATGTCTTGGGAACCTCCTGCGTGGGTTAAAATCCAGCTCTACACTCTAGTTTGTATGTTCTCCCCATGCTTGCGTGGGTTTTCTCCGGGCACTCCTGTTTCCTCCCACATTCCAAAAACATGTATTTCAGGTGAATTGGCCGGTCCAAATTGTCCCTAGGTGTGAATGAGTGAGCGAATTGTCTGTCCCCGTGTGCCCTGCCATTGGCTGGCAACCAGTTCAGGGTGTCCCCTGCCCACAGATGGCTGGGATGGGCTCCAGCACCCCCGCGGCCCTATTGAGGATAAGCTAATGAGATGAGATGATGCAATTACTAATTCTAATTGAATATTTTGTCTTCAAATTTTGTAAAATAATGTCATTTGTAATTTTAATTCAATATTTTTCATTATTATTAATTTTTAAATATTTTTTGATATTCTTAATTTTTGAATATTTTTTAGACCTGCGAAGCTCTGAACGAAAGTGGAACCGCGAACTAGCGAGGTTCCACTGTATATGCTATTTTTTGAAGAATTGGTTATGTCTTTAAATACATAGATCATTTCAATTATTTCTCATGCCAGTTCGCAATAAAAATTCATCAATGAACCATGACATGTTCTTGCGGGCAACACGTTGATGGCCCCTGGTAAGGGTTGGGTAGGGTTACTTTAACTTGATTACTTTCAATTTTGGATGACTCCAATACCAAATATGCTAATAAAAAACAAAAGAAACTAAATAGGAATAAAATGATGACTCGCAACACGTGGTAAGCTTTCTCTCCTGGCTTTGATCTCTTTGATCTCCGGCAAAACTAACATAAAATGCGACAGAAACAAAATGAAAATCAATCCGGCTTGCCAACATCATTTTTGCCGTTCCATGTATTCCGTTACTCCCCAAGCCTGCCAAAAATGGGGTCATTTTATTCCTATTTAGTTTCTTTTGTCTTTTATTAGCATATTTGTTATTGGAGTAATCCAAAAGTAATTGAAAGTAATCAAGTTAAAGTAACCCTACCCAACCCTGATTATATGGAATAGTAGGAGTTACTCCCTCAGGATCTGACCCAGACCCTCCTTTGTGTTTCATTGACCAGCCATGATAAGAAAAAGTTCCCGCCTGGAGTCATCGGGCTACTACACCAGCGACGGTCTGCCCGTCATTTCCTACAAGGAGACGCCGTACAGGTAAGCAGGTGTGTTCATGTTGGCCCACTTCAACATATCTACAAGCGTCAATGTCGCTGCCATATTGGATGTGGCAAAGTGGAGCTGTGAACAGAAAGACCGTCCAGACCACAGGCAGTGGTCTCGTTTGCCCGCGTCCCTGCGTCCTAGACGCATTGTTTTTGCTGGGGACGCATCGTGTCAAATCAACGTGCGTCCCCGGGACGCAACTTTTTTGACACCAAATTGTCATTAGCGTTTTTTAACAAAGATTTACCGCACTCCAAACTTTTCGTAAGGCAGATCCGTTGTTTTGTTCGAGTTGTCTAGTGAAAGTCCGTTTCTTTTTAGAGAACCGGCTTTTTCGGCTCAACTCATTCAAGAGAGCCGGCTCTCAAACGGCTCACTTGCTTTGATGCATTATATTACGAATGATGATGTAGTATAAAGAAGTTAAGAAAAAAAGGAAGTATAAAAGGAGAAAATGAAAAAGGACAGGTTTGTGGTGATCCCTTTTAATCAGTATATTACCAACAATAATTTAATGCAGAAAACAAATTAATAATTTGAATAAGAAAATGTATTATTCTACTTAATTATATTTGCATGTATCTTTTCCTTCGACAGTAAGCGTCCAAGCGCCTTCAATTTTTGAACTTTTTTTTGTAATAAACCTCATTCATGTCGAGCAACTCAGTGTCTCACAACAAATTGTTCATTAACAATATATATGATATAAGGAAACACATGTACAATATAACACGTTAAACTACATAAATAAACATGTTTGGAAAAAAAATATATTTTTTTGTATTTTGTAAGGGAAAATCTGACAGTTTGTAGGGGCATGGAGCACACTAAATTTTGGGGACCCATAGATCTCTGTTGGGACCAGTGTTCCCTCTAAGCTGCGCGCGTGCGCAATTGCGCACTGCTCCCACATTCTCAGCGCACAAGAAAATCGAACCAGCGCACAAAAATGAGGGCTCAAAATTACTAATTAAGAAGCGACTGAAGTCAAAGTTACAGTGCATGAAGGTAAAAATACACAGGTTCCCCTGACGTGTCCCAATTGCGGTATTTTGAAGTTGAGTCGAAGGAGAATGGGGGTTTAAGGGTTATTGATCTATCTTCGTTATTCATTATCCATTATCCGTTATCGGTCAGTTCATTATACGCTACAAAGCCTAGGAGCCGGGACACTTACTCTCAGCCAAAAGGCTAAGCTAAGGTCCTAGCCCTAAAGCCTTGTTGCGATCATTGCGAATGCACCGTTCCCGGAGGTACTGCAATACCGGGCCGATGCGTGGAGTGGACAGAGCAAGCTCTTATTCCATCTCCAGAATGCAATAACACAGTGCGCCTTATATATGGCTCAATATTAAATTCGCAAGGTCTCGCAACTTACTCAACAGCCGCCGACTAGATTCTCCCCCGAGCGCGAAGTCGTCCGCGGTGTATGCTGGGATTTATATACCGGCGTTTCATTGGCTAAGCAATGTGTCAATTATCATTTGAATCGATCACTATTGGCTGAAGTTATTCGGAGCCAAAACAAACCCTCCAATCGGCCGAGTTTAACAATGGCGTGGCAAGTCCGCGGTGTATGCTGGGATTTATATACCGGCGTTTCATTGGCTAACCAATGTGTCAATCATCATTTGAATCGATCACTATTGGCTGAAGTTATTCGGAGCCTCGGATTGGATAGATGGCCAAACCAAACCCTGCAATTGGCCGAAAAAGATGTGTCAATCATCAGTGAAATCGATCGCTATTGGCTGAAGTTATTCAGAGCCTCCAATAGGCTAGATGGCCAAAACAAACCCTGCAATTGGCCGAGTTTAGCAATGGCGTAGCAAGCTTAGCAAGCTTGCAAAAGTACACCATAAAGAAACATGTTTTATTAGTCTGTATTTGCAAATAATTTACTCTCCTGGATTTACTTCACTCACGGTTGTAAGAAGACCATGATTGCGTATCATTATTGAACGTGAGAACTTAGGTGAGTTATGCGGCTTTATATTTTCCCGGTATCTTGTTTTAGAACGATCTTGATGTTGCTGTGATGAGTTGAGTGAATGAAACTCAATTCCAAGTGTTTATTGTCATATGCACAGTAAAGTTGTGAGCGAAAAAGAAAATAGAAACATAGAAATGTTTGGCATTTCTTGAATCCCAAGACTTCAACCTTCCGAATGATATTTGAAATGACGCATTTAAGTGACATCGTACGGACACCGCATCCGCACGTGTCTACGACACGTATTTGCTTCTTTGCAAGCTTTGGGAATGTTAAGGGGGTAATCAGTTGGACTGAATCATCTGACTGTTTTGTCGACGTTCCCATTGTAGCGCCTTATAATCCGGTGCGCCTTATCTATGGAAGATATAGGACCAAAAACTATTTTTTGGGGGTGCGCCCTATAACCCGGTGCGCCCTATAGTGCGGAAAATACGGTAATTATTTTGCCACACTTGGGATTATGGTTGCTCACTGTTGTTTCAAGCGTTGCTCACCGACGTTGTGTGAACGCTCAGACCCGTGGAAAATTACAGGGAACATTGGTTGGGACCCCATAGATTTTTGAGCATGCGAGTCCCCGGGACCCATCACTTTTCGCTGCTAAAATGAACACTGCACAGGTGTCAAGGTCCAGTCCTGGAGGACTGTGGTCTTCCATGTTTCGGAGGTTTCATAACCAAGCTCTCGAGAAACCTGGACATATCTTGATTTAACTGTGTTTGCCGAAGGAGACCTCTAAAACACCTTGTCCTCACAGAAAGCTTTGGACTCGGAGCCGCGCTCTGCAGCGCACCCGCCGGTTCGTCACGGGGGAGCCCAAGGACGAGGCCCCGCAGTCGGGCTGTTCTTTTGTAGACGTCAGACGGGCGGCAGGCAGAGCCAGCAGAGTGATTCGCTTGGCACGGAACTACTTCATTCCCTTTCTCATCCCCGTCTTGTGGATTTGTAAGTATGCAAACTACTCCTAAGTCACGGGTGTGAAACAGGCGGCCCGCGGGCCGGATCAGGCCCGCTGAGGGATTGAATCCGGCCCGCGAGACAACAACAAGAGAAAAACGAGCTGCAGGTTGAAATATGTCCACTTGATGTTTGGCGCCTCTCACAAACTGTCACGAAGCGGAGCGGGAAACAGGAAAAAAGCACCCATTCGCGTGGACGTACTCACAATTTATTGGGGGGAGGATGAGGAGGGTGCGCACACTCGATCCGGGGATCGATGGTCGCGGAGTGGATTAGAAATCCTAACAAAAGACAAGTTGTCAAAAACAAACAAACGGATCATACCAAAAACAAAACAGGATCAAATACGGGCAGATTCACAGAACTAGGCATTTAACAGCTTTTAACAGAAGTCTCACGGAGTTTAACTATCACAAAACGAACCAGGAATCAGGAAGTCGGAACTCATTTGCGTAGCCGATCTTTCACTTCAATTGAGAAATAAAAGTTGTCCAACACACAAATGGACCAAAGACAAAACAAAACAGGTTCAAAGGCAATCAAAATTACAAACTAGGCATTACTCAGATCAAACAGGCATGAACAGGTCTTCAACAAGGTAAAGCAATGGTCTAGCAACGGGCAGTCCCAAAAGGAGAGTTTAAGTACTCCACAAGCAATCAGTTCAATGCGTCTCAGCCGGTGTCAAGGGGCGGGGCTAGCTGGATGCCATGACAACCGTGCAGGACATGACATTAACCAGGTTTACCAAACGTTCCAGCAACGCACAGTACTAAGGAGCGCGCTTAAGTACTCCAAGAGCAATCGGTCCAATGCGTCTCAGCCGGTGTCAAGGGGCGGGGCCAGCTGGGTGCCATGACAACCGTGCAGGACATGACACAAACGCTCTACTTGTATTCCTTTTATTCTCTCTCTCTCTCTTCCACCCTTTTCCCCCTCACTTTCTATCCCTCTCTCTTTTACTTGATCTGTCTATCTTTTTCTTTTTTTGTTCCTCTTTGTCTTTTTATCTATCTGTGTCTTTTTACCTTCTTTTGCTCTCACTTCCTTTTTTCCTTTTCTCCGTCTTTTCTCTCTCTCTCTCTTGCATCCTCCTCCTCTCTCCCCTTCTCTCTGTCTCTCCTTCTCTCTTTCTCTCTTTCTATTTCTGTTTGGATTTCTTTTTCTCTCTCTTCTCACCATTTCTCTTTCGCTCTCTTTTGTTTCTTACATTCTCTCTCTCTTGCTCTCTTTTATCTCTCTTTTACTTTCTCCCTTTCTCTCTTTCTTTTCCCACCCTCTCTCTTTTTCTCTCCCTCTTTTTCTCTTATTTCTTTCCCTCTCTTTTTTCTTTCTCCTCAATCTACTAGTTTCTTTCTTTCTTTCTTTCTTTCTTTCTTTCTTTCTCCATTTCTTCCCTCTTTCTTTCTTTCTTTCTTTCTTTCATTCGGTCCATCTCTCCTTTTCATTCTTCCTTCCGCATTAGTCCGGCCCCGAAAGAATGTTTGTTCTATCTTGTGGCCCCCGAGTTAGAATGAGTTTGACACCCCTGTCCTAAATGAAGGTCTGGTCCTGGAGAACCGTAGTACTGCTGTGTTGGACGAGGGAGACATTGAAAAGAGGACTAGATTTCCCTACCATTGATCTCTACCCTCGTTTAATCATCTCTAGTCCAGTAAAAAAAATAATTGTATATAAGGTCTCCAACCTTTTTTCAAGTCAAAAGCTACTTTTGGTTACTAATTAGTGAAAAGGTCTAGTCGTTTGATATCTATCTATCTATCTATCTATCTATCTATCTATCTATCTATCTATCTATCTATCTATCTATCTATCTATCTATCTATCTATCTATGGTAAATGGTCTGCATTTATATAGCGCTTTTCAAGTCAATGAAGACTTCCCAAAACGCTTTACAATGTTCAATGCGTCAAACTTACCCATTCACACGCACTCACACACACACTCACACTCACACACCAATAGCGGCCGTGCAGCCATGCAAGGCGCCAACCTGCTTATTGGGGGCATTAGGGATTCAGTGTCTTGCCCAAGGACACTTCAACATATAACACGGAGGAGCCGGGAATCGAACCTGTGATCTCTTAATCCCAAGACGAGCGCTCTACCTCCTGCCGCATCTCTCTCTCTCTCTCTCTCTCTCTCTCATCTCTCTCTCTCTATCTATCTATCTATCTTTCCATCTATCTATCTATCTATCTATCTAAATAAATTATTATCTAAATATCTACATATCTACCTATCTATCTACCTTTATCATATCCCTCAAGAGGGGTGACCGACAGCAAGACAAACACATACAAATATAAAGAAAATAAAAAAGGGAAAAGTAGCAAAAAACACACACAAACATTTTTGGACCATGGCCAACCCAAATGCCCAAGCACCCAAACAAGTTAGGCACCTCGGCACCAAAGTTGGTCATGCTTTTGTCCCTCCAGATGAAACGGGGCACAAGAAAGCAGCCATGTCACTCGGGTCAGGGTGACACAACACACTCTTTTGTTCAAGAGCAGGGCCCGACAGCTGTCACTGGTTTACCCCTGCCGCATCATACGGGTGCCCTGCCCATCCCTTAGAACAGGTCCAAACATCCCACTATCCTTATTTTGAAAATAACATCTTATCACTATGTTATTACCAGGTTAAAATAAACCAGGTTGAAATGGTTCGATAGTTAGAAATCAAATTTTCTTGAAAACCACAATGACCCATGATGTATTCTCAGAAACAGTCGGCGTGCTACTCAGGTAGTCTCAAGGGGCTTTCTGGTGCCTGCGGGCACCATGTTAAAGACCCCTGGCATGTATTATTCCGGAGAGGGTCCTCTTTAGTCATTACTCTTCACTTTTCTAGTGTAAAGAGATCTTTGCAAAATGTATTTTAATGCTCTTTTCCCAATGAGAAGATCCGAGTCCTGGAACATGGTAAATTCAAAGTCTCAAATTCAGATTGAGCTTGTTACAATTGCCAACGGACACATTACGCGGAGATGCAGATTAAAGAAATGATGTTGAATAACCAAACCCAGTAACAAAGTAACAAACAACTAAATAGATATCCTCCAAAAGAAGGAAGAAACTGTCATGATGTCAGAGGTGGACCCAAATGCGGAGGAGCATGAGGCAGGTGTGCTCAACAAGGGATCATCATATTCATTGACAAAAAACAGGAACAAAAAATGAAAAAAAGTGTCTTAACCATAAACAAAAAAACATATCTGACATATGAACAGCAGATATTACAAAAGTGGCATACAATTAAAACCAGTATGACAATGGCAAACTAAGTGAAAAATGACAAACCGACAAAATCAAAATGGTTTTTAAAAGGGTGCAGGATAATTGGGCACAGGTATGTGGTGATTGGACACAACCTTGCCCAGTTCAAACCCCGTTTGGAGCCCACTAGTCATGGGAGGTCTGTTGAAACCTAACAGGAACAGTCTTAACACTGCACAGGGGCACCGCCAGTGTTCCCTCTAAGCTGCGCGCGTGCGCAATTGCGCACTGCTCACACATTCTCAGCGCACAAGAAAATCTAGCAAGCGCATAAAAATGAGGGCTCAAAATTACTAATTAAGAAGCGACTTAAGTCAAAGTTACAGTGCATGAAGGTAAAAATACACGGCTTCCCCTGACGTTGTGTCCTAAATGCGGTATTTTGAAGTCGAGTCGAAGTTGAGTAAAGTTAGTAGAGTTTTTCGATAACCGGCTTCTTCGGCTCGGCTCACTAAACGGCTCAAGTTGTTTTTGCTTCTTTAATCCCAACACGACCAAATATTATGTAAAATTATGCACAAAATGACTTAAAGGAATGGGGAAATAGAACAAAAAAGAAAAAAAATACCAAAATGAAAAAGTAGTGAAAAGCTGAGAAAAAAAAGAAACAAAAGGAAGAGAAAAAAAGAAGGAAAAATTTAGAAAAAAGCCAGAAAAAAAGAAAAGAAAGAAATGTAGGAAAAAAAGTAAATAGAGAACAAAAAGAAAAAAGTAACAGCTCGGAAAAAATAAACACAATGAGATTTTTTTAAAGGAATTTTAAAAAAAAGTAGAAAAAAAACACAAAAAAAGAAGAAAAGTTTGTGTTGCATTCAAATAATTTCCAATGATATCAAGTGAATCTTGTTGCCAACATTGTACTTCCACTAAAAAATGTGATTAAGTACAGTTCTGTATCTTACAACCGACGAAATAAGCCCCCAAAAATGTTAATATTATGCGACAAAATATATCAGAAAATAAAAAGAAATGGATATCTTGCGAAAGAATTGTAAGAACAAACGACGTTTGTAGGCAATCGTACATGAGTCAATTCATTCAAAAGAGAAAAATCATTTTGCATTGCCGGAAACTCAGCAAAATGTAACGTGATGTCAAGTTTTGGACATGTTTGATCATTAATTATCTTGCCACACTTGGGATTGCCGTTGCTCACTGTTGTTTCAAGCGTTGTTCACCGACTTTGTGTGAATGCTCAGACCCGTGGAAAATTAGAGGGAACATGGGCACCACTCCTGATCCATTTTAAGTAAAAACCCTGTCGTTGTGATAAAATTCTCGCCCACAAATGAAATTGAACTGTGTCATAGATCTTTCACTTCCTGTTTCAGTGTGCGGGCCGTTCATACGACAAATGATGGGCGGCTCCGACCCTTCCAGTCCGGTATGATTGCCTTCCACCATGCTCGCCGGAGAGCTCTCAATATAGCGACTTTTGTAACGGCCCTGTCGTCCCAGCAGTTTTCCGGCAACGAGTTTTTGGAGGAAGTTTCGGGAAAGTTCGACGAGATCAAAGCGCTTGTTCACAACTACGAGGAACGGATGCGCAAAGATGACAAGGTGCCGCTGTGGGCAACCGTTCCAAACTACGCCCTTGAGTCGGCGGGTGAGCGCATGCATACTTACTCGTCTTGGTGCATCACCTTCAAATTTTATAACCTGAAGAAGCATCTAACATTCCAATGACAAAAGGGACTGACCAAAGACAAATACAGACAGACAGACAGACAGAGTCGGATACAAACGGATAGACAGGTAACGTGATAGACACGACCTGTGTGACAGGCATGAGAGACAAACAATATATTTGGGACAATATTTGCTTCTGTCGCATTTTATGTTAGTTTTGCCGGAGATCAAAGAGATCAAAGCCAGGAGCGAAAGCTTACCACGTGTTGTGAGTCATCATTTGATTCATATTTAGTTTCTTTTATTAGTGTAACCGCGGTGTTCCTGTTCCACCAAAGATCCACATTCACGCTGGACTGGATGATGAGGTTTTTTTTAATTACAGTTTCTGCAGATGAAATGAGTCACACCATTAGCATAAAGCATATCAAAGAGCTTTCTTTTCAATTTACATAAAATACATTTTAGAATATCACAATACATTTTTACATCCATTTTAACAAGATACCTTTAAAAAGAGATCGTATAGTGGATTTTTAACGTTTACAATGAATTCAACATATTTTTCTTTAGTCTGAATTTTAACCAACATCATCCTTTTTAATATATATGAGAAAATAGAAATAAGAACAATAATGAGTATAAAAACGGGTACAATTTACCTGCAGATGAAATGAGTCACAACATTACCTTTTCTGCTGGCTTTGATCTCTTTGACTCGACAAGGGGAATTAACATTTTGGTAAAACAGAAACAAAACAAAAATAAATCCAAACAGCTTGACAACATCAATCACATTACTGTGCATGTTGAGAGATTTGTCAGCTGTGGTTATAATGTTTAAAATTAACTTATTTTGTGGAGCACCAAAAGATGTGTCTTACCGTTAGCAGCTCTCTCTGTAGACTGCCAACAAACCCCGCCTCCCGGTCACATGTCAGAAGCCAAAACCAAACCCCACCCCATACCAGCAGGTGGCACTGTTGGACTCATCATTGCAGGACACTTACCAAAAACTATACACATATATCAGCAGGAATTTCAATAAAACAAAAGTTATTTATTACACCCGTTACATTAGCATATTTGGTATTGGAGTAATCCAAAAGTAATTGAAAGTAATCAAGTTCAAGTAACCCTACCCAACCCTGAATACAAATATGAGGCAAACATTACAGAAAAATACAATTGTGTGATATCAACAACAGAACATTAATCTAGTACATACATTACGACAATTGCCCATCCATCCATCCATTTTCTCCCGCTCATCCTCACCGGGGAAGCCCAGACCTCCCTATCCCCAGCCACTTCATCCAGCTCATCCGACAGGATCCCAAGGCATTCCCAGGCCAGCCTGGAGACATAGTCCCTCCAGCCAAATAGGTCGGTGGGACATCCCCGGAACACCTCACGTGGGGAAGCGACCAGGAGGCATCCTTATCAGATGCCTGAGCCACCTCAATTGGCTCCTCTCAATGTGGAGAAGCAGCGGCTTTACACCAAGTCCCTCCCGGATGACTTAGCCTCTCACCTTATTATGACAATTATACATAAGACAAAAGTGAGACAAAATCGATGGAAACAAAACAAACGCGTGACAGGCATGAAGGACAAACATGATAGACAAAAGAGGCAAAAAACCAGACACAAAACCTGTAGAGAATCAAAACAAATGACTGCCCGGCATATAACACAAACAATTAATGTAAGACAAATAAGAAGGATAAGATAACTATGAGATAAACCTGATGGACAAATATAAGACAAGTATGATGGACAAGACAAATTTCAGTCAAATATTATAGAAAAAGGACATGTGGGACAGGCAAACAATTTGAGACGACATTATAGACAAACATGAGATGAGACAAACAAGACAATTATAGAAAAAGGACAAATGCATTAGAAAACCCATGAATGTGAGGAAGAACATGAAAGACAAAATACAAATTTAAAATAGGCAAAGAATAAATGTGAGACACAACTTGTAGAAAAACAAAACAAATGCATGACGGGCTTCAGACACATACAAAATATGTGAGACAAAAAAGATGGATAAGGCAAAAATGAGACTCATTTGCTAAGAAAAAAAGACCAAAGTGAGACATACATGATAGACAGAAGTCAAATGTGAGACAAACCTGACAGACAAAACAAATATGAGACAAACATTGAAGACAAATAACATAAGAGAGACAAACATAATTCGACAAAGACAAATATTTGACAAAAACGACAGACAAGACAAATGTGAGACAAACATGAGAGACAAAACAAACATTGAAGACAAATAATAAAAGTGAGACAAACATAATTCGACAAAGACAAATATTTGACAAACATGACATACAAGACAAATTTCAGTCAAATATTATAGAAAAAAGACAATTGGGACAGGCAAAAAATCTGAGACAATATTATAGACAAACAGATGAGATGAGACAAACGAGACAATCATAGAAAAGGGGGAAATGTGTTAGAAATATGAGAGATAACCCATGAATGTGAGGAAGAACATGAAAGACAAAATACAAATTTAAAATAGGCAAAGAATAAATGTGAGACACAACTTGTAGAAAAACAAAACAAATGCATGACGTGCTTCAGAAACATTCAAAAAACGTGAGACAAAAAAGATGGATAAGGCAAAAATGAGACACATTTGATAAGAAAAAAGACCAAAGTGAGACATACATGATAGACAGACGGGCTTCAGAAACATTCAAAAAATGTGAGACAAAAAGGATGGATAAGGAAAATATGAGACATGAGACACATTAGATAAGACAAAGACCAAAGTGAGGCATACATGATTGACAGAAGTCAAATGTGAGACAAACCTGACAGACAAAAGACAAATGCGAGTCAAAGGCGAGAGACAAAACACATATGAGACAAACATTGAAGACAAATAACAAAAATGAGACAAACATAATTCGATGGAGACAAATATTTGACAGAAATGACAGACAAGACAAATGTGAGATAAAAAATGACAGACAAGACATAAATGAGACAAAAATGAAAAACAAATGACTGAAGTGAAATGAACATGATCGACAAAAGACAAGTTTGACACAAACATGACAGATGAGTCAAATATGAGACAAACATGAAAGAAAAAAAGACAACAATGAGACAAACGTGATAGACAGAAGACAAACATCTGACAAGCAAAACAGACAAAAGGAAAATGAAAGACTACGGTAGACACCAGCCAAACATATGATGAACATGACAAAAGACAAAAATGCTGGAAACATGTCAAAGAAAAGACCATTTTGAGACAAACCTTGACGCCGCAGGGGCGCGCTTGTTTTCGGGTCAACAGGTGCCAAAGTTTTCTGCAGCGGCACGTCGGCGCCACACAAGGTTAAGACTCTACGCTTGTCCATCCTGGGTTGGGATTGGGACTTCCGCCAGGCCGTCAGGGCGCAAGTGGTCATCGAGGTGAAGTCCGTTCTGGTGCCGGTTACCGGTCTTCGGCCTCTTTGACGCGGCCCCGTTTGTCTCCTCAGGGCGCGTCGGAGCTGAACCCGGGTAACTGCTGGGCCTTCGCCGGGCAGCAGGGCAACCTGACGGTGGAGCTCTCGCACCCGGTGGTCGTCACCAGCGTCACCATGGGCCACATCACCAAGAGCATCTCACCCACTGGGAAAATTCCACACTCGCCCAAGGATTTCTCCGTTTACGTGAGTACCCCGTACCTGCTGGACAAATTACGTTTATTATGCATTTTAAGACGTGTACAATGTACAAGAAAATCTATACCGAAAAACGCAAATTTTTCAATGATGGGTACCATCCGGTATACACCGACTATCACCAAACGGAAAATCAATCAAGTCAAACGAGTTTGCCGCGGTAGCCTCTATCTCAGTATCGTTTTTTTTCTTTGCAAACGAAGCGAGCGGTTTGATGCTACTGTGTGCCGCCTCGGATTTCATGTGGTAGTTATGTAGTGAAAGGAAGTCCGTCTCTTTTTAGAGTACCGGCTTTTTCGGCTCAACTCATTAAAGAGAGCCGGCTCTTAAACGGCTCACTTGCTTTTATATTACGAATCATTATTGTTGTATAGGGCAGCACGGCGGCGCAGTGGTTAGCGCTTGTGCGGCACAGTTCATGTCATGGGAACCTGTCGTGGGTTCAAATCCAGCTCCAGACTTCCTGTGCGGAGTTTGTATGTTCTTCCCGTGCTTGCGTGGGTTTCCTCCGGGCACTCCGGTTTCCTCCCACGTTCCAAAAACATGCATTTCAGGTGAATTGGCCGGTCCAAATTGTCCCTAGGTGTGAATGAGCGAATGAGTTGTCTGTCCCTGTGTGCCCTGCAATTGGCTGGCAACCAGTTCAGGGTGTCCCCTGCCCACTGCCCGGAGATGGCTGGGATGGGCTCCAGCCCCCCCGCGACCCTAATGAGGATAAGCGGTACGGCTAATGAGATGAGATGAGATTGTTGTATAAAGAAGTTAAGAAAAAAAGGAAGTATAAAAAGAGAAAATGAAAAAAGTCAGGTTTGTGGTTATCCCTTTAATCAGTATACCAGTGGAACCTCGGTTTTCAAACGCCTCACAGTTCGAACAAATCGATTCTCGACCAAAAATTTCGAGAAATTCTTGCTTCGCTTTTCGTTCAAAAAATCGGAGTTCGAATGCCGGTACGCTAGGGGCGATGATGAGCGGCGTATGGGTGTAGATTGCACCCTCCCCTCGTGAAGAACTGTTGTCACGTGACCGCGCACTTCTTTTTGCTTTCGTTTTGAAGATCCGTGAACGGAGTGTTTTAACCCCTAATTATGCCTCGGAAAAAGGGCGGCCCAAGCAACAAAGTTGCTACAGGTGAAAAAAGAAGAGTAGTGCGTACAACTATTGCATTTAAGAAAGAAATAATAGCAAAATATGAAGAAAATGTGGGAGTTTATTCATAAATCGTTTCTTTATCCTTTAACCGCTCAACACTTGTTGTGGAGACCCCGGTGCTAAATGACGTGTAAACGACCTGATTTTTTTATTTTTACACGTTCATGTTAGCGTAATCTTTCGTACGGAAGATCGTTTTAATCCGTTCCAACACCCTGAATGCTTACCATGAACGTAAACATGAAGCTTACCCAGGCTAATCGTACGTTCGCGTTAGCGTAATCTTTCGTACGGAAGATTACGCTAACGTTTTTGCTCTCCTGTCCCGGCTACTGACCTGTTTTCCGCTCCCGACACCGCCATCGCTCGCCACGGAAGATCCGCTTCCGCGTTCAGAGCGACCTGTGTTGAAGAAGATAATGATGATCAAGAATTCGTCTCATACGCGTTCACAGAGAATGCAGGAATCAATGGCGTGAGAGGGAGCTCTTGTTTATTGTTGCAACCATCTCAACAAGACAAAACTCCGAGAATCTCAGATATGCGTGGGTCTTTATAGTTTCAACACAGCATGTGTAAACGGTGTAGCCCGTCCCTTTCACGTGTACATGCCACGGATTCTGTAATCATCAATTCTTGGAAATGCTTTTAAGTTTGGGTCAGTTTGCCCTTTGCCGTTATCTCTTGTCCTCCCTTAAGGAGGATTGTTTATACTAATTCGTCCGCCGAGACCTTCCCGAAATGTAAGCAACATTTCTCCCAAAGTTAAGCAAGTCTTTCTACATGTCAGCAAGTCTCCTGAACAAATGTATGCAAATCTATTCTACAAATGCAAGTTTCTATTCCACAACACCTGCTTCCCGCGTCAAACGATCACCGGATCGTGGGCGCTGCCCTTCCTCTTTCCTTTAATAAAACTTGTGAGAAACGTAACGCAATTGGGTCCTGTTTCCGTTCTGGTCCTGACACTATTATACTATGTCACATGCGGCCCTGACTCCTTCTCTCCGCAGGGCTTGGAGTCTTCGGAGTCTGATGGCGTTCTGCTGGGGAGCTTCAGATATAACGAGAACGGGGGCATGTTCCAGAACTTCCAAGTGGCAGTGAGTAGGACACGCTCCATGACAGAAAACCTCTCATTGAGGAGAAATGTTCTCCGATGTTCTTGCAGAACGAAGGTGTGAGCACGCTCGTCAGGTTGAGCGTGCACAGCAACTGGGGGGACCCCAACTACACTTGCCTCTACAGCTTCAAGGTGCACGGACGCTTGGCGTCTTGAGGCTGGCGCATCCACGTGGACACAAATGGAACTACAGGCGCGAGCGCACCGCAAAACTCGGGGAAATCCCTCCAAGCAAGCGGAAATGACGTCAGCATGCACCGGTGATCTCTCTCAAATTGCACTCCCACCTTTTTTTACACTTCGGAAGAAAGCATGTTTGGGTCAGGTTGCCATGGCAACGCGGCACTTTAAATACGACATGTGCAATACTGTGTATTTATATTTTTATATTTATTGTATTCTTACAAGATATATAGTGTTTTTTTGCCTTTATGGTTATCGTGACGAGAATCAAGTTACATTCATGCAAAATAAAGACAGTCAAATCATGATTAGTCGTGTTTTCATTGAAATCTGCTTGAAATTTCAACTCTTTAGAAGACAAGAAGGTAAACTTTAGGGAAGTGGTTGGCAAACACTGGGCGGGGGACTGGTAACGGGCCGTGGGTCGTTTGGTATTGGGCTGCACAGAAATAAAATGCCTTGGTTTTGCCTTATAACAGTAATGAACCAGAACAGGATCAGGACCCAAACGCGTGACGTTCTCACACAAGCTTTTTCATTTTACGGGAAATGGGGAGTCATGCACGTTGGGCAGCCGTCTGGCGTGGAAAGACAGGAAGCCAGAGACAGATGAGATCGATTCCAAGTGCCCGAGTGGATATCGGACGGATGGGGTCAATACCAGACAGGACAGGACAGACAGGATAGATCATGAATCAGGATATTGAAAATGAACAGGACAAACTAGACAGGAACGGAAACTGGAGAAAATAATAAACAGGACAAAAATAGACGGAAACTAAACTGAAAACTGATATTAAACAGGACAAAATAAGCGGGAACAATACCTCAATTAACACTAGGCAAGACTTTTTCGACCCTGACTCCCACCTGTCCCTCTTTTTTGCTCCCGTCTGTCCCCCGGCTTCGACCCGTTTTTGATCCTAACCACGTCTACTCTTCCGTCCCGGCTTTCGACCTCTTTTTGTCCCCGACCACGTCTTCTCTCCTAATCCGGCTTACTCGCTTCCGACCCCGTTTTTGCTCTCCTGTCCCGGCTACTGACCCGTTTTTCCGTCCCCGACACCGCCATCGCTCGCCACGGAAGATCCACTTCCGCGTTCGGAGCGCAATCCGAGTATCAGAGCGACCTGCTTCCCGCGTCCAGCAATCACCAGATAGTGGCCGCAACCCTTTCTCTATCTTCCAATAAAACTTGTGAGAAACGCAATGCAAGTGGGTCCTGTCTCCGTTCTGGTGTTGACAATTGTGTTGTAATTATTAGGTGTTAAAATGGACTTAGTCAACCACTGAAACATTCGCCTTGTTCAAGGGCATAGAATGATTTACTTATGTAGAATTTATGAACCCATTTTAAATCGCATTGTGGAAGAATTTATCATGTATTTAAAGACATAGAGCACAGCAATTTCTCATGCCAGTTAGAAATCAAATTTCCTAGAAAATCTCAGTCACCCATTGCTGAAGATATACTTTCACAACTGGTGTGCATACTATTCAGGTTTTCTTAGTGGGCTACCCGGTGCCCGTAAGCACCACGTTGGTGAAATCTGATCCAGCTTGTCAAATTTGGAATGCCTGGCTGAAAGGGGCTGTACGGAATTTGGAACTTTTGTACTCGCTGCCGCTATATACTGTCTTGTGTCATCATTGCAGCCAGTCTAGCTCATCATGATGCGCATGCATTTCTTAGATGCACTCAAATCATTTTTTTTTTAATCTATGTGGGGATTTTGGATTGGCGATTGAGGCTCTTTGAGATTACCGTAATTTCCGCACTATAAGGCGCACCTAAAAGCCTTTTTTTTTTTCCAAAAACTGACCATGCGCCTTATAATACAGTGCGCCTTATATATGGATCAATATTAAGTCGCAAGGTCTCGCAACAAAGGCAAGCAGCCGCCGACTAGATTTCCCCCCGAACGCCAAGTAGTCCGCGGTGTATGCTGGGATTTTTATACCGGCATTTCATTGGCTAACCTATGTGTCAATCATCATTTGAATCGATCACTATTGGCTAAAGTTATTCGGAGGTCAAGGGGGCGGATCTTTTTTATCATTTACAGGCTCGCATAGGCTAAAGGGGCAAAACAAAGCCTGCAATTGGCCGAAAAAGATGAATGTGAATAGCAAGTTTGGTTGTCTACGGCATAGAGCAAACATGTTTTACCAGTCTGTATTTGTAAATATTTTACTCTCCTGGATTTACTACACTTACGGATATAAGAGGACCATGGTTGCACATTATTTTTGAACGCAACGACTTCGGTGAGCTACTCCGGCTATATATTTTCCCAGTATCTTGTTTCAGAGTGATCTCTGTGATGGGTCTTTTTTTAAATGAAACTCAATTCCAAGTGTTTGTTGTCATATGCACAGTAAAGTTGCGAGCGAAAAAGAAAATAGAAACTAAGGAATGGTTGGCATTTCTTGAATCCCAAGACTTTAACCTTCCGAATGATATTTGGAACGATCCATTTGAGTGACATCGTACGGACACCGCATCCGCACGTGTCTACGACACGTATTTGCTTCTTTGCAAGCTTTGGGAATGTTAAGGGGGTAATAAGTTTCGCTGAGCTATCTGACTGTTTTGTCGACGTTCCCATTGTAGCGCCTTATAATCCGGTGCGCCTTATGTATGGAAAATATAGGACCAAAAACTATTTTTTGGGGGTGCGTCCTATAACCCGGTGCGCCCTATAGTGCGGAAAATACGGTACTTCAAACAGACTTTTTCTTACTTTCACCATTTTCATGCTACACTAACAATAAATCCAAAGGGACAGGCATAAAATCACTCTACACCCTGCCTCCCGCCCCATTCTTGATTCTGCCCCAAACACCTTTGCTAAGATAAAAGCGCACAAGTACGGAAAGGAAAAAAACATCAGGGGTCTTTAAACCCATACGGGCATTGTTACTTACTGGTGAAAACATTCTACCTTCAGCTTTTCCAAACGAAGTATGATCCTGTAAAACATAACAAACCAGTTTTTTTCTCTTTAAAATAGATTTATTTCAACTCATCAAACAATATTGTGGGAAGACAATTTCAAAGTGACTTCAGCGACCCCAAATATTTAAAAAAACGTCATGTTCGGCTATTCATTACACTTCCTGAACTGTCATTCAGATTGCTTCTTTTGGCACAAGAACTTGAACACATTTGACAAAATACATGATACGTGGTGTCGTCTGGTTGCGCAAAAAGTAAAAAAGTGCACCAAGACGCGTCTCTCGGTTCAGTTTTTCCAGAAGTTCGGGTTCTGGTTCATGCGTCTCTGGAAGTTCTCGTACCACTTGAGGATGCAGCTGGACGGGACGAAAGTCTCGCTGGGGTTGGGCGTCATCTGCGCCTGCGTCACCGCAAACGACGCTGCAAAATTGTACAAACTATCCAACATCTTCTGCGTAAACAACCGCAATGTGTCCGAAGTGGACGCCACTGCCCCAGTCACCGGGGTCTGCTGCGCGAGCTGCTCCAGCGGCTCCACCGACACCCCCACCTGCGCCACGGAAGGAGCGGCCGATGCCATGCTGCCGAAAGGGTGCGCCCCCCCTGCACCCGCCGTCAAACCGGAGATTTTGAAGATTGCACTCGGTTTGTCGTTGGCGATGAAGCCGAGCAATTGCCACACCGGTACTCCGTTCACCGGGTCCGGAAAGGAGAAGTACACGGCGCCGCCCATTCCTGCAGGGAAGGGCACGGTGCCAAGCATGAACACCACCACGTGGTTCACGTTTTCGTAGTCCGGCAGGTTGAAGACGAATTTGTCCGATGCCATCTGGGCGGCGTCGGTTTGCACCAGCCGGCCGGCGACCAAACAACCGAACATGGCTAGACGATCACCCGGTTCCCCTTCTTTCGCTTAGCGGTAGCTGCTAGCTTTAGCCGTCGCTTGATCTTTGCAGAGCTAGCAACTAATGTAAACATCAGTCATAACACAAGTCCCCGGATGTAGATCGCAGATATTGCGTCCCAAAAATGGCAAGGTTGATGTTGCTCGTGTTTCGGATGTATTCTTGTTGCTGCTAAATCCAATCTGCACTCCTCATTCGTCGAGAATCATTTGACGGAATGCCCGCCCCGACAGCTCGCTTAACTGCGGACGGTAGATACTGGAAAGTTCCAGAAGCTTTTCACTTCGTAGTGCCATTCGCTCGGCTATCGATTACACGTCCTGAACTCCTTGTTCACAAAAGGTTTAAAAAAATCAAAATATTTGATAAAAATCGTTCAAACCTCATATTGTTAGAATATGATATAATGAAATCGTGAATGTATTTAATTGCTGTTAAAAGTGTCGATAAAAACTCATATTGTTGGGATATGATATACAGTAAGACCTCGGTTATCGCGGTTAATGGGGACCAAAACCACCCGCGATAAGTGAAAATTCGCGAAGTAGCGCCGCACCTTCAAAATAAATAAATAACTTTTTTTTTTTTTTTTTTTAATTATTATTTTTTAGACCCGGTTGATGGGGAACAAAACGACCCGCAAAAAGTGAAAATCTGCGAAGTAGCGACGACCCTTCAAAAAGAAAAAAATATATATATATATTATTTATTTATTTATTTAAAATCATTATATTTTAGACCCGGTTAATGGGGAGCAAAACCACCCGCTAAAAGTGAAAATCTGCGAAGTAGCGACGCCCCTTCAAAAAAAAAAAAAAAAAAAAAAAAAGATCTCATCTCATTATCTGCACCGGGTGACGCCGCGTCCGCCGAACTCGCTCCGTCGCGCAAAACCCTGAATGTGAAATACAAAAAATGTTATCTTTCTCATTGGGAACTAAATAACAACACTTTTTTTCGGGTTGTTTTTATATTTTTCCCAGTGCTTTAAGTCAGTGCTTCTCAATTATTTGCTGTCACTATATATCACTGTAATGTGTTCACGGATTCCTTAACAGATGTAAGCGTAGACAATCCGTGTCCCGCTGCGTGTTCAATTCAACTTTCATGTTTCAGACTGAGTATTTGGATGAAGAAACAAAAGCTGAAGGGAGTTTGTTTGAGGACTTTTATTACAAAGAAACAAAATAAGAAATAAACAGAATATTCTGGGCTTGTGAACAGGACACAGTCCTTGTTAAATCAGCATAGTAATCGCTGTCCACTGTATTTTTAAGAAAAGGGTGTGGATAGATGAAAAATAACCTTAACTGAGATTGGGATTTTCCAGTCAAAGTAAAGGACATCTTCATAAGAAAGCTTTATTAAGAATAGATCTAACTGGATTTTGCAAGTTGTATTACACGGTTATGACGGACTCAATGGTAGACTCACCAGTAAAACCACTGGACAATGGACAGAACACCACTCCCAATGGATACATTAAAACATCAAATAAATACAGCAGGTAAAAACTTCATTCAAATATGTGGAAAAACATAAAAATAACCAAAAAGGGAAAAAAACCCAATGTAAAACGTAAAGAAAATGAAAAAAAAAATCCAAGAAAAAATGAAATAAGAGAGAAGGAAGGAATCAAAAAAGAAGAAAAAAACTAGGAAACAGATAAAAAAACAGGTTTTTGTTTTTTAGGGATTCCCGTCGCAGCACGATGTCAGCTCCCTCTTGGTAAGCCTTGTGTTATGTAAAATAAAAATACATTTCTCAACCCACAAGTATTTTAAAAAATGCGTGTTGATATTAAAGTTTGTGTATTTTGCTCATTATCCAAATAAATATAGTTTTCTTTTTGTTAATGAATGAGGTTTCTTTTAACCACTAAGTCGCTAAATAATACATACTGTCCCTTTAAGAATATGATTTGCGATCAGTTTTTAATGTCAAAATAAGAACAGAATCAAAACTACTGCAATCTGTGTGAAATACAATTTGTATTGAATCTATTTATTGTGAATTTTGATCCCCTAAAGTTGTTTTTTCCTGGGTTTTCGTGATTGTTGCTGCACAACTTTAAATGACCTATTGTGTTTTTTATGTGATGATTGTTCAATAAAGCATTCAATAAGTTTCAACCCTTTTGATAATAATGGCATCAGTCACAAAATCAAATTATTTACTCACATTGTGGGGGATTGGTCAGGTTTTTGTGACATGCATTTGGAGATTCAGCACAGCTAATCATTCTTAAGTTTCTTTTTCTATCTCACATTTTCCTGCTGCTGCCATATTTGTTATGTTTCTGCAATTGGAATTCAACAGTTTGAGAATTAATTAATTCACTCTTTCATTTTTCCATAATCTTTTGATCCTGTAATATTTTTTCTCCTAAATGCGCTTAAAATTGTAAAATATATCTACTATTAAAAAAAAAATTGAAATCCACCGAGTTTGGTATTCAAAAACTGCAAATAGATGGAATTGTAGTGTGTATGAAAACTGAGTAAAGAGCAATAAAAGCAACTGGTTAAATCTACACTCGAAAGTAACAACATTTTATATCAAACTTCATAGAATTATCGTGTATTTTGGAGACTGTACTTTATTTTGGTAAAAAAAAAACAGCCGGAAGTTATTTAGAAGTCACTTCCGCCGCTTTTTTTGGGCCAACTGCGACGTCAAAACAAGGTGAGAACTCATCAAAAGCGGCTTATTTTATTGTTTTTGCGGCACTACTGCTGAATTCCAAACAATATATTTTACCGACAACTGCTTCCAATAACCTGTTTTGTTTGTTTAATTTTTGTTAGGCTTTTGTCATTACCTATTTCCATTAGCCATTCAGTGCTATCATGCTAGTTACTCTCCCAGTCACTGAAGTTTTAAAAAAATGTCCTTACCCTTTGTATCATTGGATTTCACTCATCCTCACCAATGCCACTATAAAGTGTAGAAAATGTATTGTCTTTATTTGTATAGCCCTTAACAACAAGAAGTCTCAAAGGGATGCACAGACAACAGGCTATTACAGACTAAAGGCTATTGTAACACCATCCCCTGATCTAAAAGCTACATGAGGGCACGGAAAACCTCAAAAACCTCAACATGAGGTAACTGAAGAAACCTTAAGAAGGGACCGCACATGAGGTAATCCCCATTGAAGGATGACCAGGCTGCAATGGAACATAGGTCATCCATAAGCTCTAGAATATAACTGTGTTTTAAGCGTAGATTTAAACAGTTCCTCTGAGGTTGCAGATCGAATCTCAAAGGGCAGAGCATTCCACAGCACCGGGGCTTGACTTCTGTTTAAACAATAAGTTCTTGAAGGATTCCACGTCATTGAATGGAGATTTTGTGGAGAGTTTGCTTTGCAAGCGATGTATACTTTATTTTAAGTTCTGATAAGATGTTGTCAGAAATACATCCTATTGCAACAAAAATATTACTAGTGTATGTACAATTCTACTGATACATAACGCACTGGGACCAATAAGCTAGATAGATAGATAGATGGATAGATACTTTATTCATCCCCGTAGGGAAATTCACACTTCCAGCTGTATCCTTGTGTTGAAAATAAATTAAAAATGAAATAGAATACATAAATACCCAATATAACGTGTTGATATAGAGAATTTAAATAGTGCTACATAAAATACACACTTTAATAAAAATAGGGTATTATGCAAATGTTGGACTGGGGTTTAATGTGAGTAAAAGCTTACTCCCCCAAGTGGAGTTAAAGAGCCTCATGGCATGGGGAAGAAATTATCTCCTCAGTCTGTCCGTGGAACAAGACTGTGACAGCAGTCTGTCGCTGAAGCTGCTCTTCCATTTGGAGATCATGCTGTGTAGTGGATGTGATGAATTGTCTATGATTGACCTATGAAACAATCCAAATATCGGACATGAGTATGTTGCATTGTGGGAAATGTAGTCACCATATTTAATGAGTTGGGAATGGTTTTTCTCCCTGCGAAGAAGCAGCAAATGGCCAGCGTCCACAGTTTGCTGCTCGATGAGAATGCGTGCAGTCAGCTGAGTGAACATCAGCGAGCTGAGTTCATCTTTGATTGGCTCAGCCGTTTGAAGAAGCTTCTGCCTTCCAGCGAGAAGGTAAGCACAACCCCACACTCACAGGTCGTTAAGAAAAAGAGAATATTTCTTTTCCAGGATTTGGGCAAATGCACTGTTTGCTTTATGTGTAAAGTGAGTATTAAGTGTCAGTGTTCTCGTTTGCCCGCGTCCCTGCGTCCTAGACGCATCATTTTTGCTGGGGACGCATTGGGTCAAATCAACGTGCATCCCCGGGACGCATCGTTTTTGACACCAAATTGTCATTATTACCCGATTACTTTTTTTTTTAACAAAGATTTACCGCACTCCAAACTTTTTGTCAGGCAGATCTGCCATCCGCCATTGTTGTTTTGGTCTCGCGCCGATCTCGGCAAACGAAATCTCGTTGCTTCGAGATAACGTCATTGTTGTGGCGGTTGTCGAGTGAAAGAGAAGTATGCCTCCGAAAAAACAGTTGGTATTAGGTGCAAATCAACAAAAAATTGGTAATTTCTTCAGTGTCGGTAACTAATCGAAACATAACACAGAAAGTGGTAACAACGGCAATAATTCCGGCACGAAAAAAAGGCAGAGAAATTCTTCAGAAGACCGCGAAGGCAAGGAAAACACGTGTCTTGAAGCGAACAATTCGACGAAAGAAAATAACCTAAAGAATACTAGCAAGAAAAGGACTTTTCTGCCCAAATGGACTCAATTATATTCCTGGTTACGCTCTGCGGAGGATGATAATGGATTGGACCTTGAGAAGGCATTACAACTATGGCGGGACAGCAAACCACGAAGTATATATAAACTGAAAAACTGCTTTGTATTACCAATTAACTGTGATGATTAAAACTGCATGAATATGTAATATCTCAGCAATATTATTTTGTATAGTGTACAATATTGTGAACTGAAAAATCTGAAGTGATAACTGCTTTGTATTACCAATTAACAGTGATGATTAAAACTGAATGAAAATATAGATTCATATAATTATTTCAGCAATAATATTTTGTATAATGTACAATATTGTTGTGAACTGAAAAATCTTGAAGTGATAACTGATTCGTATTACCAATAAACTGTGATGATTAAAACTGAATGAATATATAGATTTATATCATATATTTGTCGCCGATTTACAATTTCAACCGCGATAACACTAAATTTTGGGGACCCATAGATCTCTGTTGGGACCCATAGATTTTTGAGCATGCGAGTCCCTGGGACCAATCACTTTTCAGAGGTAAAATGAACACTGAAGTGTAAATAAACATTAACCATTCGTCGTCTGCTGCAGAGTGTTATCAAACAAAACCAGCGCCGCTTGGTAGAGCAACTCTCCAGCATTCTGGTGGGGTCACCGGGCCCGCCTGCCCGGGGACTTTTGGCCCATTGCCTGGCGCTGCTCTTCCGCCTAGGCGATGCTGTCCCTTCCAGCGCACTGGTGGAGCGGTGCAATGACATCATCCGCATCAAAGATGACTCTCCATCAGCTCTCCCTAACAAGCTGTGAGCTTCTCCGTGATAAAACAACTCACTTTGGTAGATTTTCACAAGATCACGTGCGTCGGATGTGTTTGCGTGTGTCAGGGCAGCTGTGGCGTGTCTCGGAGCCTTGTTCGAGCAGCTGGGCCGGATGCTGGGCAGCCTCTTCAAGGACACCCTGGCCAACCTGCTCAAAGCCTTAAAGCATGCAGAGGTGCGTGTTGTTAATTAAATGCAGATTTGTTTTTACAGATCTTTTACAGCTTGTACCAGGGTTGTGATAATTTGGGATTTTTCATTATAAGATAGTAATTAACTGGTACATGTGTGAAGTAGAATCTTCTCAAAGGCCGTGTAATTCCGTCTCCACACTAAAAACACGTATAAAAAGTGGGATGAACCCAATACCTAGATTAATTCAACCAATTGTTTGACTCAGATTGTATTGAACAGGGGTCTCCAATCTGGTTGGCCCTAAATCCACCTGAGTGGTCCACGGACTGGTTCTGAAAATATAACATGGGTCATTCTGATTTTATAAATAATTTGATTTCTAACTTGCATCATGTTTGACTGTTGACTGAGCCTATTTTTAACCCATAATGATTACAACCTGGTAATAAGTTAGTAAGAACATAGAAATAACATATTATTTTAGAACTGCATATCAACCTGGTAGCCCTTTGCTGTACTTCATTGCATTATTATGATAACTTAGGCCAGTTTTCTAAGCACTACATTGTAAATATTTTTTGTTTTGTTTAGTTATGCTGATAAAATCTTTATTACATGTTCTAATCTGCAGTTCCATGTCAAAGCATTGCATACAATTTTTGACAACATTGATATTAATGACAAAAATGACCTATTCCATTCCATTGTATTCCATTCTATTCTATTCTATTCTTTTATATTCTATTCTATTCTATTCTATTCTAAAAACTAAACTCTTTCGGAATCCTCTTGCACAACAAAACTAAAATACTGCACCTTTTTGGGGTTGTTATTTCTGCAAAGCAACACCAATGTTGGGTCAAATCATGCCATTTATTGGGTTGGTCCATTTTTGACCCAACTGTTTCTAGAGTTTAGGCCAATAGAGGTAGGACAGGGCTGACATTGATTGGTTAATACGCCATTTTTAAAAATGGATGATTTCAACATTTGTTAAATTGGGAAATCGAGGTAAGGATTTGTTGCAATGAAATATGAAGTTATCCGTTTGCTGTTAGGTACAAGGTACAGGATGAATAACTGTATTGTCAGTTTATTTTCTAACATTTTGCACTCGATGGTTTTTATAATCAAAGCTTCCTTGAATAAATATTTTTGGGGTTGGAGTTATTTTGTTGTTTGAAACCCAGTAAAATTGTAATCACCAAGATTGTCAGGACCAGAAGGGAAACAGGACCCACTCGCGTAATGTTACTCACAGTTTTATTGCGAAGAAGAGAAAGGATTGCACACACGATTCGGAGATCGCTGGTCGCGGGCAGTAGGTTGCTCAGACGCGGAAGTAGTATTTTTGTGGCGAGCGATGGTGGTGTCGGGAACGGAAAAAAACGGGTCAGTAGCCGGGACAGAAGAGCAAAAACGTGATCGGGATCGGAAACAAGTCGAAAGCCAGGAGAGGAGAGTAGACGTGGTCAAGATAAAAAACGGGTCGTTATTCGGGACGGGAGAACAGACGTGGTTGAGATCAAAACAGGTCATAATTCGGGACGGGAGAGCAGATGTGGTCGAGATCAAACAGATCATAGCGGGAGACAAACAGTAGCAAAAACTGGATAGCCGAAAAAGGACTTTCCGTGTAAAAACAGAGATTTTGCTGACGGACCGACAAAAGGGGTTTAAACACCGACAGGGGGCCAATCTGTCAACAAGCCGCAGCTGGCGCCACACGGGCGGGGCCAATTGGGCACCATGGCAACCGTGACACTCATGTGCGCAGCCAATTGGGCGCCGTGGCAACCATGACAAAGATTAACAAATGAAATCGTGGTTTAAGTTTTCAACCAAAGTCTCCTAAATTGACCTTTAAACTTCTTTAGTCACAAGGTCGCTACGAGATCATGGCATCACTTGAAAAGATGCTGCGAGGCCTTGGCGCTAGTGGTGCCTCGGGTCACCGTGATGTCTACAAAGCAGCAAGGACCTGCCTGACAGACCGCTCCATGGCAGTGCGATGCGCCGCATCCAAAGTGGGTTCCAGCGACACCAGCGTCCAGCACTCGATGTTTTATCATGGTGCACTTTAAAATGTTGCCATTTTTGCTTAAAGTGCCTTCTGGAGCTGCAGCGTGAAGCAGTGTTTCTATGGACCAGCGAACTGGAGAACGCTGCTACTCTTTGCTTCCGAGGCTTCGAAGGAACCGACCACGACACCCGCGTGGCGGTCGCCAAGCTTTTAGGGAGTTTGCTGGCGGCAGCCCTGGATCCCAAAAATCAAGGAGGTACGCGAGTTCATTGTCATTTGTTCTAATGGAGATTTCATATACTGGACCTGTCTCCTGTCCTCAATGATTTTTTTCCTGCAGAATACGGGTGTGCCACAGCAAATTGGTCAAATTGAATCCAACTAGGAACAAAAAATTGATAATTAGTTGTAAAAAAAAAAAAAAGTGCAAATATTAAGTGCTGTCTTTCAGTCATCAGTCATTGTAATTAATCTTCTGTACCAGTAGATGACAACAGATTGCTAGTTTTCATCTCATCTCATTAGCTGTACCGCTCATCCTTATTAGGGCCGCGGGGGGGCTGGAGCCCATCCCAGCCATCTCCGGGCGGTAGGCAGGGGACACTCTAAACTGGTTGCCAGCCAATTGCAGGGCACACAGGGACAGACAACTCACTCGTTCATTCACACCTAGGGACAATTTGGACTGGCCAATTCACCTGAAAAGCATGTATTTGGAATGTGGGAGGAAACCGGAATGCCCGGAGGAAACCCACGCAAGCACGGGGAGAACATACAAACTCCGCACACTAAGGCCGGTAGCTGGATTTGAACCCACGCAGGAGGTTCCCACGACCTCAGAACTGTGCCGCACACGTGCTAACCACTGCGCCGCCGCGCTGCCCGATTGCTACTTTTATTGATAAAAATAGAAAATTAGAACAAAATGAATTTTAATATTTACACATCATGCCTCGTAAGCCACACATTTAGGGTCTTTTGATAAAAGCTACCACTCAGACTACTTTACAGCTCGTCATGACAAATTAAACCTCAACAAGTAAGAACATTAATCCAGGACTTTTTTTAAACATGAATTACTATTGTTGCGCCTCAGGCGTTTTTTCTTTTACTAAAAAAAAAGTACCTTGACTTGAAACAAGATTGAGAAGTTCCCAGGAGGAGGGCCTCTCTCTCGCTGACTTTTTTTTCTTAATTATCCACCCGTCATTGTTTTAAGTTTCTTTTTCTTGTGAAGGATCAGCGCGATGGATTTTGTCCCCCTCGCGCGCAAAGTAGCCGGTGGACGCATCCACGAGAGCGTGGACGCGCCAACAAGCATGCAGACGTAGGCTGCGCGAGAAGGGGGCGGAATAAACCGCTTAGATCCTCCACAAAGAAAAATAAACAAATAACAATGGCGGGTGGATAAATAAAAAAAAAATAGGCAGTGAGAGAGAAGCCCAGCCCTAACCCAAACATAATGATTGACATTTTAGGCATGAGGCGACCAGAATTTCAGGCCGCGCTCGGCCTTAAGAGCTTAACTCTAGTGCCACTGCATGCCAGTATTCCCATAGCAACGCCAATTGGTGGATTTAAGAAACAAATGATTCGAAAAACGTAAAAAGAATGAATTTTAAGAGTTAAATTTAGTTCAAAACATATGTTTAGTGACATTTTTCAATGCAACTGTAACATTTGTGACTTGAATTAATAATACATTTTACTTGAATGAGTAGTTACATTTATTTTACATACCATTCATTTAGTGACATTTATAATTTGCATCCAGCCCTTTGAGGACAACCATTACGCTGATGTGGCCCTCGGTGAAAATGAGTTTGACATCCTTGTTTTAGGCATCAGTAGTCTGAAGTTTGGTACCCTAAATTGTTGTCTTGGATTGTGTTGCTTTCTCCCCTCCAGGATCTCCCAGACAGAGTGCTCGAGGTCGCAGTGCCCTGGAGGAAGTAATGGATCTCTTGTCTGTGGGCTTCATCAAGGGTGGTGCAGGCTTTCTTCGGGCCAGCGGAGATATGCTGAAGGGGACCAGCTCCGTGAGCAAAGAAGTTCGTATTGGTGTCACGCAGGTACATTCCCAAAGGAAAAAAATGTTTTTTAACACCCATCGTTACAGAGGTGCTGACCTGAACACTGATCCTCCTCCGCTTCCTCCACAGTCATGCGTTGTTCTTGTTTCCATGATGGGCAGCGCCTGGTTGGAGGCCAACTTTGCGTCTTTCTTGTCTCTTCTGATGGGCCTGGCGTCCAACGTGAGGGCAACGCCCACGCTAGGAGACGCTGCTTTCACCCGCTGCTGCGTCTCCTTCATATTGAGGAGCACTGTGGGTTCGCTTCTCGGCGAGAAAGCTCAGGCCAATGCCGCCAAACACCTTTGCGCCACTGTAGCGGCGCACAAGCACAACTTGGGTGAGGTTATGTTGAGGTATTCCCAAGAAAATATATAATATAAAAACAATAGAAAACATCTCTGACCCGCTAGAAAATATTTGCCTCTGTTCTGAACCGTATCCAAATCCCAATCCTTCATTTATTACCTCCAAAAGGAAAAAAATGTCTGTGGTAGACTTTTCTTTGAAGGCAACTACAAGAGAATATTTCAGGTTGTAGCTTTAAATTTGAACGATGACACAGTACAAAAAACAGAGGAAAACCCTTGGTTTGTAATACCAGATGCTGTGTTATTGTACATTTGTATCAGGAAGCCATTAAAAAGTATTCATTGACAATATCACTCTATATACTTCACATTTTATTATGTTATTTTCAAAAACACAACATCTCATAGTGGTTTCGAGCATTTAGAATTTTGCTGAGGGATAAAAAAAAATTAGTGGTGTGGAATATTTTTGCTTATCTTTGTAAAAAATTGGTCCAAACACATGTAAGAATATGAATTCAATACATTTCCCAGATTGACAAATTGCTCAAGTAACACAACTTTATTTGTGTATACTGTACAGTGATTTTTTTTTTAAGTAATCAGTGCACATCAGCAAGAATTAACTTTGGTTTATGGGACGATATGTTTATTTGTGCGTGCTTGCTTTTTCTGTGAAGATGGTGTGAGGGCTGATGGGACGGTGGAGGGCAAGGTTGGCTGTGCTGACATCACCACCAGTCAACATGCGCTGGTCTGCTGCCTTTTGGAGTTGGGAGCTCTCATCCAGGAGTTGGGCTCCACGGCAGCATCACTTTTGACTGACAGCAGCACAGGTAAAGCATAAAAAAAGTCAGGTTTGTGTATCTGTCACGTGGCCTCATGGGACGCTTAAGCCTTGGTGTGTGTTTATTTCAGGGCTTCCTTATTATTTTCTGTCATACACACAAATAATGAATGCTTCATCGAGGATAGCATTTGCTAGTGTATCGCAACGATATTAGCAATCTACAATAACGTTATCGTCTGCTACCAGTAACAGAGATTATCCGTATTAGAGCTGAAATGGAGGGAGACTTTTGTTTTTCTCTTTATCTCTTTTAGTTTTATCTTTGTCTCCCTCATTCTGTTTTCATCCCTCTCAAATATTCTTCCAGGATATTACCTGAGAATCCGCTAGACTTAAATTGTCCACAATTGTGTGTAAGCACGCAAATTTAGTCAAGTCAAGTCACATTTATTTATATAGCCTTTAATCACAAAAATGTCTCAAAGGACTGCACAGGATTACAATTACATTATTACTTGATCTTAAACCAAATGAAATGCAAATGAAAAAAATGCTCCATGTACCGTAAATTCCGGACTATAGAGCGCACCTGATTATAAGCCGCACCCACCACATTTTAAGAGGAAAACCGATTTTGTACTTACACAAGCCGCACCTGTATATAAGCCGCATGCGCCCACATTTAAAGATGTAACACAATCACAAAATTTGCGCGAACCCGGCTTTGAGTCCTGCGATTGTAACTGAATATTAAGTACACAGTTCAAAAACCACAGCCGTCATAATGAACAGAAAATGATACCGGTACTTAAGGTTTGATGCAGACCTGCAGAGTCCGGGTACCCGTTTAAACTAATCCAAGGAAAAAAAGTATATACTTCCAAAGGTAAGGGTGGGAAAAATATATATCCACTATTGTCCGCCGCGACAACAGGTCTCACTCACCTTTACCCCACTTCCCATCAGCCCGCGTTTGCTCCGCCCCTCTTTTTTAATTCGCAAAACATATCAGAAAAAGTGTCTCAAATAAATACATTACAAAAATATACAGGTGCAAATACATATTATACATGGGTTACACATATTTACAAAGAAAGACGATACACCGAGAGAGTTTTCAAAGCTTTAATTATAATATTATAACTTTCATCCCAAACCCTGCCTGTGAAGGGTAGCAAAACGCTACTAGTAACACGCTCGCAACACAGTAAACGGGTCTGTTAATAAAAACATACCGTGCTTGTAGAAACCACGATAAACCGTCCTCATCTTCCTCCTTATAACTGACGTCATCAAAGTTGCCTTCCCCAGTATGGGAAAGAGGCTTTGTCATATAGACGTCGTCCCACGCTCCCTTATTCAAAAACACGCTAGCAACACGCTCACAAAGTGAAGTTTACGTGGAGTAGCTCTGTTTCCTTCTTTATCGGACTGCTCGTTTACTTTTAGCTTGAAAGCTACGTCATGTGCCTTTCTTTTTGCAATTTGCATGATGAGGATATGTCTACGCTAACTTAATTTGTGCACAAGCTAAGAAGTTGCAGTCTTCCTCGGCGCATATATTCCACCGGTCTAAATCTTCCCTTTTGTACTCGAGCGCCGCTGGCGGCTGTTAGAAAAATGACATAAATTGGCCGCATTACTGAATAAGCCGCAGGGTTGAAGGTTTGGGAAAAAAGTAGCGGCTTATAGTCCGGAATTTACGGTACATACTTTGGTAATGAGAGCGCCACTCTCCCCTAGCATAGTGAAGGTGAAACTGCACTTTGTTCTGAAAAAAAGAAACCCCCCGGACCCTCCACACAATTTGAGAATCACTTGTTTATGTGCATACAGGCCTCCTGGACTCAGTGGTGTCGGTTCTCCTCCACCCGGCATCTTCGGCCCGCCTGGCTGCCGCCTGGTGCCTGCGTTGCGTGGCCATGGCGGTGCCGTCCCAGTGCTCGCCACTGCTGGATCGCTGCTCAGAGCGCCTGGCGGCACTCAAGTCAAGCCCCGAAGCCGTCTCCGGGTTTGGAGCTGCTGTTGCAGCCCTGGTGGCAGCCGTGCAGCACTGTCCTCTTGGAATCCCGCACATTAAGGGAAAGGTTTGTTGGCCTTGAGTTGAGTCGGCCATGACGGCTGCATCCGTCTTGCTTTCTAAATTCAATCTGCGTGTGTAGGTGGTTGTGGATCTTGCTGAGGACTTGCTGCGTACAGCCTCCCAGAATAGTCGCATCTCTTTACAGAGGACGCAGGCCGGCTGGCTGCTCGTTGCCTCGCTTTGCACTCTGGGTAACACATTTCACTTTGCACAGTACTTCGTATGGGCTGATAACTAGTATGACGGCTTGTCCTGGTGTTAAAAAGAGAATGTTTTAATCACAGCTAGTGTTCTCGTTCACCAATAATGATCACACTTCAAGTTTGAGAGCACGTCTTACAATACAGCTTTTACAATCACAGCTAAGAGTAAAAGGGTTTCAAATAACATGTTTACTTATCTTCTGTACTTGCACGCTGGTGCACTTGCATGCATGCATGCGGGGGCAATTAGGGAGGTGAGACAGAAGACACCTGAAAAAGAGAACAAAAGAAAGATTGAGAGAGTAAGATGAAGGAAGAATAAAAGGGTAAAGAAAGAAAAAATAATTAAAGAGAGAAAAGAGAGAAATAAATCGTTTGTGTTGAAATTAGTGAAAGAAAAAATGAAAAAGTTGAAAAGGGAGAAAGAAAGAGTTGAAAAATAGACAAAAAGAAAGAAAGAAAAATAACTGAAAGTATGTGAGTGAAAAAGATAGAAAGAAAATTGGAGGAAATAAAGGAGACAAGAGCAAGAAGGAAGGAAAGACAACCAAAGGAAAGGAAAAAAAGAGAGAATAAAAAATAAAATGTGGAGAGGTACAGATAAAAAGAAAAAAGCTAAATAAAAGGAAACATGAAAAACAGAAACAAAACAGCAAAGAGAAATATAACATAGAAACATTGACATAAAGAAAAGAAGAAAGAATGAAATAAAGAAAGAGAAAGAAATAATAAGCAATTAAGAAAAAAACATAAAAGGAACGACATATAAGAGAAAGAATGAAAAATAGAAAAACCGGTTATGAAAAAATGTGACAAAAAAGGAGGAGTGCAAGATGTAGAGAGATTAAGAAAAAAGAGAAAAATATGGCAAAAGAAAGACTATTATCTGGAAATATGTGTAGCTCATTTAAGGATCATCCAACATTATTTGATCAACTGTCTGCAATATTTTATTAGATCCCAACCCTGAAATTATTTGTTCAGGCCCAGCGATAGTGGACGAGCACCTCCCACGTCTCCTCCTCTTGTGGCGCTGCGTGTTTCCGGCCTCCCTCCGAGAGCAAGAGATGGAGTTAAGGCGGGGGGACTACTTTACCTGGAAGGTGACCCTGGAGGGTCGAGCCGGGGCGCTCTTCGGTCAGTAGACACCCACATAAGATGTGTTGTGTTTTTTGCATATTGAATGTGTGTGTGTGTGTGTCTTAAGCCATGAAGAACCTGCTGGTTCACTGCAAGGATAAGTTATCAGATGACGTCATTGGTCACCTTATCACACCCATCACTTGCGCCACAGGCCTGCTGCCGAAGTTAGTGAGCATCTGCTTGTTCCTTAAACACATCAAGCCAAACTAAGCCTAAACCAGATCTAAATGTGTCTTTCTTTCTGCATGTGTAGACTTCCCAGCCTCGTCGGCTCGTACGGTTCATCCGTGACGATGTGGACAATGGTATACCGGCTACGGGTGTACGAGCTGCTCGCCGTGTTGCCGCCAATTGTCTACCAAGGTGGCAGCACCGTATTCTCTTTCGCCGTCTTCAAGTGAGACGGGCTAAAAGGGATTTTTATCTGTCTATCAGAGAGTTTCGGTTTGGTGATGAACCAGCTCGTGTCGGACCTGCTGGCCTCTGAAAACCTCCACCAACCGTGTTTAGAGTTCATTCTGCTACCGTCTCTCTGTCACCGCGATGACCTGCCGCTGATTAGTCCCGCTCTTCACGAAAGCAAGCAAGGATACATTGAGGATCAGGTAAAAGGGCAAACCTGAACTTTTAGGCTGTTTTCTACTATTTATAAACTTTTTGCTGATTATCAAAGATCAATAACTAGACGCTGCCTTGGATGTTTTCGGTGTAGAGTAAGATGGTTTTGGGCCCCTTTTTACAGCATTTTCACGACCCTATGACAAATTAGTTTGCATGCCCCAAAATGTACAACATTCAAATTTTGCAATGTTTGTGCATATGTAGAGTTACGTCTCTAAGATACCTGAATGGTATTAGTGGACGTTATAGAAAATGCTGGTCTGCTCTGGGTTCTTGTCCCACCATCATAAAAATGCCGACCAGAATCCATGTGCTTCTTAAAGGCGGGGTGGCTCGTTTGAGAGGTTCTTTAAAAAGTTAGAAGTTCAATATTTTCTTTATTAAGTATGCGTAAACAATGCCCAACTGAGTTCAAAGAGCCCTTATTCTTTTCCCCCACTGTTCCCATCTCCTTTTATCTTAAACTGAGCAAAGCTGTTTAAGTCGGAACACATTAGGTAGGAGGGCAGCACGGCGGCACAGTGGTTAGTGCATGTGCGGCACAGTTCATGTCTTGGGAACCTCCTGCGTGGGTTCAAATCCAGCTCCAGACTTCCTGTGCGGAGTTTGTATGTTCTCCCCGTGCTTGTGTGGGTTTCCTCCGGGCACTCCGGTTTCCTCCCACATTCCAAAAACATGCGTTTCAGGTGAATTGGCCGGTCCAAATTGTCCCTAGGTGAGAATGAGCGAGCGAGTTGTCTGTCCCTGTGTGCCCTGCGATTGGCTGGCAACCAGTTCAGGGTGTCCCCTGCCCACTGCCCGATGATTGCTGGGATGGGCTCCAGCACCCCCGCGACCCTACTGAGGATAAGCGGTGTAGCTAATGAGATGAGATGAGACATTAGGTAGGAGGCATTATGTGGTGTCGGGGGAGTGTTGGAGAGTGACGTGCTTTTCCTTACGTTTTTTTTTTTGTTGGATTTGTTAGTATAGCGTGAAAATAGCGGGTGTAAGAAAAGGCCTGCTTCAAGTAGAGTCCAAACGCCAACCTAAAAAGAATATCTTACTTTAGCACGTCTAAGAAATGGCTTTACTTGCCCAAGACACACCACAGTAAGTGGTGCCCCAGGTGGTTTAAGGGATCTGTGAACCGTGAAGAAATGCACTTACTTGGACGCGCATCATGAGTGAGCTAAGGCTGTAATCCTGACTTTAAGCCAGGGGATGGCAGCAGAGAGTAACAAAGTTCCAAGTCCTGTACAGCATCTTTAACTTTGCTCGAAGGTTTGATGAATAATTTGCCACAGGTGTCTCCGATGGTTGGATCTCTGGACAATGACCCGTTTGCCCTCTGCGACAAAGGCTATGAGGCCCCCGCTCCTCTTCTTCCTGCCGCTACTTTGTCAGCTGCAGCTTGTCGCCTCTTTGGACTCCTCTTCCCACACATCATCTCCGCTCAAAGGTTTTTTTCTCAGATTCTTTTTCAAAGCCAGATGGATCCATTCCTGTTTTGATGACTGACATTGTTTGCACAAGGATTAAAATTCTGGAGCAGTTTGTGAAGACTCCCAAACAACTGAAGAGTCACAGACAGCACACTGTCCAGATCCATGTCTGTGCTGCTCTTTGTTGTCTGCTTAAGGTACTACACTATTTTCCATGTCCATGTTAAGTGTTACTTAAGAGATATGAGATTTTGTTTACATTCACAACCTTAAATACAAATCCATTTGTTATGAAAACCCTTTAACACAGAGCCTTAGTGTTGCTGCAAATAATTACTTATCAAACTGTGATTTAATGAGGAAATATGACCACCCCATGTAATGAGAGTTGCTTTAAATTATATTGTTTTGGTTTAGAATCTAATTCTGTGGTTATGGAGTTGACCAGCAGTGACACACCAATGATAATTCCCCAAAATACAATCTCAACTAAAGGAAGCATGTCTCCAAACATGTTGTATTTTAGCTTTAAATGATCGTTTTTGCAGTTCATTGATATTGATTGATCAGTCTGAAGGAAACACGTAGACAGACAATTAAATAATGCAACATGGGTTGATTCTAAACAAACTATGATTTATTTGCATGGCAAGGAAAACCCATACAAAAAAAGACGTTGTTGACGAGAGAAAATTGTGCGCTTCTGATTAACAAAAGAAAAGGTACCATGTGGAGAAAGGAGAGTTGGAGTTGAATAGAGATTGCAAAGTTGTAATTCGTGTGAGAAACCTGGGATTCTATAAAACCGGCATCATTTGTGGAATTTACTTTAACAAGGCGTGCTAATCGTAACATCTTCCCAAAAACCCGACAGCATGTTGTCCATTTCGTGCACAAGTTACCTTGAAAGAGCCGGGGTGATGGATCACGTCTTGGCCACATACATGGGGTCCAACACGCGATCTAAAGATCTCGACCCGTTGGTCCTGCACCCCGAAGGGGTGTCATCAAACAGGAATCGTCAAACATAGGCCTTACCTGACTCAAGAACACAGGGATAGATTTTTTTAATTACAATGGAAAACAAGTTAGAGCAAAGGATTGAAATGTGGGTGGGTAGGGCGTGACTCTCCGGTCTGCAGATGGAATGAAAGGGGAAGAAGTTTAGCGGGAATGGAAGGGGGGGAGGTTTCTAGTCATGTTTTGTACACCAGAAAATTCAGCACAATCCCCACTAAATTCAAGAAAAAAATGTGGCAAAACAGTTTGATTCCTCCTGTTTTATTTATTTATATTTATACTGTGTGTTTTATAAAGAACTATTTTCTGAAGAAGTCATTTTTTTTACAATCAGGACCCTGGGCAGGGTATTTTGCGCCCGGAGGAGGCCCGTGTCCTAGCAGTGTCTCTCCTGCTGGGGGCGCTGGACAGCAACAGTGCCTCCCTTCGCTGTGCGGCAGCCGAGGGGCTGTCCCGACTCGTTCAAGTCGTTGGGGATGCTGGCTTTACCGTTTCAGTCTCACTGCTCTGCTTTGACAGGTAGGTGATAGATTTTCCTAATTCTTTCAATGAGCTCACAACAAAATGTCACCGTTCAGGCTAAAGGGCGCTCGGGACGCAGCATCTCGTAGCGGCTGCGCGCTGGCTCTGGGGGCGCTCCATCGTTACGTTGGAGGCATCAGCTCACCTCAGCATCTTTCTGCGTGTCTGGGAGTCATTTTCACATTAAGTCAGGACACCACTTCACCTGAAGTGCAGGTGTGCAATTGCAAGACGGGCACAAGCTATTTATCTAGAAATGTGGGCTAATAATGTGATTAAAATCAAGATTTTTTTTTCAATTCAGGTGAGCAAACTCACTGGTTGGTTACCAAAATGTTTGGAACTAAAATCTACTTTTTTGTCAGTGATTTGTGCGGAGGGCACCCAGTTTGATATGCAGTTCTAAAATAACAACATATCATGTTATTACTATGTCGGTACATTGTTATTGTTAAGTTGGTATTATTAGAAGTAGGATTAAAATAGGCTCACATTAACTAATAAAACATTTTCCTTATATAAAGGCACTGAGTGTAATAAAAAACTGGGGAATAATTGATCATGTATTTAAAGACACTGATGTCAATAATTTTTTATGTCAGTTTAAATTCAAATTACCTGGAAAATAAGAATTTCCCATCATTGGTGAGCTATTTTCAGAACCAGCCACAAGTTTCTCAGGTGTTCTAGGTTACCTGATGCTCACGGACACCCTGGTCTACTTTGTTCCAAAAAGTTGAGATTGCATTTTGGGGATTTTATCAAAGGTTTTCTCTTTGGGGTCCTTGGAATTTAGTAAAGGGATTTACAATGTGTTTAGTCGCTAGCAATTATTTTTCTAATTTTATTGTTTATTTTTACGAGTATATAGAATGTTATAGGTGTATAGCAGGGGTCACCAATCTTTCTGAAGCTGACAACTATTTTTGTCACTGATTGGCTCAAATGGCTGCCAGTTTGAAATGCATGTCCAAAATTATAACATGTTATTACTATGTTGTTACTATTTTATTATATCGTAACTGTTAGTAGTTAAAATAGGTTCAGTCAACCATTAAAACATCATGCCAATTAGAAATCAAATTTCCTGGAAAATCACAATGACCCGTTACTGTTCAGCTGTTTTCAAAACCTGTCCTCGAGCTTCTCAGGATTTCTTAGGGGGCTACCTGGTGACCACGGGCACCTTGTTGGGGACCCCTGATGTATAGTATTTAAGATTTTTCTTGTTGTGAGACAGACGTGGGCCCTGCATAGTCTGTCATTGCTGGTAGACCTGTCGTGCAGTCTATACCGCACCAACGCCGAGCCTTCAGTCTCTCTGGTGCTGCGCCTGTTGCTCCTGAACACGCCGACCCACCCCGAGGTGCACCGAAACCTGGGACAATGTCTGCAGGCGCTCATCACTTGCGTGGGCCCGGACCTACAAGGTGAAACTTTCACTCATCGCCTGGGATGGACAAAATTCACAATGTGATCTCTGTTGTTATTCAGGCGAGGGTTCAAATGTGGCAGCGCTGCGCTCTAGTTGTCTGGTGGGATGCGGCGCCATGCAGGCCATGCCGGACTGTCTAGTTCAGGCCCGCGCCATTTCCTGCTTGCAGCAGCTGCATATGTTCTGCCCACAACACGTCCATCTGGCCACACTTGTGCCTGCACTGTGTGTAAGTGGATCCATGCGACTTTTTTGTTGTTGTCAATGGGCCTTGAAATTGTTTTGTGGGTCAATTATTGATACACAGGTAAACCAGATTTATATATTTTGAATTAAACTGGAATGTGGTGACAATTTCCAAACAGAACTTTAATAGGGCGCTACTAAAAGCAGACCCTTGGCCCTATCTTCTTTAGGAGGATTTAAAACAGGTTCTTCACTTGATCGTAATGCAGTTAAACATCAAGACTAAATGTTTTTAAAAAACACTGCGTGGCCTAATCAATGCAATTAATTAATATATGGTCTCTTTCCTACTTGGATCTAAGTCAGACTCATTGAATGTGTTTCTGTGCATGTGTGTGTGTGTGTGAATGCATCAAAAACCTGTGTCATCTCTTACAGGAGATTTTGCTGGAATATTCCATGTTGGTAGGTGTTCTCTTCACCAGAGTAAACTGTCAGGTTTAGTAAACACTTGAAGGGGAACATATTATGTCAAAAATCCATTTGAATACCTTGTGCAAAAATGTAATCCTTAATAGAAGTGAAATTGAGCAATCAAGGTAAAAATTAATTAGTTGACTGTTTTCCAAAATAATTATGACTTCAAGTAGTTGCTATTGACTATCACTACATTTTAGGTTGCCAATGTATTTTGTTGTCAACAATTGTGTATTTTAGTGACCTGTTGATGCCTTCGTAACCCTCTGTAATTTAAAAAAACTGAATATAGCACATTAATTGCCAATACCTTAACTCCTGCAAAGCTGGTGTACTTGCCTTTAGACAAAGGGTGCCTCCTCAAATCAAGGCCTTGAAATTGCTTTTCATCCTTTTTTTTTCTTTGAGTTTGCTGGATTTCAACCAAAGTACTTTTATTAATATTTTAGAAGCAAATACCACTGCTTGGAACTTTTCAAAGTTGAAAAAGGCAATAATATGTCTCCTTTAAGGTACCTCTGAGTGCATCTGTCATTAACACAGCTCAATGGTAGTAGTTGCTCGTGTTTCCTTTAATCCAAATGAACACAACGCATGCAGAAGGTTTACTTCTATCACTAATCAGCACACCTGAACGAGTTCTTTAACAACATGTTGTGAATTGTTTGGTTGTGAGCGTGTGTGAGGGGATGCATGTTCTTCCCCAGCGAAAGGTGGTGGGATTCTGCCAGAGTGTCTTGAATTAACACATTACGTTCTAACTTGGTTGTAATTACATGTTTTGGGTTTTGGTTTGTGTGTCAAGTACAGGCTTTGACTACTTTGATTTTGAACAAATGTAAAACCTGTGTGACTGTCAGGCCAACCTGTGCAGCTCTCACCTATGTCTACGGAGGGCAGTAGTGTCCTGCCTGAGGCAGCTGGTCCAGCGGGAGGCGCTAGAGGTGTGCCAGCTCGCCGTCACGCAAGTGAAGGAACTGCAGCGGAGGGATAATACACAACTGGGTCAGCACACATTGTTTTACTACGTATGTCTGTTCTTTTGTTCATTATCTGTGATGCCCTGCTTCAGACGTTACCATGAAGGAGGTGGGTCTGGAAGGGGCTCTCTTCTCCTTGCTAGACCAGGAGTCCGAGCCAGGACTGCGGAAGGACATCCAGGAGACCCTGGCCCACATGATGACATCAAGCGTTGCCAGTGGCATGTTGGGACACTGGATCAAGCTTTGCAAGGACGTCCTGGCTGCTTCCACTGGTGGGTTTCGTCAACATCGGCAATACTCAAAACGTTTACTGACTATTCGTCGCAGATCGGAGTTCCGGCATTGAGGCAGATCGAGATGAGGATGCGGACCCTGGAGCTGATGACGACTCTTCGGCCTTCCGAGCTCGGGCGGAGTCGGGAGGGACGTTTGCGGCACTGCGCCAGTCCACGCGTCGCTTCGCCATGGAGTGCGTTTGTCGGCTCATCGCCCAGTGCCAAAGAGGCGACCCCGCGCACTTTGACCTGGCGTTGGCGCAAGAGAGACGCCAGCACTTGTCCAATGGTGAAAGCCATTTTGAAATGTCCTTATCAAAGTTTGGAATTTTGATCTCAATTTCATTAATTTATCTGCAGCCTTGTTAAAATGGATGTTTGATGTTTACAATTGTCAACGCATAAATGTGTTAATTCAAATTCATCAATATTCCAACTTTTCCAATATGTATTTCACAATGCTATGTCAATTTTTATTTGCAGACTTTCTGGTGCTGCATCTTGGGGATCTGGTGCGCGTTGCCTTTATGGCTGCTACGGACCCCGGCGAGAGTCTCCGCCTGGCGGGACTGGACGCCCTGCTCGTCATCATCGCTCCCTTCAAGGACGTCGGAGAACCCGACTTTCCTGGTCACGCCATCCTTGAGCAGTACCAGGCTAATGTAATGCTTTACATGCACATTTGTCAAAAGTAGCATAGACCTCATACTCGCTCATACAAGTGTTGTATTTTTCTTTTTGTGTGCACGCAGGTTGGGGCTGCTCTCAGGCCTGCTTTTTCTGCAGATGCACCTCCCAACGTGACCGCTAAGGCATGTCAGGTAGGCACCACACTTCCTCAGTGTTTTTCAGACTTCTCCTCACTCTCAACTGTCCTCCGGTTTGCTTCCTCATTCTTCCCCCTCTTTCTTATTGATCACTTTTCCTGCTCTTACTCATTCATCACTACACCCTACCCTCTGTCATCCTCATCACTCTTCTCAAAATTCCATCTGTTCCCCGTCAAACCTCATCTTCAGGTGTGTAGCACGTGGATCTCAAGCGGCGTGCTGAGCGAGCTGCGCGATGTGCAGCGTGTGCACCGGCTCCTGGCTTCCTCTTTAGCCAAAGTCCAGGCAGGTAGCCAGGCATGCGCTCGGCTGTACAACGAGGCAACTGTCACCATGGAAACGCTGGCGGTCCTCAAGGCCTGGGCTCAGGTAAGCAGAGTGAATCGCTGTTGGCCTTACCAATTCTGATCGCAAACCTTTCAGGTTTACATCACGGCCGTCCAGAGGAGCCGAAGGGAGACATGTCCCGACATAATGAGCAGCTCAGAGCAAAAAGGGGCCGCCCTTCTGGCCCTGGTGCAATCGGATCTTCCCAAATTGAGCCGCCTGTGGCTGGCGGTGCTGCAGGACTACAGTGTGCTGACGCAATACTGTGCTGATGATGAGGGAGACACACAAGCACGGGTAACAGGTAGATAACAATCAATGGTGCTGTGTAGGCTCATTGTTTTCCTATTGACACCTCCTCCTCATCACAACAGGAGGTTCCTTCTTCACAGCAGAGACAGCAAACCAAACTTTGAGTCACTACTCTTCTTCCTGGGCGCCTATATTGCACGCCACAGCACTCTGGTTGCACAGCACAGGTCCAGGCCTCGTCTCCTCAATGTTTTAAGTCAATGAAGACTCTTTTTTTTTTTTCTATTTAATCCTCCTTGTTCCCGCCTGTACCCCTCTATATCCTCATCAATCTTTCCTTTACCTCCTGTTTTCCACTTTTTTTGCAGTTAGAGGTAAGATCAGGCCTAAGAAATCTAGCCTGACCTAACCCGGGCCTGTGGGTATTAAAGCCTGACACAGCTTGACCAATTAACTTAATTTGCAGGAACAAGCCTAAAGCAAATTTAAAATTTCTTATTTTATTTGTAAGGACTCAGGAAGACGAGAGGTGATTTATGATAATGACATGTTTTATTTATTGTTTTGTATTGTATCGTTAATAAAGCCTGTCTTTTGTAACTAACTTTAAATTAAACAAGACTGCAAAAACATTTTTATTTTTTTGTATTTCTGTGTCTGCAGAGGTCACATAATCGATAATTCTCCATCAATGAGTTGAAAATATGACCATCAACCATAGCCAGTTTGTGCGGCATTTTAAGAGAGGGAAAGGCACGCTCAAGATCTTACCTTTGTTCTGCAGCCATCTCTCCTTCCTTCCTCTATTCTCACGTCTCAAGAGTCCTGACTTCACTTCTGTCACACTTTGTGCATCCTTTAGGTTTCGTGACGTGCGACGACGCACCTGCCAATCTGTCACGGCCAGTCACGCCCACCACCATGGGACGCAGCGGCTCGGTGGATGCTAAGAGTCCAGAGGATGTCAACACTGAGCAGCTACACCTTATCCTGGGTAAACATACTGCCATGAAGCCGCTGCTCACCGGTTAGGCTCTTGTGCATTCTACCTCCACGTTCTTTCTTTGCTGCAGGCCTTAGCGTTCATTTCCTGTGCTCCCCTCACTCCGAGGAGCAGATGGAAACTATCACTTCCTGTCTGCAAGCCTTGCAAGCACTACTGGAGGTTCCCTGGACCCGAGCTAAGATCGCAAGTGACCAGGTCAGCGCATCACCATTTGTAATAGCGCAGTTCACCCACTAAATGTTTCATATGCTTGTGTGGTCTTGTAGCTGGTCAGTGTGGAGCTGTTCAGTGTACTCCACAGGTTGATGCTTACCCGGGAGTCAGCAAGTATCCAAGCGGCTATGCTGGACCTCCTAGGACAGATAGTCACCGCCGCGCAGGAGTGCATCATAGAAAAGCGTCGCAGTGCCGATGGTTATGCACCTCGAAGGCTTCTTGTTTTAAAAACAGCGACCTGATCCTTTTGCTGTTTGCATTCACAGCGGATGACGGCGCGTCAGAAAAGGAGACCTTGCCAGAATTCGGCGAGGGTCGAGACACGGGCGGCCTGGTGCCGGGACGTTCGCTGGTATTTGGGGCGTTGGAGATCTGCCTCCGAGTGCTTCTTAGGAAAATGCCTGCCCTTAGCCCCAAATTGACAGGAAATGCCACTGCAGGTCAGGAATTTATTTGTACAGCAACTAATGAATCAACACTTAAAGTGCTTTATAAAAATATTCATTGTACAAGAAGTCAATAAAATAACTTCCATTTTCCCCAAACAACAACACGGAACACCTAATACACAGACATACAACATGATTCAAATAGAATAAAAACAAAATCAATAATAGAAATAAAATATATTTATAACAAGGCACAGACTAACTAAGGGGCAACTTTGCATGTGTTTATGAATGAGGATTAATTTTTATGAGTAGTTTTTCACATTTTTTCATTTGGGTGTTTTTTTTCTTGACTGCAAATAATTTATTTTGTTTTCTTGTTGTGCGTATGCAAATACGTTTTTGTTCATATGTGCGGATTACAGGTCCTGGGTGTTCGGTGTGGAGTTTAAGTGACAGCGACAGTCATCTAGTTTCCTCAGCCTTGTGCGTCCTCTCCCAGCTTCCGTCCCTCTGCTCACCTGAAGGTGACGCACTGACAAAGTCTTCATGTCAATGTTGTTATCGGCCAATGAATATCTGGAAGCGTTTGTTCAGATTTGAGTTTCTTGTCTCATTAGGGAGTGTGTCCATCCTACCCACAATCCTCTACCTGCTGTTGGGTGTGCTCAAGGAGATTGTTATACAACCTGAGGCGAATCATGGTAACGCCTACACACACACTCACAGTTTATTTATGTTATAGGTAAGATCTTTAGCTCGGGTTCGGGCCAAGCCTGAATGTCAATCATTACGTTTGGGTCTAGCCAGACTTCTCTCTCGCTGACTTTTTTCCATTATTCACTCGTCCTTTTTCTTCGTTGTCTCGCTGCCTTTTCTCTACTTCTCAAAAGTGCCGCGCTAGATTCTTAAAGACATACCTCTGCTATGGTTTATGGCCTGATTTTCAACCTGTCAAAACGACGTACAGCCTTAAAATTTACCCGTCAACTCTTTCAAAAAAATCCGTCAAAGATGGAAAATTTTCAGTTAATGTAACCTCTGCAGACACAGAAATGTAAAAAGATATAAATGTTTTCACAGACTTGTTTAACTTAGACTTTGTTACATAAAACAGGCTTTAATTTATTATCTTAAATTAGCTCTTCTGCTTCTGAGTCCTTACAAAATAAATATGAAATTTGTTTCGGGTTCAGTTCTGCAAATCAAGTTAATTGGTCAGGCTCGCTGGGTTTGGCTTTAATCCCGCGGGCCTTGGTTGGGCTGGGCTGGACTTTTTTTAGACCCGATCTTACCTCAAATGTAAACGTTTTTTGTGTTCCACAGAAGCTCCAGTCAAGCAGGTACTCCTAGTGTGTCCTCTCCCGGAAGCTTTGGATGCAGAATCCGGTATCGGGGTGGCCGGAATAGTGCAGGCGCTTCTTGAGGCCCTTAAAACAGTCTTTGGCTCACGGCCAAGTCGCAAAGAGAAAAGCGGAGACGCGTGGAACGGCATCCTGCGCTCGGCTCTCAAAACGCTTGTTGATATGTGGAACGCAGGTTTGTATATACCCGCCAAGGTGCAAAAACAGACTCTTACCGCGGGATTGTGTGTGGCGATCAGGTTCAGACATAGCAGACGAGGCCACGCTACTGACGGCATTGACAGTCTTCCTACTGGCTGCTGGTCCGGACGTGTGGGCAACCGTGCCGGCGCTACGTGCCCTCATTCTTCAGCGCTTCAATGCCGCCATGGAGCACAAGGACCCAGGCGTCAGTCAACTTTTCTCATCTTTAAACACTCTATAGCATGACATACCATTTTAATACATTGCTTTTATTATGTTAAGACTTTGCTTTATTAACATGCTTACATTTAAATACTTAAAACCTCACTGTTGTTAAAATATTTTTTCAAATACATCAGCTTACTTTAAAATATAACTCTTATGTTTGCCTTTAAATCCCAATTATTACCTTGTGTAAGAATACTTTTATAATGCTGGACACCTTATACTTGTGAATGTGATAGTGTGAATAAATGAAAATAATGTAGTATTAATGCATAAAATATAAAACTCATTCCAGGAAAGTATTGTTAAAACTTTATTCTTATAGCCGTCAAACTGTATTTATTTCCTTAAATGCATATTCAAGACATTAATTGTATTAAAATTGAATCATCTGATTCTATAATGCGCAATCCTTGCTGTTAAACTAAACAAACCTTTTTTTTGCCATGATATAAACACAAAAATTGAATTGATTTATCGAATTCTTCTTTCCAGGTATCCTGTCGATGTTTCCAGCTGCTTTCGTCCCTCTTCAGGGCCCCGCAAGAAGTTGCGGTGCCGCACATCCGCGCTCTTGCATCGCCACTGCTCAAATTCCTTCAGGTAATGCCGCCCGGCTTGCTTCCATTATGAACCCTGGCTGATGTTTCACATTGGAATTTGCGCTGGCTCGGCAGAACGTGGAGCGAAGCAGGCCACAAAGTCCGGAGGAACTGCAGGGGGTTCTGGAGGCGGTGGCCGCGTTTGAGGTTCTGGTGCAAGCAGCGGATGAGGCCCATCGTTAGTTTCCAGTTTTATATACTGTGACTTTACAAATCCTGAATCCGAAAGAAGATTGTTTGTTGTGTTGCCAGGTGCTTCTTTGGTTGCTATCTTGTTTCCTCTGCTGATCTCTTTCTTGTTGGACGAGAACGCACTGAGCTCGGCATCAGTTCCATCCCGCTCACTCCACCAGGCGGCGCTCAAGGACCTTATGCGTTTGGGACCTCAACACCCTGCCAGCTTCAGGTGGGTAAAATTAGTGTCTGAAACTCATGACAAAAAGTTAGCGAAAACCAGGGCAGACAACTCCGAAAAGTTGCCTTTTCAGAGTTGTCTGCCCAGCCATAAAGTTGCCTGGCTCACCGACTTTGTGTGAACGCTCAGACACGTGGAAAATAAGAGGGAGCATTGGACCGAACCGCCACCATTACTGGTTTTATGTAGCTTATGCAGGCATCAAACTCGTTTTTTTCAAGAATGGATTGCTACAGAAGAAATTTACATGTTCAGAATTTTATCTCCGAGCCACATGTACTCATGACTAGAGCCATATCTGGCTCGCAAACCTTAAGTTCCCGACCCCTGCCGTGAGTATTAACCACACCCCTAATTTTTTAAGACCTTGTTTCACTTTGCCTTGTCTCAAACTAAGCTTGTAAGTGATAAACGTGTTGAATACATGCGGCCATGATACAAATCAATTATTGAAAATGTAAACTATGAACACAATACCGATAACATTTACAATATTTTTTTAATGTCCTTCAAAGTTCGATTCATCATCAGATACACCGAAAAGTTGTTTCCCTTGTCATGTTTTTTGGGGTTTTATTAATCTTTCGGAACAACTTTTTTTCCCCTCGTTCTTTAACATTAGTCTCTAGCACAATTAATTTTTATTTAGCTGCTCAATTTCCGTGACTTTCCGCATGATCGGCAACATTGAGCTTGAAAGAGGCGTGATATGCCGGACGCTTCCTCTTTGCAGCCAGAGTTGCCATCTAACTGTAACTATAGAAATTGGTAAGGGCATATCTGTTAACCTCAGCCAACGATAATGATTGTTTTTCCCCTTATTAAGCGATAATAAACCATTCAAGCACGATGCAGCACCTATTAACTCACCGCAAAACAGATTATGTGGACTACCGAAACAATATTAGGAATCTACAATGATGTTGTCTGATACCAGTGACTGAGAGAATCCGGATTAGAATCTTAAATGGGCAAAACAAGATTGGTCTGATGAAAAAAATGAGGTCTTTTTACCGAATGGTAAATGGTCTGCATTTATATGGCGCTTTTCAAGTCAATGAAGACCTCCCAAAGCGCTTTACAATGTGCTTCACATTTACCCATTCACACACACACACACCAATCGGGAGTCAGCCATGCAAGGCGCCTACCTGCTTATTGGGGGCATTAGGGATTCAGTGTTTTGCTCAAGGACACTTCGACATGTAACATGGAGGAGCCGGGAATCGAACCTGGGACCTCTTGATCCCAAGACGAGCGCTGTACTTCCTGAGCTAATGAACAAAAATTGTTATGCAGCGTACTCAATTTGAAATGATAAAAAAAAAAAACTAGCAAACAGGGAAAACATACCAATTGACAGGTATGCAATTGCATAAAACAGCAATGTTTTAAGGCACAGTGTGCAAGATTTAGTGCCTCCTAGTGGTACAAAAAACTCTCATTTAGTAAAAAACAAACATTTGTGCTAATACTAGGCAAAATACAATGTTATTTTCTAAAAAAAAAAAAAAAAATCTTAAGTGGAGAAATGTTTATTTCTTTTACTCAGTGGAATCCCAGCTTAGGTCCCTGCTATGTTTTTCCTGCCATCCTACACTATTGTACTTACAGTGTTATTGTTGCTGTTTACCTGACTTGTTTACCTGACTGCCCATTTTGCACATCTGGTTAGCTGCTCCTCTTGCACTATTTGCACTACTGTAAAATACTATACATAGCCATAATTATTTAGTATATTATTAGTACTCAATACTCCAACTCAATACAACATTTTATTTATATCTGTACATTGAAGGAAACTGTGCGGGTCAGATGTATCGACATTTCGTTCTGTATACACGTGTACTAGAATGACAATAAAGTAGATCTGAATCTGAATCTGAATCGAGTGGTCAAATGTTACACATTGGGGCTTTAACTCACATTCTAGTGTTGGCGAGGCAGGGAAAGAAATGAAGAAGCGCTTCCCCTTTGCTCACGAGCCATCCAAAATTACCATATTTATTGTAAAACTTGTGATTTGGTTATTGTTACTTAATATAGTGTCATGTGTACTGATGCGGGGCACCTTATCTCTTTTTAAACCTCCGTATTCCTGACACCCATGGTCAGTCCGTCTGCAAACCTCAGGTCCCGCTAGGCAAGCCTTTTCAACCCTGACTTTCTCCTGTCCTGATCCTTGTGTGATTCCCGGCTCCAACCCCTTTTCTGAACTCGATTACGTTTTTGCTCCCCCGTCCTAGCCATCGATCTGTTTTTTCCCCGATCAGCTACCCGTGACCGTCGATCACCGGATTGTGGGTGCAAGCCTTTTCCTTCTTCTCAATAAAACTGAGCGAGACGAACGCAAGTGGGTCCTGTCTCCGTTTCTGGTCCCTGACATATAGACCATAGGTGTTTCGTGGGTCGAGAGATGTGCTTGCATTCAATGTTTTGCGATTATGGTCATGGATATTTTTGACTAATCAGTCATTGCGCAAACAGGTAAAAAATGCTCGCTATACACAAAATGAATATGGTATGTCATTTTTCCTCTGTTGATTTAAAAAAACAAACACAGGCTAGTAGAATAGGAAATCCTTGTTGTATTTCGCAACCAAATATCTCTTATTTTCTTATTAGCATCACTGTTAGCACAAGTTCAAATGTCTCCTTTTCGTTCTTGTATCAGGTCTCTCGTATCAACCTCTCCTCACCTCAAGTCCCGCTTGGAAGCCGCCCTCAAGGGAAGCCAGGAGAGCGCTAGCCACGAGAAAGGTAGCGCGACCGCTAACTCTGCAGCTCGTGGCGCAGCCAAATCGTCACCTAGTATCACGCTCAAAACCAACTTCCTGTGAGGACGGACTCGTCTCGTGTTCCTCATGGAAAACAACACTACAGAAAGTATTTCACTCTATTTACACAGCAAAACCTCACTTTTTCAACCTTCTATAGCAGTTGTACTGGGATTCATGTTTCATTATTACGATTCCCGACTACTTGAGGCAGCTTGGAGGCGAAAATACGCAGGAATGTACAAAGTTCAATGAAGAATCATTTTCCTCATGCTGAGGTTTTGAGGTTTCCTTGTCCTCATGTTGGTTTTAGATTAGGGATTACGTCATAATAGTCTGTAATAGTCTGCGGTCTGTGCAGCCCTTGGAGACTTCTAGTGATTAAGGGCGTCACAAATAAACATGACTTCACCTGACTTTCCTGATTAGCGCAAAGGGCTACCAGTTTCGTATGCATTTCTGAAATAACTTGGCTTGTTATTACTATGTTGTTACTATGTTATTATTATGTTAGTAGGTGGGAGTAATTATGCAAAGCATAGTTGAAATACACTCAGTCCAACACTAAAACGCTTGCCTTGCAGGGTGTTCCGAAATGCTTGTAGCCATTCTAAATGCCTATATTTCAAAAACTACTTGATGGACTCAGCAGAATTCGAGTCGAGACTTTGCCACTCGTGTGAAACTTAGTTTCATCACTAAAAACCGGGTGATCATCAAAAAAGTCAACACTTTTCAATTCTTTTAGATTTTCCCTCATCACCTTCCCTCAAAGCCTGAATGAGCCCGCAGCCTGTAAGATTTAAATTGCAATTGTTTCCTCAGAATCCACCAAACTTATAATGATTACTGATGCGAAGCACCTGTGCCCGCTCATTTGGCGCCTCGGACTCTGATTGGCTCCCTGTCCCTATTTAAACCCGCTCCTATCTGTCCGCTTTTGTCAGTCCGTCTGCAAACCTCAGTTTACCCTAGGCAAGCCTTTTTTTTTTCGACCCCGACTCCAACCTGTGTTTTGCTCCTGTCTGTCCCCGGCTTCGACCCGTTTTTGATCCTGATCACCGTTTACTCTCCCGTTCCGGCTTTCGACCTTTTTTGTCCTCGACCACATCCACTCTCTTTTCCTGGCTTACAACTCGCTTTCGGCCCCGACCAGGTTTTTGCTACTGACCTATTTTTCCGTTCCCGACACCGCCAACGCTCGCCACGGAAGTCCCACTTCCGCGTTCAGAGCGACTTGCTTTCTGCACCCGGCGATCAACGGATCGTGGGGGCAACCCTTTCCTTTCTTACAATAAAACTGAGAGAAACGTAACGCAAGTGGGTCTTGTCTCCGTTCTGGTCCTGACAAAACTGTTGTTTGTGGAATCTGGATTTCCACACTTGCTCTTCTAACACTCTTCTGAGGACTATGCAGGAAGGTTTCACAAACCTGGCCTTAATTTTTGTTGTTGTTGGTTCCTTCTCTGAAAAATTTGTGAAGAAGGCCAATCGAACTTTCTTTGGGGACAGAATCCGAGCATACTTTAAACCGCAAAATGCTTTATCTTTTGAAGTGGAATGCGTTTCCTAACGTGAAAAGATAGAAATGCCAAGCGCTACACTCAAAACCTTGTAACTTATTTACACAAGGCGTGAAAAGTAAGGTCATTCCAATGAAAATTGTCAGAATCTTTGGCCTAAAAAATTGAGTCAACGTTTTGGAACACCCTGTATTAAGGCACTGAGTTATTTTCGTATACAAATTATCAAGAGACTGAAAGCCAGTTAGAGATCAATATCCTAATTTCCTATAAAATCTTAATGTATCACCAGTGAGCATCCGGTTTTTCAGAACTGGTTTGTGGGCCTCTCAGGTGTTCCCTGGGGGCACTGCATTTGTGACCCTTGTTCTACAGGGTGCTAACAGCCTAGCTAGCACCCTTGTCTTTTAGCTTGCTATCTTTGTTCTTTTGATTCAAAGAGTATCTGTTTTTTGTGAATCAGTTTCTGGGTGAGCAGGTTGAATTCTATAGTTTCATTCCACTCTTCACTGGCGATCAGAGAAGACTATTGAGATCAAAATTGAAGTTTTGATAATAATAATAATAATAATAATTTCCTTGTATTGTCATTCTGTGTAACAATGTACACAGAACGAAATGTCGATTGCATCTGACCCGATGCAGCCGCAGCCAAGAGAGGGCGCCGCCGACCACTTTTTAAGTCTTAGGAATGACTCGGCCGGGGCGCGAACCCGAACCTCCCAGTCTCAAAGCGGGCGCCTTACCATCTAGGCTACTGATACTCATGGCAATTGTTTTAATCAAAGTTCTTTATTGTTTATTTTACAAACCCTCCCGTAATTATACAAATAGATAGATGGATAAATACTTTATTCATCCCCGTAGGGAAATTCACACTTCCAGCAGTATCCTTGTGTGGAAAAATAAAATAAAAGATATAGAATACAAAAATACCCAATAAAAATTGTTGATATAGAGTATTTAAATAGTGCTACGGAAAATACACACTGTAATAAAAATAGGGTAATGTGGGCTTTTACTCCCCCGGGTGGAGTTAAAGAGCCTCATGGCATGAGGAAGAAATGATCTGATGATTGAAATGATGATAAATAAACAAATGAGAAAAAAATAAGGGAAAAAATATCAATAATTGAACCCAAAATGCTGTGGTCTGCTATAAGAACACCTAGACTTTATTAAGTATGCACAATCCAAAATTATGATATATATTATTTTACTCAAGACTGAAGCAACAGAAAAGAACACTTCTCTTGTCAATTTAACTAAAAATAAATCGTATTTTATACACTACATGGATAATTTTCTCAGCAATCTAATCACAATGTGCGAGCGGCCCCAGGGTTTCTTCATTCCCCGCATCCTAAGGTTTTTGACTTTATCCTTTCCCTCATGAAGGTTTTAGATCAGGGTATGGTGGAAATAGTAGTCTGTACAACCTTTTCAGACTTGTTGTGATTAAAAGCTATAGAATTAAACATGACTCGACCTGTCAAAAAGGGGGCGTGTCTCAGCACCTGGAGCCCCTCCCCCTCTTCACATTGCTACTGTTGAATGTGGGCGGGGTTTGATTTTGATGATTGTGTTAAAAAAAATACAAACGTGTATGTTTTCATTTTTATTTTTAAAAGTGTGTTAGTGACTCCTTAAATTGGACTGATTCAACATAATATCTTCATGTAAACTGATGCAACAAACATCATTCTTCACAACATTACTTCCAACGGGTGATTAGTGGTCGTACTGGGTCCGGGAAGGGACATACACAATCAGCACTTTACAAAATGAATCCCTGTAATCCCTCATTTATCACGGTTAATAGGGAACAGAGGGATTATAGTAACACAAACGTGTTATTTTTTATTAAAAGCAAGCACCAAAAAACAAGAAATTTATTTTTCTGTGTGGTCTTTTGAAACATCTCCCACGTGTTTACTGAAAGTCTTTGTATTAAAAATGTAAAAATGTCTCACCCACTTTAAGGGAAAAAAATAAAGAGCTATTTTTGCACCAGACTCAAATAAAGAACAAACTTGAAAAACTGGCCCAGATGATCAACTTTTTACTTTTGTGTTCGGTTTCTCAATACATTGCCCAATTTTTTTCGGCCATTTAACATCTCTGCAGACCTATTTTGCTGTATTTTTTCAGGAAACTACGCGTGTTATACATTAAAATCATTTTTTAATTTTCATTTGCCCGTGTTCAAGTTATTTTCTGTCAACGGCGGCTAAACGAGATGAGATCGGTTTCACTAAAGAAAATAAGTAAAAGTCACACTGTTTAGAAAATAAATTCGTATTTTGTTTTACAAAATATTGTCATGTGATTGAGGAAAATATTATTCTATATTAATAACTTCTGGCCCTTTGTTCTCTACTGGAATTGTTATTACAAATATTAAAATTATCTTTATCGTCATTGATATCAATGTTGTGAATCTATATACGAGCCATGAGATTAGACATTGCACTCCAGGGTAAAACATGTAATATAAAGACTAAAAAAGAAGACTATAGGGATTAATAGGCAAAAATTAGAACATAGGGCTTAGAGGAACTGTCCTAAGTTACAATTATAATGCAATGAAGAAGAAAAGTACATTGTAACAATAGTGCAATAATTATGTAGAGAGAGAGAGATTCTCTTTTTTTAATGTTTAATGGAGAAAATTATGGAGAAAAATGTCAATAATTATTTGAATCATTGTATATCGATCTATGATTCAGATATATCATATCAATTAAATATATTTGTGGTCATTTTCGTACAACAAAGCACTGATGTTTCTCTGGGGTTGCTTATCAGACCAACTTCTAATCTGATTCGCTAAATCAACAGCTTTAGCATACCTGTCGAGCTCCAGGGCTCCATGCCCTTACAAACTGTTGTATTTTCCCTTACAAAATACAAAATAATCTTACACCATATTTTTTTTTCAAACGTGTTTATTTATGTAGTTTAACATGTTATATTGTACATGTGTTTCGTTATATCACATATATTGTTAATTAACATTTTGTTGTGAGATACTGAGTTGCTCGACATGAATGAGGTTTATTATGAAAAAAGTTCAAAAATGAAGTCGCTTGGACGTTCACTGTGGAAGGAAAAAATACATGCAAATATAACTAAGTAGAATAATACATTTTCTTATTCAAATTATTAATTCATTTTCTGCATTAAATTATTGATGGTAATATACTGATTAAAGGGATAACCACAAACCTGTCTTTTTTCATTTTCTCCTTTTATACTTCCTTTTTTTCTTAACTTCTTTATACAACATCATAACTCGTAATATAATGCATCAAAGCAAATGAGCCGTTTGAGAGCCGGCTCTCTTTAATGAGCTGACCCGAAAAAGGCGGTTCTCTAAAAAGAGACGGACTTCCTTTCACTACACAACTACCACATGAAATCCGATGTCGCTTCGTTTGCAACGAAAAAAACAATACCGAGATAGAGGCTACCGCGGTGAACTCGCTTGACTTGATTGACTTGCCGTTTCGTGATAGTCTGTGTATACCGGATGGTACCCATAATTGACAAATTTGCGTTTTCCGTACAGATTTTCTTGTACGTCGTACACGTCTTAAAATGGTTAATGAACGTACTTTGTACAGCAAATACATACAAGTTGACAGATATGGCTTTATTGAACACTGATGTTATGTCTCATGGCCTTCAGAAGTCTTTGTGAAGGCTTCTCGAGAGATTATTAACCCTGCCATCAAGTAATGACTGAAATGTGATCATTTAAATGCTTGAATATGAAGGCACACATCTGGAAGCAGCGCAGCCAGGGGGCAACAAAAGGAAGCTGACTGACAAAAGTACTCATGGACAAAATATAAAACATCGCATGATTTCAGATAGCAGTGGTTAGCACGTTTGCGGCACGGTTCTGAGGTCATGAGATCGAACCTCCTGTGTGGAGTTTGCATGTTCTCCCCGTGCTTGCGTGGGTTTCCTCTGGGCACTCCGGTTTCCCACCACATTCCAAAAAACATGCATTTCAGGTTAACTGGCCGGTTTAAATTGTCCCTAGGTGTGAATGAGTGAGTGAGTTGTCTGTATTTGTGTGCCCTGCGACTGGCTGGCAACCAGTTCAGGGTGTCCCCTGCCCACTGCCCGAAGATGGTAAATGGTCTGCATTTATATAGCGTTTTTCCAGTCAATTAAGACCTCCCAAAGCGCTTTACAATGTGCTTCACACTTACCTATTCACACACCAATAGGGAGTCAGCCATGCAAGGACCAAAAGAAAGAGAGAAAAAGAAAGAGAGAGAGTTAAAAAGACAAGACAAGGGAGACAGAGTAAAACAGAGAGAGAGGGTAATAGACAGAAAAATGAGAACAGAGTAAGAAAAATAGAGGGAACACAATAGCGAGTGAGAGAGAGAGAAAACAGTCGATAAAGGGAGAAATAGAGAGAAAAAATTAGAAATAAATAGAGAAAGAGACATAGAACAAGAGAAAGATTGAAATAATGAGAGAAGACTTTTTTCGGGGCGGCAGTAGCTCAGGAGGTAGAGCGATCGTTTTAGGATTAAGGGATCCCAGTTCGAATCCCGGCTTGTCCGTGTTACATGCCGAAGTGTCCTTGGGTAAGACACTTAACCCCCAATACCCCCAATAAGCAGGTTAGCGCCTTACATGGCTGCACAGATCACGGCCGCTATTGGGAAATGTGAAGCACAATGTAAAGCGCTTTGGGAAGTCATTGACTTGAAAAGCGCTATATAAATGCAGATCATTTCATTTCATTTCATTTCATTTCATTTCAGAAGACTTTTTAAAAGACAAAGAGAGGAAAAGAGTGAGCATGAGAAAGAGAAAGAAAGGAAGTGAGAAAGAAAGAAATAGAAAAAAGGGGAGAAAAAGAGGGACTAAAGAGAAAAAGAGAAAGAGTTAGAGAGCACAATAGCAAGAGAGAGAGAGAAAACAGTAGATAAAGGGAAAAATATAGAGAGAGAAAAAGGAAAGAAAGAAATAGAGAAAGAGACAGAGAAAGATGAAAAGAATGAGAGAAGAGTTTTTAAAAGACAAAAAGAAAAAGAGAAAAGAGTGAGCACGAGGAAGAGAAAGAAAGGGAGTGAGAAAGAAAGAAATAGAAAAAAAGGGATTGATAGCTGGGATGGGCTCCAGCACCCCCGCGACTACTGAGGATAAGCGTTGCAGATAGTGGATGGATCGATAGATATTTTTAGACCAGCGAAGAAGGTCTTGCGGGCCATGGTGGCCCACCACTGCCAATCAGAATATGGAAATTAAATAAATTATAAATTGCTATTAATTAATGAAATTTACAGCAAAAATTGTTGGGATCCATTTTTTTTATATTGGCCATGTGAATTTTATGTTCTATAATGGATTTGTATGTGGTATCGATGATTGTGCAAGTTTTGGGTATCGGTCTGAAAAAAATGAACGAACATCCCGAAATATTAGTCGAAAAAAAAAATGTTTCTTTCAAATCATAATGTAAGCTCATTATTTGTTGATTTCGTGTTTTGAAATGCGCAGACTGACACAAACAGTTCCATTTTTTTTGTTTGCGTGACTAATATTTCCGAGTGGAAAGGCGGAACCTCAACGTCACATGACCCGTGGGCTCCCCTCCATTTCTGCGTGTGCGCTAGCGTAAGTGAACTTGCGTGTATTTTTGTGTGTTCTATCCCGGCCCCACTCGGTCCACTCTGACCTCAATCGGAACAACTCACCGGGAATGGACGAAATCCACGGGTGTCCGTGACATTTTTCACCCCCCCACGGAAAACACCGTAGCCTCCCACCACCTTCCTCCTCCCCTTCCACGCATCAAGGAAAACCAGGGTGAGTTTACCCGCAGCGGCTTCGTGTCACCTCATTCCCGGCGGCGGCGAGGCCTGTCGGTTCTCTTCGAACTCGAGGCCCGAGGCTTAAGTGTGAGGCCTTGCGTGATTATTTTTTCCTCTCCCCGTCTTCGTGGAGGGGGTGACCGCTGGGGCGTCTCGTGCCCCCCGTCAGAATAATCGTCGACGTCGTCGTCAGAATCGGTAAACATTTATTCGAATTGCTGCCGCGACGAATTAACGCGGAGGCGACTAAAACTGTTTAGTCAGCTTAGTACACCATTAGATAGCCCGGTGCTAGCCACAAGCTAGCTGGCTAACACCAGGCAATTAGAGCACCAGCTGTGCTTGGAAATAACATTTTAAATATGTATTTTTTTATCGTTGCCAGTTTTTAAAAGTGTTTTTGAGTTCAGGGGCTTTATTTAAAGGCGTGACATTACTTGTTTTATCTATTGTTTGTTTGCGACAGCGGCCTAGCAAGGATCGATGTAACATGCTAAAGCTAATGGTGGATGTTGTTTTCGAGCAATACATTTATATTTGGGGGGTTGGGCTGATTAAAATGTAGCCCAACGACTATCTTGGGTTATAGGGTGGGGTGCTCCTCCGAAAGTGCGTCATTATAATAACACTTAATCTTATCGCCTCATCAGATGGATTCGATCAGGTGACTTGAAGTTTTGTTTCCCCCAAAATCGTATGCACGGAGATCGTTCCTAATTGTTAGTAATTATCACTACGAGACGTCTAAAATCAAACAAATGGCAACAACGTTAGACGATTTCTTGTTATTTTTCTTTGCTGTATTTTGAAAATGATGACAGCACTGCCAAGTCTTTCTACATGCATAAACTGACACCCAATGTCGCAACGCTATTTTCAAGATTACACTATGAAGGTTTTTATTAGAGTTTGCGTTGAAGCCATACCTGTCGACTTCAGTCAATTGATCCCCTTATTAATGATGGTCATCCCCCTTATTAAGCGATAATAAACCTTACAAACAAAAGGCAGAAACTATTTACTCACAGCAAGACATTATATATATATATATATATATATATATATATATATATATATATATATATATATAGATAGGTATATAGATACTTTATTCATCCCCGTAGGGAAATTTACACTTCCAACAGTATCCTTGTGTTAAAAAAAAGCTACAGAATACAAAAATACCCAATATAGCGTGTGAATAAAGAACATTTAAATAGTGTTACGAAAATTACACACTGTAATAAAAAGGGTTAATGTGCATTATGTGGGCTTTTACTCCCCAGGGTTGAGTTAAAGAGCCTCATGGCATGAGAAAGAAATGATCTCAGTCTGTCCGTGGAACAAGACTGTGACAGCAGTCTGTCGCTGAAGCTGCTCTTCTGTTTGGAGATGATGCTGTGTAGTGGATGGAATGAATTGTCCATGTTCAGTGCCCGTCCCTCAGCTACAATGCAGAATATGCACAAAGATTATATGTGTAAACAAGTTTAAATTATTAACCAAATAAAACAAACAATTCATTGTTCAACTTTCTTAGTTCTTTCACCACTTGGCAGTAAATTTAGTCTTGCTTAATGCATTGTCACTGTCTCCTTGAACAGTTTTAGTTATTACCCATTTTTATTGCTGATGTTGACCAAATTTTGTGTATTGTTGGCAATCACAACAGCTATTGCAGCCTGGTCAAACTGGAAGGGGGTTTACCTTTTGTTTGGGCCCCTTCACAATGTCTCTTGTTTTCCACATGCTGAGGTTTTTGAGTTTTTCCCTTGCCCGCATGCAAGTTTCCGATCAGGGAATGTTGTAATTGTGACCTGTGCGATCCTTTCACACTTTTTGCGATTCGGAGTGCAAGATTTCGCAGACTTTATTTATTCTACAGATGCTTTTACTCTGTTACAGAAACTATCACAATTTAAGTTAAAAATCAATGATTAATCAAGGTCAACATTTGCTATTGTTGGTTGATTAGTTGGACCCCTTAACCACTTGAGCAAGTACAACCTGGTGGTGCCCATCCCTCTGCAGGTCATATGTTTCCAGCCGGTCTCGAACCGGAGACCTGTCGCGTGATAGGCAAAGGTGCTAACCACTGCGATGCTACCGGTAACCGAGACGATCAGGGTTAGAGCTGAAATGGGCAAGACTAAAGGTTTAACAAAGAATGAGGGTGTTTTTAAGAATTTTTTTCCCCCCAAACAAAAGTTAATACGTTGTACACTATTCAAAATGATCAAAAAATTAAATATATTTGAATGACTTCAGCAATGCCAAGTCTTGGCTACCTGCCAAAACAGTCTCAAGGTGTCGCACCGCTATTTTCGAGATTGCATAGTGAATGTTTTTCTACTAGTGTGGGAGCTGACATTAACTATTAAATAGGTTTGTTAATAACAACTCAAATACAGTAGGACCCCTGGGATACTACATTAATCTGAGGTTCGGAATCTAAAGTGTAATTGTTGTTTTGCTGGGGATCGAAACCTATAGTAATTAGCTAATCTTGTGTTCCAATACACCTAAAAAACCATTACAATAACAATATAGTACTTAGTAGGTACTGCATTTGTGTATTGTATGTACATCTGATTAAATAACATAGTAAATAAATATAAAGGAAAAGTTACATTTTATGTATCTTTAGTTTGATGTCACTTGAGCTGGTCAAGTGGAGTAGCAGGTGGATACAAAGAGGGCGGAAACTGCAAGGGCGAATTAAAAAAGAAACCGTTTTTGAATCCTCCTTTTTCAAGGAATATTAAAATATTTCCTTGCTTTAATCACCTTCGAATTTGTAATAGTCTCCATCATCGTTTGGTCATGGCTATGCAACTTAGCAAAGGTAGCATTCCTAGTATTTTTCTTGATAATCGCAAGATTTGTTTTTACGGTTATGGTTTTGCTTCTCCCTTTAGCACCAATGTAAGCCTTGGGACCCATATCTAAGAATTAGAGTACATAAAATACAGTATTGTATGGTCAACTTGCGAAGTATTTACAAAGCACATAAGATTTTAAACTGCGTGAAGAGAAAGACACTGTGGAAAGGTACCACCTCCCAGTTGCATATCATTCTTTTCATAACGCTGCGACAAAAAACAATAGCAGATCAGCATTTTATGATGCCGACCAATATTAGACAGGAATTGGAGAGATGCAGCAAAGATGGGATTTTAAAAGGCTTGGGCACACAAAATAGTTTGCCGATGTCGTATAGTGGAGAAAATTCAGTAAAGAATTGCAGAGAAAGACAACTTATTCCCTATTGTAAAGTGAAAATGTCAGAATGGGTGGACATTGTATCCCAGACTGATGAGCACGAGTTTCTAAAAAAATATTTAATTTAACTGTTGATTGCCTATCAAACTGGTTGATTTTTTTGATCACGTGAAAAGGGGGCAAGGTTAGCAATTTAGCATCTGCAGGAGTTGCGATAAGCGGATCTGTTTTGTTGCTGATCTTGTGGGTATTAGCGTGTAATTGGCCCGCAATCGACTAAGCCGCCGTCCAAAAGTCCCAGCATGCCTCCCTGGTGATTTGTCTGCCATGATAAAAGTCACCGATGGGGTATTTGTTTTTGCCAGGCACGTGCGCCTGATGTCCCACAATCTGGCACAAGAGCCACTCCCAGCTTCCTGAGTGCTTGGATGAATCCCAAACAGCGAGACCACCGCAAGCACTGATTGGCCAAGAGCCACACCTCGTAGCCAACTGCCATCCAGGTCAGTGGGACGGATGAAAAGTTTTTTTAATATGTGATGATAAAATTGCCATTAAATTTTAACCTTCTCGCTGTAAAATAATTTGAGAAATGTAATTGCAAACTTTCAACTCTGTTGATCTGTGGGTTCCTAGGAGTAAGGCGCGATGGCGGACGTGGACCCCGACACTCTGCTGGAGTGGCTCCAGATGGGACAGGGCGACGAGCGTGACATGCAGCTCATCGCACTGGAGCAGCTGTGCATGCTCCTGCTCATGTCCGACAATGTGGACCGATGCTTTGAAACGTAAGTCGGATCAAAATTGAAAAAAAAGGCCATTAGCAATTAAAAAGAAAAAGAATGCTTGCCTAGTTTGCAAAGCAGACCTTGCGTATTACGGCGGTACCTCGGTTATGCTTGAACAGAGAACAGTCGGAAAGTTGGATGGAAAAAAAGTCTGAATCGCCTCGTCAAGATACAAGTAACATTTAAGACTGTGGTTTTATTAACATGCATTGTGCATTTTTTACACATATAATTTGCTATAAAAGAGCTAGCGCAATCATCTTTATAATTAAATGAATGCTAAGGACAAACGTCATTTGTTAAAACCAATTCATTTCAAACTGTTGAGTTTTTTGTTACAGATTTTGCTGTTGACCACTATATGTACTTCACAAAATGCACAATATTTTAATTGACTATTCTACAGCTGCTAATGAGCCTTCCTGTCATTTACAGGGATGAAAAAAAATGTGATTTTAATGTATTTTTTTATTTGCCTGTCCTCAAACCATGCACAGTATTATGTATTAATTTCCGTCCTTATTGAGCACTGTGCCTAATTAATTTTAGATAAGGCATTTCTATTTACTTTTGTACAAATTCACATTATTTTCAATAAAAGTATGTAATTTATTTTTCATTGTACCAAATTTTCTTGTTTATTATCATTTGCCACATAATTCGACTTTGTGCTAAATTTGAGAAAAATTTAATCGTTATCCAATTATTCGAATCATTTTTTTTCAATAGTCTGTGACTAGTTGACTATTAAAGTAGTCGTTCGTTGCAGCCCTATTAGCAATGACAACCTATGGAAACCTTGTATTCGTAAAAACACAATACATCTTCAAACCCATAATCAGCCCATATCGAGTCTGCCACAGTACTTCCAATGTTTTAAATCATCACGGATTCACTGTCTGTTCAGGTGCCCCCCACGAACGTTCCTGCCGGCGCTATGCAAGATCTTCCTGGATGAAAGCGCCCCCGACAACGTTCTAGAGGTGACTGCCCGCGCCATCACTTACTACCTGGACGTGTCTGCCGAGTGCACGCGCAGGATTGTTGGTGTGGACGGCGCCATCAAAGCTCTGTGCAACCGCCTGGTGGTGGTGGAGCTCAACAACAGGACCAGCAGGGACCTTGCGGAACAATGTGTTAAGGTTGGTTGGAGAGGGGTATTATTTCCCACCAGAATAAATTGTATCTACCGTAAATTTCAGATTACAGAAAGCCCTCGATTAAAAGCTGCATGGGCAAATTTAAGGAACAAACTCGACTGTTTTTGTACAAGCAGCTCCGGATTTTAAGAAAAATCATTATACATAAATGCTTTGGCTAATTGAATATTTTAGTTGGGCAGAAGGTGACTATTCAGTATAGTTTTCTTATCAGGCCAAAAACTGACATCATATTGGGCTATCAGTCCGATTACTGTCATCCCAATAATTATCTTGTACCCCGCCTTCGTTAGTAACTAGTGTAGGCATGTATCAGATTTTATTATCCAGTAGTAGAAATACTTGGTCTCCTTTCTATTACTTTGTCATGTGTGCAAGGGATGGGAGAGCTTAAGATCATTCGCATGGCTCTGCATGTCTGCAGGCTGTTTTTATTGTGTGGGCTTCTTAATTTCAGTCAGTATAGTTCATTAAGAATGACAGCTGTGGACAAGTGTTGTATTTGTGGCACAATGTGTTACTCTTCTGTACCAGGTTTTCCCCCACTGACTGTTTTTAAATACAGTAAACCTCGGATAAGTCGGATCCAGATGGACCGGTCATTTTCATCCGACTTATCCGAGGATCCGACTTATCCGAGGTCGCAAAATTCATTCCAAACTTCGCCGCGATGTCTTTTTGCTTCATGTGCTGATTCTTTTCTTGGAATTCAATGATAGCGAGCTTTTCTTCATACGTTCTAGTCTTGAGACTCCTGCCTTTGGTTTTAGAACTTGAGGCCATCGCCACACCGTAGACCGCACAGACCGCAAGGAAGTCCAAAGAAATTCACACAAATTCAATTTGAATGCTAGCACTACTGTAATAAGAAACAATGGGATTATGATTACGAGGCTTTGTTCTATGACCGCGTGCTGTGATTGAGAGTGCTATCATTCAACACTGAGGAGGAGTTTGATGAATAGCCTCTGCCAATCACGGAACGCCACGTCACATCAAGAAATCTTCCCGGAAAATCTGGGAGGGGTGAAAATCTTCCCGGAAAATCTGTGAGGAGTGAAAATCTTCCCGGAAAATTCCATCGCTTACTGCCACTGGAGGCTGAAATTTAGAGCATTTGGGAGATGTCCTAGGCGACCTGATACCGATCCGACTTATCAGAGGCGAAAACCATTAAAAAGGGTCAATTGTACGGAAAAATCCATCCGACTTAGGCGAGGATCCGACTTATAAAATCCGACTTATGCGAGGTGTAATACTACAGAAAAGCCTAGAGAACAAACGTTCCACGCAATTTGTCCGACTTATCCGAGAATCCGACTTATGCGAGTCCGACTTATCCGAGGTTTACTGTATGTAAGAAATTGACATTAATGAGTTCCATTTTCAGGGCTGTTGAAGCCCGCCGCGTAAAACCTTGAAGGTGGTGTCCGTGAATCACAAAAAGTCTCAAAGGGCTGCATAGACCACCATTACAACATCCCTTGATTTGAAACCTTTACGAGGCCAAGGAAAAACAAAATAAACTCAGGCTTAGGAAAATGATGAAAACTTAAAGGTGATGTCCCTAACTTAAAAGTATTCCATCTTCTGGCTGAAATCATCTTTGCAGCCTCTGTTGAGCTCTTCTTGTTGCGCGAGCAAGTACGGTGACTTTCTTTGACGCGCTCAAATAAACTCTTCTTTTTTTATCTTTTTGGGGTTGACTGTATTTGAAAAAGTCCTTTTCTTTCACCATTTTCATCCTATAATAAGAGTAGACCGCAAGCACGTACGTAAAATCACACTACCATCCTCCGTCTCCCCGCCTACTTTCCTCCAGCGTGTTGTGCTCTGTGGCTCAAATGATAAAAGTGAGATGAAAGCAGATAGCACGTGGGGAAAAAAGTATAAAGGCTTTTTGAACTCAGTTTGGCATTTTGAATATGTTTTATAGAGGCAAAAATTATACTTTCAATTTTGTAAGAAACCCTCAACTTAGATGCCCCACCTTTTAAATTTGCACATGCAGTTTTTTCATCAAGTCCGATCTGTAGTGTGAAATATACGGTAGTTTCTTGCATGGCTTAATAGCGAAGCATGCCAAGTCATTCTGCTTCTTTTTTTCCTCTTTTTCTACTTCTATGTGATTACTTGGTGGACAGGTGTATTTGTAGTTGTAAACCATGTATTTGTTGTGGGATCTTCAGGTCCTGGAGTTGATCTGCACCAGGGAATCGGGCGCTGTATTTGAAGCGGGTGGCCTAAACTGCGTGTTGACTTTCATCCGGGACAGCGGCCACTTGGTGCACAAAGACACACTTCACTCAGCCATGGCCGTGGTGTCGCGCCTCTGTAGCAAGATGGAGCCCCAGGACGCCTCCCTGGAGACATGCGTGGAGTCTCTCTCTAGCCTCCTCAAGCACGAAGACCACCAGGTTTCGGACGGTGCACTGCGCTGCTTTGCGTCGCTAGCTGACCGCTTCACCCGGCGCGGCGTGGACCCCGCACCTTTAGCCAAACATGGACTGACGGAGGAGCTGTTGTCGCGTATGGCGGCGGCGGGAGGAGCCACGCCGGGCCCTTCCTCTGCCTGCAAGCCTGGCCGACCATCAGCCGGCGCCGCCCCCTCGGCCCCCGACTCCAAGCTCAGTAACCAAGTGTCCACCATTGTCAGCTTGCTGTCCACGCTGTGTCGAGGCTCGCCGCTCGTCACGCACGTATGTACTTTTTTTTTTTTTCATTACCGTAAATTTTGGGCTACAAGCCACTACTTTTTACTTTATTTTAAACACTGCAGCTTACAATACCATGCGGCTTATTCCCTTTTTTTCGTGGTGGCACCAAGGAAAACAGCAAGCTGCTCTTTTTCCACAATGCATACATTCCAAATACAAAACACCACGGCGACCTATAAGAACATTTATGACACCCTTTTAGAGGGAAAATTGGTCGTTTTTGTCCAACATTATTTATAAAATACATAACATAAGCGAAACACGAGGTTTAAGAGTACTTTATTGTATATCACAACATACTCATGATATTTCAACTTTATCACCACAAATCGAGGCCTCAATTTATACATCTGTATTGAACAGCAGTGAAAGTTAGCCATTAACTACGCTACACTTCTCATTCCTATCATCGGTGTCAAAGTTTCCTTTTCTCCTCGAGGAACAATAACTAGAGAATTTGACAATACAAAAAGGCACATCTGTGTTGCAATCTGGTGCTATTCCCCACGTTATGATTTAGAGGTCGACTGATTATTGGCCGGGCCAATTATCAGTACTGATATTGACGGATATCGACTTTTTATTAATTCAATATATGTTCAAATATATTTAAAGCTGGGTAAGAGGAGCAGCGGGAGATTTGCTTTGAAACAGTTATTTTTTCACTCACTTCTCCCCTTCCCTCCTTTCTCATGAACTCAGCATAATTGCATTTCCTGAATTGTAAGGTTTTGGTTTAAGTGAAAGATTAATCATGTAGCTCTGCTGAATTTTTTTTTCTACTGAAAAAGGTTTTGCAGAGTTATTAAAAGTTTTATTTGAATTTATAACAAATGGCCTTGTTTTTTTTTTGGCATAATAAAAAATACGCCATTTTTTAAGCTTTTACAGCAAATTAATATCAGCTTCAAATATATGTTGTCAGCCCGCCTCTTATTACTATTAATCTGTATCGGCCCTGAAAACCCCAAATCGATCGATCATAGTATGGTTGCCCGGCGCTGTCATCTAAAAATATAAACATCATATTTTAGGCAACACAGCCCTTATTTGTGTTATCTTTCGACGCAGTATTAAATATGTGCTGGTCTTTGTAATCACCATATTGGTCAAGTCACATTTATTTATATAGCCCTTAATCACAAAAAATGTCTCAAAGGACTGCACAGGATTACAATTACACCATTACCTGATCTTAAACCAACATGCGGGCAAGGAAAAACTCAAAACCTCAGCGTGAGGAAAAAAAGAAACCTTGAGAAGGGGCCTCACAAGTGGTAATCCCTCTTCCAGAATGACCAGGGTAGAATAGATTTAGCATTGGGTTACATTACACAAACATAGTAAACATAAAAACATAGTGGTCAGGACTACATGATCTTTTTTCCCCGAATGCTTTGCTTAGGTACAGGATTGAAGACTATCGGTACATACAAAAAATAAATTGGTTTTTTTTTTTCCCCCCCTGATCCTTTTGCCAGTTTTTTTAAACCAATGCGGCCTTCGACTCAAAGTGTGCCTACTTCTGCCTAGTTCCATTTTATAAGAGAAGGAATAAAATTGTTGTTTCCACGATCTTTTTACCAGGACCTGCTGCGCTCTGCGCTGCCCAACTCCATGGAGTGCGCCCTTGGCGGGGACGAGCGCTGTGTCCTGGACACCATGCGTCTGGTGGACCTGCTACTGGTGCTTCTTTTCGAGGGCCGAAAGGCCCTACCAAAGTCCACGGCTGGCTCCTCCAGTCGCATCCCTTGCCTGCGGCGGCTGGACAGTTCGGGAGAACGTTCCCACCGACAGCTCATTGACTGTATACGCAGCAAAGACACGGATGCGCTCATCGACGCTATTGACACAGGAGGTGAGCGGTGTGGATATTTTCAAACAATTTAACTTGTTGATTTTAAATGCACATTAAATGCCACAAAGAAAACCAAACCACTGTACCAAAAAATAAACCTTTTGATTAATGGTATCAATTTGCTGGGCCCAGTTGTGACTGACATAAGATTCTAAATCTGTTGGCAGCCTTCGAGGTTAACTTCATGGATGATGTTGGTCAAACCCTCCTCAACTGGGCATCTGCCTTTGGCACACAGGAAATGGTAAGCTTAAACATGAACACAAACGTTTTTTCAATCGTATCTTAAACCGGCTCGTTTTGGTGCCTGTCAGGTGGAATTCTTGTGTGAACGCGGCGCCGATGTCAACCGAGGACAGAGGTCGTCGTCTCTGCACTACGCTGCCTGTTTCGGGCGCCCGCAAGTTGCAAAGGTAACTAGTGTACATATGAGTAGAATGGCAGTCATCAGAAGACTACCATTGTTTTGGTGTGAACGTTTGACTAGACTTTGCTGCGTCACGGTGCAAATCCTGATCTGAGGGACGAAGATGGAAAGACCCCCCTTGACAAGGCCAGGGAACGTGGCCACAGTGAGGTGGTGGCAATACTGCAGTCTCCTGGTCAGTGTTAACTTTCACGACTGCCTTCCTAGTTCGCCGAAAATCTTTCATAATTTTTATAGTCAGACAGCAGGGCAAAATTTATTTTAAAGTCGTCAACTCTTCACTATGTGTGTCAGGTGACTGGATGTGTCCGGTTAACAAAGGTGATGACAAGAAGAAGAAAGACGTCAACAAAGACGAGGACGAAGGAGGCGAGCCCAAAGGGGACCCAGAAATGGCGCCCATCTACCTGAAAAGACTTCTGCCTGTTTTTGCACAAACCTTCCAGCAAACCATGCTGCCTTCTATTAGGTTAAACAACTCACTTTAATTCCTATTTGCTTTCAATTAGTTATTAATTCATGTAATCACATTTTCACTACTACTTTACTCAGTCATGAATTCAATCTCTTACAGTGAGCATGGAATTGTTTTCATTTATTGAGTTGCATTTTGTCACACGTTTGAGGAAATATGTAAATAGTTCAATGTAATTTGACTGTTTGTGCAGGATTTTACTCAGACTTTCAAACAATTAAGCTCTCACTGTTAATAACTGAGGTTTGTTTCTTTTAGGAAAGCCAGTCTGGCCCTGATCCGGAAGATGGTCCACTATAGCAGTGAATTGCTGCTGAAGGAGGTCTGCGACAGTGAGGCAGGCCACAACCTGCCTACAGTGCTGGTTGAGATCAGTGCCACTGTGTTGGACCAGGAGGTATGTACATTTAACTCCGAACATGGAAACAAAACTTTTAAATTCCCTCTAACTCCCCTGAGCTCTTTCCTGACCTAGGACGATGACGACGGCCACCTGCTGGCCTTGCAGATCATCCGAGACCTGGTAGACAAAGGTGGAGATGTCTTTCTGGATCAGTTGGCCCGCCTGGGCGTTATAAATAAAGTGTCGACGCTGGCTGGACCGGCGTCGGACGACGAGAATGAGGACGAAGTCAAACCCGAGAAGGTGCGTCAGGAATTGTCTGTGTTCTTAGTATGTTTTTATTTTTAAATAATTAAAATATGGTTTATGCTTTTTTTTCCCGAGAGAAATATAGGGTGAAAAAAATAATTAAGTTTATTATTTTCAATAATTAAAAATAGGAAGGAGTGTTAGTTCTGGTATCAGATATTTGGACCTTGAGCTGAACACATTTTTTCTTTAAAATGTGTGTACTGGTTTGAAATGACAATTTTAGCTTATATGGATCTCTATCTATAAATCCTATTTACATTTGGGATTTATGAGTTCTGCATTCAAAACTATTTACTAATTTCTAACTACCTTAGCCTAAATAAAGAGCAGATTTTTAGGACAACTATTTGAGAATAAGTTCTAGTCAAGAGTATGTAGGGAATAATTAGCAGCATGTTGCAAGAATTAAAGTTGTAACCATGGTAATGCAGGAGGAGGAAGTCCAGGAGGATGCCAGGGAAATCCTGCAAGGAAAACCATACCACTGGCGGGATTGGTCTATCATTAGGGGCCGGGACTGCCTCTACATTTGGTCAGACGCTGCAGCCCTGGAGCTATCCAATGGCTCCAATGGCTGGTTCCGCTTCATTCTAGACGGGAAGCTGGCCACCATGTACTCAAGCGGCAGCCCAGAAGGCGGCTCAGATAGCTCTGGTAACATAATACCCCTTGCAAAATACTTATTATGTGATTTTTGACTCTCTAGCAATGACTTTTTCATCATGTTTGCAGAGTCTCGTAGCGAGTTCCTGGAGAAGCTTCAACGAGCCAGGAGTCAAGTGAAGCCTGTCACGTCCAGCCAGCCTGTCTTGTCGAGTTTGGGTCCCACCAAACTGACAGTGGGCAACTGGTCACTGACATGCCTGAAGGACGGAGAGATTGCCATCCACAACTCGGACGGCCAGCAAGCTACCATCTTGAAGGAGGACCTGCCGGGTTTCGTATTTGAATCCAACCGAGGAACCAAGCACTCGTTTACTGCAGAGACGTCTTTAGGTGACATTATTTAAAATTGTGTTTCACTGGCGATTTACTCTCTTAACCTCCCCGCTGTTGTGATAACGTTTAATGTAGGCTCGGAGTTTGTGACTGGCTGGACGGGTAAGCGAGGCCGTAAGCTCAAGTCAAAGTTGGAGAAGACCAAGCAGAAAGTTAAGAGTATGGCCCGGGAGCTGTACGATGACCACTTCAAGGCAGTGGAGAGCATGCCCAGGGGCGTTGTGGTAACACTTAGAAACATCTCAACCCAGCTAGAGTCCTCCTGGGAGCTGCACACCAACAGACAGGTACCCACAGTGACACAATGCCACAGTGAGAAGAATGGACTTTGTTATCAAGTGCATGTATGTCAGTTTGTTGAAGGTGAGAACACCTGGCGGGACCTGATGAAGACAGCCCTGGAGAACTTGATAGTGGTGCTCAAAGATGAGAACACAATTTCTCCCTATGAGATGTGCAGCAGTGGCCTAGTTCAGGCTCTCTTCACTGTGCTCAACAACGTCAGTGATTTTGCATGCACATAAACATCGGGCAGCATTCTCGAAAGTGTCTTACTGAAACAAACTGTGTCACTGCCATTCAGAGTGCGGACGTAGACCTGAAACCTGATTGTAAGGCTTTAATGGAGAGGATCAATGTATTCAAAGCCGCTTTCAGTGAGAATGAAGATGACGAAAGGTGCTATTCTAAAATATAACCTTATTTTTGCCTTTTAAATTCAAACACAAAGTATTCTGTATGGTCACTTTTCTTTGTTGGGGAAGTCTGGTGAAGTTACACTCTTCATGGAGTGAGTTTTGTCTGTATCTGTGTTCCTGCGCAGCCTACCAGCAGTTGCCTTAATCCGCAAACTGATTGCTGTCCTGGAGTCCATCGAACGTCTTCCCCTGCACCTTTACGACACCCCAGGTTCTTCCTACAACTTGCAGGTGGGTCGTACTTTTGCTTACTCACACGCTAGAATTTGTATCTTTTTTTAATCCTCCCGGTCATTTTCTTTATAGATCTTGACAAGGAGGTTAAGATTCCGCTTGGAGCGGGCGCCTGGCGAGACGGCCCTCATTGACCGGACAGGACGTATGTTGAAGATGGAACCTCTAGCCACTGTTGAGTCTTTGGAGCAGTACTTGCTCAAGATGGTCAGCTCAAAGTCAAATCGGCGTCTATTGGCAGCGGAACTTTTTAAAGATTCTTATTTTCTTTTCTTTCTCTTTTCGATGGTGTGTCCACAGGTGGCCAAGCAGTGGTACGACTTTGAACGCTCCTCCTTCGTTTTTGTCAGGAAGCTGAGAGAAGGGCAGACCTTCACCTTTAGGCACCAACACGACTTTGACGAAAACGGCATAATTTATTGGGTTGGAACCAATGCAAAGTAAGTCCACTCCGCTTGGACTTGAGCTAAGGTGTAGGCCAGCATGCCAAGTCATCTCCCTGCTTTTCAGGACGGCCTATGAATGGGTCAACCCCGCCGCCTATGGACTGGTGGTTGTGACATCATCGGAAGGTCGAAACCTTCCTTATGGTCGTCTAGAAGACATCCTCAGTCGGGACAGCTCTGCCCTCAACTGTCACACCAATGACGACAAGAATGCCTGGTTCGCCGTTGATCTTGGCCTCTGGGTCATTCCATCTGCTTACACCTTGAGACATGCCAGGTAAGGCAACAAAGAGACAAAACACATACACAATATTGTAATAGCCTACATTTTTTCCTCCTAAACATAAATGGGAACGGTGAAACCATTGCACTTCTTGTGATGAACTGTTGTTTGTTCTTGTTCAGGGGTTACGGGCGCTCGGCGTTGAGGACCTGGGTTTTCCAGGTGTCTAAGGATGGTCAGAACTGGAGTACGTTGTCCACACACGTGGACGACTGCAGCCTCAACGAACCAGGGTATGCTCTTTTTTTTTTTTCTCCAAGCGATGTCGCCAGTTAAAACTATTCAAGTTGTCTTAGTGACCAAATTGTGATCATCCGCCATTCAGCTCGACAGCCACGTGGCCTCTGGACCCGTCCAAAGACGAAAAGCAGGGCTGGAGGCACATTCGCATCAAGCAAATGGGCAAGAATGCCAGTGCCCAAACACATTACTTGTCATTATCTGGGCTTGAGCTCTATGGCACAGTCACTGCGGTTTGTGAGGACCAACTAGGTGAGATTGCTAACCCCACTAGTTGCTAGTATTCATCCGAAAACATTTTTTATTTAATATATCGTTGGTAATTGCTCCAAATTACGCATTGACTTTGAGAGTTATTTTTATTACCCAATGGCATCTGGCTCCTCTAACTCCACAGGAAAAGCTGTGAAGGAGGCAGAAGCCAACCTGCGACGGCAGCGTCGCCTGTTCCGCTCTCAAGTGATGAAGTACATTGTCCCAGGTGCGCGGGTAGTGCGTGGGATCGACTGGAAGTGGCGCGACCAAGACGGAAACCCAGCCGGGGAGGGCACAGTCACTGGAGAGGCCCATAATGGTAAGAAAAACACTGATAAAGGTTTACAAATCCTGGAAAACAGATGTTTGCTGGGAGTCATTGTAACGTGCCCCCCTTTGCTTGTTTTTTAGAGGCTCTTGTTGGTTAATGATGTCATGAGTTATGATGATAAAAATCTCAAATGCCATCTGCTGTGTTTGGTCACGTGATCCTTGCCACTGGACCAAAATGACGCTCAAGCTGATGTTTAAAGCCGCACGCATAGACATGTGCATGGCATCGCCATACTGGCTTGTCAAAATGGCACGTAGGGCAAAGATGGCTCATTTGGCATATTTTTTTGCTGACTTAGTGGCTTATGAGAATGACTGCAGAATAAAACATTTGGTCTTGGCATTACCATTAATCATGCAAGGATTCTTATCACTAAAGTACTGGTTACTTCCAGTTTCTGCTTGAAAGTCAAAGCAAGAAAGAGCAAAGGACAGATTGTACATATTTTATCATTCAAATTCTTCTTGGGGAGCGTTGTGTCACATTTGATATTTCAAATGCGCTAGACAGTTTGATGAGGCATTTATTTGTGTATAAATGTCTATGTTCGTGGGCTTAACAGGCTGGCGTTGTGGTCCGGTGCTGTCTGTTGGCCGTATCCGCCCCTTTCTCTTTTTCTCCTCTTCTTTCTTTGTCTTCTCTCTCTCTCTCTCTCCCCTGCCGTCTCTGCCGGGTCTCTGACATCCATGCGTGCGTGTCCTCCTATGTCTCTGTCCATCCAGGCTGGATTGATGTAACCTGGGATGCTGGCGGCTCAAACTCTTACCGTATGGGCGCCGAAGGGAAGTTTGACCTCAAGCTTGCTCCAGGGTACGACCCTGAGTCGGCTGCCTCAGCGCCGTCACCCAAACCTGTTTCATCCGCTGTTACAGGCCCCGCCTTCGCCGCGCTGGGACCTTCCCCGACCATGGCTGCCAGTGGCGGCATCACCAACACCGCGTCCACGCCAACCTCGTGGAGCAGTCTGGTGAAAAATAACTGTCCAGACAAGGGCGGGGCCTCATCGCTAAGCGGAGCCGGCTCGTCCAGCCGCAAGGGCAGCAACAGCTCTGTGTGCAGCGTAGCCTCCTCCTCAGACATCAGCCTGAGCTCATCACTCGGTCCTTCTGCTCGGCCAGACAAACGGGCTGAGGGGCTCCTTCTGGATCAAGGTTGCGGTTCAGGTGGTGTTACAATAAGCAGTTCCATCTCTGAAGCTCAGCGGCAGGAACCTGTCGTGGTGCTGTCCTCTGCCACGGAGGGTGGCACACCCTCCACGTCAGGGGTAGAGGGCTCCAAGGACCCGACTGACCCGGCGACGGCTATTTCCATGGGCTTGGTCAGCGTCAGCTCGCCTGACGTCAGCTCTGTTTCGGAATCCCCTAGTAAGGACACGCCCTCACAGAGGCCTTTGTGCTCTGCTACGAACGCTCGCCTTTCGGTCAGCTCGCTGCTTGCTGCTGGTGCGCCCATGAGCTCCAGCGCCAGTGTGCCCAACCTGTCGTCGCGTGAAGCCAGCCTCATGGAGTCGTTTGTGCGGCGTGCACCAAACATGTCCCGCACTAATGCCACCAACAACATGAACCTAAGCCGTAGCAGCAGTGACAACAACACCAACACGCTAGGCCGCAACGTCATGAGTACAGCAAGTAAGTCGCTTTCATTTGACTGTCTAAACACAGGGTTTTACAATAAATCTGACTAGGGCAAATTTGATAACTATGATGAATTTGTGTTACTTTATTGTCTTACTCTCATGCAGGGGTTTTTGACTCTGAGCCATGTAAGCAAAATACTGTATTTTTAGAGCCACACCATTTATTTTAAAACAATCCCACCAAACCTGTTCTCCAGACAATAGCTATTCTTCAGCACATTTTAAATCACTGTGGGTTGTTTGATTTGGTAAAATCAATTAAACTGTAATGCCAGAGCCTGTGTCCCATGTTAACAAATATACTACTTAAAATCCGTCTTTCTCCCACAGTTACTTGAAGGTGTGGTGTGCAGCTCTTTGAGACTCCTCGTGATAAAGGGCTATGCAAATTAACTTTACTTTTTAGTTGCCCTTAAGAGGTTAGGGTCAGTAGAATATTTTCTCTATTAGGTATGTGTTAAAAATGTCCAACTGAGTTCAAGAGCCTTTAAAAAACAATCCCCCTTTAGCTTACTTTTAGCAAGGTGGGAATGGGGAGATGAATGGGGCTGGAGTGATTGGGTGTTCGCCCTCGTGCTTGTTGTCAGTGTAGCATAAAAATGGTGAAAGAGCCTGTTTCAAATAGTCAACCAACTCAAACAACCCAAAAAGATGAGTTTAGTCCTGCATGTGTAAGAAATGGACATACTTTGACGTGCCACAAAGAGTTTAACAGAGGCTGCAAGGGTGACTTAAGCCCGGAGATGGTGTCAGCGAGTAGAAAGATTTCAAATTCCGGACAGCCAATTTAAGATCGTTGAGGCTCATTTTGACTGTTATTTTTATTGTAAATATTTTTTTCAAAACGGTGGGAGCAGAGTTCTCTTGTAATAATGTCACAAACTATTGTAGACGAGAAAGAAACAGATGTATATAGGGTAATCTGCTATGTGTGTTAATAGCTGGCCACACCTAACGCTCACCCAATCAAATTGCTTTTGGGGCCTTAGCTGGCATTTTCGGCTGATGACAGTTTATTTTGTGGCTTTTTATTGTAAAGTGTCTCAAGAATGAACATAGATTGATTAATGAGCTTCCACACCTAGGATTCCGTTAAAAAGTACAGTCAAAAACGAGTCTGTTGGTGTTACACCTGGAGTATAAACAATAGTTGCCATAAAAATTTTGAAGCGAACCAAAAAAAAAAACCTCGTCGCTGCGGCATCGCATACACTAAAATTTCAATTTCATAGAAAACTCCTATGGCCCCGATTTTATCTCTGAGCCAGATCTACTCATGAAAGAGCCATATATTCTGACCCCTGCTTTAACGGAATTAATCTGAGAAATATGGGAAATAAATAAGGGATGATGATAATAATGAAATGACTACCATGTTTGTTGCCAGCATCTCCCTTGATGGGTGCCCAGAGTTTTCCCAACCTCACCACCACTGGCACTACCTCCACAGTCACCATGTCCACATCCATCGTCACCAGCAGTAACAATGTCGCCACAGCAACTACTGGCCTGTCAGTAGGACAGGTGCTAAACAACACCTTGACTGCCAGCCTAACGTCCACGTCCAGCGAGAGTGACACTGGACAGGAGGCCGAATTCTCTCTCTATGGTCAGCCTTGATGGAAATGATCTGTACTTAAAAACAATCATTTATTGGAGTTCAGTAAAATTCTGTAATTTGTGGGCATAACTTTTTTTTGAAAGCATGACTTGAAGCAAAACTGTCTTGGTAATTCCATTCTTTCAATTAACTATAGCATTTTGTGCAGACTTTCTGGATAGCTGCCGCGCTAACACCCTATTGGCCGAACTGGAAGATGAAGATGACCTTCCTGAGCCTGACGATGACGATGATGAGAATGAAGATGACAATCAGGAGGATCAGGAGTATGAGGAGGTCCTGGTACGGATAAGACAATTGTTGCAAATAGGAAGTGGTCCGACAATTCCCAACTATGGTGTACTCTGCCCCTGTGTCCTGCAGGAAGAGGAGGAGTACGAGACCAAAGGAGGTCGCAGGAGGACGTGGGATGACGACTTTGTCCTCAAGAGACAGTTTTCTGCATTAGTTCCTGCCTTTGACCCTCGGCCAGGGAGAACCAACGTGCAGCAGACCACCGATCTGGAGATTCCCGCACCGGGTAAGAGCCTCCTAATTTATTTACCAACATAACCTGACAGAAAGAAGTTAACATCCATGTTGCTCTCAGGAACTCCTTGCTCAGAGGTGCAGGAGGAGGTAGAGTGTGCTCCTTCCCCTCACCTAGCCCTCACCCTCAAGGTAAAATTTTTTTGAACACACCCCAAAAGGTTTATGTCAAGCCGGCACCACAGTCACCCTCTTTTGCGGGCGTAGGTTGCAGGTCTGGGCACCACTCGGGAGGTTGAACTTCCTTTGTCCAACTACAAGTCCACCATCTTTTTCTACGTCCAACGACTGCTGCAACTATCTTGTAATGGTTCGGTGAAGACTGACAAACTGCGACGCATCTGGGAACCCACATACACGTAAGACCGTTCTTAAGGCACATGACGATGTTCCAGTATCTGCATGCGTGTTGATTGTTTGTTTTTGCATTAGGATCATGTACAGAGAGCTGAAAGATGCAGAGAAGGAAAAAGAAAGTGACAAGACGGTAACTATTACACAAGGCTTTCTCCCATAAAAAAATATGCCAGAATATGAATAATAAATGAACCAGATTATAAATTCTGCTTTCAATATTTGAATGATGATCTGAAATTTTATGGAGGAAATTCGACTTGCGGGGCTGGTTTTTAGTAGTCACGATTTCTTACTTTGGCAACATAAATTACATTATTTTAAAAAAAAAAAATATATATTTTTAATTTTTTGGGGCGTTGTTCGGGTGATTAAAACCTGACCAAATGAAATGTTAAATTTTACCAGAGAGCAAAATTACCACACTCTGAAAGACTCGAGTAAGCTAGGCTACCTTCGTTCAAAGTGCACTTGGAAACGGACCGCAACAAAATGTAGTGATGAGTTCCTAAAATAATCGAAGTGGAATCTCACATCTATTTTAACCTATTCCATGAATTGAAAGTTGCAGCGCCGCCCGTAACGGTGTACTTGTCGCACTCAGGACGTGTGCGAGCACGGAGTTGTCCGGAGTGGCAGCCTGAGTCCCGGCCTATTGCCGAACGACCGAAGCGGCGACATCCTGGGCTGGGGCAGAGAGCCGGCACAGGCCAAGGCGGGTTGCTCTCACAACGCCTGCAGTGTGGAGGATGTGCTGCAGCTACTACGAATCCTTTACATCATCGGAGGCGACACCTCCTACAACACACGCACTTTGCAAGAAGGTCAGTACGCAAATCCAGCTTCTCTTTTCCACAGCGCATCCTTGCTAAACGGAGCACATAAGGGAGAGCACTGCAGAGCAAATAGCAGTTGACCTTTTTTGAAAAAATTTATTGCATATCTTACAAAAACTGCATTATATTTGCTGACTCAGAGCCTAAAGTATGCAGGATATTTGGTATAAGTTTATATATATGTGCATCTTTCTTAAATGTATTCATACCATAGTTAATAAAAGATATACATTCAATAAAAGAATGGGTAATTCCACCAATAGTATAAATGAAATTAACTTCAAAGTTTAAATTATCAAGACCATACAATATATTTGTTAAGTTTATTCTGTTTTTATTATTGAACACTTGCAAAGGAAGTGGCATAGGATGCCAGATAGTCATTTTGACTTAACTGTCGTGATGAAAGAAAGTGCTCAGCGGAGGGCTTTTAGAACAGGTTCACATATTTGCGGTTTGGGTCCCCTGCTGTTCCCCTTGATAGTTCAAAATCCATTGCTGTCTTATTTATTTTTTCAAATATCTACCAACCAATACACTTATCAATAACTTAATGCAATTATACCCTCCGGGATTTCTGTGCACAGACATAGACGACCTGCAGTTCAACGCATCTCCCGAAGAGTTTACAAGCAAGAAGATCACTACTAAGATCCTGCAGCAGATCGAGGAACCTCTAGCCTTGGCCAGTGGCGCACTCCCGGATTGGTGCGAACGGCTCACCTCCAAGTGTCCTTTCCTTATCCCATTCGAAACCCGACAGCTCTTCTTCACCTGCACTGCCTTCGGAGCCTCCAGGTAAGAAAAGACAGATTTAATGCCTTGGAAATCAGATGATTTGAAAGAGTGCAAAATTTATACAGAATGTGATTACAATTTGTTGATTTTCTTAAATTGGGATGGATTAAGAAGGTGGCAAAATGTGGGAGGTGGCATAAAATGAAAAACAAAATAGTGCTATGAATAGAACTAGATATTGGGACAGCTTAAACCAATTTGAAAAGATAACATTTTCAAGGATGTTAGTTTGGCCAAAGGTTGTTAATTTCTATTCCGTGCTAATGCTAAAATGTGTGGCATGTGACATGCAGGGCCATCGTTTGGCTGCAGAATCGTCGCGAAGCAACTATGGAGCGGTCGCGGGCGTCCACTACAGTGCGCAGGGACGACCCCGGTGATTTCCGGGTGGGTCGCCTAAAGCACGAACGCGTCAAAGTCCCCCGAGGGGAAGCCATGATGGAGTGGGCCGAATCAGTCATGCAGATTCATGCTGACAGGAAGTCTGTGCTGGAGGTGAGCCAGAGGATGTTCGTTTTGATGTGTTTGTTAGGGCTGCAACGATTAGTCGACAATGGAAATAGTCGACAATATTTCCATTTTCGATTATTGGATGCACCTTTTTCATATAGTGTGAGGCATCTCACATACATGAATATATTCTCTTCTGAGAGACGCTCATGCACAATAGTGTCTCTAGTGGTAACAAATACAAATTATAATGTCAACATCCAAGATGCGAACCAAAACTTCTAAAGTTTGCAAGTGTTTTAGCCTGGATACAGCGAATAAAAATTACTTGCAAAGTTTGCAAAGCAGAACTTGCGTAACATGGCAGTACCTCGGTGATGAATGAAAATTAAGAGAACAGTTGGAAAGTTGAACGAAACGGAGTCTGACTCGCTTCGGTAAGATTTAAGTAACGTTTAAGCCAATGTGGTTTCGATGACATACATTGTACATTTTATACGCGCATGTTTTGCTATAAAAGTGAGCTTGAACGTTGTGCTAGCCCAACCTACGTTTTTGAAATTAAATGCACTCAGTCAGAAGAACAAACGTCAGTTTATAAATTGTGAAAAACGACTAACGTCAGTTGTTTGGACTTATTGATTTCAAACCAGAGAATTGTGTAGTACTTTTACTACAGACTATACTCTTGACCACTGACTACTTCACAAAATGCTCATATTTGTTTTATTTACTGTTCCACTGCTGCTAGAGAGCCAGTTTTTGGTTTAACTAATTTTCGTTTTTCTGGTCTGGACTGGTCGACTATTAACAAAGTCATTAGTTGCAACCCTAGTGTGCATGTTGGTGTTCCGTATTTGACGCCTGTGTGTGTGTTCAGGTGGAATTCCAGGGAGAGGAGGGAACGGGCTTAGGTCCTACCTTGGAATTTTACGCTTTGGTAGCGGCGGAGTTCCAGACCACATCCTTGGGAATCTGGTTGTGCGATGATGACTTCCCCGATGACGAATCCAGACAGGTTCCTTTCTTCTTTCCTTTTCCTTTTTCCTCTCACGCAACTCTGGCAATCCCAGCCAACACAATGTCTTTTCTCAGGTGGACTTAGGTGGTGGCCTGAAGCCTCCAGGCTACTACGTGCAGCGTTCATGCGGTCTCTTCCCAGCTTCGTTCCCACAGGACAGCGAGGAGCTGGAGCGCATAACAAAGCTTTTCCGCTTCCTGGGCGTCTTCCTGGCCAAATGCATCCAGGACAATCGGCTCGTGGACCTGCCTGTCTCGCAACCCTTCTTCAAGCTGCTCTGCATGGGCGACATCAAGTCCAACATGAGCAAGCTGCTCTATGCGCCGCAGGGTATTTGCGTCGACTCGGACCACCCGCCCCTGCCGCTCTCCGACGTGCGCTCTGAAGCGTCCACTGAGGAGAGCCAGGAGACTTTCTCCGTAGGGAGCTTCGATGAAGACTCGAAGTCTGAGTTTATCATGGACCCGCCCAAGCCCAAACCGCCTGCCTGGTACCACGGCATCCTCACTTGGGATGACTTTCAGTTGGTCAACCCTCACAGGTGACCTTACCTGCTCTACCACACTTTGCGCTAGCTGACATTATCTTGATGCATAATTGTATCACGCAGCAGGAATTGTTTTTTTTACTGTAAGTTACTTATCCTTGAAGAAAGTGTTGTTTATGGTTAAGTCTTTGCACTTTATTGCACTTCAATCCAATTCAGTTTTTAAAAAATATTCTGTTGAGGTTATGATTTTCATTTTTTTCATGCCAGTCAATTTTGCCTATTTTTCTAAAGTAGAAACTATAAGCTACTGATGGTGCCTGAATTAAGTCCATTCAACTTCTAGCATCAAATGTATTTAAAAAGAATTGCAAATGAATCCACATAATACACTGCAAAACTCAAAGGATGTCATTAGGTCTATTAGCATTGGCAACAAGTATTAACAACCAGTAGAGTAGTTAAATTAAAATATTGGAAACTTTAAAAATGAATGCACTGCAAATGAATATTTTTTTTACGAAAAATCGTATTTGATTTTTGACAGTCATCATTCTGGACTGAGGACATATTTCGCTTTAGCGGTTAGCTTCAGTAATGTCTAGTATTGCTTTAGGGGTCGCCAGCTGCACCAAAAACAAAATTAGCAGCTTCTTTCATTTTCAACAATCAAACAGTCTGGCCCTCAGCTTCTAGTCATATTTTTTGATTCGGTCTTCTGTCCATTTGAATTAAACCTGTGCTAGCTCTTAATGAATTTGATTGTATTGTATGGAGGTAAACCAACCCAGCTGCCCACCAATTACAGAGCCAGCTTCCTCAAGGAGGTCAAAGAGCTAGCAGTTAAAAGACGACAGATCCTGACCAGTAAAGTTCTGTCCGAGGACGAAAAGAACACGCGACTGCAGGACCTGATGCTCCGCAACCCCCTCGGCTCTGGACCACCACTTAGCATCGAAGACCTCGGGTTAGTATGATCAGAATTAAAATCACCTCTATTATCATTGTAATGTTACAACAAAATTACTGTTGCACTCCAGTTGGTAAAAATATACAACATAAAGACTCAAAGCTGGGCTGGGCTACACTCACTGAAATTATTTGTCCCTGTTAAAATGTCAATAGATGTTCTCCAAAACATAAAACATGCTTGTCATTGTAATTTTCGATGTCATGTGTTTTCCATTGCGTTAGCATGAAGCATGAGTTTTTTAATGTAAAATTATCCAAATTGCGTGTCCCCGACCTTGCAGGTTGAACTTCCAGTTCTGTCCTTCATCCAAAGTTCACGGTTTTTCCGCCGTAGACCTCAAACCCAACGGAGATGATGAGGTAAACTTACTGGCTTCCCGGTTTCAATGGTATGGGTGACCATCATACTAAGGTGTGTGTTTGTATGTGTGTGTGTGTAGATGGTGACCATGGAGAATGCTGAGGACTACGTGGAGCTAATGTTCGACTTTTGCATGCACACGGGCATCCAGAAACAAATGGAAGCATTCAGAGGTATACATGCTTGTACAATTATAGATTTGCCATATTTATTTAGTGTATAACGTGCGCTCGTGTATAGAGCGCATCCCTAATTTTTGATTAAAAATGCGTATAAAATCTTGTTTCACATTTTAATTGTTGAATACTTGCAGCTATAACTCAAATCATTTATTGCCACGTAAAATATGAACACACTAAAAACATACAATTTACTCTGTTCCTATTTGATGTCCTTCAAAGGCTGGTGCATTATCAGACTAACTGCCAAAAATTGTTTCTCTAGTCGTGTGTTTTTTTTTTTTTTTTTTTTTATATATATAATCTTTTTCTCCATTCTCTAACATTCACCTCTGGTACTGTGAATACAAATAGTGTGATAATGGTAAAATCTAGTCATATCATTGGTGGTCTAGTGGTTGGGATGCAGGGATCTGTGTTTGATTCCCTTTGCAGGCATTGTTTTGCCATTGTGGTCAGTGATATTTTTATACTGATCCATCTTTGCACAAATATGGTAATATATTACTGTTAAATCTCGTGCATACTGTGCACCCAAACTTTAAGATCTTTAGTTAAAAAAAGAAAGGGAAAAAAAGCACTTTATACACTAATGACTACAATAAATGTCATTTAACTACTTGGTAGTAGTGCTGCTCACAGATCCCTTAAAATGATTCACTGGTCTACTCGTGATCCCAAGAGCCAAGAAGAGATCCGCAGGTTCGAGAGCGTTCTCCATCCGGGTCCCGGTGCTGTGGAATGCTTAGATTCGATCTGCAACCTCGGTGGAACTGTTTAAATCTAGGCTTAAAAACACTTCTATTCTATAGCATATGAATAACCTATATTTTATGTTGACAATATCTGTGTATATGTTTTTGAGTTTGTCCTTGCCCTCATGTAGGTTTTAGATCAGGGGAGGGTGTAATACTAGTCTGTGGTTTGCAATAATCTGTGGTCTGTGCAGCCCTTTGAGACTCTTTGTGATCAAGGGCTATACAAATAAACATGACTTGACTAGTTAGTGGTAGTTGTTGGTCAAATGCAGAATTTACTTTATAAGAAACCCCTGCAACTATTTTATTCACTGACGTTTTCGTTTTTTGGTACCAGAGGGTTTCAACAGCGTTTTCCCAATGGAGAAGTTGAGCTCGTTCAGCCACAAAGAAGTTCAGATGATTCTATGCGGCAATCAGTCACCTTCGTGGACATCTGATGACATTATCAACTACACTGAGCCAAAGCTAGGCTACACCAGAGACAGGTCTTAACGACTTCTCCTTTTTTGTCAATAATGGGTCTTGTTGTAGTTTTTTGCAATTTGAGAATGTTTTCTGTGTTTTCCTTTTAGCGCCGGCTTCCTGCGTTTCGTTCGCGTCTTGTGCGGCATGTCGTCGGACGAAAGGAAAGCCTTCCTGCAGTTCACTACTGGTTGCTCAACGCTGCCTCCAGGTGGCCTGGCTAACTTACACCCCCGCCTCACCATTGTTCGCAAGGTAGGGAAAATTTCTGTATCGCAGGTCAGGAGCTCAAAAGCTGTTTTGGCTTCGACACTGAAGAACTGTAATAAGTTAGTTAATTTAGGAAGTATTTCCGTTGCCTCCCAGATTATTTACACCCAAAGTAACCCGTTAATCTGAAAGTAACTATCCAGTTAATAATTACTGTATATACCTGCATCAAAGCCAACCCCCTAAAACTGCTTAAAGATCGCCACATAATAAAATAAATGGTAGAAAACGTGTACATCATTTTATTTAAGCGGCGAACCCTTCATATTTGTGGGCTTGTGTAATCTTGAGAGCTTTCAAACGAACACTTAGTCGAGACACTCGATATCAGTTTTGTCTGTGGGCTTCAAACCACACAAAGATCTCCTTCTCCGTTTCTGGGTACTGTACAAGAGTTTTTTTTTCTCCTGGCATGTTGTATTGCAAAAATAGTTTCACAAACAAAAAGACTTAAAAACGGCAGTCTGACTCTAAAATCTGCGCTCACGTTAGTTTGCCCTAATGATTTTGTTGTTCCTGTATTAGCCATGCCTTCTTCCCACGTGCTGCTTATCATTTGCTATTGGTGACACACGACCAAATTTCATCTCCAAACAGAAGAGCAGCTTCAGCGACAGACTGCTGTCAGTCTTGTTCCACGGACAGACAGAGGAGATAATTTCTTCCTCATGCCCTGAGGCTCTTTAACTCCACCCGGGGGAGTAAAAGCTCTCATTAAACCCCACCACCATCTCTCTCTTACTCACGCGCTCACGCACAAGCACTCACTCACGCACAAGCCCTTACGATACCAACGGTATCACGGTAACACAGTATTTAACATCCCACATGCCGACATTTCTTTTGTAAATACCATGTAAATTATAACTATAGCCTTATCCCCCTTGTTTTATAACCTTATCTTCTCTGTTCCTTTATCTTCTTGGCTCATACCTCACTGTGAATGTGTAAAACTGGAGTGTCATGCCCAATTTCGTTGTCACAAGATGTTAACCCATTTTGTAACAATGACAATAAAGGTATATTCTATTCTATTCTAAGCACTCACGCACGCACTCACTCACGCACAAGCACTTGTAAACACAACCTCTTATATTAGTCTTTTGTCGTTGTAAATACGGCTTAGGCGCCGGTATATATGGTAGGTAGGGAGAATAATCAAGATTGTCATTAACATATAATGCCAATGAGATTCTCTTTATACCTCCATTAGGAGAACTTTAGCAACCTCTGTACTTGAGACCGCGCCACCCTTACCGTTTTTAGTTGTACAAAACATAAACTTCTTAATCGTTACTGGTGTCTTTGGGGTGGTTTGTTACATCGTGAGCCAAGGAGGAACAGTTGGCTACCATAATTAATGACCTGCTTTAAATGGATAGCTGAGTAGCACACCATGTTGTAACAATCAAGTTACACGTTTTTATTGACAACGCGTCGAAATACTCGTTAATTCTTTCAGGAACGCTTTTCTTTTGTTACGCGTTTACCCAAAACTCCTCAAAAGTAGCCGGCACCTGTCGCCCGCAGGTGGACGCAACGGACTCGAGCTACCCGTCGGTCAATACCTGCGTTCACTACCTGAAACTTCCCGAGTATTCGTCCGAGGACATCATGAGGGAACGTTTGCTGGCTGCCACCATGGAGAAGGGCTTCCACCTCAACTGATCACCCGCATGAACCCCAGCCCTCCTCTAACCCCAACTACCAGGGACACTACCTCCCCACAGTAGTCCCCACCCAGCCGCGTGTGTCTGTTTGTGTGTGTGTGTGTTGTCCTGCGACTATTTTTTTTTTTCGGGGGCTTTTGTTTTCAGCGTTTTATTGCTTCGTGCGTGCGTGGTGGTTCTTTCCAGAGACACAAACACTGGTTGTCCGTTTGTCCGTTTATGTGCGAGGGGGGAAGTAAAAAAAAAAAATCATGTATTTTCTTTGTATATTATAAACATTTATTTAACTCAAGTTGCAGTTTGAGCTAAACAGATATTTTCAAAAATGTGTTTGCTCCAGAAGAAAAAAAATCATTAAAATGTTTGCAAAGTACAAGAAAGCTCTTTTGTCCTTGTCTAGGATGATTTTGTTTCATGGTTTATGCAAGTACTTGAAATTCTTAAATGCTTGAGTTATTATATTGACAGGTGATAAAATTTTGAGTGACTTGCTTGTAATGGCTTGACATTGTTGCCATATCTCTCCACAAGTCTGCCTAAAAATGACGCTGATGTGGCGCTCTGGTGGCTTCGATTTGCCACAGCTTGCGTTAGTTTGTATGGCATTCTCCTATACTGCCCTCTACGTGTTGCCCCCAAAAGGACAGGTTTAGGCTACACCTAAACAGGGCAATATAAAATGTGTGTTAGTGCAAGGAATATGAATCAATTATGGATCTTTTTTTATGGATTATGCAAAAAATGAAGGTAACTTTTCCCAATGGTAAATTGTACTCTGAAGAACTTCCTGCAAATGAAAAGTTAAGCTACGTCCTACTGTCATTTTACCAAACTAAAATATAGTTCAGATCCATAAATATGTTTACAATGTACTCAAAATCTAAAAATCACATCTCGATAAATGCACATGCAAGATTAAAAATTGCATCTGCGAAATACATGATTTACACCAGATTTTTTTTCAATGGTCCTGGAGAAATTAAAGAATTGGCTTTGAAAGTGCTTGAATTAAGACATGTAAAAGGTGTGCCAACGATTTTTTTTTTACCAAGGAACACTAGATGGGATATAAATTATTGGGTTGCAGTTTCTTCTTTAAACATGTTCTCAGTTTGCTCAATTTGTCAATATAGGCCAGGGGTGTTAAACTCATTTTCACCGAGGGCCACAAAGAGCCCTATGTAATATAAATGTAACAAAATATATTTGCAGTGTCTGAAATCACGTCTGCCCGGAAGCCCGGGGCGTGCATTTTTTACGTCGGGCGTACAACTTACACAACGTCTCTGCCCGGGTGGCCGACAACTTTTTCAAGAAAGAAAAAGAAAATCTTTTGTTTTTATTTTTTTCAAATCAAACATTTGCTTTATTCAGATTTCGAAATCTTCGTTCAGTTTGGAAATTTTGGAATTTCGTTTTTTTGCGAATTTGCATACTGGGCAGCCAATCAGAGGCCTGTATCGAATAACTTCCAGACTTTCCCGAACGTTATAAGGTCGTGCATTTGCTTATCATTTTCCAAAGTAGACACACGAACACAAGGAAAGTGGATAAGTGGTTAGGAATCAAGCCAAAACCTCAGCCCCAGAAGATTTAAAAGAAGCTCACAAAATTGATGACGCTACAAAACGTAAACGTACATTAAAAGCATGGTGGAAAGAGGAGTTCACATGGCTTGTAGCAGACAACGCAACGCAAACATTGCATGAACGAAGATGAGTAAATACAGGTACATACAGATGGAAAACAGCGATGTCATATACATGCAATTAATGTTATAAGTAGATTTATAATAAACTTAGTTCAAAAGTCTTGTTCTCTTATATATTCTAATTGTCAGTCCTTAATACTTTGCAACAATGGGGTTTTTTTTTGCGATTATTCGTCTTATTGGGTTTTAAGTTGTGAAAAATGGGGCAGGCAACTTTTCAGTTGTCTGCCCTAGCGTCCGCTAATTTCTCATGGGTTTCAGACACTGATATTTGATATGTAAATTAACTCAGAGTTTATTAAATCACAAACTTTACCGTTGCATTGAAAAGTCACTGTATATATATAATATGCAATGGATGAGTTAGTGATACCTCTACATAAGAGCTCCATGAAATTCTAGATACTAGATGTATTTCAGCCAAACATTTTGCCCAACGTACAAGAGAAAATCCAAGTTACTAGAATTTCCAGACATTAGTCATTTTATTATCTTGTTTTTATGTTCGATTACTATTTGTGTTTAAGTGATCAGGGAGCTATTTAGGTTAAACTTGGATGCTTTTAGGAAGCTGGGAACAATTTAATAGGTTTTCCTTTGTCGCATCAGGAAAATTTGCACTAGATAATTTGGTATGTAGAGGTATTACTGTCACAAAATTGAAAAAAAAAAATCTTGGAATTTTTATGATTTATTTCTCAATTTCACTCATCGGCATCGATGTGAAATACTGGCATTTGGTGGAGCTGAGCCGTCACTTTGCAGGTATCGTAGTTGGCATTGTGGGAAATGTAGTTTATGGTCAAAGCAAGACTCTCAGACCTTTCACCGGCAGGCCATGAGTTTGACACATGATATAGACGATTTGTCTTAAATGAGGATTGTTAAAAGAGTCTCATTGATGGAGGAGATGACTCAAAACATGAGTGTCAGCCCTCTGCCATCTTATCCAAGGCGTTGAGCGGCGCCAGGATGTTAGTCTTGTTGGTCTCCACGATGCGACCGTTCTGAATCATCTCATCCAGGATGATGTGAACGCGGTCCAGATTGAACATAATCTGTGACTAGCGAATTAAAGAACACCCGACTCTGAGTTTTGAATTTCAAGGTACAAGAATCCCTTAACCGCTACGGTCGTATGGGGCGCAGAAAAGGATACATCCAATTCACTCTGTTAGGGGACACAAACAAATTAAGTAGGAAACCAGCAGCATCATCTTCTGATGTGATGTGAACTTTTACAACTTACCACACGGCTGAAGTATTTATCAAGAACCTCCACAAAGTTCTGAACCAGCTCGTAGATGGCCAATTCGTTCTGTGGAAGTGAAAATTTCAGTCCTTGCGCTAAATTAGCAAACACATAAGGGTGAACGGACACCCACCTCATCTTCCGTGATGCCCACGGCTATGTAGAGGGCAGCATACTGCCGGAAAACCACTTTCGAGTCTTGGTATTCTACAAAAGAACACTGGAAAATAGGACAGTTTTGAACAATAGGATGTGACACAGGCACTTTGAAAACAGATGAATGCATTCCAAGGGGGATGACCTCATGTGTGGTCCCTTTGCAAGGTTTCTTCATTTGCCTCATGTTGAGGTTTTTGTGTTTTTCCTTACCCTCATGTCAGTTTTAGATCAGGGGATGCTCTAATAGGTTTCTTCATTTATACATGTCTAGGTTTTTGAGTTTTTCCTTGCCCTCATGTCGGTTTTAGATCAGGGGATGGTGTCATAATAGTCTGTGGTTTGCAATAATCTGCGGCCCTTTGAGACTCCTTGTGATTAAGGACTATATAAATAATCATGAATTGACTACTGTTATTAATTACTCTGAAAACTAATCAGTGATGTAATCCAAATACCATTATATTGAATTAATATAACTTGATTACTGTCAATTACTTTTGGATTGTTACACTGCCAAATATGCTAATAAAAGACTAAATAAACTAAATAAGACAGCACGGTTAATTGGCCGGTCCAAATTGTCCCTTGGTGTGAATGAGCGAGCAAATTGTCTGTCCCTGTGTGCCCTGCAACAAGCTGGCAACCAGTTCTGGGTGTCCCCTGCCCACTGCCTGAAGATAGCTGGGATGAGCTGCAGTGCCCCCGCAACCCTACTGAGGATAAGCGGTGCAGATAATGGATTGATGGATGGATAACGGAATACACTAACATTATTTCTAACGCCGTCACATGTATTCTGTTCATTCCCAAGCCTGAATCCGGCATCACCTGACTGCAAGAAACGATCCGGACTCACCTGGTCTTTGCAGCGGCTCAGGCAAGCTCGGACGACGTTGGCCTCCAGTGCCGTCCTGCGGCTCATGCTAACGGACTGGTAGTACCTGCAGAGTCGGGTCTGACCCTGGCGGTTCACCATCAATACAAAGGTGATCATCCTTAACGCTGATTGGTTGAAGCCTCTTGTCACGACCGTGACATCACCTGAGGACATGAAACCATGAATAAGATCCAGGAGAATGTGGAGGATTTTGTGTGAGTACAGGGTTGTTTCAAGGGACAGTGTGTATTATTTAGAACCTCCTAGTGGTAAAAAAAAATAATAATTTGAAAAAGACAATATTGCTTTAAAATATAGGCACAAAAACATGATCAGATGAACATGCACTTTAATTAAATACTCGCAAGTTGAGAAATTTGCTTTCTTTTTACAAACATGAGCCTTACTATGTCCGAAGTTCTGAAAGTTCAGTCGGCATTGGGGGACACTAACCTCCATTTTGCTGATGATATTGCCAGATTGGCAGGAGACAAACAGGAACTCATATCGAGGTCTGGTCAATCGCCTGGACAAAGTATCAGCCCAGTATCGGATGGAAATCAGCAGAGCAAAAACAAAAGTAACAACCAACAATCCCCAAGGTATCACCACAAACATCACCATCTACCACAGAGACCTAGAACATGTCACCAAAATGTAAATATCTTAGAGCTGTCATACCTGAAAATGGGTCAGAACCAGAAATTATGGTAAGGATAGCTCAAACGACAGCTGCCAGACTTAAACCCATCTGGAAGAACAAGAACATAGCAGTGAAATCAAAGATCAGACTCTTCCAAGCGTTGGTTACTTCTCTCTTCTTCTACGTTTGCAAGACATGGACTCTCTCTGCAAAACTGGAAAAGAAAATCCAAGCTATGGAGATGTGATGCTACAGGAAACGTCAAGGGATCAGCTACTTCGCCCGTGTGACAGACAAAATGGTGCACAACATTATCAGAGGGCACATTGGACCCTATGAAGAACTGTAAGATCAGGGGATGGTGTCATTGTAACTTCTGCAGTCATTAGGAGATCCTGTGATTAAGGGTGTCACAATCAAATGCGACTTGACTTGACCAGTTACCATCTGTGAGCAGACGGAAACTTCAGTGGAATGGTCGCGTCACAAGATCATCGGGACTGACCAAGATAATTCTCCAGGGCACAGTCCTAGGGGGCAGGGGGAGAGGAAGACCCAAAAAGAACTGGACAGATAACATTAAGGAATAGACCAGTGCCAACTTTGCTCCAAAACTACCAAGAACCATCAACAGTGGAGAAAGCTGTCCAAAGTTGCGTCCTCATTGGTGCCCCGATGACCCATGCGGTTAAGAGATCCTTGAACCGTGAGCCTTACCTAAAGGGAGCTTACATTATGGTTGCCCGCCATCATAGTGCTAAGGGTACCACAACAACCTTGTGAAAAAAATGAGAAGTAGCTTGGTTACTTTGAGTCTCTGTAGTTTTCAGGTGGGAAAACAAATGTCATCCTGTCAATCCAGCAATATAGCTGCAATGCAAATACAACTTTACACGGACTAACTTTTAAATAATTTTGCCTATAATCCTCATCATCTTTTCATCTCATTTTTCTCTTTTATTATTATAGTTTGTACTCTTCCTTGTGCTTTGTAGCATCGATTTTCAGTGGCACGATTTAATGAAGCGAGTGTGTATTTAGGTCAAATAATACACACTGTCCCTTTAAACACTTCTTAGATTGTGAAATACGACGTTTGATTACGACTTTTTGATTAAAAAGCATGTATAAAACGTGTGTTTTTATAATAACAATATGTCTGAAATTTTCAGATCTAGTTTTGCATATGGAGCGACTATTTTCCCCGTTAGATTAAAAATATATATACTGCATGCAATAACATTGACTGTTAACTTACGGTGTGTTGGTATTTTGGCAAATGCATGAGTTTCGTCAAGTTGGCAACGATCATGTGTTTAAAATGAAGACATTCAGAAGAATTTTTTGTTGCTAAACATACGAGATCAATTCTAAAGTCAAACAAAATAATTTAAGATGTTGACTGATATGCTACCATAACAAACCATGCATGCTAAGCTAGCGCTAATGTGGTGCTTTCAATGGGATTTAGAAAAACTGATATTGATGTCCAGTGAAGTAGCGCTCAAACTATAAAAAATAAATTTTAGAGCCCTTTCATTACACATAAACGAAAATTATATAAGTGAAAATAACAAAAAAATAATTTATCACATGTAATATAATTTATTTTTATTCGTACTGTATCGCCCGTGTCATGTTACTGAACGCATCTCCACTTAGGTCCTTTCCCAGCATACACCGCGGCGGCCTCCTCTCAGCTAGGAGAATTTTCAGTAATGGCGGCCGGATAGCTCCACTCAGTAGCTCCGTCATCAGCAGCCCTCACCTCACCGCAGTCCTCCGGTGGGGACCTTCGGGCTTTCGCCGTACCCTCAACGGAATTCTCTCTTCTCTTCACTGACACTTTACGACAACCTCCAATATGGACGAGCACCCCGGCGGGGGAGCCGCCGCCGGACCTCTGCCGCCCCAGCAGACCCTACCGCAGCAGCAGCTCCAGCTCCAGCCGGGGGGGACCGGAGGAACTCACCCGGTCAACGGTGGCGGAGGAGGAGGAGGGGCCGTCCTGGGGCCGCAGCAGACAGACGACATGCCGCGGCCCCAGCAGCAGTACACCATCCCGGGCATCCTACACTACATCCAGCACGAATGGGCCCGCTTCGAGATGGAGCGGGCCCACTGGGAAGTGGAGCGGGCCGAGCTGCAGGTGAGCCGCGGAGGACACATGGACAGTTGCCCTGGACGTCCATTCTGTGGAGATCATGTCAACATCATCGACTAATAATAGAAGTGACACTCATTGCGTTATCGTGACAACTCTCGCAAAGTAGGCCAATTATTATTTAAGTACTTGTTAATATATAAAAACGTAATATATTATCAATAAAACGGATGTGCGTTATAAATGTGTTTTTAAGCACTGGTTGACGGTCAGGCCATAACGGTGCCGATTTCAAGTACATTAATAAAACAAAAAATATGAATAAACCGATGTACAAGGTAAAAAACACACAGCAACTAAAACTTTACTTACAAAATATATATATTACAAAATAAATCATTTTGACTAATGTGCTTTTAGACGTTTCGATAGCCGCGTTAGCATTTAGCTTCACGTCCCGTCCCCGCGTTCAACGCTAAATAAATATGTTAAACAATTGCAAATGTTGACATTCCAACACCGTAAAAGCCGTTTAAATGTTTAGTGTTCGACTTAGTGGAGGGGAATTAACGCGTTTTTTTTTTGTTCACGCCACGTTAATTTTTGGTTGGTCACGCTATCGCCTAGCTTAGCCTGCATGTTAGGCGAGCACCAGCTGGGCCTGCGTGACAGACATAGCGTCACTGAACGGTCGTAATTCCGTTCACATTTATCAATGGAGCTTACTATAATACGCTATTGACATTTTTATGTAGCCGTTTATAGTGTTAATTCAAGTTTTTTCTATGTAGTCTTAGTTTAAACCGACTTCCAGTCGCTTTTGTTATATTTCATTTTAATAACGTATGAATAGGGTATCTATCTATCCATATATTTATCTATATATCTAGACATCTATCTATCTATCTAGACATCTATATATCCATCTAGACATCGATCTATCCATCTAGACATCTATCTACCTAGACATCTATCTATCTAGACATCTATCCATCTATCTAGACATCTATCTATCTATCCATCTAGACATCTATCTATCCATCTAGACATCTTTCTATCCATCTAGACATCTATCTTTCCATCTAGACATCTATCTATCTAGACATCTATCTAGACATCTATCTATCTAGACATCTATCTAGACATCTATCTATCTAGACATCTATCTATCTAGACATCTATCTATCTATCTAGACATCTATCTATCCATCTGTACATCTATCTATCCATCTGTACATCTATCTATACATCTGTACATCTATCTATCCATCTGTACATCTATCTATCTAGACATCTATCTATCTAGACATCTATCTATCTAGACATCTATCTATCTAGACATCTATCTATCTAGACATCTATCTATCTAGACATCTATCTATCTAGACATCTATCTATCTAGACATCTATCTATCTAGACATCTATCTATCTGGACATCTATCTATCTGGACATCTATCTATCTGGACATCTATCTATCTGGACATCTATCTATCTGGACATCTATCTATATGGACATCTATCTATATGGACATCTATCTATCTGGACATCTATCTATCTAGACATCTATCTATCTAGACATCTATCTATCTAGACATCTATCTATCTGGACATCTATCTATATGGACATCTATCTATCTAGACATCTATCTATCTAGACATCTATCTATCTAGACATCTATCTATCTGGACATCTATCTATATGGACATCTATCTATCTAGACATCTATCTATCTAGACATCTATCTATCTATCTATCTAGACATCTATCTAGACATCTATCTATCCATCTAGACAGACATATATCTCTATCTATCTATCTATCTATCTCACTATTACTATTCAGTCAACCAGTTCTTGCTTTCTTTTTGGTAAACATTCTATTTGTCTAGTGTTTTTCAATAAACAAACAAAACAATCAGTTTAAGATGATCAATACTAATATATTTCCATCTAATTCCAAATTCCCTTGATGTACAGTATATATTTTTAAGAGCAGGTTTTGGGGGGGAACATAAATGGCTATTTTCTTTTTAAAATGTATTTTTTCTCGTGTTTGGAATACAATAGTTTTTATTGCCGCCGGCACTGAGTAATTGTTTACGTGGCAGAAGAGAATAAACATTCAATGTTACGTTTAGACTTTAGTGGACACTCAAAAAAGGAGAGAGGGCATCAATGGCTTTTGAATTTGCGAGGGCAAGGAGAGCAGCTTTCAGATGAGAAAATTCCGTTCCATCTTCTGAGCCACCTTTTTTTAAATTAAATTTTCAAGGTTACAAAACAAGATCAGTCATAGAAGGCGTGGAAATGCAATCATCTAAGAGTCAAAACAAACAACAGTGTTCAATTATAGTCCGATAAGGAACTGGCATCCGATGACATCCCCTTTGTATTTGTCCAATATTAAAAACAATATACTTATCATGTAATGAAAAACTTGAAGGTAAAAATAGGCTAAAAAAAAAAAAGGAACCCATTAAGGGCGCAATCTGTGAATTGGATTATTATTATACAAGTACAGTAGACTATTATACACTTAAACCAAAGAACATTTTTTTTAACAGGTTCAAACATTTGTTTAACAAACTTTGTTATTTCATAAAAGTAGTGTATAAAGGTTTTATTTAACAACTATCTATTGTCAAAAAGTATTTTTAATAATAATTGTGAACTGAAAGTGGAGAGTCATTCAGAATGCAGAACACAATGCAAATCACTGAAGCGAGATCTTGAAAGTGAACGGCGTTACAGTGAGGGTTCACTGTATTTTTTTCTTAAATAATAACCACAGATTTTAGTCTAGTCTTTATTTGGTGAGCTATCCTTTTTGTCCCGTCTTTATTTGATGAGAATGCACAGTGGTTGTAGTCCTACTTATTGTTTATGGAAGGGACTTTTTCCTGTAGTTTTTATTAGTTTGAAAATTATGTGTTGAAGACACTATTTTATTATAGCTTTTGTTGAGGAAATTAAGAGTAGTGGTTCATCAATAAGCTAGAAAAGTACCATATTTTCCAGACTATAAGGCTCACCAAAAGCTTCAAACTGACCAGAAATTTGAAGTGCGCCTTTTTTAAGCCAGTAACACAGAATACAGTGGTTGAGTTTGAAAATGCACACAGTATTTATTGGTGTGCGTTACAACACAATGTATTACGGTATAATTCCGTGTGCCAGCACGAGGAATTTACATCCATTCTGTGTTCTGTAAATGTTGTATTTGAGCATTGATTGCTTGATGTTCGTCGTTAGCCCAAATCCCTATGCACTGTATTCAATGGGATTAGAATTCGGATCAGGGCGGTGAGAATGTCAACACTAGACCACCAGTGGTACAGATGACATTCAAAAAGGCATTCAAGCTTATCTCATTTTCACACTATTTTTTGCCTCAGTGCCAGAAAAACGGATTTGCATAGTGTATTCTCCTAGGTTAAACAGTCTCTCCACTCCTTCGCCTAAAGTTGCGAAAGACAAACAGAAAACAAAAAGTCTTTCAACAAAATATTATACAAGCTTTTTTTCCACACGTATAAATATTAAACCGAGAGGTTATTGATGCTCAGGTGAAGTAGTGGAGAGGCTGCTTAACCGAATGCACTGAGCTAGTCTGTGCTTCGGGCACCGTGAGTAAAAATTGTGCGGTAATAAGATACCTTGCCTTTTTGTATGTTATCTGTCTAGTGGTAAAGTATCGTCCTCTCTCCGTTGCGATCCGGGTTTGATCACCGTTTCAATCCAATACTTGTCGCCTGATTATTCATCGTAATTATTGCACTGCTGTAAGAAAAGAGCCCAACAGTTCTACATAACTAAACACAGTACTTCTTACTTTAGTCTCAATTTCTTGCGTCTTATAGTCCGTTGCGCCATATGTGTGAAAACTACATGACAAATAATATTTTTGGGGGGTGTGCCTTATAATCTGGTGCGCCTTTTTGTGCGGAAAATACAGTATTTGTCTACAGCTTAAAGTTTACTTAAAATCTTAAGCAGATAACTACTTACTGAAGCACTACTGTAAAGGATGAAATAAGGCTCGGTAGTCACTATTGCTTTCCCAATAATCATGATTGATGATTTCATTTAATTTGTTCTTTCAAAATAGAAGACGGTCAATGAAGCTGATATGTTATATACGGCGGATAACGTTGTGGCTCGTCAAAATTATTTGTTAAAATGGCGGTTTGAGTTTGGGCCTTAAAACACTTCATCAAATACCTAAACTGCACGTCGCATTATTTTGATGAATGTTGATGACGGCTGCACGGCGCCAACGTCCCGTGCCGGTTTCCCCCATCACCATGGCAACCGACACACCACGGCTTTCCCCCTCACCCCACCTGTTGCTATGGACATTGTGTACGCGTATTTATAAATAACCAACATTAGTATCGTCTTTCAGGAGCAGCTGCTATCACACTGACGTCTGTGTGTGTATGCGTGTGAGACGATCATCAGCTGCATGTTTATATTTTTCAGGCGAGGATAGCGTTCCTCCAGGGTGAGAGGAAAGGTCAAGAGAACTTGAAGAATGACCTGGTCAGACGAATCAAGATGTTGGAGTACGCTCTCAAACAGGAGAGGTGCGTTCTGGCGAGAGTAAGCCCGGTTAGCATTGCATGTTAACATCAGGGTCGCAATGATTAGTCAATGTTATCAACAAAAATCGGTAATAGAAAGATGAACTTCTTTGTCTAGTGTTGTTGCCAGACACGTTTTTTTTTTTCAACAGAGTGAGGCATCATGAGTATATTCGCTCATGCGCATTAGCATCTGTCCCAAGCATTTACAAAAATACAGAAATGGCAGTAGCTCAATGATGCATGAGCATATAAAAAGCACGTCGCACAATTGGTGAAACAGAGTCTGACTCGCCTCATAAAGATTCAAGTAACGATCAAGCCAATATAGTTTTTATATGCAAATATTTTGCTATAAAAGAGAGCTCGAGCGTTATGGGAGATTGTGCTTGACACAAATGTATTGGAAATTAGATGCATCCAGTCCGACGAACAAACGTCAGTTGTTAAAGCTTTAAAAGTGACAAATGTCAGTTAAAATCATTTGGTTTCCAACTGTTGAGAATCATAAAGTTGTTTTGTAACATACTTTGCAGTCGACTGCTGAATGTACTTCACAAAATGCAAATAATATTAATTAATTCTACTGCTGCTAATAAGCCTGTTCCTGGCTTATTATTTATTAGCCTGTCCCTCACAAATGGAAATATGTTTATTTATGGCTTTATGTCTCACACAGCGCCTGATTTGTTTTATTTAATTTTTGTATAAATCGGCACTATGTTCAATGAAAGATGTATTTTCAATTCTACCCATTCGTCTTGTGTTTATAATTAAATCAACCTTATGCTAAATTTACGATAAACATGATACTCATCAAGTCTTTTTGATAGTCGACTATTAAAATAGCTGTTGGTTCCAGCCCTAGTAAAATTGTGTATGCTGACGTTCCACAGGGCCAAGTATCACAAGTTGAAATATGGAACGGAGTTGAATCAAGGCGACTTAAAGATGCCCAGCTTTGAATCAGGTAACATCCCCTTGTCCCAACCTCCCACGATTTCTGGTCGTCACAATTCTGTAGCCAACTTTATCCACGTGCGTGTCCGTCTGTTTGTTGCGTCCGCGTTCTAGACGCAAAAGACTCCGAGGTGTCGGCGATCCCTGCCAATAGCCAGCTGACGTGGAAACAAGGACGACAGCTCTTGAGACAGTATGACGGCTACTATGATGTCACGGACGTGCTACGGGAATCGCTAACGTGGCATTCACATGCGCCTTAGGTACCTCCAGGAGGTGGGTTACACGGACACGATCTTGGACGTGCGCACCCAACGGGTTCGCTCCCTGCTGGGATTGTCGACGTCTGATCAGAACGGCTCGGTCGAGAAGAAGAACCTGCAACAGCTCATCAATGGCAACGATGCACGCAAAGATGCTAAACGGTAACCATGGCAACGGCACAGTTATTTTGGCTATATATTCCAGGATTTTACTCTCATACTGGGGACTCTTTTGTTAGGCGCTCTCAACTAATCTAAACTTGTTTTCAGGCAGTACTTTGAGAATCCTTGTGATTAAGGGCCATACAAATAAACTTGACTAGAAGGGTCGGTTTTAGGGCAGAGGTCACCCACATTTTTTAAGCTGAGCTACATTTTGTTGCTGATTGGCACAAAGGTCTACCAGTATGGTATGCTTCCAAAATGACAACATATCCTATCATGTTATCATGTTGTTATTGCTCTTTTCTTCCTCATGCCATGAGGCTCTTTAACTCTACCGGGCAGAGTAAAAGCCCACATTAAACCACACCACCTACATTTCATATTACCGAATTTTATTGCAATATGTATTCTGTGTAGCACTATTTAGATATTCTATATAACACGCTACAGTGGGCATTTGCACGTCACACTGGGTATTTGTATATTGTATTCTTTTTGCTTTATTATTGTATTGTTCTCAGCTCAGGGATGCTGCTGGAAATGTGAATTTCCCTCCGGGGATGAATAAAGTATCTATTTATCTATCTATCTAAAGTTGAGTTACAATTTGCTCAGACAACCACTTAAACCTCATGCCAATTAGGAATCAAATTTCGTAGAAAATTACAAAAACCTGTCACTGGTGAGTTACTCTCAGAACTTGTCCACGGGCTACTGAGGGTTTTTAGTGGAGAGCCTTGTTTAGGGTTTATATTTGGTTACAGTTAGGTGCTATAACTTCTTTTCCAACCGTTGAACATTAATGTGTATTCATATCCTGGCCGACATTTATACCAATAACAGATATAATATACTTTGGCTTTATTTGTCATATTTTTATATTGTATGTACTGCTTCGCAAAACATTATTACTCTTGGCTGAAATGTTATTTTTTGCCTTTCGTCACTACTTTTCACTATAAATTCTGATTTATTTATGGCACAGCATTTTTCTCATTTTACTACTAAGATAAGAAGTTACATTTTGTGCAATTATCTACTATCTGCAAAATCTGACAATTTAACTTTTTTAGGTATTATTGTTCCCTCTCTCCACACCTTTGCCTAAAACAGTGTAAAAATATAGTAAAACAATAAAAAGGTATTTCATACTATCAATCATTTAAGAGTACAGTAAAGGTACTTTGTTGTTTGTTTATTTGGGCCCAGGATGAAAATGACATCAACAACTAACAATAAATGTTTTTACTCTATCAGCTTAACAATACGATATTACAATAGATAAAAATTGCTACATTTTCTGCCAAATGGATACGAATGTTTTCAACAGCATTCAAAAGTATAAAAACACACAAAGTATGACATTTGTGTTTGTATATTTTTATTTACATTGACAATAAAATTGCAAAACTCCAGTAAAAAATTGTGACATCAAACTTAGAAATAGTGTTGGGTTAGATGGTATCCGTTTGTTTCCAATAGACCAATCATTGGAGCATTTTTGGGTTATCGAACCAATATTTTTCATGTAATTCTTTTGAAATTATTTGTTTGATAATCATATTTTGTACTTGTTTTAGGCCCATGTATTGGAGTTCAAATGAGTTGCTGAGGTTTAGGGTTTAAAGTTCTTGGAAATAGGATGTCTTCCCTAATACAGGAAAATAATTGTGTTGGTGCAGGAGTCCAGGCGACGTTTTGGAGACGTTCAGCTTCTTGGAGAATGCTGAGGACAGCGACGAAGACGAGGATGAGGACGGAGAGCTGATGGACGACATCAGCGATAACATCAAACCTCACCGAAAGCACAAAAACAAGGTCGGAAGAACTTCCTGTTCTCATCATTCCCCTTCCCCTGTTCGTCGCCCTCATTGTCTCCCACCGCCGCGGCCATTCCTCAGGTGGGCAACGAGGGCCTGGCGTCGGAGGAGGACGACGCCGACACGGAGGAGGCGCTGAAGGAGTTTGACTTCCTGGTGACGGCAGAGGACGGCGAGGGCGCAGGGGAGGCGCGCAGTTCCGGCGACGGGACCGAGTGGGGTGAGCCGAATGGGAATTCTCGCACCACAGTCCGTCTTAGGATGTTAACGATATCCCTGACCTGATGTGCGCAGCGGAGCCTTTGCCGTTTGCGCCAGGCGGGGGGAAGAACTTCCTAATGGGCGGCGCCGACCACGTCCTGGAGAGTGTGCTGGGATTGGGCGATCTGGCCGACCTCACGGTCACCAACGACGATGTCGACTTTAGTTACGACGTGAGTGGCTTTTAAAGTACTGTAAATTCCGGGCTGCAGAGTGCACCTGATTTAAGGAAGAAACTCATCTTGTTTTTTGTACAAGACACGCCAGATTTTAAGACGCGGGCTTATTAAAAAGCCATAAAAATGAACTCATTCACGTCCATTTCTTACATTTGAATATAGCACGTATCGGAACACATAATCCCGCCCGCTGTCGCCGCCACATTTATTGCTAATCTACAAAGGGGATTTATGAAAACACACTAGTTTCTAACGAAGGAGGGGTTCACGATAATTCTTAGGCTGATAACAACATAAAATGATGTCAGTTTTCGGCCCAATCGTAAACATATACCCAATAGTTAGTCACCTGCTGCCACATTAAAATTTTTAATCAGCCAACACCACTTTTTAGAAAGATGTGTGTAAGGATTTTTTATGAAGTACTTGGTCTCCTCTATCAATTTTTCATGTGCGCAAGGGATGGGAGAGCTTAAGATCAGCCGCAATGCTCGACATGTCCACAGGCTGTCGAGATCGCTTCTAAATTTTAGTCAGTACAGTACATTGAGTTTTGAGAATGTTATTGTTGCACTCTATCATATAAGTAAATGCTAATTTAGTTAAGATTGACTGCTCTGCTAGTTGATTGAGATCGACAGTGGCGGACACACGGCACTGACGGTTACTTTTCTTTACTAGACATTTCCTCCCTGATTCTGCTAAGCTCGTTCTCTTGGTTGTGGTTTCGCGAGACGTTAGGAAGGGACAGTGGGTATCTTGTTCATCCATTCATGCGTGTCACTAATTAGATGACGAGGCATTTGGCTCCTGAAGGGAGTCATAGTTACTCCCGCTGTTATCCCGTGCTTGATTGAATTTCTTCAATTTGACATTCAGAGCACTGAGCAAAAATCACCTGCCTGCAGCCCTTGCGATCCTTTGTTTAAACAGAACAGTCGGATCTCCGTAGTCCAAACTTGCAGCCGTCACCCCCCCACAGAAATTTGCCCCAAGAAAAAACAATAAGCCGCATTGTATTTCAACTTGGACTGTTTAAAAGGTAGAAAAAAACTAGAAGCTTGTAGTTTGGAAATGACAATCATTTGTTTTTCTTTAAACCAAGTCTCTTCTAAAACCCCTCCCCCCTGCACAGTTGGCGTCCAATCAGGAGTCGTCATTCCGGAAAACGTGGAACCCCAAGTACACGCTCCGCAGCCACTTCGATGGCGTTCGGGCGCTCGCTTTCCACCCGGTGGAGCCGTGCCTACTCACAGTGTCAGAGGATCACACGCTCAAGCTTTGGAACCTCACGAAGACCGTCGCCGCCAAAAAGTAATTTTTTGATTATGATCGTTTTTTGATAACATTGTATAGCTAGAAGAAATAATTTGCTTTAAACGGCATGTCAGTAGTGTTGTCCCCTGCCCTAAAGTCTATTTAAATGGCCCCAGAATAAGCATATGAAATCACAACATGAAGCTTTTTATGAATCACTAAATTTTGTTTAGAAAAAACGTTTTGAAACCTTAAACCATCTGTCACCAATGCTGCCCCCCTAGGTACAGCTGAGTAGCTTGCAAATCAGTTCTCCAAATAGCTCACCAGTTATTAATCATTGTGATTTTATAGTAAATGCAATTTCATACTGGCATGATGATTATGTGGTTGACTGAACCTATTTTAAGCCCACTAATAGTTACAACCTTTTAATAACATGGTAATAACACAGTAACAACATAGTGATAGCACGATAGCTTGTTATTTTAGTATTGCGTATCATACTAGTAGGTCTTTGCGCTAATAAGTCGCAAAAAGCAGCTCTAAGCTTCAAAATACGTTGCATTGAACTGTCGGCGGTAGCTCTGAAGGAATAGCGGTCGTTTTGAGACAAAGGGGTCGCAGGTTCGATACCCAGCTTCTCAGAGTCACTGGACCCTGAATGCCCCCGATAAGCAGGTAGACGTTATGAATGGCTGACTCGGTTATCGGTGTGTGTGGGTAAAGGGTGAAGTGCATTGTAAAGCACTTTGGAGGACCTCATTAACTGGTTAAAGCGCTACACAAATTCAGTCCATTTACCATTGAATTCAATACCTTAATGTAAAATGAATGAACTTGATATAAAATGATTCATTTAATTGTTTAATCTCTGACAAAATAGTTTTCGAATCAATTTACACAAAATCCTGGTTTGTTTAATATTGATTTTAAATGCATTTTTAAAAAGAAAATCTTCCAGTGTTATTAGCCAGAACATTTTGCAACTTCACCACTAATCCTCCTGATTGATTGTGTCCTGTTATTTGACCATCCTCCTTCCTTGCAGAAGTGCCTCGCTGGACGTGGAGCCGGTCTACACGTTCAGAGCTCACGCGTACGTATGCCCCATCCCGTCAAACGTGGCGGCGGCTTCCCATTCTAAAATTTGCAGCCTCTTCCTTCTAGTGGCCCCGTTCTGTCGCTGGCCATCACGCCGAGCGGCGAGCACTGCTTCAGTGGCGGCATGGATGCCACCATCCAGTGGTGGAACGTTCCCGGTTCCAACGTGGACCCGTACGACACGTACGGTACGTGCGCACACACCCGTCATTCCCTGACTTTAGGACAGGGATCGGCAAGCCAAAATGTTGAAAAAGCCATGTTCGACCAAACAGACAAAAATGTATTTTGTATTACAATCATATATAAACCTTGTAATGAATCTCTGTTGTAGTATACCACCTCAAGTTAAACGTCGTTACAATATTTATGAATAACGGTCTGTTTTATTGCATTGATAAATTAAAGTCTGCAATAACGAAATCCCTTTTTAGATGTCGTTTTTATTTTGAGGATTCGTAGAAACAACAAAATGAAACATGCATAACGTGCCCCTTATCTGGGCAACAAAAATAAACGTAGCATGCATTAATAAAAATGAAACGGTGACCTTTTGAAAAGGTAAAGTCAATAAAATAACATCAATGGAGTTGAAGTTTGATTTCTGTGCAAATATCCAGCAAGTCAGTGCATCATCTTCTCTCTCTCTTTTGATACCATATCAACCCATCCATGGGCCTAAGCAACAAAACATAAATAGTATCTCCAAGTGGCATTCAAAATCTCATCTCATCTCATTAGCTGCACCGCTTATCCTCAGTAGGGTCGCGGGGGTGCTGGAGCCCATCCCAGCCATCATCGAGCAGTGGGCAGGGGACACCCTGAACTGGTTGCCAGCCAATCGCAGGGCACACAGGGACAGACAACTCGCTCGCTCATTCACAACTAGGGACAATTTGGACCGGCTAATCCACCTGAAATGCATGTCTTTGGAATGTGGGAGGAAACCGGAGTCCTCGGAGGAAACCCACGCAAGCACGGGGAAAACATACAAACTCCGCACAGGAAGTCCGGTAGCTGGATTTGAACTGTGCCGCACACGCGCTAACCACTGCGTCGCCGTGCCTCCCTCGTCATTCAAAATGTATATGAAAAAAATCACTTAATAAAAAAAAAAGCTACATTGTTACCAAAAAAAGTGCCTATGACAGGATTGTGTCCTTACCCGTTTAATTTGACTTCTGTGTAAAAATTAGGAGTGCAGTGTTAAATTGGGTGGTCTTGCACAGGGAACACAGGAGAGAAGGGAAAACAAGCAAAGGAGCTGATTCCCCTCTCGTTTGATAGTTACATATAAAATATTAATAATAATATTTTTTTACACATCTTTATAGTATCGGAAAACGTTAGTTTGTGTCATGTTTGTCCTACAGATACCATATTCTAAAAAAAAAAAAACATTTCCCTCTATTTTTTTTCAATTTTGAATAATTTTTGGAAAAGTGCCAGGGAGCCACTCCATAGCGCTAAACAGCCGCATGTGGCTCCTGAGCCCCGGTTTGCAGACCCTGGCTTCAGACTACTGATCACCAATATTTTTTGTCCGTTAAGATGCCAGCACGCTGGCCGGCACGTGGACGGGCCACACCGACGCGGTTTGGGCTTTAGCCTACAGCGGCATCAAGAACCGCCTCCTGTCATGTTCGGCCGACGGAACGATCAAGCTTTGGAACCCTCGGGAGGAGAACCCCTGCATCAGCACTTTTAACGGCGCCGAAGGTGGGCAATGCCGACAACTCTTTCCCATTCGCAAGACCTCATTTTTTTTTTTGCGTTTTCAGAGCACGGCGTCCCCACGTCTGTGGACTTCAACGGCTGCGACCCGGCCCACATGGTGGCGTCGTACGACAGCGGCGACGTGGTGCTATACGACCTGGAGACCTCCCAGAGCACGCTGGTGCTGAAGGGCCAGAGCGAAGGAAGTAAGACTCAATTCCGTGAACTGCACTTATAGCTGTACGTGACTTTCCGTGTCGTTATCATGTTAAACGCGAAGTTAAATGGTGGAAAGGGCAAGTACAGATGCTTACGATAGTTCGTAAGTTGCTTCAGCGCCATATTTTGTATGTTTAAGGTTTATATAAGTATGTATAAGGCTTGTATAAACAACCTGTATTGTCTTGTACTAAAAAAAACATTTCATAAAATAATATACTCTATACAGATAATTAAAGTTGAGTGTAACTTACTTTTGGAAGATGGGCTTCAAGAGTTACCTGACTTCCGTGTGCCCTGGTGGTAGAAAGTGGATGGAAAAAAAGCGATCCGATCATTTTCTCAACCACATCAATCTTTCTTATTCCACTTTCATTTCAAAAGAAACGGCTCACCTCTTCTTTACACTTTAAACCAATCATATTGAATGGATGCACGAGATATTAAACAATACAAATGTCGTGGAGATAAACTATAGTATGTTTACACAACAACTTGGAAGAGGAAGCCGGATTTTTTCTTCAGGGTGGATGCTGGGTGAGCTCTCATAGCGCAACTCGCCGGTAGTGGTGGAAAGTAGCACTACAGTAACATCCTGTACTGGGAAAAAGGTGCACACAATAAAAAATCTAACTTACTGCAATGTCCGAATATTTTTCGACATCCCGAAAAAAATGTTAGTATCTTCCGTTTTATGTAAGTCGTAAGTAGGGGAGCTTCAGTACTGATTAAGGATGGCTCGATTGGATCTAGGCGCTCATCTTTGTTTTCGTTGAATACTACTTTTATCGATTCGAGGTTCAATACTTAAAATACTGAATTGTTTGTCAAAAGGAGAACCATTTTGAAATCACTTTTAAGAGAAAATATTAACAAATAGTTAAGGTGTTTAAACTACAATTTTTAAAATAAAAATACGATATTAAGGCTTTTTAATTGAAGGATTTTGGATTCCACTAGAGGGGAACATTTAAAAATAACCACAAACATCTCTCAAATCCATTTATTTAGTTTTTGTCCTTGTATTCATACTAGGATCAGTCACTTTTCACTTTTATTGTTTTTAGAATTGTTATTTTATGAAGGATATTGGATTTCTAAAAGCAGAAAAAAATAACAAATGTTAAAAAAAAAGCTCTAGAATTATGTATATTTTTACAGTTGTATTTAAATTAGGATCAGTGACTCCTTTTGTATTGTTTTGAGAAAAGAAAATTGGGTCATTATGTTGGACTCAGCAATTGGATCCCTGGCTTGTTTCAAAAATAGCACTCAAATGTCATTGTTGTCATGTGAAGAAGCATGTCTTTGGTAGGTATTTCGTAATGTTTTATGTGAAAGCAGAAATACATTTTATATTAAGTTGTACAAAACAACAAGGGGCGTTTAAATAACGACCAAACAAAAACACATTTCCAAAGATTTTTTCTAATTACAGCCGAGATATTGGAACATGTAAATGTAAATGGCCTGCCATTATATTGCACTTTTCAAGTCAATGAAGACCTCCCGAAGCGCTTCACACTTTTTCCTATTACACACTAACTAACCAATAGCAGCTTTAGCCATGCAAGGCAACTACCTGCTATGGGGGCATTAGGGATTCAGTGTCTTGCCCAAGGACACTTCGGCATGACTCTCATAGGAGGCGGGAATCGAACCTGTGACCTCTTGACCACGACGAGCGCTTTACCTCCTGATCCGATGCCGAACAATAACCTGATCCGTAATAATTTGGGCACAGTGATCTACGAATCGTGCCTCAAGTTGGCAGCAAATTGCAGTCACTGTCGGCAAATTCCCGGGTACCCAAAATGGTAATTGTCTGGTGTGCAGGCCGTCCCGGTTGCCATCACATCTACAAGGTGGTGAGCCATCCCACACTGCCCGTCACCATCACGGCGCACGAGGACAGGAACATCAAGTTCTTTGACAACAAGTCAGGTAAATGCAACTACCTTGGTTTAATATAATATCGCATGCTGTGTTTTCCATTGACTTTTGTTCGACCCTGCTGGGTGGAAATTCCAAGGGGGACCATGCTCCCCCCGGAAGAGTAAACACAACAAATCGCCAATATGAGTTTTCGATTGAATTAAATGTCGGTGATTTGGTAAAGTATAATATTGAATATCAGTACCACTGCTTTCGTGAGTGCCGCTACGACAGGATGCCGGTTCTTCTTCCGTGGTCTACAGGAGGTTATTGTTACGCACAACTTACAATTTGGGGCTGTGTCCACCAAAGCTTTTTGCTGATGAGCCAATTTTTTTTTTACTGCTTGCAATCAGCGCTGCGTTTTTTTCACTCCAGGCAGGTTTTCTGTGCCGAATGCTCGGCTCTAAACCTTTTTTTCTGGCCGTCGGTAATTAAAAAAAGTTCAACTTGGGGGACAATGCTTGTCCATTTTACCGAGCCGTCTAATCACAGTGCAGGAGGGTTAGGCAACCATAGCAACAACGGAATGTCATCCTCACGGAAGGCGCTTCTGAGCTCTTCTGACATAGCACACTTACACACCATGGCGTTTGTGATCATGTCAATGATGAGAAATGGAACTTGTTTTTATTAACTTTGTATTTAGATCTGTTTTGGAATATTATGTTTATGAGACTCTGGTGGGACCAATAATACTCTGGCGGCACATCAGAAACACCGTCCTTTTTTTACTGTAGTTTTAAATGTATGTGCTTTTTTTAATATATTACAAGACATTTTTTTTCCAGAAATGCGCCTTATAATCCGGGGCACCTTATAGTGCTGTAAACTACAATAAATCAGTCAATAAAGACTTCCCAAAGCGCTCTACAATGTGCTTCACACCTCGCACCCATTCACACACACCAACAGGAAGTCAGCCATGCAAGGTGCCTACCTTTTTTCTTGGTAAAGCCACACAAAAGGATCTCCTGCTTAACTGATAAACAGGATCTCCGGTAAGGAGCCATGAGGAACACCAGTGGTTCAAACTTGACTCCATGATACAACTTGGCTTGATCATGAAAACCAAAATGATGTACAGTAACGTTTTAACAAAATTGTGAGTATATTTGTATTTATGATTGCAGGTAAGGTGGTCCACGCCATGGTGGCCCACCTGGACGCCGTCACCAGCTTGGCAGTGGATCCCAACGGGATTTACCTGATGTCCGGAAGTAAGTGTGGATCTATAGAAAGTGGTGGTCCTTCCGGGCGTGTCCTCACATCTGCTATCGTCGTGGTTACAGGTCACGACTGTTCACTGCGCTTGTGGAACCTGGACTCCAAAACCTGCGTGCAGGAGATCACGGCGCACCGCAAGAAGAGCGAAGAGGCCATCTACGACGTGACCTTCCACCCCTCCAAGGCCTACATCGCCTCGGCGGGAGCCGACGCCCTGGCCAGGGTCTACGTGTAGAGCGGTCCGGAACGTCCCCCCCTCAGCCCCGCTTATCCCCTTCCGCCCGTCGATCGGGGTCCCGCTGCCCCGAACGATCCGAAGAACGACACGTGCGGCGGACTAATGACATCGGGTCACATGACACTAAGGGCCCACCCCCGGGCGGACCCGTCCGACCAATCAGATCGCTGTCGTCCAGTCTCGAGGGTCCGCAGCGAGATCGCCCCACCGAAGCTTCCGGGACACGTAAGCGAGAACAAAAACCTATATCATTTCTATTTGAAACGGATGATCTTTCCTGGTCTGGCCTGATTGGCTAAGAGAGGATTCCCAGAGTGCGGCCGGCCAATCGGAAGGCTCCGTTCTGTGGCCGACGTTGCTAGCGACCGTAAGGTTTTTCGACGTCACGACTCATTCGTAGTGAAAGGACCTGCAGTCATGTGACCCACCTCAGCAGCTGCCGGCCAATCGGAGCTCTGTTACCAGCGACCGTAAGGTTTTTGTGACGACGGCTGAAAAGTAGTAAAAGAACTATTAGTCATGTGACCCACCTTAGAGACAGCTGGCCAATGAGAACGGTCACAAGAATCCAACAATAACGCTTCAGTCGGGACATTATCAACTGATCAGTAGTGAAATGACTCGGTCATGTGACCCACGACAGCTGGCCAATCAGAGCTGTTTTTTCAGTTCTACTGTATTCGCAGAATTATTGATGTTGTGAAATCGAATAAGAACGCGTCAGATTGGTTGTAAAGCATCAGGAGTGCTTTCATGTGATAGCCAATCAGGATTCTCCGTTTAGTGGAGGTATTCACCATAGCGACGTGATGACTCTTTCCGAATGGACTGGATTAAGTTGACATTTTGATATTAAAGCAGTAGCCAGCCAATCAGATGTCTCAGAGGGTCTGATGTCACAAGTAAGGAAAAAACTGCCGACTCGTTGATATTTTTTTAATTTATTTTATTTTTCCAACAAGCCCCTCCTCCCGCCATTGATTGACTCTGTAGCATTAGCTCACTGCCGCCGTTCAAGGGTTCACTGTCCTTCAATATTCCAGGGAAATGCGTCCAATCAGTGGCCACCTTGAGCCCGAGCTGCCTCCCGATTGGCCTGTTTATTTTTTTGGGTTTGTTTTTTTTAACTTAAAGGATTGATAGTGTGGTGAGCAGCTGACGTTGACCACGTGACGTGTTACTACTTCCTGTTGGTGTCCTGCATGATTACCACAATAAAAGTATTTTTTCTAGTCTTCCAACTCACGTTTGATTCATGGACAGGAAGAGGCAGAGATGTCTTCACCGCTCATCAGGTCAGCAGGTTTTTCACGACGCGGTTGGCCTCGATGACGTTGTGGCGCAACGGTGCGTGGTCGGGGACGGCGGCGGAGGGCGCGGGTCCGATAGCGAGGAGGGCGGGGCCCCCTGCGAGCGTCATGCCGTCCAGGCGCTGGCGTAGCAAAAACTTGAGACGATGGTTGTCACGGCGCAGGTCCTCCAAGTGAGTTCGCAGAGCTTCTTGCCGTAGAAGCGCCAGGTTGAAGCGCCGCGTCATCTGATGAACTTCGGGAAATATCTGAAAATATCACATTGGACATATAGAGAACCCTAATTCAAGAAATTTCAAACCTTAACACTAAAATACTGGTTAAAAACTATGATTTCAAACCCTAATTAACAACCAAAAATGTAGTTTGAGGTCAAAACACTGAATATTGTGTCTATAAAGCTCAATTCTGGCTAGTATTATAAAACCGCCACTGTAGTTTGGCTTAAAACACTAAACCCCTTACCCTAAAGTTTAACTTCATTTAAAACCTTACTCCAGATTCAAAATCATGTAAAACATATGTCAAGAAAACAACGTCCGGATGATATAAGAAACTTAAGTTACAATGAATCAAACTCGTTTATTAAAGAAAAGCCATCACGTTGAAACAAGGCAAAATTGTGCGTTCTTGAATTGAAATACTTCCACAGACTGAAGTGTGAGCCTCCATTTTATACGGTCTCGTGGATTCTGATTGGAGGATAGAAAAACCCACATGTACGTAAAAGGATTTTTCCGGTTGGTCATATTCTTTGGTGACATGGTGTAATATACCTTCTTGTTCCACGGACAGACTGAGGAGATCATTTCTTCCTCATGCCATGAGGCTCTTTAACTCCACCCCCACATTTGCATATGACCCTATTTTTATTAGTGTGTATTTTCCGTAGCACTATTTAAATACTCTATATCAACAATTTATATTGGGTATTTTTGTATTCTATATCTTTTCTTTTTCAACACAAGGATACTGCTGGGGATGAATTGAGTATCTATCTAATCATATACACTGCTGGCCACTCTAACCTAACAATAAACATGGAAAGAATTTAGTACTCTCTTCCACTGGCGGGTAAGCTAACATATACCTGAAGTCTGTACCTTTTTCTAACAAATTCCTTTGAATGATTCATGTGACACACTACAGTATTTCATTGTTAGAGAATAGATCTTGGGAAAATACCCAGGGGCCTTCAAGTTGTAGCTTTTAATTAGAGAAGAATTCTTTTGGCTTGAGAACTTAAAAACTGGTTTTTAGTACAATATAGAAACGTATAAATTATATCCATCCATCCATTATCTGTACCGCTTATCCCCAGTAGGGTCGCGGGGGTGCTGGAGCCCATCCCAGCTATCTTCGGGCAGTGGGCAGGGGACACCCTGAACTGGTTGCCAGCCAGTCGCAGGGCACAGAGACAGACAACTCACTCCCTCATTCACACCTAGGGACAATTTGAACCGGCCAATTAACCTGACATGCAAGTCTTAAGAAGGTGGGAGGGAACCGGAGTGCCCGGAGGAAACCCACGCAAGCACGGGGAGAACATGCAAACTCCGCACAGGAAGGTTGGTAGCTGGATTTGAACCCATGACCTCAGAACTGTGCCACACACGCGCTAGCCGCCGTGCTGCCCGTATAAATTATATATTGGGTGTAAAATATAGACTGTAGTATAAAAGGCACCATAATTTCCCTATCAAAGTTCCATTCATGACTATTCCTTACGCTTGAGACCCTAATTTGGCAATTCTTACGTCAGATTTCAAACCTTATTTTAAACCCAGTTAGTGATTCAAAAATCTTGAGACTACTTCATGACCAGACCAAAACTACAATTTAAAACCCTACTTTACAACCGTAATTGTAGTTTGAAGCTCTCAATAACGGTCTCCGAAACTACAACAGTAATTTGATTTGAAAAAAACTACTCAGATTTTAGTTTTACTTATGGTATGATTTCAAAATACAATTTCATCCCCTTAATGTTAATCCTAATCCAAGACATACCCGAAGTATATTCTTGAAACTCTTTTGCAAGGTAATTACTGCAAGTGCTACTACACAGATATTCAAGGTTTTTATTCTCACTTGACTTTCCTTTCACAATTAAATGCCTGCAGGTGAGTGTAGCATGGGCACCTTAGCTGGAACACAGGTGAGGCAATAGCTTGAAGCCCTACCTGGTACCTTGACAATTTTGATCACAATCTGAAAAACGTAACTTTGTATTTTGCTCATTTTTCCGAGGGTAGGTAAGGCCGATTTCAAAAGTACCCATTTACAGCACTAAAACCTTTGCAACTGTGTATTTTACTCAGTCCAATTTTTAGACATTTTAGAGAATTGTAAATGTTTGACTTCTCTTTCAGGAAGTCACTCAATAATTGTGCACACTTGCCCGTGATGATCACACGTGAAACTGAATCCCTGATTGCATTTACGCACGTCCATTTTTGACATAGTCGAAAAAAAGACTAGGGGTCAGCATGTTGAATCCACCAAGAACACTGCATCAAATTATGTTGGGAATTTCATTGGCTCACCAATGTGTCAATCATCATTTGAAATTGATTACTAATGGTAAACATATTAGGAGCTAAAGCAAGCAATCGCCATTTTATCAAACAGGCCTGTGGACTGTGAAAAAAAACCCTGCTATTGGCTGAGAGTGGTCAATCAAAATGTCAGAGGCTATCCGAAGTCATCTGATGAGTCTCTTTATTTTTAAAGGGGAGTTATGGAGCAAAACAGACTGATTACAACAAGGTATGTCCAATGATGCAGAAATGCTTTTACACAGGTTTTTTTATATATACTTTTTTTTTTTTTTTATCCGTTGGCCTTATCGTGGGTTTTGGAGTAAATCTTTTACACTTGACTGACATTCAACTGATTTGATGACTTCAAGTTTAGAACGTGATTCCCTTAAACAAGTTCATTCATTTTACGCTATTTCTTGATCACATAAACGCTTTTCCACCACAGCAGACTTTAAAAATTTTTTATATCAGGAGCTTGTTTCCAGTCTGGAGTGTTGGAATTTAGGAAAGCTATTGCTTCAGCAGCTCCGCCTTTCGGTTGCTTAGCCAATCAGAAAAGTATTGGAGAGAGGAGGAGTGAGGGAGGGCAAGGCTCTGCTGCATCTGAGCCTAAATAACCCAGTTTTTATTATATTTGATCGGCACCTCAAATTAGTAAAAATGCGAATACTGATATTTGTCAAATTCTCAAATATCGGTGAACCTCTATTCTGAAGACGAATTGTGTTCTCCGTGCTTAAATCTACAGCTTTTTAATGCCCACAGGTTGGAAAGTGTGCTACACGACTTGTTTTGTGATAACGTCCTAACGGTGTAACTCCCACCTTAGGCGGTTGCGTCGCTCCGAGCAGCTCATCACTGCCACCTTGTGGCCAAGAGGTGATCGCCTGCCGCATCTTGTCGCACAAAGCGCCGGCCTGCAGAACTTTCTCACCCTGTGGACAAAATCCACATCAGTGTCTGCATACCCGTAGAAAAGTACATCAGGCTCAGGAGGTAGAGCGCTCGTCTTGGGATCAAGAGATCGCAGTTCGAATCCCGGCTCCTTCGTGTTACATGTCCAAGTGTCCTTGGGTAAGACACTGAACCCCTAATACCCCCAATAAGCAGGTTAGCGCCTTACATGGCTACAAGGCCGCTATTGGGAAATGTGAAGCACACTGTAAAGCGCTTTGGGAAGTCTTCACTTGAAAAGCGCTAAAGAAATGCAGATCATTTCAATTCCTCTTATTTCTCTCTCTCAAGCTTTCCCTTTCTATGTCTCTCTCGGTCTTTAGCTCTCCTGCTTGCTCTCACCCTCTCCATCTTTTGCTCTCCTTTTTATTATCTCCCGCTCTTTCTCTCACTTTTTTTCTCTTTCTTGTTCTTTCTTTTTTGTCTCTCTCTCACTTTGTCTCTTTATATCTCCTGCTCACTGTCTTGCTTTCCCTCCATCTCCCTCTCTTTCACTTCTGCTCACTATCACTCTCCACTACTATCTCCCTTTCCACAACTCTCTAGCTTTATCGTAATGCTCCCCTCCATCTCTCTCCTTTTACTCTTCTCTCACTCTCATTTTCTCCTTTCCTCTCTTTCCCTTTCTCTTACTCTTGCTTTCTCCAGCTCTTTCTTTCCTGATCACTCTCTCAAAGGATCGATATGGAGGACAAAATAATGTACTGGACTACCTGAACTATTGCGCTCCCAGCTGTCCATTTGTAGTTTTGACTTTAGGCTGGGACACACGGTTTGCAAAAAAATAGATAGAAAAAGAGGGCAGCGCAGATGCACGTGTGTGGCATAATTCTGTGGTCATAAGATCGAACCTCCTGCATGAAAGGTTTGGGATGGGAAGTAAGGAAATCCGATCTCATGATCTCAGAACTGAGGATGAATGGAATCCACCTGTGTGTAATCAAGTCACTGTATAAATTGTGCTAATCTCAGAATTCTGTTTAAAGCGCAGAGAGCATCATGACAAACGAGGAACACACCAAGCAGGTCCGAGGTACTGTTGTGGAGAGGTTTAAAGCTGGATATGGATACAAAAAGACAGCCCTAAACTTTGAGCTTATACAAGGAGGAAACTGATGCAGAGATGCAGCCAAGAGGCCCATGATCACTCTGGATGATGTCGAAAATATTGTAAACAAAAAACAAAGCTATGTCAAAAATGTTAAAAAAAACACACACACACAAAGACGTTAGTTTGTCAAAAATGATGAGAAAAAGACACAAGGGGTTAGTATGTCGTAAAAAAGACGAAAGTGGTGATTATGTCAAAAAAAAGACGTAAGTGGTTACTATGTCGAAAAAAAGACGTAAGTGGTGTCTATGTCAAAAATGTCGAAAAAAAGACAAGCAGTTACTATGTCGAAAATGTCGAAAAAAAACCTTAAGGGGTTAGTATGTCAAAAAATGTCGAAAAAAAGACGCAAGGGGTTACTATGTCGAAAATGTCGAAAAAAAGACATAAGAGGTCACTATGTCAAAAAAAAGACGTAAGGGGTTACTATGTCGAAAATGTCATAAAAATGACGTAAGGGGTTAGTATTTCGAAAATGTGGAAAAAAAAGACGTAAGGCGTTACTATGTCGAAAATGTCGAAAAAAAACCTTAAGGGGTTAGTATGTCAAAAAATGTCGAAAAAAAGTCGTAAGGGGTTACTATGTCGAAAATGCGAAAAAAAAGACGCAAGGGGTTACTATGTCGAAAATGTCGAAAAAAAACCTTAAGGGGTTAGTATGTCAAAAAATGTCGAAAAAAAGACATAAGAGGTTACTATGTCGAAAATGCGAAAAAAAAGACGCAAGGGGTTACTATGTCGAAAATGTCGAAAAAAAACCTTAAGGGGTTAGTATGTCAAAAAATGTCGAAAAAAAGTCGTAAGGGGTTACTATGTCGAAAATGCGAAAAAAAAGACGCAAGGGGTTACTATGTCGAAAATGTCGAAAAAAAACCTTAAGGGGTTAGTATGTCAAAAAATGTCGAAAAAAAGACATAAGAGGTTACTATGTCGAAAATGCGAAAAAAAAGACGCAAGGGGTTAGTATGTCGAAAATGTCATAAAAATGACGTAAGGGGTTAGTATTTCAAAAATGTCGAAAAAAAAGACGCAAGGGGTTACTATGTCGAAAAAAAGACGCAAGGGGTTAGTATGTCGAAAATGTCGAAAAAAAACCTTAAGGGGTTAGTATGTCAAAAAATGTCGAAAAAAAAGCTGCAAGGGGTTACTATGTCGAAAATGTCGAAAAAAAGACGCAAGGGGTTAGTTTGTCGAAAAAAGACATAAGGGGTTAGTTAGTATGTCAAAAATGTGGAAAAAAAAAACATAAGGGGTTAGTATGTCGAAAAAAAGACGTAAGGGGTTACTATGTCGAAAATGTCGAAAAAAAGACATAAGAGGTCACTATGTCAAAAAAAGACGTAAGGGGTTACTATGTCGAAAATGTCGAAAAAAACCCGCAAAGGGTTACTATGTCGAAAATGTCATAAAAATGACGTAAGGGGTTAGTATTTCAAAAATGTCGAAAAAAAAGACATAAGAGGTTACTATGTCGGAAAAAAGTCGTAAGGGGTTACTATGTCGAAAATGCGAAAAAAAAGACGCAAGGGGTTAGTATGTCAAAAAATGTCGAAAAAAAGACGCAAGGGGTTAGTTTGTCGAAAAAAGACATAAGGGGTTAGTATGTCAGAAATGTAGAAAAAAAAGACAAGAGGTTACTATGTCGAAAATGCGAAAAAAAAGACGCAAGGGGTTAGTATGTCGAAAATGTCGAAAAAAAGACATAAGAGGTCACTATGTCAAAAAAAAGACGTAAGGGGTTACTATGTCGAAAATGTCATAAAAATGACGTAAGGGGTTAGTATTTCGAAAATGTGGAAAAAAAAGACGTAAGGCGTTACTATGTCGAAAATGTCGAAAAAAAACCTCAAGGGGTTAGTATGTCAAAAAATGTCGAAAAAAAGTCGTAAGGGGTTACTATGTCGAAAATGTCGAAAAAAAACCTTAAGGGGTTAGTATGTCAAAAAATGTCGAAAAAAAGACATAAGAGGTTACTATGTCGAAAATGCGAAAAAAAAGACGCAAGGGGTTAGTATGTCGAAAATGTCATAAAAATGACGTAAGGGGTTAGTATTTCAAAAATGTCGAAAAAAAAGACGCAAGGGGTTACTATGTCGAAAAAAAGACGCAAGGGGTTAGTATGTCGAAAATGTCGAAAAAAAACCTTAAGGGGTTAGTATGTCAAAAAATGTCGAAAAAAAAGACGCAAGGGGTTACTATGTCGAAAATGTCGAAAAAAAGACGCAAGGGGTTAGTTTGTCGAAAATGTCATAAAAATGACGTAAGGGGTTAGTATTTCGAAAATGTGGAAAAAAAAGACGTAAGGCGTTACTATGTCGAAAATGTCGAAAAAAAACCTTAAGGGGTTAGTATGTCAAAAAATGTCGAAAAAAAAGACGCAAGGGGTTACTATGTCGAAAATGTCGAAAAAAAGACGCAAGGGGTTAGTTTGTCGAAAATGTCATAAAAATGACGTAAGGGGTTAGTATTTCGAAAATGTGGAAAAAAAAGACGTAAGGCGTTACTATGTCGAAAATGTCGAAAAAAAACCTTAAGGGGTTAGTATGTCAAAAAATGTCGAAAAAAAGACATAAGAGGTTACTATGTCGAAAATGCGAAAAAAACCCGCAAAGGGTTACTATGTCGAAAATGTCATAAAAATGACGTAAGGGGTTAGTATTTCAAAAATGTCGAAAAAAAAGACATAAGAGGTTACTATGTCGAAAAAAAGTCGTAAGGGGTTACTATGTCGAAAATGCGAAAAAAAAGACGCAAGGGGTTAGTATGTCAAAAAATGTCGAAAAAAAGACGCAAGGGGTTAGTTTGTCGAAAAAAGACATAAGGGGTTAGTATGTCAGAAATGTAGAAAAAAAAGACAAGAGGTTACTATGTCGAAAATGCGAAAAAAAAGACGCAAGGGGTTAGTATGTCGAAAATGTCGAAAAAAAACCTTAAGGGGTTAGTATGTCAAAAAATGTCGAAAAAAAAACATAAGGGGTTACTATGTCGAAAATGTCGAAAAAAAGACATAAGAGGTCACTATGTCAAAAAAAAGACGTAAGGGGTTAGTATTTCGAAAATGTGGAAAAAAAAGACGTAAGGCGTTACTATGTCGAAAATGTCGAAAAAAAACCTTAAGGGGTTAGTATGTCAAAAAATGTCGAAAAAAAGTCGTAAGGGGTTACTATGTCGAAAATGCGAAAAAAAAGACGCAAGGGGTTAGTATGTCGAAAATGTCATAAAAATGACGTAAGGGGTTAGTATTTCAAAAATGTCGAAAAAAAAGACGCAAGGGGTTACTATGTCGAAAAAAAGACGCAAGGGGTTAGTATGTCGAAAATGTCGAAAAAAAAGACGCAAGGGGTTACTATGTCGAAAATGTCGAAAAAAAGACGCAAGGGGTTAGTTTGTCGAAAAAAGACATAAGGGGTTAGTTAGTATGTCAAAAATGTGGAAAAAAAAAACATAAGGGGTTAGTATGTCGAAAAAAAGACGTAAGGGGTTACTATGTCGAAAATGTCGAAAAAAAGACGCAAGGGGTTAGTTTGTCGAAAAAAGACATAAGGGGTTAGTTAGTATGTCAAAAATGTGGAAAAAAAAAACATAAGGGGTTAGTATGTCGAAAAAAAGACGTAAGGGGTTACTATGTCGAAAATGTCGAAAAAAAGACATAAGAGGTCACTATGTCAAAAAAAGACGTAAGGGGTTACTATGTCGAAAATGTCGAAAAAAACCCGCAAAGGGTTACTATGTCGAAAATGTCATAAAAATGACGTAAGGGGTTAGTATTTCAAAAATGTCGAAAAAAAAGACGCAAGGGGTTACTATGTCGAAAAAAAGACGCAAGGGGTTAGTATGTCGAAAATGTCGAAAAAAAACCTTAAGGGGTTAGTATGTCAAAAAATGTCGAAAAAAAAGACGCAAGGGGTTACTATGTCGAAAATGTCGAAAAAAAGACGCAAGGGGTTAGTTTGTCGAAAAAAGACATAAGGGGTTAGTTAGTATGTCAAAAATGTGGAAAAAAAAAACATAAGGGGTTAGTATGTCGAAAAAAAGACGTAAGGGGTTACTATGTCGAAAATGTCGAAAAAAAGACATAAGAGGTCACTATGTCAAAAAAAGACGTAAGGGGTTACTATGTCGAAAATGTCGAAAAAAACCCGCAAAGGGTTACTATGTCGAAAATGTCATAAAAATGACGTAAGGGGTTAGTATTTCAAAAATGTCGAAAAAAAAGACATAAGAGGTTACTATGTCGAAAAAAAGTCGTAAGGGGTTACTATGTCGAAAATGCGAAAAAAAAGACGCAAGGGGTTAGTATGTCAAAAAATGTCGAAAAAAAGACGCAAGGGGTTAGTTTGTCGAAAAAAGACATAAGGGGTTAGTATGTCAGAAATGTAGAAAAAAAAGACAAGAGGTTACTATGTCGAAAATGCGAAAAAAAAGACGCAAGGGGTTAGTATGTCGAAAATGTCGAAAAAAAGACATAAGAGGTCACTATGTCAAAAAAAAGACGTAAGGGGTTACTATGTCGAAAATGTCATAAAAATGACGTAAGGGGTTAGTATTTCGAAAATGTGGAAAAAAAAGACGTAAGGCGTTACTATGTCAAAAAATGTCGAAAAAAAGTCGTAAGGGGTTACTATGTCGAAAATGCGAAAAAAAAGACGCAAGGGGTTACTATGTCGAAAATGTCGAAAAAAAACCTTAAGGGGTTAGTATGTCAAAAAATGTCGAAAAAAAGACATAAGAGGTTACTATGTCGAAAATGCGAAAAAAAAGACGCAAGGGGTTAGTATGTCAAAAAATGTCGAAAAAAAAAGACGCAAGGGGTTACTATGTCGAAAATGTCAAAAAAAAGACGCAAGGGGTTAGTTTGTCGAAAAAAGACATAAGGGGTTAGTATGTCAAAAATGTGGAAAAAAAAAACATAAGGGGTTAGTATGTCGAAAAAAAGACGTAAGGGGTTACTATGTCGAAAATGTCGAAAAAAAGACATAAGAGGTCACTATGTCAAAAAAAGACGTAAGGGGTTACTATGTCGAAAATGTCGAAAAAAACCCGCAAAGGGTTACTATGTCGAAAATGTCATAAAAATGACGTAAGGGGTTAGTATTTCAAAAATGTCGAAAAAAAAGACATAAGAGGTTACTATGTCGAAAAAAAGTCGTAAGGGGTTACTATGTCGAAAATGCGAAAAAAAAGACGCAAGGGGTTAGTATGTCAAAAAATGTCAAAAAAAAGACGCAAGGGGTTAGTTTGTCGAAAAAAGACATAAGGGGTTAGTATGTCAGAAATGTAGAAAAAAAAGACAAGAGGTTACTATGTCGAAAATGCGAAAAAAAAGACGCAAGGGGTTAGTATGTCGAAAATGTCGAAAAAAAACCTTAAGGGGTTAGTATGTCAAAAAATGTCGAAAAAAAGACGTAAGAGGTTACTATGTCGAAAATGCGAAAAAAAAGACGCAAGGGGTTACTATGTCGAAAATGTCATAAAAATGACGTAAGGGGTTAGTATTTCGAAAATGTGGAAAAAAAAGACGTAAGGCGTTACTATGTCAAAAAATGTCGAAAAAAAGTCGTAAGGGGTTACTATGTCGAAAATGCGAAAAAAAAGACGCAAGGGGTTACTATGTCGAAAATGTCGAAAAAAAACCTTAAGGGGTTAGTATGTCAAAAAATGTCGAAAAAAAGACATAAGAGGTTACTATGTCGAAAATGCGAAAAAAAAGACGCAAGGGGTTAGTATGTCAAAAAATGTCGAAAAAAAAAGACGCAAGGGGTTACTATGTCGAAAATGTCAAAAAAAAGACGCAAGGGGTTAGTTTGTCGAAAAAAGACATAAGGGGTTAGTATGTCAAAAATGTGGAAAAAAAAACATAAGGGGTTAGTATGTCGAAAAAAAGACGTAAGGGGTTACTATGTCGAAAATGTCGAAAAAAAGACATAAGAGGTCACTATGTCAAAAAAAGACGTAAGGGGTTACTATGTCGAAAATGTCGAAAAAAACCCGCAAAGGGTTACTATGTCGAAAATGTCATAAAAATGACGTAAGGGGTTAGTATTTCAAAAATGTCGAAAAAAAAGACATAAGAGGTTACTATGTCGAAAAAAAGTCGTAAGGGGTTACTATGTCGAAAATGTCGAAAAAAAGACATAAGAGGTCACTATGTCAAAAAAAAGACGTAAGGGGTTACTATGTCGAAAATGTCGAAAAAAACCCGCAAAGGGTTACTATGTCGAAAATGTCATAAAAATTACGTAAGGGGTTAGTATTTCAAAAATGTCGAAAAAAAAGACATAAGAGGTTACTATGTCGAAAAAAAGTCGTAAGGGGTTACTATGTCGAAAATGCGAAAAAAAAGACGCAAGGGGTTAGTATGTCAAAAAATGTCAAAAAAAAGACGCAAGGGGTTAGTTTGTCGAAAAAAGACATAAGGGGTTAGTATGTCAGAAATGTAGAAAAAAAACCTTAAGGGGTTAGTATGTCAAAAAATGTCGAAAAAAAGACGTAAGAGGTTACTATGTCGAAAATGCGAAAAAAAAGACGCAAGGGGTTAGTATGTCGAAAATGTCGAAAAAAAACCTTAAGGGGTTAGTATGTCAAAAAATGTCGAAAAAAAGACGTAAGAGGTTACTATGTCGAAAATGCGAAAAAAAAGACGCAAGGGGTTAGTATGTCGAAAATGTCGAAAAAAAGACATAAGAGGTCACTATGTCAAAAAAAAGACGCAAGGGGTTACTATGTCGAAAATGTCATAAAAATGACGTAAGGGGTTAGTATTTCGAAAATGTGGAAAAAAAAGACGTAAGGCGTTACTATGTCGAAAATGTCGAAAAAAAACCTTAAGGGGTTAGTATGTCAAAAAATGTCGAAAAAAAGTCGTAAGGGGTTACTATGTCGAAAATGCGAAAAAAAAGACGCAAGGGGTTACTATGTCGAAAATGTCGAAAAAAAACCTTAAGGGGTTAGTATGTCAAAAAATGTCGAAAAAAAGACATAAGAGGTTACTATGTCGAAAATGCGAAAAAAAAGACGCAAGGGGTTAGTATGTCGAAAATGTCATAAAAATGACGTAAGGGGTTAGTATTTCAAAAATGTCGAAAAAAAAGACGCAAGGGGTTACTATGTCGAAAAAAAGACGCAAGGGGTTAGTATGTCAAAAAATGTCGAAAAAAAAGACGCAAGGGGTTACTATGTCGAAAATGTCGAAAAAAAGACGCAAGGGGTTAGTTTGTCGAAAAAAGACATAAGGGGTTAGTTAGTATGTCAAAAATGTGGAAAAAAAAAACATAAGGGGTTAGTATGTCGAAAAAAAGACGTAAGGGGTTACTATGTCGAAAATGTCGAAAAAAAGACATAAGAGGTCACTATGTCAAAAAAAGACGTAAGGGGTTACTATGTCGAAAATGTCGAAAAAAACCCGCAAAGGGTTACTATGTCGAAAATGTCATAAAAATGACGTAAGGGGTTAGTATTTCAAAAATGTCGAAAAAAAAGACATAAGAGGTTACTATGTCGAAAAAAAGTCGTAAGGGGTTACTATGTCGAAAATGCGAAAAAAAAGACGCAAGGGGTTAGTATGTCAAAAAATGTCGAAAAAAAGACGCAAGGGGTTAGTTTGTCGAAAAAAGACATAAGGGGTTAGTATGTCAGAAATGTAGAAAAAAAAGACAAGAGGTTACTATGTCGAAAATGCGAAAAAAAAGACGCAAGGGGTTAGTATGTCGAAAATGTCGAAAAAAAGACATAAGAGGTCACTATGTCAAAAAAAAGACGTAAGGGGTTACTATGTCGAAAATGTCATAAAAATGACGTAAGGGGTTAGTATTTCGAAAATGTGGAAAAAAAAGACGTAAGGCGTTACTATGTCAAAAAATGTCGAAAAAAAGTCGTAAGGGGTTACTATGTCGAAAATGCGAAAAAAAAGACGCAAGGGGTTACTATGTCGAAAATGTCGAAAAAAAACCTTAAGGGGTTAGTATGTCAAAAAATGTCGAAAAAAAGACATAAGAGGTTACTATGTCGAAAATGCGAAAAAAAAGACGCAAGGGGTTAGTATGTCAAAAAATGTCGAAAAAAAAAGACGCAAGGGGTTACTATGTCGAAAATGTCAAAAAAAAGACGCAAGGGGTTAGTTTGTCGAAAAAAGACATAAGGGGTTAGTATGTCAAAAATGTGGAAAAAAAAAACATAAGGGGTTAGTATGTCGAAAAAAAGACGTAAGGGGTTACTATGTCGAAAATGTCGAAAAAAACCCGCAAAGGGTTACTATGTCGAAAATGTCATAAAAATGACGTAAGGGGTTAGTATTTCAAAAATGTCGAAAAAAAAGACATAAGAGGTTACTATGTCGAAAAAAAGTCGTAAGGGGTTACTATGTCGAAAATGCGAAAAAAAAGACGCAAGGGGTTAGTATGTCAAAAAATGTCAAAAAAAAGACGCAAGGGGTTAGTTTGTCGAAAAAAGACATAAGGGGTTAGTATGTCAGAAATGTAGAAAAAAAAGACAAGAGGTTACTATGTCGAAAATGCGAAAAAAAAGACGCAAGGGGTTAGTATGTCGAAAATGTCGAAAAAAAACCTTAAGGGGTTAGTATGTCAAAAAATGTCGAAAAAAAGACGTAAGAGGTTACTATGTCGAAAATGTCGAAAAAAAGACATAAGAGGTCACTATGTCAAAAAAAAGACGTAAGGGGTTACTATGTCGAAAATGTCATAAAAATGACGTAAGGGGTTAGTATTTCGAAAATGTGGAAAAAAAAGACGTAAGGCGTTACTATGTCGAAAATGTCGAAAAAAAACCTTAAGGGGTTAGTATGTCAAAAAATGTCGAAAAAAAGTCGTAAGGGGTTACTATGTCGAAAATGCGAAAAAAAAGACGCAAGGGGTTACTATGTCGAAAATGTCGAAAAAAAACCATAAGGGGTTAGTATGTCAAAAATGTGGAAAAAAAAAACATAAGGGGTTAGTATGTCGAAAAAAAGACGTAAGGGGTTACTATGTCGAAAATGTCGAAAAAAAGACATAAGAGGTCACTATGTCAAAAAAAGACGTAAGGGGTTACTATGTCGAAAATGTCGAAAAAAACCCGCAAAGGGTTACTATGTCGAAAATGTCATAAAAATGACGTAAGGGGTTATTATTTCAAAAATGTCGAAAAAAAAGACATAAGAGGTTACTATGTCGAAAAAAAGTCGTAAGGGGTTACTATGTCGAAAATGCGAAAAAAAAGACGCAAGGGGTTAGTATGTCAAAAAATGTCGAAAAAAAAAGACGCAAGGGGTTACTATGTCGAAAATGTCAAAAAAAAGACGCAAGGGGTTAGTTTGTCGAAAAAAGACATAAGGGGTTAGTATGTCAAAAATGTGGAAAAAAAAACATAAGGGGTTAGTATGTCGAAAAAAAGACGTAAGGGGTTACTATGTCGAAAATGTCGAAAAAAAGACATAAGAGGTCACTATGTCAAAAAAAGACGTAAGGGGTTACTATGTCGAAAATGTCGAAAAAAACCCGCAAAGGGTTACTATGTCGAAAATGTCATAAAAATGACGTAAGGGGTTAGTATTTCAAAAATGTCGAAAAAAAAGACATAAGAGGTTACTATGTCGAAAAAAAGTCGTAAGGGGTTACTATGTCGAAAATGTCGAAAAAAAGACATAAGAGGTCACTATGTCAAAAAAAAGACGTAAGGGGTTACTATGTCGAAAATGTCGAAAAAAACCCGCAAAGGGTTACTATGTCGAAAATGTCATAAAAATTACGTAAGGGGTTAGTATTTCAAAAATGTCGAAAAAAAAGACATAAGAGGTTACTATGTCGAAAAAAAGTCGTAAGGGGTTACTATGTCGAAAATGCGAAAAAAAAGACGCAAGGGGTTAGTATGTCAAAAAATGTCAAAAAAAAGACGCAAGGGGTTAGTTTGTCGAAAAAAGACATAAGGGGTTAGTATGTCAGAAATGTAGAAAAAAAAGACAAGAGGTTACTATGTCGAAAATGCGAAAAAAAAGACGCAAGGGGTTAGTATGTCGAAAATGTCGAAAAAAAACCTTAAGGGGTTAGTATGTCAAAAAATGTCGAAAAAAAGACGTAAGAGGTTACTATGTCGAAAATGCGAAAAAAAAGACGCAAGGGGTTACTATGTCGAAAATGTCGAAAAAAAGACATAAGAGGTCACTATGTCAAAAAAAAGACGTAAGGGGTTACTATGTCGAAAATGTCATAAAAATGACGTAAGGGGTTAGTATTTCGAAAATGTGGAAAAAAAAGACGTAAGGCGTTACTATGTCGAAAATGTCGAAAAAAAACCTTAAGGGGTTAGTATGTCAAAAAATGTCGAAAAAAAGTCGTAAGGGGTTACTATGTCGAAAATGCGAAAAAAAAGACGCAAGGGGTTACTATGTCGAAAATGCGAAAAAAAAGACGCAAGGGGTTAGTATGTCGAAAATGTCGAAAAAAAACCTTAAGGGGTTAGTATGTCAAAAAATGTCGAAAAAAAAACATAAGGGGTTACTATGTCGAAAATGTCGAAAAAAAGACATAAGAGGTCACTATGTCAAAAAAAAGACGTAAGGGGTTAGTATTTCGAAAATGTGGAAAAAAAAGACGTAAGGCGTTACTATGTCGAAAATGTCGAAAAAAAACCTTAAGGGGTTAGTATGTCAAAAAATGTCGAAAAAAAGTCGTAAGGGGTTACTATGTCGAAAATGCGAAAAAAAAGACGCAAGGGGTTAGTATGTCGAAAATGTCATAAAAATGACGTAAGGGGTTAGTATTTCAAAAATGTCGAAAAAAAAGACGCAAGGGGTTACTATGTCGAAAAAAAGACGCAAGGGGTTAGTATGTCGAAAATGTCGAAAAAAAAGACGCAAGGGGTTACTATGTCGAAAATGTCGAAAAAAAGACGCAAGGGGTTAGTTTGTCGAAAAAAGACATAAGGGGTTAGTTAGTATGTCAAAAATGTGGAAAAAAAAAACATAAGGGGTTAGTATGTCGAAAAAAAGACGTAAGGGGTTACTATGTCGAAAATGTCGAAAAAAAGACGCAAGGGGTTAGTTTGTCGAAAAAAGACATAAGGGGTTAGTTAGTATGTCAAAAATGTGGAAAAAAAAAACATAAGGGGTTAGTATGTCGAAAAAAAGACGTAAGGGGTTACTATGTCGAAAATGTCGAAAAAAAGACATAAGAGGTCACTATGTCAAAAAAAGACGTAAGGGGTTACTATGTCGAAAATGTCGAAAAAAACCCGCAAAGGGTTACTATGTCGAAAATGTCATAAAAATGACGTAAGGGGTTAGTATTTCAAAAATGTCGAAAAAAAAGACGCAAGGGGTTACTATGTCGAAAAAAAGACGCAAGGGGTTAGTATGTCGAAAATGTCGAAAAAAAACCTTAAGGGGTTAGTATGTCAAAAAATGTCGAAAAAAAAGACGCAAGGGGTTACTATGTCGAAAATGTCGAAAAAAAGACGCAAGGGGTTAGTTTGTCGAAAAAAGACATAAGGGGTTAGTTAGTATGTCAAAAATGTGGAAAAAAAAAACATAAGGGGTTAGTATGTCGAAAAAAAGACGTAAGGGGTTACTATGTCGAAAATGTCGAAAAAAAGACATAAGAGGTCACTATGTCAAAAAAAGACGTAAGGGGTTACTATGTCGAAAATGTCGAAAAAAACCCGCAAAGGGTTACTATGTCGAAAATGTCATAAAAATGACGTAAGGGGTTAGTATTTCAAAAATGTCGAAAAAAAAGACATAAGAGGTTACTATGTCGAAAAAAAGTCGTAAGGGGTTACTATGTCGAAAATGCGAAAAAAAAGACGCAAGGGGTTAGTATGTCAAAAAATGTCGAAAAAAAGACGCAAGGGGTTAGTTTGTCGAAAAAAGACATAAGGGGTTAGTATGTCAGAAATGTAGAAAAAAAAGACAAGAGGTTACTATGTCGAAAATGCGAAAAAAAAGACGCAAGGGGTTAGTATGTCGAAAATGTCGAAAAAAAGACATAAGAGGTCACTATGTCAAAAAAAAGACGTAAGGGGTTACTATGTCGAAAATGTCATAAAAATGACGTAAGGGGTTAGTATTTCGAAAATGTGGAAAAAAAAGACGTAAGGCGTTACTATGTCAAAAAATGTCGAAAAAAAGTCGTAAGGGGTTACTATGTCGAAAATGCGAAAAAAAAGACGCAAGGGGTTACTATGTCGAAAATGTCGAAAAAAAACCTTAAGGGGTTAGTATGTCAAAAAATGTCGAAAAAAAGACATAAGAGGTTACTATGTCGAAAATGCGAAAAAAAAGACGCAAGGGGTTAGTATGTCAAAAAATGTCGAAAAAAAAAGACGCAAGGGGTTACTATGTCGAAAATGTCAAAAAAAAGACGCAAGGGGTTAGTTTGTCGAAAAAAGACATAAGGGGTTAGTATGTCAAAAATGTGGAAAAAAAAAACATAAGGGGTTAGTATGTCGAAAAAAAGACGTAAGGGGTTACTATGTCGAAAATGTCGAAAAAAAGACATAAGAGGTCACTATGTCAAAAAAAGACGTAAGGGGTTACTATGTCGAAAATGTCGAAAAAAACCCGCAAAGGGTTACTATGTCGAAAATGTCATAAAAATGACGTAAGGGGTTAGTATTTCAAAAATGTCGAAAAAAAAGACATAAGAGGTTACTATGTCGAAAAAAAGTCGTAAGGGGTTACTATGTCGAAAATGCGAAAAAAAAGACGCAAGGGGTTAGTATGTCAAAAAATGTCAAAAAAAAGACGCAAGGGGTTAGTTTGTCGAAAAAAGACATAAGGGGTTAGTATGTCAGAAATGTAGAAAAAAAAGACAAGAGGTTACTATGTCGAAAATGCGAAAAAAAAGACGCAAGGGGTTAGTATGTCGAAAATGTCGAAAAAAAACCTTAAGGGGTTAGTATGTCAAAAAATGTCGAAAAAAAGACGTAAGAGGTTACTATGTCGAAAATGCGAAAAAAAAGACGCAAGGGGTTACTATGTCGAAAATGTCATAAAAATGACGTAAGGGGTTAGTATTTCGAAAATGTGGAAAAAAAAGACGTAAGGCGTTACTATGTCAAAAAATGTCGAAAAAAAGTCGTAAGGGGTTACTATGTCGAAAATGCGAAAAAAAAGACGCAAGGGGTTACTATGTCGAAAATGTCGAAAAAAAACCTTAAGGGGTTAGTATGTCAAAAAATGTCGAAAAAAAGACATAAGAGGTTACTATGTCGAAAATGCGAAAAAAAAGACGCAAGGGGTTAGTATGTCAAAAAATGTCGAAAAAAAAAGACGCAAGGGGTTACTATGTCGAAAATGTCAAAAAAAAGACGCAAGGGGTTAGTTTGTCGAAAAAAGACATAAGGGGTTAGTATGTCAAAAATGTGGAAAAAAAAACATAAGGGGTTAGTATGTCGAAAAAAAGACGTAAGGGGTTACTATGTCGAAAATGTCGAAAAAAAGACATAAGAGGTCACTATGTCAAAAAAAGACGTAAGGGGTTACTATGTCGAAAATGTCGAAAAAAACCCGCAAAGGGTTACTATGTCGAAAATGTCATAAAAATGACGTAAGGGGTTAGTATTTCAAAAATGTCGAAAAAAAAGACATAAGAGGTTACTATGTCGAAAAAAAGTCGTAAGGGGTTACTATGTCGAAAATGTCGAAAAAAAGACATAAGAGGTCACTATGTCAAAAAAAAAGACGTAAGGGGTTACTATGTCGAAAATGTCGAAAAAAACCCGCAAAGGGTTACTATGTCGAAAATGTCATAAAAATTACGTAAGGGGTTAGTATTTCAAAAATGTCGAAAAAAAAGACATAAGAGGTTACTATGTCGAAAAAAAGTCGTAAGGGGTTACTATGTCGAAAATGCGAAAAAAAAGACGCAAGGGGTTAGTATGTCAAAAAATGTCAAAAAAAAGACGCAAGGGGTTAGTTTGTCGAAAAAAGACATAAGGGGTTAGTATGTCAGAAATGTAGAAAAAAAAGACAAGAGGTTACTATGTCGAAAATGCGAAAAAAAAGACGCAAGGGGTTAGTATGTCGAAAATGTCGAAAAAAAACCTTAAGGGGTTAGTATGTCAAAAAATGTCGAAAAAAAGACGTAAGAGGTTACTATGTCGAAAATGCGAAAAAAAAGACGCAAGGGGTTAGTATGTCGAAAATGTCGAAAAAAAGACATAAGAGGTCACTATGTCAAAAAAAAGACGCAAGGGGTTACTATGTCGAAAATGTCATAAAAATGACGTAAGGGGTTAGTATTTCGAAAATGTGGAAAAAAAAGACGTAAGGCGTTACTATGTCGAAAATGTCGAAAAAAAACCTTAAGGGGTTAGTATGTCAAAAAATGTCGAAAAAAAGTCGTAAGGGGTTACTATGTCGAAAATGCGAAAAAAAAGACGCAAGGGGTTACTATGTCGAAAATGTCGAAAAAAAACCTTAAGGGGTTAGTATGTCAAAAAATGTCGAAAAAAAGACATAAGAGGTTACTATGTCGAAAATGCGAAAAAAAAGACGCAAGGGGTTAGTATGTCGAAAATGTCATAAAAATGACGTAAGGGGTTAGTATTTCAAAAATGTCGAAAAAAAAGACGCAAGGGGTTACTATGTCGAAAAAAAGACGCAAGGGGTTAGTATGTCAAAAAATGTCGAAAAAAAAGACGCAAGGGGTTACTATGTCGAAAATGTCGAAAAAAACCCGCAAAGGGTTACTATGTCGAAAATGTCATAAAAATGACGTAAGGGGTTAGTATTTCAAAAATGTCGAAAAAAAAGACGCAAGGGGTTACTATGTCGAAAAAAAGACGCAAGGGGTTAGTATGTCGAAAATGTCGAAAAAAAACCTTAAGGGGTTAGTATGTCAAAAAATGTCGAAAAAAAAGACGCAAGGGGTTACTATGTCGAAAATGTCGAAAAAAAGACGCAAGGGGTTAGTTTGTCGAAAAAAGACATAAGGGGTTAGTTAGTATGTCAAAAATGTGGAAAAAAAAAACATAAGGGGTTAGTATGTCGAAAAAAAGACGTAAGGGGTTACTATGTCGAAAATGTCGAAAAAAAGACATAAGAGGTCACTATGTCAAAAAAAGACGTAAGGGGTTACTATGTCGAAAATGTCGAAAAAAACCCGCAAAGGGTTACTATGTCGAAAATGTCATAAAAATGACGTAAGGGGTTAGTATTTCAAAAATGTCGAAAAAAAAGACATAAGAGGTTACTATGTCGAAAAAAAGTCGTAAGGGGTTACTATGTCGAAAATGCGAAAAAAAAGACGCAAGGGGTTAGTATGTCAAAAAATGTCGAAAAAAAGACGCAAGGGGTTAGTTTGTCGAAAAAAGACATAAGGGGTTAGTATGTCAGAAATGTAGAAAAAAAAGACAAGAGGTTACTATGTCGAAAATGCGAAAAAAAAGACGCAAGGGGTTAGTATGTCGAAAATGTCGAAAAAAAGACATAAGAGGTCACTATGTCAAAAAAAAGACGTAAGGGGTTACTATGTCGAAAATGTCATAAAAATGACGTAAGGGGTTAGTATTTCGAAAATGTGGAAAAAAAAGACGTAAGGCGTTACTATGTCAAAAAATGTCGAAAAAAAGTCGTAAGGGGTTACTATGTCGAAAATGCGAAAAAAAAGACGCAAGGGGTTACTATGTCGAAAATGTCGAAAAAAAACCTTAAGGGGTTAGTATGTCAAAAAATGTCGAAAAAAAGACATAAGAGGTTACTATGTCGAAAATGCGAAAAAAAAGACGCAAGGGGTTAGTATGTCAAAAAATGTCGAAAAAAAAAGACGCAAGGGGTTACTATGTCGAAAATGTCAAAAAAAAGACGCAAGGGGTTAGTTTGTCGAAAAAAGACATAAGGGGTTAGTATGTCAAAAATGTGGAAAAAAAAAACATAAGGGGTTAGTATGTCGAAAAAAAGACGTAAGGGGTTACTATGTCGAAAATGTCGAAAAAAACCCGCAAAGGGTTACTATGTCGAAAATGTCATAAAAATGACGTAAGGGGTTAGTATTTCAAAAATGTCGAAAAAAAAGACATAAGAGGTTACTATGTCGAAAAAAAGTCGTAAGGGGTTACTATGTCGAAAATGCGAAAAAAAAGACGCAAGGGGTTAGTATGTCAAAAAATGTCAAAAAAAAGACGCAAGGGGTTAGTTTGTCGAAAAAAGACATAAGGGGTTAGTATGTCAGAAATGTAGAAAAAAAAGACAAGAGGTTACTATGTCGAAAATGCGAAAAAAAAGACGCAAGGGGTTAGTATGTCGAAAATGTCGAAAAAAAACCTTAAGGGGTTAGTATGTCAAAAAATGTCGAAAAAAAGACGTAAGAGGTTACTATGTCGAAAATGTCGAAAAAAAGACATAAGAGGTCACTATGTCAAAAAAAAGACGTAAGGGGTTACTATGTCGAAAATGTCATAAAAATGACGTAAGGGGTTAGTATTTCGAAAATGTGGAAAAAAAAGACGTAAGGCGTTACTATGTCGAAAATGTCGAAAAAAAACCTTAAGGGGTTAGTATGTCAAAAAATGTCGAAAAAAAGTCGTAAGGGGTTACTATGTCGAAAATGCGAAAAAAAAGACGCAAGGGGTTACTATGTCGAAAATGTCGAAAAAAAGACATAAGGGGTTAGTATGTCAAAAATGTGGAAAAAAAAAACATAAGGGGTTAGTATGTCGAAAAAAAGACGTAAGGGGTTACTATGTCGAAAATGTCGAAAAAAAGACATAAGAGGTCACTATGTCAAAAAAAGACGTAAGGGGTTACTATGTCGAAAATGTCGAAAAAAACCCGCAAAGGGTTACTATGTCGAAAATGTCATAAAAATGACGTAAGGGGTTATTATTTCAAAAATGTCGAAAAAAAAGACATAAGAGGTTACTATGTCGAAAAAAAGTCGTAAGGGGTTACTATGTCGAAAATGCGAAAAAAAAGACGCAAGGGGTTAGTATGTCAAAAAATGTCGAAAAAAAAAGACGCAAGGGGTTACTATGTCGAAAATGTCAAAAAAAAGACGCAAGGGGTTAGTTTGTCGAAAAAAGACATAAGGGGTTAGTATGTCAAAAATGTGGAAAAAAAAACATAAGGGGTTAGTATGTCGAAAAAAAGACGTAAGGGGTTACTATGTCGAAAATGTCGAAAAAAAGACATAAGAGGTCACTATGTCAAAAAAAGACGTAAGGGGTTACTATGTCGAAAATGTCGAAAAAAACCCGCAAAGGGTTACTATGTCGAAAATGTCATAAAAATGACGTAAGGGGTTAGTATTTCAAAAATGTCGAAAAAAAAGACATAAGAGGTTACTATGTCGAAAAAAAGTCGTAAGGGGTTACTATGTCGAAAATGTCGAAAAAAAGACATAAGAGGTCACTATGTCAAAAAAAAGACGTAAGGGGTTACTATGTCGAAAATGTCGAAAAAAACCCGCAAAGGGTTACTATGTCGAAAATGTCATAAAAATTACGTAAGGGGTTAGTATTTCAAAAATGTCGAAAAAAAAGACATAAGAGGTTACTATGTCGAAAAAAAGTCGTAAGGGGTTACTATGTCGAAAATGCGAAAAAAAAGACGCAAGGGGTTAGTATGTCAAAAAATGTCAAAAAAAAGACGCAAGGGGTTAGTTTGTCGAAAAAAGACATAAGGGGTTAGTATGTCAGAAATGTAGAAAAAAAAGACAAGAGGTTACTATGTCGAAAATGCGAAAAAAAAGACGCAAGGGGTTAGTATGTCGAAAATGTCGAAAAAAAACCTTAAGGGGTTAGTATGTCAAAAAATGTCGAAAAAAAGACGTAAGAGGTTACTATGTCGAAAATGCGAAAAAAAAGACGCAAGGGGTTACTATGTCGAAAATGTCGAAAAAAAGACATAAGGGGTTAGTATGTCAAAAATGTGGAAAAAAAAAACATAAGGGGTTAGTATGTCGAAAAAAAGACGTAAGGGGTTACTATGTCGAAAATGTCGAAAAAAAGACATAAGAGGTCACTATGTCAAAAAAAAGACGTAAGGGGTTACTATGTCGAAAATGTCATAAAAATGACGTAAGGGGTTAGTATTTCGAAAATGTGGAAAAAAAAGACGTAAGGCGTTACTATGTCGAAAATGTCGAAAAAAAACCTTAAGGGGTTAGTATGTCAAAAAATGTCGAAAAAAAGTCGTAAGGGGTTACTATGTCGAAAATGCGAAAAAAAAGACGCAAGGGGTTACTATGTCGAAAATGTCGAAAAAAAACCATAAGGGGTTAGTATGTCAAAAAATGTCGAAAAAAAGACATAAGAGGTTACTATGTCGAAAATGCGAAAAAAAAGACGCAAGGGGTTAGTTTGTCGAAAAAAGACATAAGGGGTTAGTATGTCAAAAATGTGGAAAAAAAAACATAAGGGGTTAGTATGTCGAAAAAAAGACGTAAGGGGTTACTATGTCGAAAATGTCGAAAAAAAGACATAAGAGGTCACTATGTCAAAAAAAGACGTAAGGGGTTACTATGTCGAAAATGTCGAAAAAAACCCGCAAAGGGTTACTATGTCGAAAATGTCATAAAAATGACGTAAGGGGTTAGTATTTCAAAAATGTCGAAAAAAAAGACGCAAGGGGTTACTATGTCGAAAAAAAGACGCAAGGGGTTAGTATGTCGAAAATGTCGAAAAAAAACCTTAAGGGGTTAGTATGTCAAAAAATGTCGAAAAAAAAGACGCAAGGGGTTACTATGTCGAAAATGTCGAAAAAAAGACGCAAGGGGTTAGTTTGTCGAAAAAAGACATAAGGGGTTAGTTAGTATGTCAAAAATGTGGAAAAAAAAAACATAAGGGGTTAGTATGTCGAAAAAAAGACGTAAGGGGTTACTATGTCGAAAATGTCGAAAAAAAGACATAAGAGGTCACTATGTCAAAAAAAGACGTAAGGGGTTACTATGTCGAAAATGTCGAAAAAAACCCGCAAAGGGTTACTATGTCGAAAATGTCATAAAAATGACGTAAGGGGTTAGTATTTCAAAAATGTCGAAAAAAAAGACATAAGAGGTTACTATGTCGAAAAAAAGTCGTAAGGGGTTACTATGTCGAAAATGCGAAAAAAAAGACGCAAGGGGTTAGTATGTCGAAAATGTCGAAAAAAAAGACGCAAGGGGTTACTATGTCGAAAAAAAGACGCAAGGGGTTAGTATGTCGAAAATGTCGAAAAAAAAGACGCAAGGGGTTACTATGTCGAAAATGTCGAAAAAAAGACGCAAGGGGTTAGTTTGTCGAAAAAAGACATAAGGGGTTAGTTAGTATGTCAAAAATGTGGAAAAAAAAAACATAAGGGGTTAGTATGTCGAAAAAAAGACGTAAGGGGTTACTATGTCGAAAATGTCGAAAAAAAGACATAAGAGGTCACTATGTCAAAAAAAGACGTAAGGGGTTACTATGTCGAAAATGTCGAAAAAAAGACATAAGAGGTCACTATGTCAAAAAAAGACGTAAGGGGTTACTATGTCGAAAATGTCGAAAAAAACCCGCAAAGGGTTACTATGTCGAAAATGTCATAAAAATGACGTAAGGGGTTAGTATTTCAAAAATGTCGAAAAAAAAGACGCAAGGGGTTACTATGTCGAAAAAAAGACGCAAGGGGTTAGTATGTCGAAAATGTCGAAAAAAAACCTTAAGGGGTTAGTATGTCAAAAAATGTCGAAAAAAAAGACGCAAGGGGTTACTATGTCGAAAATGTCGAAAAAAAGACGCAAGGGGTTAGTTTGTCGAAAAAAGACATAAGGGGTTAGTTAGTATGTCAAAAATGTGGAAAAAAAAAACATAAGGGGTTAGTATGTCGAAAAAAAGACGTAAGGGGTTACTATGTCGAAAATGTCGAAAAAAAGACATAAGAGGTCACTATGTCAAAAAAAGACGTAAGGGGTTACTATGTCGAAAATGTCGAAAAAAACCCGCAAAGGGTTACTATGTCGAAAATGTCATAAAAATGACGTAAGGGGTTAGTATTTCAAAAATGTCGAAAAAAAAGACATAAGAGGTTACTATGTCGAAAAAAAGTCGTAAGGGGTTACTATGTCGAAAATGCGAAAAAAAAGACGCAAGGGGTTAGTATGTCAAAAAATGTCGAAAAAAAGACGCAAGGGGTTAGTTTGTCGAAAAAAGACATAAGGGGTTAGTATGTCAGAAATGTAGAAAAAAAAGACAAGAGGTTACTATGTCGAAAATGCGAAAAAAAAGACGCAAGGGGTTAGTATGTCGAAAATGTCGAAAAAAAGACATAAGAGGTCACTATGTCAAAAAAAAGACGTAAGGGGTTACTATGTCGAAAATGTCATAAAAATGACGTAAGGGGTTAGTATTTCGAAAATGTGGAAAAAAAAGACGTAAGGCGTTACTATGTCAAAAAATGTCGAAAAAAAGTCGTAAGGGGTTACTATGTCGAAAATGCGAAAAAAAAGACGCAAGGGGTTACTATGTCGAAAATGTCGAAAAAAAACCTTAAGGGGTTAGTATGTCAAAAAATGTCGAAAAAAAGACATAAGAGGTTACTATGTCGAAAATGCGAAAAAAAAGACGCAAGGGGTTAGTATGTCAAAAAATGTCGAAAAAAAAAGACGCAAGGGGTTACTATGTCGAAAATGTCAAAAAAAAGACGCAAGGGGTTAGTTTGTCGAAAAAAGACATAAGGGGTTAGTATGTCAAAAATGTGGAAAAAAAAAACATAAGGGGTTAGTATGTCGAAAAAAAGACGTAAGGGGTTACTATGTCGAAAATGTCGAAAAAAAGACATAAGAGGTCACTATGTCAAAAAAAGACGTAAGGGGTTACTATGTCGAAAATGTCGAAAAAAACCCGCAAAGGGTTACTATGTCGAAAATGTCATAAAAATGACGTAAGGGGTTAGTATTTCAAAAATGTCGAAAAAAAAGACATAAGAGGTTACTATGTCGAAAAAAAGTCGTAAGGGGTTACTATGTCGAAAATGCGAAAAAAAAGACGCAAGGGGTTAGTATGTCAAAAAATGTCAAAAAAAAGACGCAAGGGGTTAGTTTGTCGAAAAAAGACATAAGGGGTTAGTATGTCAGAAATGTAGAAAAAAAAGACAAGAGGTTACTATGTCGAAAATGCGAAAAAAAAGACGCAAGGGGTTAGTATGTCGAAAATGTCGAAAAAAAACCTTAAGGGGTTAGTATGTCAAAAAATGTCGAAAAAAAGACGTAAGAGGTTACTATGTCGAAAATGCGAAAAAAAAGACGCAAGGGGTTACTATGTCGAAAATGTCATAAAAATGACGTAAGGGGTTAGTATTTCGAAAATGTGGAAAAAAAAGACGTAAGGCGTTACTATGTCAAAAAATGTCGAAAAAAAGTCGTAAGGGGTTACTATGTCGAAAATGCGAAAAAAAAGACGCAAGGGGTTACTATGTCGAAAATGTCGAAAAAAAACCTTAAGGGGTTAGTATGTCAAAAAATGTCGAAAAAAAGACATAAGAGGTTACTATGTCGAAAATGCGAAAAAAAAGACGCAAGGGGTTAGTATGTCAAAAAATGTCGAAAAAAAAAGACGCAAGGGGTTACTATGTCGAAAATGTCAAAAAAAAGACGCAAGGGGTTAGTTTGTCGAAAAAAGACATAAGGGGTTAGTATGTCAAAAATGTGGAAAAAAAAACATAAGGGGTTAGTATGTCGAAAAAAAGACGTAAGGGGTTACTATGTCGAAAATGTCGAAAAAAAGACATAAGAGGTCACTATGTCAAAAAAAGACGTAAGGGGTTACTATGTCGAAAATGTCGAAAAAAACCCGCAAAGGGTTACTATGTCGAAAATGTCATAAAAATGACGTAAGGGGTTAGTATTTCAAAAATGTCGAAAAAAAAGACATAAGAGGTTACTATGTCGAAAAAAAGTCGTAAGGGGTTACTATGTCGAAAATGTCGAAAAAAAGACATAAGAGGTCACTATGTCAAAAAAAAGACGTAAGGGGTTACTATGTCGAAAATGTCGAAAAAAACCCGCAAAGGGTTACTATGTCGAAAATGTCATAAAAATTACGTAAGGGGTTAGTATTTCAAAAATGTCGAAAAAAAAGACATAAGAGGTTACTATGTCGAAAAAAAGTCGTAAGGGGTTACTATGTCGAAAATGCGAAAAAAAAGACGCAAGGGGTTAGTATGTCAAAAAATGTCAAAAAAAAGACGCAAGGGGTTAGTTTGTCGAAAAAAGACATAAGGGGTTAGTATGTCAAAAATGTCGAAAAAAAAGACAAGAGGTTACTATGTCGAAAATGCGAAAAAAAAGACGCAAGGGGTTAGTATGTCGAAAATGTCGAAAAAAAACCTTAAGGGGTTAGTATGTCAAAAAATGTCGAAAAAAAGACGTAAGAGGTTACTATGTCGAAAATGCGAAAAAAAAGACGCAAGGGGTTAGTATGTCGAAAATGTCGAAAAAAAGACATAAGAGGTCACTATGTCAAAAAAAAGACGCAAGGGGTTACTATGTCGAAAATGTCATAAAAATGACGTAAGGGGTTAGTATTTCGAAAATGTGGAAAAAAAAGACGTAAGGCGTTACTATGTCGAAAATGTCGAAAAAAAACCTTAAGGGGTTAGTATGTCAAAAAATGTCGAAAAAAAGTCGTAAGGGGTTACTATGTCGAAAATGCGAAAAAAAAGACGCAAGGGGTTACTATGTCGAAAATGTCGAAAAAAAACCTTAAGGGGTTAGTATGTCAAAAAATGTCGAAAAAAAGACATAAGAGGTTACTATGTCGAAAATGCGAAAAAAAAGACGCAAGGGGTTAGTATGTCGAAAATGTCATAAAAATGACGTAAGGGGTTAGTATTTCAAAAATGTCGAAAAAAAAGACGCAAGGGGTTACTATGTCGAAAAAAAGACGCAAGGGGTTAGTATGTCGAAAATGTCGAAAAAAAACCTTAAGGGGTTAGTATGTCAAAAAATGTCGAAAAAAAAGACGCAAGGGGTTACTATGTCGAAAATGTCGAAAAAAAGACGCAAGGGGTTAGTTTGTCGAAAAAAGACATAAGGGGTTAGTTAGTATGTCAAAAATGTGGAAAAAAAAAACATAAGGGGTTAGTATGTCGAAAAAAAGACGTAAGGGGTTACTATGTCGAAAATGTCGAAAAAAAGACATAAGAGGTCACTATGTCAAAAAAAGACGTAAGGGGTTACTATGTCGAAAATGTCGAAAAAAACCCGCAAAGGGTTACTATGTCGAAAATGTCATAAAAATGACGTAAGGGGTTAGTATTTCAAAAATGTCGAAAAAAAAGACATAAGAGGTTACTATGTCGAAAAAAAGTCGTAAGGGGTTACTATGTCGAAAATGCGAAAAAAAAGACGCAAGGGGTTAGTATGTCAAAAAATGTCGAAAAAAAGACGCAAGGGGTTAGTTTGTCGAAAAAAGACATAAGGGGTTAGTATGTCAGAAATGTAGAAAAAAAAGACAAGAGGTTACTATGTCGAAAATGCGAAAAAAAAGACGCAAGGGGTTAGTATGTCGAAAATGTCGAAAAAAAGACATAAGAGGTCACTATGTCAAAAAAAAGACGTAAGGGGTTACTATGTCGAAAATGTCATAAAAATGACGTAAGGGGTTAGTATTTCGAAAATGTGGAAAAAAAAGACGTAAGGCGTTACTATGTCAAAAAATGTCGAAAAAAAGTCGTAAGGGGTTACTATGTCGAAAATGCGAAAAAAAAGACGCAAGGGGTTACTATGTCGAAAATGTCGAAAAAAAACCTTAAGGGGTTAGTATGTCAAAAAATGTCGAAAAAAAGACATAAGAGGTTACTATGTCGAAAATGCGAAAAAAAAGACGCAAGGGGTTAGTATGTCAAAAAATGTCGAAAAAAAAAGACGCAAGGGGTTACTATGTCGAAAATGTCAAAAAAAAGACGCAAGGGGTTAGTTTGTCGAAAAAAGACATAAGGGGTTAGTATGTCAAAAATGTGGAAAAAAAAAACATAAGGGGTTAGTATGTCGAAAAAAAGACGTAAGGGGTTACTATGTCGAAAATGTCGAAAAAAAGACATAAGAGGTCACTATGTCAAAAAAAAGACGTAAGGGGTTACTATGTCGAAAATGTCGAAAAAAACCCGCAAAGGGTTACTATGTCGAAAATGTCATAAAAATGACGTAAGGGGTTAGTATTTCAAAAATGTCGAAAAAAAAGACATAAGAGGTTACTATGTCGAAAAAAAGTCGTAAGGGGTTACTATGTCGAAAATGCGAAAAAAAAGACGCAAGGGGTTAGTATGTCAAAAAATGTCAAAAAAAAGACGCAAGGGGTTAGTTTGTCGAAAAAAGACATAAGGGGTTAGTATGTCAGAAATGTAGAAAAAAAAGACAAGAGGTTACTATGTCGAAAATGCGAAAAAAAAGACGCAAGGGGTTAGTATGTCGAAAATGTCGAAAAAAAACCTTAAGGGGTTAGTATGTCAAAAAATGTCGAAAAAAAGACGTAAGAGGTTACTATGTCGAAAATGTCGAAAAAAAGACATAAGAGGTCACTATGTCAAAAAAAAGACGTAAGGGGTTACTATGTCGAAAATGTCATAAAAATGACGTAAGGGGTTAGTATTTCGAAAATGTGGAAAAAAAAGACGTAAGGCGTTACTATGTCGAAAATGTCGAAAAAAAACCTTAAGGGGTTAGTATGTCAAAAAATGTCGAAAAAAAGTCGTAAGGGGTTACTATGTCGAAAATGCGAAAAAAAAGACGCAAGGGGTTACTATGTCGAAAATGTCGAAAAAAAGACATAAGGGGTTAGTATGTCAAAAATGTGGAAAAAAAAAACATAAGGGGTTAGTATGTCGAAAAAAAGACGTAAGGGGTTACTATGTCGAAAATGTCGAAAAAAAGACATAAGAGGTCACTATGTCAAAAAAAGACGTAAGGGGTTACTATGTCGAAAATGTCGAAAAAAACCCGCAAAGGGTTACTATGTCGAAAATGTCATAAAAATGACGTAAGGGGTTATTATTTCAAAAATGTCGAAAAAAAAGACATAAGAGGTTACTATGTCGAAAAAAAGTCGTAAGGGGTTACTATGTCGAAAATGCGAAAAAAAAGACGCAAGGGGTTAGTATGTCAAAAAATGTCGAAAAAAAAAGACGCAAGGGGTTACTATGTCGAAAATGTCAAAAAAAAGACGCAAGGGGTTAGTTTGTCGAAAAAAGACATAAGGGGTTAGTATGTCAAAAATGTGGAAAAAAAAACATAAGGGGTTAGTATGTCGAAAAAAAGACGTAAGGGGTTACTATGTCGAAAATGTCGAAAAAAAGACATAAGAGGTCACTATGTCAAAAAAAGACGTAAGGGGTTACTATGTCGAAAATGTCGAAAAAAACCCGCAAAGGGTTACTATGTCGAAAATGTCATAAAAATGACGTAAGGGGTTAGTATTTCAAAAATGTCGAAAAAAAAGACATAAGAGGTTACTATGTCGAAAAAAAGTCGTAAGGGGTTACTATGTCGAAAATGTCGAAAAAAAGACATAAGAGGTCACTATGTCAAAAAAAAGACGTAAGGGGTTACTATGTCGAAAATGTCGAAAAAAACCCGCAAAGGGTTACTATGTCGAAAATGTCATAAAAATTACGTAAGGGGTTAGTATTTCAAAAATGTCGAAAAAAAAGACATAAGAGGTTACTATGTCGAAAAAAAGTCGTAAGGGGTTACTATGTCGAAAATGCGAAAAAAAAGACGCAAGGGGTTAGTATGTCAAAAAATGTCAAAAAAAAGACGCAAGGGGTTAGTTTGTCGAAAAAAGACATAAGGGGTTAGTATGTCAGAAATGTAGAAAAAAAAGACAAGAGGTTACTATGTCGAAAATGCGAAAAAAAAGACGCAAGGGGTTAGTATGTCGAAAATGTCGAAAAAAAACTTTAAGGGGTTAGTATGTCAAAAAATGTCGAAAAAAAGACGTAAGAGGTTACTATGTCGAAAATGCGAAAAAAAAGACGCAAGGGGTTACTATGTCGAAAATGTCGAAAAAAAGACATAAGAGGTCACTATGTCAAAAAAAAGACGTAAGGGGTTACTATGTCGAAAATGTCATAAAAATGACGTAAGGGGTTAGTATTTCGAAAATGTGGAAAAAAAAGACGTAAGGCGTTACTATGTCGAAAATGTCGAAAAAAAACCTTAAGGGGTTAGTATGTCAAAAAATGTCGAAAAAAAGTCGTAAGGGGTTACTATGTCGAAAATGCGAAAAAAAAGACGCAAGGGGTTACTATGTCGAAAATGTCGAAAAAAAACCATAAGGGGTTAGTATGTCAAAAAATGTCGAAAAAAAGACATAAGAGGTTACTATGTCGAAAATGCGAAAAAAAAGACGCAAGGGGTTAGTATGTCAAAAAATGTCGAAAAAAAAAGACGCAAGGGGTTACTATGTCGAAAATGTCAAAAAAAAGACGCAAGGGGTTAGTTTGTCGAAAAAAGACATAAGGGGTTAGTATGTCAAAAATGTGGAAAAAAAAACATAAGGGGTTAGTATGTCGAAAAAAAGACGTAAGGGGTTACTATGTCGAAAATGTCGAAAAAAAGACGTAAGAGGTCACTATGTCAAAAAAAGACGTAAGGGGTTACTATGTCGAAAATGTCGAAAAAAACCCGCAAAGGGTTACTATGTCGAAAATGTCATAAAAATGACGTAAGGGGTTAGTATTTCAAAAATGTCGAAAAAAAAGACATAAGAGGTTACTATGTCGAAAAAAAGTCGTAAGGGGTTACTATGTCGAAAATGTCGAAAAAAAGACATAAGAGGTCACTATGTCAAAAAAAAGACGTAAGGGGTTACTATGTCGAAAATGTCGAAAAAAACCCGCAAAGGGTTACTATGTCGAAAATGTCATAAAAATGACGTAAGGGGTTAGTATTTCAAAAATGTCGAAAAAAAAGACATAAGAGGTTACTATGTCGAAAAAAAGTCGTAAGGGGTTACTATGTCGAAAATGCGAAAAAAAAGACGCAAGGGGTTAGTATGTCAAAAAATGTCGAAAAAAAGACGCAAGGGGTTAGTTTGTCGAAAAAAGACATAAGGGGTTAGTATGTCAGAAATGTAGAAAAAACAGACAAGAGGTTACTATGTCGAAAATGTCATAAAAATGACGTAAGGGGTTAGTATTTCAAAAATGTCGAAAAAAAAGACGCAAGGGGTTACTATGTCGAAAATGTCGAAAAAAAGACGCAAGGGGTTACTATGTCGAAAATGTCGAAAAAAAGACGCAAGGGGTTAGTTTGTCGAAAAAAGACATAAGGGGTTAGTATGTCAAAAATGTGGGAAAAAAAACATAAGGGGTTAGTATGTCGAAAATGTCGAAAAAAAGACATAAGAGGTCACTATGTCAAAAAAAGACGCAAGGGGTTACTATGTCGAAAATGTCGAAAAAAAGACGCAAGGGGTTAGTTTGTCGAAAAAAGACATAAGGGGTTAGTATGTCAAAAATGTGGAAAAAAAAACATAAGGGGTTAGTATGTCGAAAAAAAGACGTAAGGGGTTACTATGTCGAAAATGTCGAAAAAAAGACATAAGAGGTCACTATGTCAAAAAAAGACGTAAGGGGTTACTATGTCGAAAATGTCGAAAAAAACCCGCAAAGGGTTACTATGTCGAAAATGTCATAAAAATGACGTAAGGGGTTAGTATTTCAAAAATGTCGAAAAAAAAGACATAAGAGGTTACTATGTCGAAAAAAAGTCGTAAGGGGTTACTATGTCGAAAATGCGAAAAAAAAGACGCAAGGGGTTAGTATGTCAAAAAATGTCGAAAAAAAGACGCAAGGGGTTAGTTTGTCGAAAAAAGACATAAGGGGTTAGTATGTCAGAAATGTAGAAAAAAAAGACAAGAGGTTACTATGTCGAAAATGTCGAAAAAAAGACATAAGAGGTCACTATGTCAAAAAAAGACGTAAGGGGTTACTATGTCGAAAATGTCGAAAAAAACCCGCAAAGGGTTACTATGTCGAAAATGTCATAAAAATGACGTAAGGGGTTAGTATTTCAAAAATGTCGAAAAAAAGACGTAAGTGGTGTCTATGTCAAAAATGTCGAAAAAAAGACAAGCAGTTACTATGTCGAAAATGTCAAAAAAAAGACAAAAAGGGTTAGAATGTCAAAAATGCCGAAAAAAAAGACATAGGAGGTTAGCGTGTCGAAAATGACGAAAATAAGACGCAAGGGGTTAGCATGTCGAAAATGTCGAAAAAAAAACGCAAGGGGTTACTATGTCGAAAATGTCATAAAAATGACGTAAGGGGTTAGTATTTCAAAAATGTCGAAAAAAAAGACGCAAGGGGTTACTATGTCGAAAATGTCGAAAAAAAGACGCAAGGGGTTAGTATGTCGAAAATGTTGAAAAAAAACCTTAAGGGGTTAGTATGTCAAAAAATGTCGAAAAAAAAGACGCAAGGGGTTACTATGTCGAAAATGTCGAAAAAAAGACGTAAGAGGTTACTATGTCGAAAATGCGAAAAAAAAGACGCAAGGGGTTACTATGTCGAAAATGTCGAAAAAAAGACATAAGAGGTCACTATGTCAAAAAAAAGACGTAAGGGGTTACTATGTCGAAAATGTCATAAAAATGACGTAAGGGGTTAGTATTTCGAAAATGTGGAAAAAAAAGACGTAAGGCGTTACTATGTCGAAAATGTCGAAAAAAAACCTTAAAGGGTTAGTATGTCAAAAAATGTCGAAAAAAAGTCGTAAGGGGTTACTATGTCGAAAATGCGAAAAAAAAGACGCAAGGGGTTACTATGTCGAAAATGTCGAAAAAAAACCATAAGGGGTTAGTATGTCAAAAAATGTCGAAAAAAAGACATAAGAGGTTACTATGTCGAAAATGCGAAAAAAAAGACGCAAGGGGTTAGTATGTCAAAAAATGTCGAAAAAAAAAGACGCAAGGGGTTACTATGTCGAAAATGTCATAAAAATGACGTAAGGGGTTAGTATTTCGAAAATGTGGAAAAAAAAGACGTAAGGCGTTACTATGTCGAAAATGTCGAAAAAAAACCTTAAGGGGTTAGTATGTCAAAAAATGTCGAAAAAAAGTCGTAAGGGGTTACTATGTCGAAAATGCGAAAAAAAAGACGCAAGGGGTTACTATGTCGAAAATGTCGAAAAAAAGACATAAGGGGTTAGTATGTCAAAAATGTGGAAAAAAAAAACATAAGGGGTTAGTATGTCGAAAAAAAGACGTAAGGGGTTACTATGTCGAAAATGTCGAAAAAAAGACATAAGAGGTCACTATGTCAAAAAAAGACGTAAGGGGTTACTATGTCGAAAATGTCGAAAAAAACCCGCAAAGGGTTACTATGTCGAAAATGTCATAAAAATGACGTAAGGGGTTATTATTTCAAAAATGTCGAAAAAAAAGACATAAGAGGTTACTATGTCGAAAAAAAGTCGTAAGGGGTTACTATGTCGAAAATGCGAAAAAAAAGACGCAAGGGGTTAGTATGTCAAAAAATGTCGAAAAAAAAAGACGCAAGGGGTTACTATGTCGAAAATGTCAAAAAAAAGACGCAAGGGGTTAGTTTGTCGAAAAAAGACATAAGGGGTTAGTATGTCAAAAATGTGGAAAAAAAAACATAAGGGGTTAGTATGTCGAAAAAAAGACGTAAGGGGTTACTATGTCGAAAATGTCGAAAAAAAGACATAAGAGGTCACTATGTCAAAAAAAGACGTAAGGGGTTACTATGTCGAAAATGTCGAAAAAAACCCGCAAAGGGTTACTATGTCGAAAATGTCATAAAAATGACGTAAGGGGTTAGTATTTCAAAAATGTCGAAAAAAAAGACATAAGAGGTTACTATGTCGAAAAAAAGTCGTAAGGGGTTACTATGTCGAAAATGTCGAAAAAAAGACATAAGAGGTCACTATGTCAAAAAAAAGACGTAAGGGGTTACTATGTCGAAAATGTCGAAAAAAACCCGCAAAGGGTTACTATGTCGAAAATGTCATAAAAATTACGTAAGGGGTTAGTATTTCAAAAATGTCGAAAAAAAAGACATAAGAGGTTACTATGTCGAAAAAAAGTCGTAAGGGGTTACTATGTCGAAAATGCGAAAAAAAAGACGCAAGGGGTTAGTATGTCAAAAAATGTCAAAAAAAAGACGCAAGGGGTTAGTTTGTCGAAAAAAGACATAAGGGGTTAGTATGTCAGAAATGTAGAAAAAAAAGACAAGAGGTTACTATGTCGAAAATGCGAAAAAAAAGACGCAAGGGGTTAGTATGTCGAAAATGTCGAAAAAAAACCTTAAGGGGTTAGTATGTCAAAAAATGTCGAAAAAAAGACGTAAGAGGTTACTATGTCGAAAATGCGAAAAAAAAGACGCAAGGGGTTACTATGTCGAAAATGTCGAAAAAAAGACATAAGAGGTCACTATGTCAAAAAAAAGACGTAAGGGGTTACTATGTCGAAAATGTCATAAAAATGACGTAAGGGGTTAGTATTTCGAAAATGTGGAAAAAAAAGACGTAAGGCGTTACTATGTCGAAAATGTCGAAAAAAAACCTTAAGGGGTTAGTATGTCAAAAAATGTCGAAAAAAAGTCGTAAGGGGTTACTATGTCGAAAATGCGAAAAAAAAGACGCAAGGGGTTACTATGTCGAAAATGTCGAAAAAAAACCATAAGGGGTTAGTATGTCAAAAAATGTCGAAAAAAAGACATAAGAGGTTACTATGTCGAAAATGCGAAAAAAAAGACGCAAGGGGTTAGTTTGTCGAAAAAAGACATAAGGGGTTAGTATGTCAAAAATGTGGAAAAAAAAACATAAGGGGTTAGTATGTCGAAAAAAAGACGTAAGGGGTTACTATGTCGAAAATGTCGAAAAAAAGACATAAGAGGTCACTATGTCAAAAAAAGACGTAAGGGGTTACTATGTCGAAAATGTCGAAAAAAACCCGCAAAGGGTTACTATGTCGAAAATGTCATAAAAATGACGTAAGGGGTTAGTATTTCAAAAATGTCGAAAAAAAAGACGCAAGGGGTTACTATGTCGAAAAAAAGACGCAAGGGGTTAGTATGTCGAAAATGTCGAAAAAAAACCTTAAGGGGTTAGTATGTCAAAAAATGTCGAAAAAAAAGACGCAAGGGGTTACTATGTCGAAAATGTCGAAAAAAAGACGCAAGGGGTTAGTTTGTCGAAAAAAGACATAAGGGGTTAGTTAGTATGTCAAAAATGTGGAAAAAAAAAACATAAGGGGTTAGTATGTCGAAAAAAAGACGTAAGGGGTTACTATGTCGAAAATGTCGAAAAAAAGACATAAGAGGTCACTATGTCAAAAAAAGACGTAAGGGGTTACTATGTCGAAAATGTCGAAAAAAACCCGCAAAGGGTTACTATGTCGAAAATGTCATAAAAATGACGTAAGGGGTTAGTATTTCAAAAATGTCGAAAAAAAAGACGCAAGGGGTTACTATGTCGAAAAAAAGACGCAAGGGGTTAGTATGTCGAAAATGTCGAAAAAAAACCTTAAGGGGTTAGTATGTCAAAAAATGTCGAAAAAAAAGACGCAAGGGGTTACTATGTCGAAAATGTCGAAAAAAAGACGCAAGGGGTTAGTTTGTCGAAAAAAGACATAAGGGGTTAGTTAGTATGTCAAAAATGTGGAAAAAAAAAACATAAGGGGTTAGTATGTCGAAAAAAAGACGTAAGGGGTTACTATGTCGAAAATGTCGAAAAAAAGACATAAGAGGTCACTATGTCAAAAAAAGACGTAAGGGGTTACTATGTCGAAAATGTCGAAAAAAACCCGCAAAGGGTTACTATGTCGAAAATGTCATAAAAATGACGTAAGGGGTTAGTATTTCAAAAATGTCGAAAAAAAAGACATAAGAGGTTACTATGTCGAAAAAAAGTCGTAAGGGGTTACTATGTCGAAAATGCGAAAAAAAAGACGCAAGGGGTTAGTATGTCAAAAAATGTCGAAAAAAAGACGCAAGGGGTTAGTTTGTCGAAAAAAGACATAAGGGGTTAGTATGTCAGAAATGTAGAAAAAAAAGACAAGAGGTTACTATGTCGAAAATGCGAAAAAAAAGACGCAAGGGGTTAGTATGTCGAAAATGTCGAAAAAAAGACATAAGAGGTCACTATGTCAAAAAAAAGACGTAAGGGGTTACTATGTCGAAAATGTCATAAAAATGACGTAAGGGGTTAGTATTTCGAAAATGTGGAAAAAAAAGACGTAAGGCGTTACTATGTCAAAAAATGTCGAAAAAAAGTCGTAAGGGGTTACTATGTCGAAAATGCGAAAAAAAAGACGCAAGGGGTTACTATGTCGAAAATGTCGAAAAAAAACCTTAAGGCGTTAGTACGTCAAAAAATGTCGAAAAAAAGACATAAGAGGTTACTATGTCGAAAATGCGAAAAAAAAGACGCAAGGGGTTAGTATGTCAAAAAATGTCGAAAAAAAAAGACGCAAGGGGTTACTATGTCGAAAATGTCAAAAAAAAGACGCAAGGGGTTAGTTTGTCGAAAAAAGACATAAGGGGTTAGTATGTCAAAAATGTGGAAAAAAAAAACATAAGGGGTTAGTATGTCGAAAAAAAGACGTAAGGGGTTACTATGTCGAAAATGTCGAAAAAAAGACATAAGAGGTCACTATGTCAAAAAAAAGACGTAAGGGGTTACTATGTCGAAAATGTCGAAAAAAACCCGCAAAGGGTTACTATGTCGAAAATGTCATAAAAATGACGTAAGGGGTTAGTATTTCAAAAATGTCGAAAAAAAAGACATAAGAGGTTACTATGTCGAAAAAAAGTCGTAAGGGGTTACTATGTCGAAAATGCGAAAAAAAAGACGCAAGGGGTTAGTATGTCAAAAAATGTCAAAAAAAAGACGCAAGGGGTTAGTTTGTCGAAAAAAGACATAAGGGGTTAGTATGTCAGAAATGTAGAAAAAAAAGACAAGAGGTTACTATGTCGAAAATGCGAAAAAAAAGACGCAAGGGGTTAGTATGTCGAAAATGTCGAAAAAAAACCTTAAGGGGTTAGTATGTCAAAAAATGTCGAAAAAAAGACGTAAGAGGTTACTATGTCGAAAATGCGAAAAAAAAGACGCAAGGGGTTACTATGTCGAAAATGTCGAAAAAAAGACATAAGAGGTCACTATGTCGAAAATGTCATAAAAATGACGTAAGGGGTTAGTATTTCGAAAATGTGGAAAAAAAAGACGTAAGGCGTTACTATGTCGAAAATGTCGAAAAAAAACCTTAAAGGGTTAGTATGTCAAAAATGTCGAAAAAAAGTCGTAAGGGGTTACTATGTCGAAAATGCGAAAAAAAAGACGCAAGGGGTTACTATGTCGAAAATGTCGAAAAAAAACCATAAGGGGTTAGTATGTCAAAAAATGTCGAAAAAAAGACATAAGAGGTTACTATGTCGAAAATGCGAAAAAAAAGACGCAAGGGGTTAGTATGTCAAAAAATGTCGAAAAAAAAAGACGCAAGGGGTTACTATGTCGAAAATGTCATAAAAATGACGTAAGGGGTTAGTATTTCGAAAATGTGGAAAAAAAAGACGTAAGGCGTTACTATGTCGAAAATGTCGAAAAAAAACCTTAAGGGGTTAGTATGTCAAAAAATGTCGAAAAAAAGTCGTAAGGGGTTACTATGTCGAAAATGCGAAAAAAAAGACGCAAGGGGTTACTATGTCGAAAATGTCGAAAAAAAGACATAAGGGGTTAGTATGTCAAAAATGTGGAAAAAAAAAACATAAGGGGTTAGTATGTCGAAAAAAAGACGTAAGGGGTTACTATGTCGAAAATGTCGAAAAAAAGACATAAGAGGTCACTATGTCAAAAAAAGACGTAAGGGGTTACTATGTCGAAAATGTCGAAAAAAACCCGCAAAGGGTTACTATGTCGAAAATGTCATAAAAATGACGTAAGGGGTTATTATTTCAAAAATGTCGAAAAAAAAGACATAAGAGGTTACTATGTCGAAAAAAAGTCGTAAGGGGTTACTATGTCGAAAATGCGAAAAAAAAGACGCAAGGGGTTAGTATGTCAAAAAATGTCGAAAAAAAAAGACGCAAGGGGTTACTATGTCGAAAATGTCAAAAAAAAGACGCAAGGGGTTAGTTTGTCGAAAAAAGACATAAGGGGTTAGTATGTCAAAAATGTGGAAAAAAAAACATAAGGGGTTAGTATGTCGAAAAAAAGACGTAAGGGGTTACTATGTCGAAAATGTCGAAAAAAAGACATAAGAGGTCACTATGTCAAAAAAAGACGTAAGGGGTTACTATGTCGAAAATGTCGAAAAAAACCCGCAAAGGGTTACTATGTCGAAAATGTCATAAAAATGACGTAAGGGGTTAGTATTTCAAAAATGTCGAAAAAAAAGACATAAGAGGTTACTATGTCGAAAAAAAGTCGTAAGGGGTTACTATGTCGAAAATGTCGAAAAAAAGACATAAGAGGTCACTATGTCAAAAAAAAGACGTAAGGGGTTACTATGTCGAAAATGTCGAAAAAAACCCGCAAAGGGTTACTATGTCGAAAATGTCATAAAAATTACGTAAGGGGTTAGTATTTCAAAAATGTCGAAAAAAAAGACATAAGAGGTTACTATGTCGAAAAAAAGTCGTAAGGGGTTACTATGTCGAAAATGCGAAAAAAAAGACGCAAGGGGTTAGTATGTCAAAAAATGTCAAAAAAAAGACGCAAGGGGTTAGTTTGTCGAAAAAAGACATAAGGGGTTAGTATGTCAGAAATGTAGAAAAAAAAGACAAGAGGTTACTATGTCGAAAATGCGAAAAAAAAGACGCAAGGGGTTAGTATGTCGAAAATGTCGAAAAAAAACCTTAAGGGGTTAGTATGTCAAAAAATGTCGAAAAAAAGACGTAAGAGGTTACTATGTCGAAAATGCGAAAAAAAAGACGCAAGGGGTTACTATGTCGAAAATGTCGAAAAAAAGACATAAGAGGTCACTATGTCAAAAAAAAGACGTAAGGGGTTACTATGTCGAAAATGTCATAAAAATGACGTAAGGGGTTAGTATTTCGAAAATGTGGAAAAAAAAGACGTAAGGCGTTACTATGTCGAAAATGTCGAAAAAAAACCTTAAGGGGTTAGTATGTCAAAAAATGTCGAAAAAAAGTCGTAAGGGGTTACTATGTCGAAAATGCGAAAAAAAAGACGCAAGGGGTTACTATGTCGAAAATGTCGAAAAAAAACCATAAGGGGTTAGTATGTCAAAAAATGTCGAAAAAAAGACATAAGAGGTTACTATGTCGAAAATGCGAAAAAAAAGACGCAAGGGGTTAGTATGTCAAAAAATGTCGAAAAAAAAAGACGCAAGGGGTTACTATGTCGAAAATGTCAAAAAAAAGACGCAAGGGGTTAGTTTGTCGAAAAAAGACATAAGGGGTTAGTATGTCAAAAATGTGGAAAAAAAAACATAAGGGGTTAGTATGTCGAAAAAAAGACGTAAGGGGTTACTATGTCGAAAATGTCAAAAAAAAGACGCAAGGGGTTAGTTTGTCGAAAAAAGACATAAGGGGTTAGTATGTCAAAAATGTGGAAAAAAAAACATAAGGGGTTAGTATGTCGAAAAAAAGACGTAAGGGGTTACTATGTCGAAAATGTCGAAAAAAAGACATAAGAGGTCACTATGTCAAAAAAAGACGTAAGGGGTTACTATGTCGAAAATGTCGAAAAAAACCCGCAAAGGGTTACTATGTCGAAAATGTCATAAAAATGACGTAAGGGGTTAGTATTTCAAAAATGTCGAAAAAAAAGACATAAGAGGTTACTATGTCGAAAAAAAGTCGTAAGGGGTTACTATGTCGAAAATGTCGAAAAAAAGACATAAGAGGTCACTATGTCAAAAAAAAGACGTAAGGGGTTACTATGTCGAAAATGTCGAAAAAAACCCGCAAAGGGTTACTATGTCGAAAATGTCATAAAAATGACGTAAGGGGTTATTATTTCAAAAATGTCGAAAAAAAAGACATAAGAGGTTACTATGTCGAAAAAAAGTCGTAAGGGGTTACTATGTCGAAAATGCGAAAAAAAAGACGCAAGGGGTTAGTATGTCAAAAAATGTCGAAAAAAAGACGCAAGGGGTTAGTTTGTCGAAAAAAGACATAAGGGGTTAGTATGTCAGAAATGTAGAAAAAACAGACAAGAGGTTACTATGTCGAAAATGTCATAAAAATGACGTAAGGGGTTAGTATTTCAAAAATGTCGAAAAAAAAGACGCAAGGGGTTACTATGTCGAAAATGTCGAAAAAAAGACGCAAGGGGTTACTATGTCGAAAATGTCGAAAAAAAGACGCAAGGGGTTAGTTTGTCGAAAAAAGACATAAGGGGTTAGTATGTCAAAAATGTGGAAAAAAAAACATAAGGGGTTAGTATGTCGAAAAAAAGACGTAAGGGGTTACTATGTCGAAAATGTCGAAAAAAGACATAAGAGGTCACTATGTCAAAAAAAGACGTAAGGGGTTACTATGTCGAAAATGTCGAAAAAAACCCGCAAAGGGTTACTATGTCGAAAATGTCATAAAAATGACGTAAGGGGTTAGTATTTCAAAAATGTCGAAAAAAAAGACATAAGAGGTTACTATGTCGAAAAAAAGTCGTAAGGGGTTACTATGTCGAAAATGCGAAAAAAAAGACGCAAGGGGTTAGTATGTCAAAAAATGTCGAAAAAAAGACGCAAGGGGTTAGTTTGTCGAAAAAAGACATAAGGGGTTAGTATGTCAGAAATGTAGAAAAAAAAGACAAGAGGTTACTATGTCGAAAATGTCGAAAAAAAGACGCAAGGGGTTAGTATGTCGAAAATGTCGAAAAAAAAGACGCAAGGGGTTACTATGTCGAAAATGTCGAAAAAAAGACGCAAGGGGTTAGTTTGTCGAAAAAAGACATAAGGGGTTAGTATGTCAAAAATGTGGAAAAAAAAACATAAGGGGTTAGTATGTCGAAAATGTCGAAAAAAAGACATAAGAGGTCACTATGTCAAAAAAAGACGTAAGGGGTTACTATGTCGAAAATGTCGAAAAAAACCCGCAAAGGGTTACTATGTCGAAAATGTCATAAAAATGACGTAAGGGGTTAGTATTTCAAAAATGTCGAAAAAAAAGACATAAGAGGTTACTATGTCGAAAAAAAGTCGTAAGGGGTTACTATGTCGAAAATGCGAAAAAAAAGACGCAAGGGGTTAGTATGTCAAAAAATGTCGAAAAAAAGACGCAAGGGGTTAGTTTGTCAAAAAAAGACATAAGGGGTTAGTATGTCAGAAATGTAGAAAAAAAAGACAAGAGGTTACTATGTCGAAAATGTCATAAAAATGACGTAAGGGGTTAGTATTTCAAAAATGTCGAAAAAAAAGACGCAAGGGGTTACTATGTCGAAAATGTCGAAAAAAAGATGCAAGGGGTTACTATGTCGAAAATGTCGAAAAAAAGACGCAAGGGGTTAGTTTGTCGAAAAAAGACATAAGGGGTTAGTATGTCAAAAATGTGGAAAAAAAAACATAAGGGGTTAGTATGTCGAAAAAAAGACGTAAGGGGTTACTATGTCGAAAATGTCGAAAAAAAGACATAAGAGGTCACTATGTCAAAAAAAGACGTAAGGGGTTACTATGTCGAAAATGTCGAAAAAAACCCGCAAAGGGTTACTATGTCGAAAATGTCATAAAAATGACGTAAGGGGTTAGTATTTCAAAAATGTCGAAAAAAAAGACATAAGAGGTTACTATGTCGAAAAAAAGTCGTAAGGGGTTACTATGTCGAAAATGCGAAAAAAAAGACGCAAGGGGTTAGTATGTCAAAAAATGTCGAAAAAAAGACGCAAGGGGTTAGTTTGTCGAAAAAAGACATAAGGGGTTAGTATGTCAGAAATGTAGAAAAAAAAGACAAGAGGTTACTATGTCGAAAATGTCGAAAAAAAGACGCAAGGGGTTAGTATGTCGAAAATGTCGAAAAAAAACCTTAAGGGGTTAGTATGTCAAAAAATGTCGAAAAAAAAGACGCAAGGGGTTACTATGTCGAAAATGTCGAAAAAAAGACGCAAGGGGTTAGTTTGTCGAAAAAAGACATAAGGGGTTAGTTAGTATGTCAAAAATGTGGAAAAAAAAAACATAAGGGGTTAGTATGTCGAAAAAAAGACGTAAGGGGTTACTATGTCGAAAATGTCGAAAAAAAGACATAAGAGGTCACTATGTCAAAAAAAGACGTAAGGGGTTACTATGTCGAAAATGTCGAAAAAAACCCGCAAAGGGTTACTATGTCGAAAATGTCATAAAAATGACGTAAGGGGTTAGTATTTCAAAAATGTCGAAAAAAAAGACATAAGAGGTTACTATGTCGAAAAAAAGTCGTAAGGGGTTACTATGTCGAAAATGCGAAAAAAAAGACGCAAGGGGTTAGTATGTCAAAAAATGTCGAAAAAAAGACGCAAGGGGTTAGTTTGTCGAAAAAAGACATAAGGGGTTAGTATGTCAGAAATGTAGAAAAAAAAGACAAGAGGTTACTATGTCGAAAATGTCATAAAAATGACGTAAGGGGTTAGTATTTCGAAAATGTGGAAAAAAAAGACGTAAGGCGTTACTATGTCGAAAATGTCGAAAAAAAACCTTAAGGGGTTAGTATGTCAAAAAATGTCGAAAAAAAGTCGTAAGGGGTTACTATGTCGAAAATGCGAAAAAAAAGACGCAAGGGGTTACTATGTCGAAAATGTCGAAAAAAAACCATAAGGGGTTAGTATGTCAAAAAATGTCGAAAAAAAGACATAAGAGGTTACTATGTTGAAAATGCGAAAAAAAAGACGCAAGGGGTTACTATGTCGAAAATGTCGAAAAAAAGACGCAAGGGGTCAGTATGTCAAAAAAAAGACGTAAGGGGTTACTATGTCGAAAATGTCATAAAAATGACGTAAGGGGTTACTATTTCGAAAATGTCGAAAAAAAAGACATAAGAGGTTACTATGTCGAAAAAATGTCGAAAAAAAGACATAAGAGGTTACTATGTCGAAAATGCGAAAAAAAACCATAAGGGGTTAGCATGTCAAAAATGCCGAAAAAAAAAGACATAAGAGGTTACTATGTCGAAAAAAAGACGCAATGGGTTACTATGTCGAAAATGCGAAAAAAAAGACGCAAGGGGTTAGTATGTCGAAAATGTCGAAAAAAAGACATAAGAGGTTACTATGTCGAAAACGGAAAAAAAAGACACAAGGGGTTAGTATGTCAAAAAATGTCGAAAAAAAAGACGCAAGGGGTTAGTTTGTCGAAAAAAAGACGTAAAGGGTTACTATGTCGAAAATGTCATAAAAATGAAGTAAGGGGTTAGTATTTCGAAAATGTCGAAAAAAAAGACATAAGAGGTTAGCATGTCGAAAATGACGAAAATAAGACGTAAGGGGTTAGTATTTCGAAAATGTCGAAAAAAAAGACATAAGAGGTTACTATGTCGAAAAAAAGACGCAAGGGGTTACTATGTCGAAAATGCGAAAAAAAAGACGCAAGGGGTTAGTATGTCGAAAATGTCGAAAAAAAGACGCAAGGGGTTACTATGTCGAAAATGTCGAAAAAAAGACGCAAGGGGTTACTATGTCGAAAATGTCGAAAAAAAGACGCAAGGGGTTAGTTTGTCGAAAAAAGACATAAGGGGTTAGTATGTCAAAAATGTGGGAAAAAAAACATAAGGGGTTAGTATGTCGAAAATGTCGAAAAAAAGACATAAGAGGTCACTATGTCAAAAAAAGACGCAAGGGGTTACTATGTCGAAAATGTCGAAAAAAAGACGCAAGGGGTTAGTTTGTCGAAAAAAGACATAAGGGGTTAGTATGTCAAAAATGTGGAAAAAAAAACATAAGGGGTTAGTATGTCGAAAAAAAGACGTAAGGGGTTACTATGTCGAAAATGTCGAAAAAAAGACATAAGAGGTCACTATGTCAAAAAAAGACGTAAGGGGTTACTATGTCGAAAATGTCGAAAAAAACCCGCAAAGGGTTACTATGTCGAAAATGTCATAAAAATGACGTAAGGGGTTAGTATTTCAAAAATGTCGAAAAAAAGTCGTAAGGGGTTACTATGTCGAAAATGCGAAAAAAAAGACGCAAGGGGTTAGTATGTCAAAAAATGTCGAAAAAAAGACGCAAGGGGTTAGTTTGTCGAAAAAAGACATAAGGGGTTAGTATGTCAGAAATGTAGAAAAAAAAGACAAGAGGTTACTATGTCGAAAATGTCGAAAAAAAGACGCAAGGGGTTAGTATGTCGAAAATGTCGAAAAAAAACCTTAAGGGGTTAGTATGTCAAAAAATGTCGAAAAAAAAGACGCAAGGGGTTACTATGTCGAAAATGTCGAAAAAAAGACATAAGAGGTCACTATGTCAAAAAAAGACGTAAGGGGTTACTATGTCGAAAATGTCGAAAAAAACCCGCAAAGGGTTACTATGTCGAAAATGTCATAAAAATGACGTAAGGGGTTAGTATTTCAAAAATGTCGAAAAAAAAGACATAAGAGGTTACTATGTCGAAAAAAAGTCGTAAGGGGTTACTATGTCGAAAATGCGAAAAAAAAGACGCAAGGGGTTAGTATGTCAAAAAATGTCAAAAAAAAGACGCAAGGGGTTAGTTTGTCGAAAAAAGACATAAGGGGTTAGTATGTCAGAAATGTAGAAAAAAAAGACAAGAGGTTACTATGTCGAAAATGCGAAAAAAAAGACGCAAGGGGTTAGTATGTCGAAAATGTCGAAAAAAAACCTTAAGGGGTTAGTATGTCAAAAAATGTCGAAAAAAAGACGTAAGAGGTTACTATGTCGAAAATGCGAAAAAAAAGACGCAAGGGGTTACTATGTCGAAAATGTCGAAAAAAAGACATAAGAGGTCACTATGTCAAAAAAAAGACGTAAGGGGTTACTATGTCGAAAATGTCATAAAAATGACGTAAGGGGTTAGTATGTCAAAAATGTGGGAAAAAAAACATAAGGGGTTAGTATGTCGAAAATGTCGAAAAAAAGACATAAGAGGTCACTATGTCAAAAAAAGACGCAAGGGGTTACTATGTCGAAAATGTCGAAAAAAAGACGCAAGGGGTTAGTTTGTCGAAAAAAGACATAAGGGGTTAGTATGTCAAAAATGTGGAAAAAAAAACATAAGGGGTTAGTATGTCGAAAAAAAGACGTAAGGGGTTACTATGTCGAAAATGTCGAAAAAAAGACATAAGAGGTCACTATGTCAAAAAAAGACGTAAGGGGTTACTATGTCGAAAATGTCGAAAAAAACCCGCAAAGGGTTACTATGTCGAAAATGTCATAAAAATGACGTAAGGGGTTAGTATTTCAAAAATGTCGAAAAAAAGTCGTAAGGGGTTACTATGTCGAAAATGCGAAAAAAAAGACGCAAGGGGTTAGTATGTCAAAAAATGTCGAAAAAAAGACGCAAGGGGTTAGTTTGTCGAAAAAAGACATAAGGGGTTAGTATGTCAGAAATGTAGAAAAAAAAGACAAGAGGTTACTATGTCGAAAATGTCGAAAAAAAGACGCAAGGGGTTAGTATGTCGAAAATGTCGAAAAAAAACCTTAAGGGGTTAGTATGTCAAAAAATGTCGAAAAAAAAGACGCAAGGGGTTACTATGTCGAAAATGTCGAAAAAAAGACATAAGAGGTCACTATGTCAAAAAAAGACGTAAGGGGTTACTATGTCGAAAATGTCGAAAAAAACCCGCAAAGGGTTACTATGTCGAAAATGTCATAAAAATGACGTAAGGGGTTAGTATTTCAAAAATGTCGAAAAAAAAGACATAAGAGGTTACTATGTCGAAAAAAAGTCGTAAGGGGTTACTATGTCGAAAATGCGAAAAAAAAGACGCAAGGGGTTAGTATGTCAAAAAATGTCAAAAAAAAGACGCAAGGGGTTAGTTTGTCGAAAAAAGACATAAGGGGTTAGTATGTCAGAAATGTAGAAAAAAAAGACAAGAGGTTACTATGTCGAAAATGCGAAAAAAAAGACGCAAGGGGTTAGTATGTCGAAAATGTCGAAAAAAAACCTTAAGGGGTTAGTATGTCAAAAAATGTCGAAAAAAAGACGTAAGAGGTTACTATGTCGAAAATGCGAAAAAAAAGACGCAAGGGGTTACTATGTCGAAAATGTCGAAAAAAAGACATAAGAGGTCACTATGTCAAAAAAAAGACGTAAGGGGTTACTATGTCGAAAATGTCATAAAAATGACGTAAGGGGTTAGTATTTCGAAAATGTGGAAAAAAAAGACGTAAGGCGTTACTATGTCGAAAATGTCGAAAAAAAACCTTAAGGGGTTAGTATGTCAAAAAATGTCGAAAAAAAGTCGTAAGGGGTTACTATGTCGAAAATGCGAAAAAAAAGACGCAAGGGGTTACTATGTCGAAAATGTCGAAAAAAAACCATAAGGGGTTAGTATGTCAAAAAATGTCGAAAAAAAGACATAAGAGGTTACTATGTCGAAAATGCGAAAAAAAAGACGCAAGGGGTTAGTATGTCAAAAAATGTCGAAAAAAAAAGACGCAAGGGGTTACTATGTCGAAAATGTCAAAAAAAAGACGCAAGGGGTTAGTTTGTCGAAAAAAGACATAAGGGGTTAGTATGTCAAAAATGTGGAAAAAAAAACATAAGGGGTTAGTATGTCGAAAAAAAGACGTAAGGGGTTACTATGTCGAAAATGTCGAAAAAAAGACATAAGAGGTCACTATGTCAAAAAAAGACGTAAGGGGTTACTATGTCGAAAATGTCGAAAAAAACCCGCAAAGGGTTACTATGTCGAAAATGTCATAAAAATGACGTAAGGGGTTAGTATTTCAAAAATGTCGAAAAAAAAGACATAAGAGGTTACTATGTCGAAAAAAAGTCGTAAGGGGTTACTATGTCGAAAATGCGAAAAAAAAGACGCAAGGGGTTAGTATGTCAAAAAATGTCGAAAAAAAGACGCAAGGGGTTAGTTTGTCGAAAAAAGACATAAGGGGTTAGTATGTCAGAAATGTAGAAAAAACAGACAAGAGGTTACTATGTCGAAAATGTCATAAAAATGACGTAAGGGGTTAGTATTTCAAAAATGTCGAAAAAAAAGACGCAAGGGGTTACTATGTCGAAAATGTCGAAAAAAAGACGCAAGGGGTTACTATGTCGAAAATGTCGAAAAAAAGACGCAAGGGGTTAGTTTGTCGAAAAAAGACATAAGGGGTTAGTATGTCAAAAATGTGGGAAAAAAAACATAAGGGGTTAGTATGTCGAAAATGTCGAAAAAAAGACATAAGAGGTCACTATGTCAAAAAAAGACGCAAGGGGTTACTATGTCGAAAATGTCGAAAAAAAGACGCAAGGGGTTAGTTTGTCGAAAAAAGACATAAGGGGTTAGTATGTCAAAAATGTGGAAAAAAAAACATAAGGGGTTAGTATGTCGAAAAAAAGACGTAAGGGGTTACTATGTCGAAAATGTCGAAAAAAAGACATAAGAGGTCACTATGTCAAAAAAAGACGTAAGGGGTTACTATGTCGAAAATGTCGAAAAAAACCCGCAAAGGGTTACTATGTCGAAAATGTCATAAAAATGACGTAAGGGGTTAGTATTTCAAAAATGTCGAAAAAAAAGACATAAGAGGTTACTATGTCGAAAAAAAGTCGTAAGGGGTTACTATGTCGAAAATGCGAAAAAAAAGACGCAAGGGGTTAGTATGTCAAAAAATGTCGAAAAAAAGACGCAAGGGGTTAGTTTGTCGAAAAAAGACATAAGGGGTTAGTATGTCAGAAATGTAGAAAAAAAAGACAAGAGGTTACTATGTCGAAAATGTCGAAAAAAAGACGCAAGGGGTTAGTATGTCGAAAATGTCGAAAAAAAGACATAAGAGGTCACTATGTCAAAAAAAGACGTAAGGGGTTACTATGTCGAAAATGTCGAAAAAAACCCGCAAAGGGTTACTATGTCGAAAATGTCATAAAAATGACGTAAGGGGTTAGTATTTCAAAAATGTCGAAAAAAAGACGTAAGTGGTGTCTATGTCAAAAATGTCGAAAAAAAGACAAGCAGTTACTATGTCGAAAATGTCAAAAAAAAGACAAAAAGGGTTAGAATGTCAAAAATGCCGAAAAAAAAGACATAGGAGGTTAGCGTGTCGAAAATGACGAAAATAAGACGCAAGGGGTTAGCATGTCGAAAATGTCGAAAAAAAAACGCAAGGGGTTACTATGTCGAAAATGTCATAAAAATGACGTAAGGGGTTAGTATTTCAAAAATGTCGAAAAAAAAGACGCAAGGGGTTACTATGTCGAAAATGTCGGAAAAAAGACGCAAGGGGTTAGTATGTCGAAAATGTCGAAAAAAAACCTTAAGGGGTTAGTATGTCAAAAAATGTCGAAAAAAAAGACGCAAGGGGTTACTATGTCGAAAATGTCGAAAAAAAGACGCAAGGGGTTAGTTTGTCGAAAAAAAACATAAGGGGTTAGTATGTCGAAAAAAAGACGTAAGGGGTTACTATGTCGAAAATGTCGAAAAAAAGACATAAGAGGTCACTATGTCAAAAAAAGACGTAAGGGGTTACTATGTCGAAAATGTCGAAAAAAACCCGCAAAGGGTTACTATGTCGAAAATGTCATAAAAATGACGTAAGGGGTTAGTATTTCAAAAATGTCGAAAAAAAAGACATAAGAGGTTACTATGTCGAAAAAAAGTCGTAAGGGGTTACTATGTCGAAAATGCGAAAAAAAAGACGCAAGGGGTTAGTATGTCAAAAAATGTCGAAAAAAAGACGCAAGGGGTTAGTTTGTCGAAAAAAGACATAAGGGGTTAGTATGTCAGAAATGTAGAAAAAAAAGACAAGAGGTTACTATGTCGAAAATGCGAAAAAAAAGACGCAAGGGGTTAGTATGTCGAAAATGTCGAAAAAAAACCTTAAGGGGTTAGTATGTCAAAAAATGTCGAAAAAAAGACGCAAGGGGTTACTATGTCGAAAATGTCGAAAAAAAGACATAAGAGGTCACTATGTCAAAAAAAAGACGTAAGGGGTTACTATGTCGAAAATGTCATAAAAATGACGTAAGGGGTTAGTATTTCGAAAATGTGGAAAAAAAAGACGTAAGGCGTTACTATGTCGAAAATGTCGAAAAAAAACCTTAAGGGGTTAGTATGTCAAAAAATGTCGAAAAAAAGTCGTAAGGGGTTACTATGTCGAAAATGCGAAAAAAAAGACGCAAGGGGTTACTATGTCGAAAATGTCGAAAAAAAACCTTAAGGGGTTAGTATGTCAAAAAATGTCGAAAAAAAGACATAAGAGGTTACTATGTCGAAAATGCGAAAAAAAAGACGCAAGGGGTTAGTATGTCAAAAAATGTCGAAAAAAAAAGACGCAAGGGGTTACTATGTCGAAAATGTCAAAAAAAAGACGCAAGGGGTTAGTTTGTCGAAAAAAGACATAAGGGGTTAGTATGTCAAAAATGTGGAAAAAAAAAACATAAGGGGTTAGTATGTCGAAAAAAAGACGTAAGGGGTTACTATGTCGAAAATGTCGAAAAAAAGACATAAGAGGTCACTATGTCAAAAAAAAGACGTAAGGGGTTACTATGTCGAAAATGTCGAAAAAAACCCGCAAAGGGTTACTATGTCGAAAATGTCATAAAAATGACGTAAGGGGTTAGTATTTCAAAAATGTCGAAAAAAAAGACATAAGAGGTTACTATGTCGAAAAAAAGTCGTAAGGGGTTACTATGTCGAAAATGCGAAAAAAAAGACGCAAGGGGTTAGTATGTCAAAAAATGTCGAAAAAAAGACGCAAGGGGTTAGTTTGTCGAAAAAAGACATAAGGGGTTAGTATGTCAGAAATGTAGAAAAAAAAGACAAGAGGTTACTATGTCGAAAATGTCGAAAAAAAGACGCAAGGGGTTAGTATGTCGAAAATGTCGAAAAAAAACCTTAAGGGGTTAGTATGTCAAAAAATGTCGAAAAAAAAAGACGCAAGGGGTTACTATGTCGAAAATGTCAAAAAAAAGACGCAAGGGGTTAGTTTGTCGAAAAAAGACATAAGGGGTTAGTATGTCAAAAATGTGGAAAAAAAAACATAAGGGGTTAGTATGTCGAAAAAAAGACGTAAGGGGTTACTATGTCGAAAATGTCGAAAAAAAGACATAAGAGGTCACTATGTCAAAAAAAGACGTAAGGGGTTACTATGTCGAAAAAAAGTCGTAAGGGGTTACTATGTCGAAAATGCGAAAAAAAAGACGCAAGGGGTTAGTATGTCAAAAAATGTCGAAAAAAAGACGCAAGGGGTTAGTTTGTCGAAAAAAGACATAAGGGGTTAGTATGTCAAAAATGTGGAAAAAAAAACATAAGGGGTTAGTATGTCGAAAATGTCGAAAAAAAGACATAAGAGGTCACTATGTCAAAAAAAGACGTAAGGGGTTACTATGTCGAAAATGTCGAAAAAAACCCGCAAAGGGTTACTATGTCGAAAATGTCATAAAAATGACGTAAGGGGTTAGTATTTCAAAAATGTCGAAAAAAAAGACATAAGAGGTTACTATGTCGAAAAAAAGTCGTAAGGGGTTACTATGTCGAAAATGCGAAAAAAAAGACGCAAGGGGTTAGTATGTCAAAGATTGTCGAAAAAAAGACGCAAGGGGTTAGTTTGTCAAAAAAAGACATAAGGGGTTAGTATGTCAGAAATGTAGAAAAAACAGACAAGAGGTTACTATGTCGAAAATGTCATAAAAATGACGTAAGGGGTTAGTATTTCAAAAATGTCGAAAAAAAAGACGCAAGGGGTTACTATGTCGAAAATGTCGAAAAAAAGACGCAAGGGGTTACTATGTCGAAAATGTCGAAAAAAAGACGCAAGGGGTTAGTTTGTCGAAAAAAGACATAAGGGGTTAGTATGTCAAAAATGTGGGAAAAAAAACATAAGGGGTTAGTATGTCGAAAATGTCGAAAAAAAGACATAAGAGGTCACTATGTCAAAAAAAGACGCAAGGGGTTACTATGTCGAAAATGTCGAAAAAAAGACGCAAGGGGTTAGTTTGTCGAAAAAAGACATAAGGGGTTAGTATGTCAAAAATGTGGAAAAAAAAACATAAGGGGTTAGTATGTCGAAAAAAAGACGTAAGGGGTTACTATGTCGAAAATGTCGAAAAAAAGACATAAGAGGTCACTATGTCAAAAAAAGACGTAAGGGGTTACTATGTCGAAAATGTCGAAAAAAAACCGCAAAGGGTTACTATGTCGAAAATGTCATAAAAATGACGTAAGGGGTTAGTATTTCAAAAATGTCGAAAAAAAAGACATAAGAGGTTACTATGTCGAAAAAAAGTCGTAAGGGGTTACTATGTCGAAAATGCGAAAAAAAAGACGCAAGGGGTTAGTATGTCAAAAAATGTCGAAAAAAAGACGCAAGGGGTTAGTTTGTCGAAAAAAGACATAAGGGGTTAGTATGTCAGAAATGTAGAAAAAAAAGACAAGAGGTTACTATGTCGAAAATGTCGAAAAAAAGACGCAAGGGGTTAGTATGTCGAAAATGTCGAAAAAAAAGACGCAAGGGGTTACTATGTCGAAAATGTCGAAAAAAAGACGCAAGGGGTTAGTTTGTCGAAAAAAGACATAAGGGGTTAGTATGTCGAAAATGTCGAAAAAAAGACATAAGAGGTCACTATGTCGAAAATGTCGAAAAAAACCCGCAAAGGGTTACTATGTCGAAAATGTCATAAAAATGACGTAAGGGGTTAGTATTTCAAAAATGTCGAAAAAAAAGACATAAGAGGTTACTATGTCGAAAAAAAGTCGTAAGGGGTTACTATGTCAAAAATGTGGAAAAAAAAACATAAGGGGTTAGTATGTCGAAAAAAAGACGTAAGGGGTTACTATGTCGAAAATGTCGAAAAAAAGACATAAGAGGTCACTATGTCAAAAAAAGACGTAAGGGGTTACTATGTCGAAAATGTCGAAAAAAACCCGCAAAGGGTTACTATGTCGAAAATGTCATAAAAATGACGTAAGGGGTTAGTATTTCAAAAATGTCGAAAAAAAAGACATAAGAGGTTACTATGTCGAAAAAAAGTCGTAAGGGGTTACTATGTCGAAAATGCGAAAAAAAAGACGCAAGGGGTTAGTATGTCAAAAAATGTCGAAAAAAAGACGCAAGGGGTTAGTTTGTCGAAAAAAGACATAAGGGGTTAGTATGTCAGAAATGTAGAAAAAAAAGACAAGAGGTTACTATGTCGAAAATGTCATAAAAATGACGTAAGGGGTTAGTATTTCGAAAATGTCGAAAAAAAACCTTAAGGGGTTAGTATGTCAAAAAATGTCGAAAAAAAGTCGTAAGGGGTTACTATGTCGAAAATGCGAAAAAAAAGACGCAAGGGGTTACTATGTCGAAAATGTCGAAAAAAAACCATAAGGGGTTAGTATGTCAAAAAATGTCGAAAAAAAGACATAAGAGGTTACTATGTCGAAAATGCGAAAAAAAGACGCAAGGGGTTACTATGTCGAAAATGTCGAAAAAAAGACGCAAGGGGTCAGTATGTCAAAAAAAAGACGTAAGGGGTTACTATGTCGAAAATGTCATAAAAATGACGTAAGGGGTTACTATTTCGAAAATGTCGAAAAAAAAGACATAAGAGGTTACTATGTCGAAAAAATGTCGAAAAAAAGACATAAGAGGTTACTATGTCGAAAATGCGAAAAAAAACCATAAGGGGTTAGCATGTCAAAAATGCCGAAAAAAAAAGACATAAGAGGTTACTATGTCGAAAAAAAGACGCAATGGGTTACTATGTCGAAAATGCGAAAAAAAAGACGCAAGGGGTTAGTATGTCGAAAATGTCGAAAAAAAGACATAAGAGGTTACTATGTCGAAAACGGAAAAAAAAGACACAAGGGGTTAGTATGTCAAAAAATGTCGAAAAAAAAGACGCAAGGGGTTAGTTTGTCGAAAAAAAGACGTAAAGGGTTACTATGTCGAAAATGTCATAAAAATGAAGTAAGGGGTTAGTATTTCGAAAATGTCGAAAAAAAAGACATAAGAGGTTAGCATGTCGAAAATGACGAAAATAAGACGTAAGGGGTTAGTATTTCGAAAATGTCGAAAAAAAAGACATAAGAGGTTACTATGTCGAAAAAAAGACGCAAGGGGTTACTATGTCGAAAATGCGAAAAAAAAGACGCAAGGGGTTACTATGTCGAAAATGCGAAAAAAAAGACGCAAGGGGTTACTATGTCGAAAATGTCGAAAAAAGACGCAAGGGGTTAGTATGTCGAAAATGTCGAAAAAAAAACATAAGGGGTTAGTATGTCAAAAAATGTCGAAAAAAAGACATAAGAGGTTACTATGTCGAAAATGCGAAAAAAAAGACGCAAGGGGTTACTATGTCGAAAAAAGACATAAGGGGTTAGTATGTCAAAAATGTGGAAAAAAAAACAAGGGGTTAGTATGTCGAAAAAAGACGTAAGGGGTTACTATGTCGAAAATGTCATAAAAATGAAGTAAGGGGTTAGTATTTTGAAAATGTCAAAAAAAAAGACATAAGAGGTTACTATGTCGAAAAAAAGACGTAAGGGGTTACTATGTCGAAAATGCGAAAAAAAAGACGCAAGGGGTTAGTATGTCGAAAATGTCGAAAAAAAAGACATAAGAGGTTACTATGTCGAAAATGCGAAAAAAAAGACGTAAGGCGTTACTATGTCGAAAATGTCGAAAAAAAACCATAAGGGGTTAGTATGTCAAAAAATGTCGAAAAAAAGACATAAGAGGTTACTATGTCGAAAATGCGAAAAAAAAGACGCAAGGGGTTACTATGTCGAAAAAAGACATAAGGGGTTAGTATGTCAAAAATGTGGAAAAAAAAACAAGGGGTTAGTATGTCGAAAAAAAGACGTAAGGGGTTACTATGTCGAAAATGTCATAAAAATGAAGTAAAGGGTTAGTATTTCGAAAATGTCAAAAAAAAGACATAAGAGGTTACTATGTCGAAAAAAAGACGTAAGGGGTTACTATGTTGAAAATGCGAAAAAAAAGACGCAAGGGGTTACTATGTCGAAAAAAGACATAAGGGGTTAGTATGTCAAAAATGTGGAAAAAAAAACAAGGGGTTAGTATGTCGAAAAAAAGACGTAAGGGGTTACTATGTCGAAAATGTCATAAAAATGAAGTAAAGGGTTAGTATTTCGAAAATGTCAAAAAAAAGACATAAGAGGTTACTATGTCGAAAAAAAGACGTAAGGGGTTACTATGTTGAAAATGCGAAAAAAAAGACGCAAGGGGTTACTATGTCGAAAATGCGAAAAAAAAGACGCAAGGGGTTAGTATGTCGAAAATGTCGAAAAAAAGACATAAGAGGTTACTATGTCGAAAATGCGAAAAAAAAGACGCAAGGGGTTACTATGTCGAAAATGTCGAAAAAAAACCATAAGGGGTTAGTATGTCAAAAAATGTCGAAAAAAAGACATAAGAGGTTACTATGTCGAAAATGCGAAAAAAAAGACGCAAGGGGTTACTATGTCGAAAAAAGACATAAGGGGTTAGTATGTCAAAAATGTGGAAAAAAAAACAAGGGGTTAGTATGTCGAAAAAAGACGTAAGGGGTTACTATGTCGAAAATGTCATAAAAATGAAGTAAGGGGTTAGTATTTTGAAAATGTCAAAAAAAAAGACATAAGAGGTTACTATGTCGAAAAAAAGACGTAAGGGGTTACTATGTCGAAAATGCGAAAAAAAAGACGCAAGGGGTTAGTATGTCGAAAATGTCGAAAAAAAAGACATAAGAGGTTACTATGTCGAAAATGCGAAAAAAAAGACGCAAGGGGTTACTATGTCGAAAATGTCGAAAAAAAACCATAAGGGGTTAGTATGTCAAAAAATGTCGAAAAAAAGACATAAGAGGTTACTATGTCGAAAATGCGAAAAAAAAGACGCAAGGGGTTACTATGTCGAAAAAAGACATAAGGGGTTAGTATGTCAAAAATGTGGAAAAAAAAACAAGGGGTTAGTATGTCGAAAAAAAGACGTAAGGGGTTACTATGTCGAAAATGTCATAAAAATGAAGTAAAGGGTTAGTATTTCGAAAATGTCAAAAAAAAAGACATAAGAGGTTACTATGTCGAAAAAAAGACGTAAGGGGTTACTATGTTGAAAATGCGAAAAAAAAGACGCAAGGGGTTACTATGTCGAAAATGTCGGGAAAAAACCATAAGGGGTTAGTATGTCAAAAAATGTCGAAAAAAAGACATAAGAGGTTACTATGTCGAAAAAAAGACGTAAGGGGTTACTATGTCGAAAATGCGAAAAAAAAGACGCAAGGGGTTAGTATGTCGAAAATGTCGAAAAAAAAGACATAAGAGGTTACTATGTCGAAAATGCGAAAAAAAAGACGCAAGGGGTTACTATGTCGAAAATGTCGAAAAAAAACCATAAGGGGTTAGTATGTCAAAAAATGTCGAAAAAAAGACATAAGAGGTTACTATGTCGAAAATGCGAAAAAAAAGACGCAAGGGGTTACTATGTCGAAAAAAGACATAAGGGGTTAGTATGTCAAAAATGTGGAAAAAAAAACAAGGGGTTAGTATGTCGAAAAAAAGACGTAAGGGGTTACTATGTCGAAAATGTCATAAAAATGAAGTAAAGGGTTAGTATTTCGAAAATGTCAAAAAAAAGACATAAGAGGTTACTATGTCGAAAAAAAGACGTAAGGGGTTACTATGTTGAAAATGCGAAAAAAAAGACGCAAGGGGTTACTATGTCGAAAAAAGACATAAGGGGTTAGTATGTCAAAAATGTGGAAAAAAAAACAAGGGGTTAGTATGTCGAAAAAAAGACGTAAGGGGTTACTATGTCGAAAATGTCATAAAAATGAAGTAAAGGGTTAGTATTTCGAAAATGTCAAAAAAAAGACATAAGAGGTTACTATGTCGAAAAAAAGACGTAAGGGGTTACTATGTCGAAAATGCGAAAAAAAAGACGCAAGGGGTTAGTATGTCGAAAATGTCGGAAAAAAACCATAAGGGGTTAGTATGTCAAAAAATGTCGAAAAAAAGACATAAGAGGTTACTATGTCGAAAATGCGAAAAAAAAGACGCAAGGGGTTACTATGTCGAAAAAAGACATAAGGGGTTAGTATGTCAAAAATGTGGAAAAAAAAACAAGGGGTTAGTATGTCGAAAAAAAGACGTAAGGGGTTACTATGTCGAAAATGTCATAAAAATGAAGTAAAGGGTTAGTATTTCGAAAATGTCAAAAAAAAAGACATAAGAGGTTACTATGTCGAAAAAAAGACGTAAGGGGTTACTATGTTGAAAATGCGAAAAAAAAGACGCAAGGGGTTACTATGTCGAAAATGTCGGGAAAAAACCATAAGGGGTTAGTATGTCAAAAAATGTCGAAAAAAAGACATAAGAGGTTACTATGTCGAAAAAAAGACGTAAGGGGTTACTATGTCGAAAATGCGAAAAAAAAGACGCAAGGGGTTAGTATGTCGAAAATGTCGAAAAAAAAGACATAAGAGGTTACTATGTCGAAAATGCGAAAAAAAAGACGCAAGGGGTTACTATGTCGAAAATGTCGAAAAAAAACCATAAGGGGTTAGTATGTCAAAAAATGTCGAAAAAAAGACATAAGAGGTTACTATGTCGAAAATGCGAAAAAAAAGACGCAAGGGGTTACTATGTCGAAAAAAGACATAAGGGGTTAGTATGTCAAAAATGTGGAAAAAAAAACAAGGGGTTAGTATGTCGAAAAAAGACGTAAGGGGTTACTATGTCGAAAATGTCATAAAAATGAAGTAAGGGGTTAGTATTTTGAAAATGTCAAAAAAAAAGACATAAGAGGTTACTATGTCGAAAAAAAGACGTAAGGGGTTACTATGTCGAAAATGCGAAAAAAAAGACGCAAGGGGTTAGTATGTCGAAAATGTCGAAAAAAAAGACATAAGAGGTTACTATGTCGAAAATGCGAAAAAAAAGACGTAAGGCGTTACTATGTCGAAAATGTCGAAAAAAAACCATAAGGGGTTAGTATGTCAAAAAATGTCGAAAAAAAGACATAAGAGGTTACTATGTCGAAAATGCGAAAAAAAAGACGCAAGGGGTTACTATGTCGAAAAAAGACATAAGGGGTTAGTATGTCAAAAATGTGGAAAAAAAAACAAGGGGTTAGTATGTCGAAAAAAAGACGTAAGGGGTTACTATGTCGAAAATGTCAAAAATGAAGTAAAGGGTTAGTATTTCGAAAATGTCAAAAAAAAGACATAAGAGGTTACTATGTCGAAAAAAAGACGTAAGGGGTTACTATGTTGAAAATGCGAAAAAAAAGACGCAAGGGGTTACTATGTCGAAAATGCGAAAAAAAAGACGCAAGGGGTTAGTATGTCGAAAATGTCGAAAAAAAGACATAAGAGGTTACTATGTCGAAAATGCGAAAAAAAAGACGCAAGGGGTTACTATGTCGAAAATGTCGAAAAAAAACCATAAGGGGTTAGTATGTCAAAAAATGTCGAAAAAAAGACATAAGAGGTTACTATGTCGAAAATGCGAAAAAAAAGACGCAAGGGGTTACTATGTCGAAAAAAGACATAAGGGGTTAGTATGTCAAAAATGTGGAAAAAAAAACAAGGGGTTAGTATGTCGAAAAAAGACGTAAGGGGTTACTATGTCGAAAATGTCATAAAAATGAAGTAAGGGGTTAGTATTTTGAAAATGTCAAAAAAAAAGACATAAGAGGTTACTATGTCGAAAAAAAGACGTAAGGGGTTACTATGTCGAAAATGCGAAAAAAAAGACGCAAGGGGTTAGTATGTCGAAAATGTCGAAAAAAAAGACATAAGAGGTTACTATGTCGAAAATGCGAAAAAAAGACGCAAGGGGTTACTATGTCGAAAATGTCGAAAAAAAACCATAAGGGGTTAGTATGTCAAAAAATGTCGAAAAAAAGACATAAGAGGTTACTATGTCGAAAATGCGAAAAAAAAGACGCAAGGGGTTACTATGTCGAAAAAAGACATAAGGGGTTAGTATGTCAAAAATGTGGAAAAAAAAACAAGGGGTTAGTATGTCGAAAAAAAGACGTAAGGGGTTACTATGTCGAAAATGTCATAAAAATGAAGTAAAGGGTTAGTATTTCGAAAATGTCAAAAAAAAAGACATAAGAGGTTACTATGTCGAAAAAAAGACGTAAGGGGTTACTATGTTGAAAATGCGAAAAAAAAGACGCAAGGGGTTACTATGTCGAAAATGTCGGGAAAAAACCATAAGGGGTTAGTATGTCAAAAAATGTCGAAAAAAAGACATAAGAGGTTACTATGTCGAAAAAAAGACGTAAGGGGTTACTATGTCGAAAATGCGAAAAAAAAGACGCAAGGGGTTAGTATGTCGAAAATGTCGAAAAAAAAGACATAAGAGGTTACTATGTCGAAAATGCGAAAAAAAAGACGCAAGGGGTTACTATGTCGAAAATGTCGAAAAAAAACCATAAGGGGTTAGTATGTCAAAAAATGTCGAAAAAAAGACATAAGAGGTTACTATGTCGAAAATGCGAAAAAAAAGACGCAAGGGGTTACTATGTCGAAAAAAGACATAAGGGGTTAGTATGTCAAAAATGTGGAAAAAAAAACAAGGGGTTAGTATGTCGAAAAAAAGACGTAAGGGGTTACTATGTCGAAAATGTCATAAAAATGAAGTAAAGGGTTAGTATTTCGAAAATGTCAAAAAAAAAGACATAAGAGGTTACTATGTCGAAAAAAAGACGTAAGGGGTTACTATGTTGAAAATGCGAAAAAAAAGACGCAAGGGGTTACTATGTCGAAAATGTCGGGAAAAAACCATAAGGGGTTAGTATGTCAAAAAATGTCGAAAAAAAGACATAAGAGGTTACTATGTCGAAAAAAAGACGTAAGGGGTTACTATGTTGAAAATGCGAAAAAAAAGACGCAAGGGGTTACTATGTCGAAAATGTCGAAAAAAAACCATAAGGGGTTAGTATGTCAAAAAATGTCGAAAAAAAGACATAAGAGGTTACTATGTCGAAAATGCGAAAAAAAAGACGCAAGGGGTTACTATGTCGAAAAAAGACATAAGGGGTTAGTATGTCAAAAATGTGGAAAAAAAAACAAGGGGTTAGTATGTCGAAAAAAAGACGTAAGGGGTTACTATGTCGAAAATGTCATAAAAATGAAGTAAAGGGTTAGTATTTCGAAAATGTCAAAAAAAAGACATAAGAGGTTACTATGTCGAAAAAAAGACGTAAGGGGTTACTATGTTGAAAATGCGAAAAAAAAGACGCAAGGGGTTACTATGTCGAAAAAAGACATAAGGGGTTAGTATGTCAAAAATGTGGAAAAAAAAACAAGGGGTTAGTATGTCGAAAAAAAGACGTAAGGGGTTACTATGTCGAAAATGTCATAAAAATGAAGTAAAGGGTTAGTATTTCGAAAATGTCAAAAAAAAGACATAAGAGGTTACTATGTCGAAAAAAAGACGTAAGGGGTTACTATGTCGAAAATGCGAAAAAAAAGACGCAAGGGGTTAGTATGTCGAAAATGTCGGAAAAAAACCATAAGGGGTTAGTATGTCAAAAAATGTCGAAAAAAAGACATAAGAGGTTACTATGTCGAAAATGCGAAAAAAAAGACGCAAGGGGTTACTATGTCGAAAAAAGACATAAGGGGTTAGTATGTCAAAAATGTGGAAAAAAAAACAAGGGGTTAGTATGTCGAAAAAAAGACGTAAGGGGTTACTATGTCGAAAATGTCATAAAAATGAAGTAAAGGGTTAGTATTTCGAAAATGTCAAAAAAAAAGACATAAGAGGTTACTATGTCGAAAAAAAGACGTAAGGGGTTACTATGTTGAAAATGCGAAAAAAAAGACGCAAGGGGTTACTATGTCGAAAATGTCGGGAAAAAACCATAAGGGGTTAGTATGTCAAAAAATGTCGAAAAAAAGACATAAGAGGTTACTATGTCGAAAAAAAGACGTAAGGGGTTACTATGTCGAAAATGCGAAAAAAAAGACGCAAGGGGTTAGTATGTCGAAAATGTCGAAAAAAAAGACATAAGAGGTTACTATGTCGAAAATGCGAAAAAAAAGACGCAAGGGGTTACTATGTCGAAAATGTCGAAAAAAAACCATAAGGGGTTAGTATGTCAAAAAATGTCGAAAAAAAGACATAAGAGGTTACTATGTCGAAAATGCGAAAAAAAAGACGCAAGGGGTTACTATGTCGAAAAAAGACATAAGGGGTTAGTATGTCAAAAATGTGGAAAAAAAAACAAGGGGTTAGTATGTCGAAAAAAAGACGTAAGGGGTTACTATGTCGAAAATGTCATAAAAATGAAGTAAAGGGTTAGTATTTCGAAAATGTCAAAAAAAAGACATAAGAGGTTACTATGTCGAAAAAAAGACGTAAGGGGTTACTATGTTGAAAATGCGAAAAAAAAGACGCAAGGGGTTACTATGTCGAAAAAAGACATAAGGGGTTAGTATGTCAAAAATGTGGAAAAAAAAACAAGGGGTTAGTATGTCGAAAAAAAGACGTAAGGGGTTACTATGTCGAAAATGTCATAAAAATGAAGTAAAGGGTTAGTATTTCGAAAATGTCAAAAAAAAGACATAAGAGGTTACTATGTCGAAAAAAAGACGTAAGGGGTTACTATGTCGAAAATGCGAAAAAAAAGACGCAAGGGGTTAGTATGTCGAAAATGTCGGAAAAAAACCATAAGGGGTTAGCATGTCAAAAATGCCGAAAAAAAAAGACATAAGAGGTTAGCATGTCGAAAATGACGAAAATAAGACGTAAGGGGTTAGTATTTCGAAAATGTGAAAAAAAAGACACAAGGGGTTAGTATGTCGAAAATGTGGAAAAAAACCATAAGGGTTATGTAAAAAATGTCGAAAAAAAGACATAAGATGTTACTATGTAGAAAATGTCGAAAAAAAGACGCAAAAAGTTAGTATGTCAAAAATGTTGAAAAGAAGACGTAAAGGGTTAGTATGTTGTAAAAACTAAAAGGGGTTACTATGTCGAAAATTTGGATAAATAAAGACGTTAGAGGTTATAGCTTATGAATGACCTATATTTCATGTTGACAATATCTGTTTATAATTTGTTATTGCAGCCTCATGTGCGGTCCCTTCTCAAGGTTTTTCCATTCTCCTCATGTTGAGGTGTTTGTGTTTTTCCTTGCCCTCATGTAGGTTTTAGATCAGGGGATGGTGTCATAATAGTTTGTGGTTTGCAATAATATGTGGTCTGTTGAGACTCCTTATGATTTAGCGCGTCTCAAATAAACATGACTTGACACAACAGCACAATAGAAATGCAGTCCCTTCACCTTGCTGATGACTTCCTTCAACCTGTGGGTGGCGGTGTCGGTCCGGACCGCCAGCAGAGAAAGCCGTTTCCTGGCCGCCTGCCGAGATTTGCTCATGTCGTCACGAAGTCGGCGGGTCTTGGCCGTCACGTCACCGCTTGCCGCGGTTAAGGCGTTCGCTTCGGATGCCGATTCCGTGTGAAAAGCTCCAAGTTTTGCGCGGAGATCAGCGACAGCAGCCTGTGAAGGGGGTCACAGCATTTATCATAAATTCCGCACGACAGACCACCCCTGATCAAAATCCAAGGAAGACATTTTACTTTCGTACAAGGATCTCAAGCCGAGGGGTTGAACGGACATAAAAATCAACCCCCTTTTATAACTCAGTTCTTACAATATAACAAAATCAGCGGGGAAACGTCTAGTAAAGGAAAGTAACACATTGTGGCGTGATTAAGACGCTTGCGATTTTTGTGTAAGTTGAAAATAAATGAGTCAAAACAGGAAAATGAGCCAAATTTGTACTCAATTAAATGTCAATACAGATTTTATTTGATATTTTTTCTGTATTTTCAGAGGTTCTGTCTAAATTAGTTGAAAGCTGAATTGTAAACAGTCAAAAGTTATTTTAATTTATAACACTGAAGAGTTAATCATTTGCCAGTGATTCTATATTGATTGACTTTAGAATTGCTTCGTATTAAAAGTTAGTTGTATCGTGTGCACCTTTTTCCGAGTAGAGGACATTACTGTAGTGCTTCTTTCCGTCGCTACCGGCGTGTGGCGCTGTGAGAGGTCACCCAGCATCCACCCCGAAGAAGATGTCCGCTTCTTCTTCCTAGTTCGTGTGTAAACATTCTATACTGTATCTCCAGCGCGCTAAAAACGTTGACATTTTTATTGTTTAATATCTCGTGCATCCGTTCAATTTTCATTTAAAATTAGAGTGGAATAAGAAAGCTTGATGCGGTTGAGAAAACGATCGGACTGCTTTCTTTTCGGCCATTTTTTACCACGGAGGAGGAAGTCGCCTAACGCTTCCAAAAGTAAGTTAAACCTCACTTTACTTATCTTATCGAGCATATTATTTTATGAAATGTTTATTTTTTTAGTACAAAACAATACAGGCTACATATACAAACCATAAACATAGAAAATATAGCACTGAAGCAACTTACGAACAAATTCAACTTATGAATGCTCTCGTTCGTAAGTAGGGCAGCGTATTATACAGTAATCATCCTCTTTATTTATCGTTTTCCACGTCTAAAACTTTGGGGAGTGCGATATTTTGTCATGATTACCGATGTGACTCACCTGTGCCTGCTCATTTGGCGCCAAGCGCTGCGTGTTCTGATTGGTTCCCTGTCCATATTTAAACCCAGTTCTCTCACTTTCCTGTTGTCAGTCCATCTGCGAACCTCTATTGATACAGGGCAAGCCTTTTTTTTACCCTGACTTCCGCCTGTCCCGTTTGTCTCTGGCTACGACCTGTTTTGATCCCGACCACGTCTGCTCCCCCGTCCCGGCTTACGACCCTTTTTTAATCCTGACTATGTCTACTTCACTGGGTCAGATACCTTGGTGTGATCCTCATTATTTTGTGATGACTGTATATTCCAGACTTTAAGGTGAACCTATAAACACCAAATTGGCCAGAAATTTGAAAGTACTCCTTGTATACCACAGATTAGAAATGCATACAGCAATTCTAGATGTGTGTGTTACTACGCAAGGTTTATGGTATACTACCGTATTTGAGCAATGATTGATCGACCGATAATCATCGCAATACAGTACATTGTACATCGTCCTGGCTTACGACTCGTTCCGACCGCGACCACGTTTTTGCTCTCCCTGTCCCGGCTACCGACCTGTTCTTCCGTCCCTGACACCGCCATCGCTCTCTACAGAAGATCCACTCCCGTATTCGTATCACAATCTGAGTGCGGGCACGACTTGATTCCCGCATCCAGCTAACACTGCATCGTGGGCGCAGCCTTTCCTCTTTCTTTCAATGAAAGTTGTGGTAAACGATACGCAATTGGGTCCTGATTCCGTTCTGGTCGTGACAATGTTTTACAAATCGAAAAAAACATTTTAACTAGAAAAAAAAAATGTGATTTATAAATAATTAAATAAATAAAATTGCCTTTATTTCATGTGGTGTTTTTTTTTCTTTTGTTTCTTTCAATTGTGTGGTTTTTTTTGTCCACTGGGTCTTGAATTTGATTTCAAAAGGCATGAGAAAAGTCTTAAAAAGTCTTGAATTCAACTTCTCTTAAATTGTAGGAACCCTTTTATGATTTGTCGCATGGTTAAGCATGTGCAGAGAGTTTTCATTGTACGGTGCACTGAATTATAGCCGGTACAGTACATCGAGTTTAGTTTTGAGAATATGTTTGTTGCACTCCTTTGTGTATATCCTAATGTCAATTGAATAAAAAAAGAAAAGCCGCATCATACTATAAGCCGCAGTGTTCAGAATGTAGTCAAAAAAAGGGAGCCGTAATAAAAGCCCGTAAGAAAATGAGAACCAACGCTTACCTGCAGATGGCGCACTCTCTTCACATCTTTGCTAGTTTCATTTATCAACTTTTGATTCCTGGAAATCAAAAGTTGAGCCGGACGACACGCCTGCTCCACTTCCTGCTCCAATTCCCGTTCTGCTTCCAGCTTCTGGCGCCGTTTCTCTTCCACTTTTGCCTCGTCCGCGCTGCACAGCGCCGCCACCTGGCGGGAGGTAGGAACAGTAAGGACGGATCAAAATGGAGACCTAACTGAGTTAGCTGACCTACCCTTTCTCGCTGAGCATTTCGTTGGGCCTCCATGATGTCGCCGTACACGCTATGCACTTGGCGCAAAATGTCGTCGTGCTGCTGCGACGATATGAAAGCCGCGTCGTCCAAGTGTTGACGCTGATGCCCGGACTGCGACGCCATGCTGTTCCTGCAGTTAGCACGTTAGCATACAATTGTTTTGCATTTCCTTTTTGTCACTCATTTTAAATAAGTGGTTATGGCTTTGCTACTTGGCAAAGGCAGTGTTCATTTTACCTGTGAAAAGTGATGGGTACCGGGGACTCGCATGCTCAAAAATCTATGGGTCCCAACACAGATCTATGGGTCCCCAAAATTTAGTGTTATCGTGGTTGAAATTGTAAATCGGTGACAAATATATAATATAAATCTATATATTCATTCAGTTTTAATCATCTCATCTCATCAGCTACATCGCTTATCCTCAGTAGGGTCACGGGGGTGCTGGAGCCCATCCCAGCAATCATCGAGCAGTGGGCAGGGGACACCCTGAACTGGTTACCAGCCAATCGCAGGGTACACAGGGACAGACAACTCGCTCGCTCGTTCACACCTAGGGACAATTTGGACTGGCCGATCCACTGAAATGCATGTCTTTGGAATGTGGGAGGAAACCGGAGTGCCCGGAGGAAACTCACGCAAGCACGGGGAGAACATACAAACTCCGCACAGGAAGTCCGAAAGCTGGATTTGAACCCACACAGGAGGTTCCCAAGACCTTAGAACTGTGCCGCACACGCGCTAACCACTGCGCCGCCGTGCTGCCCTCAGTTTTAATCATCAAATTATTAATTCATTTCCTGTATTAAATTAGTGTTGGTAATATACCGATTAAAGGGATAACCACAAACCTGTCTTTTTTTCATTTTCTCCTTGTATGCTTCTTTTTTTTCTTAACTTCTTTATACAACATAATAATTCTTAATATAATGCATCAAAGCAAGTGAGCCGTTTGAGAGCCGGCTCTCTTGAATGAGTTGAGCCGAAAAAGCCGGTTCTCTAAAAAGAGACGGACTTTTCACCACAAAACTCGAACCGCGAGACCAAAACAACATCTGCCGGATCTGCCTGACGAAAAGTTTTTGAGTGCGGTAAATCTTTGTTTAAAAAAAAATGTAATCGGGTAATAATGAGTATTTTTTGTCAAAAAGGTTGCGTCCCGGGGAGGCACGTTGATTTATAACCATGCGTCCCCAGCAAAAATGATGCGTCTAGGACGCAGGCAAACGAGAACACTGCAAAGGTGGCAATTTGTGTGCCTTATTTGTACTTCTTTAACATTGGAAGCTTTTGTTTCCATAGTTATCATCTTTTGCTTTTACCTTTAGCATCACCTCAAGCCTTGGGACCTATCGCAAATAAATATTATTTAAAAAAACAGTATTACTAGCTGTGTGGCCTTAGGCTTGGTTCTAGCTTCGGCTGAGTCATACCTAAGACTAACAACATCAGTACCCATTGCCTCCCTGCTTGGTTTTCCGCGTTAGGGGTTGGAATTGGGTGGCTTTGTCGCCTATTAACTAAAAATCGAGAAAAAACTACAGTATTGTATCGTGCGGTCTTTACAGAGCACACAAGATGCTGAACTGACTGAAGAGAAACGCATTGTGAGAGGGAGTTGAGCCAACGGTTTCTTCATGATACAAACCAATAGCAGGCATGCATTTATATGACGTCAACCAATAGCAGGCAGCTAACATGAAGATGTAAATCTACAGCTGCACCAACACTGCAAAGTTTTAATTCTACAAGATTTTTGGTAAGCAAAATGATTTGAGGCTTTTTATTTTGGCACAGCACCGAAACCACAACTTTAACCACAAATTAACAAAAGGTGACGACAAAATATTTACACAAAAACAGATGTACAGGTGTACTTAAAATGGGCGGACTAACAGGTCTTTCAGGATCAGAATTCCAGATGACAGACAGGTGTTCAAATACTTATTTGCAGCTCTATCACGCAAATCAATTGTTAAAAAAACCATGCATTGTGATTTCCGGATTTTTCTTTTTAGTTTATCTCTCTCACAGTGGACATGCACCTATAATGAAATTTTCAGACCCCTCCGTGAATTCTAAGTGGGAGAAATAGCAAAATAGCAGGGTGTTTAAATACTTATTTCCTTCACTGTATGTATGCATGCAAAACAGTGGCGGTTCTACACTAAATTACTCCCTGGGCGAGACCCCCTCCAAGTGATGCCCATCCTCAAACTGTCACTCAGGACAAGCGGTCAAGGATAAACCAATTCACCGCAGCAGTTGGCCTGTAAAATGTGCATTACTTGAATGACAGAAGCCATCGAACAAGTAAGTTTTTTTTACAGTAGTACAGTGAATCTTCCCCCCTTAAGGCCGTTCATATTAAGAGACCAAGTCAGAGGTGAACTGTCCACTGGTCGCTACGTTTTTCCTTGTCTCGCAACAAAGAGGCGGCCATTTGACAAGAGGAAAAGTTATATGTTAGATCAGGGGTCGCAACCTATGACAGGGGGTTAATTAATGGCACGCAAGTGCACGCCAAAATAATGATTATTTTTATTTAAAAATGCGCATTTTTACCTGGAATTTAGACATTTTCAGTGGCGCGCAGTGTTGCTTGGAGGCTTTACGGTAGCGCCCCTCCTCCTCTGCTCTATGTGTGAGTGTGTGTCTACGCGGCGCCGAAGAGAGGAGGAGAGAACCGTGTATTAACCCAGCCAACGAGACACAGATGCGCGATAAATGAATGAATCAAGACAGCTCCTCCAGCGAAATAATCTCGTTCTTTTCAGCCAGCGTGGACAGATGACTGAGGCTTTGTGCAAGAAATGACCGTGCTGTTTGTGCATTATGCCTCGAGAGTGTTGTACCTCGCAGATCAAGTGTTAATCGTCAGTAGGAGACGAAACATGAACATGAATGCGGAGACATTAAAACGCGCTGTGTCCAGGTACGGCAAGCAAACACCGACTCTGAAAACCTTTGTCACTGCTACACACACCACCACTGAAGCAAGCTATCACATTGCTCATTGCATGGCAAAGCACAGAAAACTATTTACTCATGGCGAATATATTGAAAAAGCGTGTGTGCGTTTCAAGTTTTGATATTTTCTGCATTAAAATTTCATTGATGAATGGTATGGTAGCTGTCCATATCACTTGTTTTTTTTTATCGTAGTTCATTGTTGATAAAGAATGGTTGATTGTGGTTAATTCCTGTGGTAAAAAAAATGAAGTCATGGATGTCTACAGGCCTTTCCACATGTTGCTCACATTCATTTATTAGTTTATTGATGAACAAGAATAGTGGAAGATAAATTGGTCAGTTATACGATTTTAATGTATATCCATGGTGTATATTCTGACAGATTACAGCTCTGTTGGATATAAAAAAAAAAAGTTTTGCGAGTCATTAATCTTGGTGGGGCACACTGATTTAAAAGGACATTTGAAAGTGGCACTCCACACCGAAAAGGTTGCTGACCCCTGTGTTAGATAATACAAAACCGCTTTGCAGAGAACATTTATTCTTATTTTTATTTGATTTTCTCTAGAAGATCTCGTGCCAGCTCTTATGTGTCATGGTAAAAATGGTGCCTGGTGCCCCTGCCTCAACCGCGACTGATGACATCCCTCGTTATATGTCATAACAGTGTCTGAAATGACGTCATGGGCATGCATCTTTTAGATCGGGCGTACAACTTAGAAAATGTCTCCGTCCGGGTGGCCGACAACTTTTTTGAAAAAAAAGAAAAGAAAAAAAATAGTTTGTTTTTTTTTCAAATCAAATGTTAGCTTCATTCCATTTTCAAAAACTTCGCTCGGTTTGGAAATTTCGGTTTATTTGGAAATTTGCATACTGGGCAGCCAATCAGAAGCCTGCATCGAATAACTTCCAGACTTTCCCGAGCTTTATAAGGTCGTGAATTTGCATATCATTTCCCAAAGTAGACACACAGAGAACACAAGAAAAATGGATAAGTGGTTAGGAATCAAGGCAAGACCTCAGCCCCAGAAGAAAGATTCAAAAGAAGCTAACAAAATGTATGACGTTACAAAACATAAAAGTACATTAAAAGCATCCTGGAAAGAGGAGTTCACGTGGCTTGTAGCAGACGACGCAACGCAAACATTGCATGAATGAAGATGAGTAAATACAGGTACATAGTGATGACAGATGGAAAACAGCGATGTCATATCCATGCAATGAATGTTATAAGTAGATTTATAATAAACTTAATTTTAAAGTTGTTGTTCTGTTCTATATTCTGATTATCAATCCTTAATACTTTGCAACAATGTTTTTTTTTTTTTGCGATGAGTCGTCTTATTGTGTTTCAAGTTGTGAAAAAATGGGGCAGGCAACTTTATGGGTGGGCAGGCAAGTTGTGTGCTCTGGTGTCCGCTAACTTTTTCTTATGAGTTTCAGACACTGGTCATGAGTAAAAGTTCTGTTTGCAATAATGCTGAGTTTCAGTGTTACTAGTTTTACTCGATAGGAAAACAAAATTTGCTGTCAGATTAGCCTACGGTAGGACGTCTCGGCAGAACACCGGTGTTCTACCTTGTTGAAAGCTACGTCATTAAACAGCCTTTTGGAGCAGTGAAAGAGTCAAATAAGACTATATTAAAACGAAAATTTGAAGTATTCTCTGTGGGAAATTGCAATAAATCTTGTGCGCATGAATTGGTGGGACATCCCAATGGGAAGGACACTTCGGCAGAACAATGGATCACCGTATCCAGGGAATCTACAGTACTCCTGATCTGTGTCACCTTCTACCAATAAAATCTTAACTTGTTGGTATGGAAAAAAGAAAATGAGTGGAAAACAACCCACCTTTCCTCCGCATATTCTTGGCTGATATCTCGCAGACATTCTTCCCATCGGCCGCGCACGAAAGCCAGGCGTTCATCCAGCAAAGTTCGTAAACGTTCGACGTGGAGAAGGTGAACACGGTGCACGCGGGAAGAATGACGATCCGCCTCCTCCAGGTCACCTGACAAGCGCTGCCACGAGAAATTTAAAACTAAAATATATCACAAAAGTGAATCATGAAAGACGAAATGACTGACATGACATACAAAAAAAAACGGAAGGGATGATGAAACAGAAATAAATCCAAACTTTTCAAAAAGCGGGCCAGATTTGGTCAGCTGAAAACATGCGAGGGCCGACTATTCAGCTTCGTAGCTTGCGGGATCTCATGAAAAAGCCCTGCTGTGCCGTTAAAACCGCTTCCAGTTGCTTCACCTTTTCACGGCATCCGTTTCCAGTTAACTTTTTGTATTCAGCGTGCCTCCAGGCCATAGTCTCTTGGTAAATTAGGCAGATGCAGTTGTTTTGGATTTCAGTGAAAAAATACTCCTGGAAGCGGCAGATCTCACAATCAACTTTCCTTTTTTAATTTACCATGTCTGAAGCAAGCCATTGGCAAGGTGGCCAAAGGGCTCCTGCCATTATCTGGCGAAATGGTGAATTGTTTTTTTTGGACAAATTTATATTATATTGCGGTCAAAATTACTAACGGGCCACATATTATCATTTTTATGACAGAGGTCACGGACATTGGTTAAGCCGCTGTATACGAAACAAACACTGCTGCCACACCCTGTAGCTAGCATGCTAACACCTCGATAACACCTGACTGAAGTTCTGACTCCGAAAAAATAAATAAAGCACAAAAATGAATCATGACTAAAACAAGCAATGAAAAAAAATCAGGAACCAATTTAAAAAAATGTAAATAAATATACAAAACAAACAGGGCTATTATGCCTGGCTACTTGCATGCTAACACCTTGACGACGTCACGTGACAAGCTCTGCCGCCCCCCAAAAATAAAAATAAAGCACAAGTCAATTAAGACATTTCATTGTTGGCAAAATGATTTAAATTAGAAAATAAAAAGTAAAAGAAGTGAAATAAACACAGAAACAAATACGTAAAAAAAAAAACAAAAAAAAAAAACACGAGGCTGGTCGGCTAATTGCGTGCTAACACCCTCATGACGTTTCCTGACAAGTTCAGCCGCACACCACAATCACAAAAGAGAATTGAGACCTTTCGGGAGTGACAAGACAACTTATTAAATAATACAATAAAAATAAGAGAGGAATTTAAAATAAACAAGAATAAATATGCAAAACAAACTATTACGCCTGGCTGCTAGCATGCTAACACCACGATGACGTCACGTGACAAGCTCTGACGCCCCCCAAAAATAAAAATAAAGAACCAACGTCAATTAAGAGCATGATAGGCAAAATGAGTTGAATTACAAAAGAAAAAAAAGGAATGAAGGGAAAATAAACACAGAAACAAATACGTTAAAAAAAAAAAAAAAAAAAAAAACACGAGGCTGGTCGGCTAATTGCGTGGTAACACCCTCATGACGTCTCCTGACAAGTTCTGCCGCCCACCCGATTCACAAGAGAATTGAGACCTTTCTAGTGGGACAAGGCGACTTTTTAAATATTAAAATAAATAAAATAAGTGAAGAATTTAAAATAAACAGGATTAAATATGCATAACAAACTATTATGCCTGGCTGCTAGCATGCTCACACCGGGATGACGTCACGTGACAAGCTCTGCCGCCCCAAAAAATAAAAATAAAGCACAAAAGTCAATTGAAATATTTCATTAGAGAAATATGAATTGGATACTAAAATGAATTAAAAAGTGAGAAATTCAAAACAAACAGGAGTAAATATGCAAAACACACAGGTTGGATCTATAAGCACGCTCCCACCTTGATGACGTCATCCAATCCATCTAGCTGTCGGCCGAACGTCTGCTTCAGAACGATGACGTCATTGCGGATCTCCTCCGAGCGCGTTTGACGTAAAATGGAACGCCAAGCCGTGTCGAGTTTTGCCTGATTCACGCGAGAGTTCCGCTCCTCCCGCTCAACTTTGACCTGCAGCCCACACAAATTCCCATTTTACCCCGTCAAAATAATGATCTCAGGGACGTCAATCTCAGAATGGCTCTGGGGCCAGATCTAGAACGTCAACTTCAAATTTTTAGCTTTTGTTATTTTTAGTATTGCGCTTTTTCATTCAGCCTACATTAAGTCAAGTCACATGTATTTGTATAGCCCTCACTCACAAAATGGCCACAATTAAAGCATCCCCTGATCTCAAACCTGCATGAAGATAAGGAAAAGCTCAAAAACCTCAGCATGGGGATAATACGAAACCTTGAGAAGGGGCCACACAAGAGGTAATCCCCCTTCCAGGATGCTATTGGTGTTGCATTGGGTAATAATACACACATGTAACCTTCCCTAAATATTATTAATACGGATGAAAAGGGATCTTACTGTCAGAACCAGAACAAATGGTGGACCCAAACGCGTAACGATTCACACAAAAGTTTATTGGGATATCGAGGAAACAAGCGCCAGCGATCCGGTGCTCGCTGGACAGGAGGAGCAAGCAGCTCGCGGGATAGGAGCTTGTTCGGAATGCGGAAGTGGATTTGCCGAAGCGGGAGATCGGAGCGTGGTCAAATGGGCAAAACGGGTTGATAGCCGGAGGGAGAGATCAGAGCGTTGTTGGTGGTCAAAAACGGGTCAATAGCAGAAGACAAACAGGAAATCAGGAACAAACGAGTAGGATAAGGATGAAGACTGGAACCGACGGGAGCCAGAGTCAAAGTGCTTGCCTTGCGTATGCATAGGTTTGCTGACGGACTGACAAGGAGTGACTGGAGTACTGGCGCCAAACAGGCGGGCCCAAGTGAGGGCAACGGGGAGTCATGAAACTTTCTAAACACAACACATTTTCACATATTCACAAACAATGGGAAAAAATATATTCATTTTTGGCATTGAATGTGTTAAATGGTTTACAGTGGTACCTATACTTACGAATTGAATTTGTTCTGGGTGTAGCTTTTTAACCTGAAACATTTGTAAGTCAAGACGCCTTTTGTATGTGAATACGCTAATCCGTTCCAAGCCCCGCACAAGTCAGATTTTTTTTAGTACACCATGAAGGAGCATTAGAACATGAAACAAATTCTTGTTGAAATTAGATAACCGCATAATAAACATAGAACAAGAGGCAAATCATGTAAAGAAACAAATAATAAAGCAAATAACAAAAATATTAACTTAACTTTTAACTGGCCTCTTTGTTCACTGGTCCTCAGCAGTGTTTTTTGCCTCGCATTTCTTGAAAAACTGATCCAATGACGTCTGCTTTAGCCGGCTTTTGACAATGAGTAGGAAATGCGCAGGGAAGATGTTTTCACAATGAGCGATTGACCGACCGGGTGATTTCTTTCCACAAACTCTGAGACTTCACAGAATTTTGGCAAAATGTCTTTAATTCGTGCTGATGGAATGATGGCTGTATCCTCCTCAGTGTGGTCTCTGAACTCCTCCTGCGTGTTGGTTATGTTTTCATATCTTTCTATTATCTCTTGCCTTGTTTCGATGGTCAGAAAAAGTCTCTTCCTCTTCTTTTCTCCTTGTCCACTTTTCTGCATGTCATTGTAAATGAAATGAAATGATCTGCATTTATATAGCGCTTTTCAAGTCAATGACTTCCCAAAGCGCTTTACAATGTGCTCTACATTTCCCAATAGCGGCTTTGCAGCCATGTAAGGCGCTAACCTGCTTATTGGGGGTATTAGGGGTTCAGTGTCCTACCCAAGGACACTTCGACATGTAACACGGACGAGCCGGGATTCGAACTGGGATCCCTTGATCCCAAGACGAGCGCTCTACCTCCTGAGCTACTGCCGCCAGCTCTTCTAAATGACAGCTCTTCGTAGCGGTACCGTGCAATAGACTGTTTACAAAGTGGAAAGGGAACACGAAGAGCATGCTGGGATTAACACGTACAAGCCAAGTTGCCAGGTGAGTACAGAGCGGGAAGGGGACCCGAAGAGCATGCTGGGATTCACAAAAACACACCGCTTTGCCAGGTAAAACACTGGGAGCAGCAAATGTCAGCACGTACTGTACGGTATTTTTGACTTTGACCGAAACACCTTTATAACTACAGGCAATATTTTTCCCGTTGAGGTACTTTGTATCATGAAATTTTTAGAAACATTTGTAAGTAGAGGTACCACTGTATTTTAACAGTTGAGTGAATGGAGTTTTACACCTGAACCAATTCACCACGCTATACAAACTCAAAATTTCCCTCTAGAAACTAAACAAAGCATTTGCTTTGCATTTATTTGAAATTTCAAAATTTTGATAGTAATGATCAAGAGTCTTGCTTCTTTTTTTTTGACATACAGTCGTTAAAAATTCATGGCGGGCCTAAGGAAATCCTCCATTGGGCCGTATTTGGCCCCCGGGCCCTATGTTCGACGTTCTTAAATTAGCATGTCATAGTCATGGTTGTCGTTTTATGTTTTGCGATCATGACGTTTTATTATTACGTCAAATTTGACGTGATTGCACCATCGTCATAATATCCCGATGATGTAAAGGCGACTAATTTCCCATGACCTCATTTTCAAGGTCAAAATGTCATGTTTTCACCTATTTATTCATGTTATAATGAATAACTAATAATCTGATGATGTCATCTCATGGAAATTATTTTTACATGAGAATCTTTACCGTGAGAAAGAGTCTGAGAAGCTCCTCCTTCTTTTTGCTGGCTTCCTGTTGTTGTCGATGACGTCGCATCGGTAGCTCCTCCCACTCCTCCTCCTCCGACGACCTGCCTCCTTTTTTCCATTTTTTCGGCATTTTTTCTTCTTTTGGAGACATTGATTTTTGTTATAATACCAACATTAGCATATTAGCATCCAATGACATAAATATTTGCAACTCTCACTTTTAAGACATGTTACCTTATTCAGTAACATAACGTATAAATATATTTACCGATTTTTCTCAATTTACATTTAAAAAAAAAAGGCCGTTATTATGTATATGTATCAAGCCTCTGGGAACGATTTCAGTATGCTCAATCACCATTAGATAGCAGGAATGGTGTTGATCAGATATTTGTAAATGTAAATGGTCTGCATTTATATAGCGCAAGTCAATGAAGACCTCCAAAAGCGCTTTACAATGTGCTTCACACTTTTCCCTTTTACACACTAACTTACACAATACTTACACTCTCTTGTGTAAATATTACACAATATTTACACTTTCTTGTGTAAATATTGTGTAAATTATAACCTTTATCTTCTTTGTTCCTTTATCTTCTTTGTTTTCTTTTATCTTCACTGTTACATGTGAAACTGGAGTGCCACGTCCAATTTCGTTGTTACAATATGTTCAACCCATTTTGTAACAATGGCTATAAAAGGTATATTCTATTCTATTCTATTCTAACTAACCGATAGCAGCCTGCCATGGGGGGCATTAGGGATTCAGTGTCTTCCCAGAGTCTCGTTCATGTACAAAAAAATAAAAATAAAAACATCTTTTTTGGGGTCCTTTCAGTCATTTTTGGTTGTTTGTTTAATATTAGAAGTCGAACGATTATCAGCATCAATATTAAAGAATTTGACAGGTATCGGCTGTTTTTTTTTCTTTCGACGAGCCTCAATGCTTCTAATCCTCCCCTCCACTCCTCCTGCTACCCACACCGGGCCTTCTAATTGGATAAGCAACAGGGGTGGGAACCACTAAAGCAGAAGAAAAAAGCGCAGCTCAGCTAACTTATCCCACAATGCCTTTGTCCGTGGGATTGAGAGATATTGGAAAAGTGGATTTAACTTGTGTAAGGGAGTTGCACTCATGAGCTCTTAACATAACATCAGTTCGTTAATCAAGCGTGGAGCCCCCACTCCTTTGTACTGCTTTTTTCCCTCTAATTTTCTTTTTAAGAAACTGAGCAAATTAACAATGCTAAAAGCTAGAATGAAACTCGATAGTTTCGAGGTTTCTTTGGATATATCCTGTGCTCAATTTCCTGTAGGCCTTTAAAAATGAGTAAAAAATGGCAGCTGCACTTCCCATTTGTGAAAAAATGTCTGGCATTGTACTGCTTTTTTCCCTCTAATTTTCTTTTTAAGAAACTGAGCAAATTAACAATGCTAAATAAACAAAAGTGTAAGTTTAGGTATCATGAGTATGCATTTTTTTTTTAAATAACATGGATGCAAATGTAATAATAAACAATATGGAAGGGGGAATGACAGTTTGACGGTTCTCTCTTTTTTGAGCAAATGTAAAACAAAAATGTTTGCTGTGTAACACAAAATGCATTCCGTCATCAATATCAACCACAAACTAAAAATAATAGTTCCATATAGTGTTCGAAAAAAGCAGAAAAAAGCCTATTCGTCATCTTACCTCGTCACGTTCCTCCCTAGAATGTTTGCGTCTCGTTTCCATGACAACCGCTCGGAACATGGCGGAACTATTCTAAAAATGATTACTGCGATATTTTATAAAAATGTGTGTATGTATATACTCCTATTTTTAGGGGGGAAACGTGTATATTTATATTTTATTTAGTGTCTCTTATTTTGAAAAAAAAAAACCTTGCCAAACTATAAGTCATCTCATTCATTTCCTTTGCACTATTTTTCTGATTCACTTACAATTAAGTCTACTTTGTAACTATATTCCTACTTATATTTTTGAGCGTATCCTGAATTTAAGTTTACATGTTCATCCCGGTGTGTCACGTCTAATCTCGTAAACAACGTTGTTATCAACGTTAGCCGAATAACGCCAATTCAAATTATAAATTTTTTTACACTAAAAAAGTAGAGCTTCTACTAAAAGGTTATTTTTATTAAATAGCTACCCAACCTTTAAAAATATTAGGATAAATAAATGAAATAACCTTCAGTTTCTATGTATTTAGACATTTCAGATTCACTTCATGGTTATTAAATACAGCTCAATTCCACTACAAAACGCGAGTCACTTTTTTATATTTTTCTCAAAAAAATGCATTGTAAAACTAAAAACTAAAAAATAAATGTTTTTTATTCATTCTTTAGAAAATGATTTTGTATTTAAAATAATTTTAATTAACAATTAGTTCACCGGATGTTGACGAATTAACACTCCGTCATATCCGGTTTTGAACACTGTTCACGAGGTTATTTAACTAACAATAAAGATAATCCTTATTATCTTTACCATAGGAAATAAGGTGTCTTTAAAAATTATGTTTTGTTAATAAGCTTATAGAACTTAAACATTTTCCGGTAAAATCGAGTAATTCTCAAACGGTCGTGGTTTTCTATGGACATCTGAGATTTCCGATTCAATTGATGGTCAGTAAATTCTCCTCGAATTCACTATTTTTATTTTTATTTTACTTCTCAGCAGTATGTTTTTATTTCTATTTTATTCTATTCATTTCTAGTCTAATTATTATTTTCTTTAAATTAAAAAACACTAGTTGACTTTCTCGGTATTTTTTAAAAAACATGTTTTAATCCACAGAAAGGGATTCTGCACTAAAGTTAAACTAATTAGTGATTATTAACTGATTGGCACGTACGCCTCATTACCAAAAGGTTCCGGGTTCAATTCCATCCCCTTTTTCTGAGCGAGTTTCCTCTTGTCCTATGAAGCTGCTAAAGGTTGCACTGCAAAAATAATAAATCAAACATTTTGCACATCATTTTGTAGATTCCAATACTTATTTTCTCGTTTTCCTAAAATCAAAACCAAACAAAACAAAAAACAGAAATGAAGGACTAAGCATTTTTTTGTTCCACTGTCATATATCTTTTTCTGATTTTGAGTTTTACTTTAGTATTTTTCAAAAAAAAAAACAAGATAAAACATGGTAAAACTTCAAAAACAGGATAAAATTAGTAAAAATCAAGATTACAGCAAAAAAACATATAACCTGTATTACCTTCTGAGCCACGACAACCACCAATGATTACAAAAATGTAATAAATGAAATGAAATGCATTTCTATAGCGCTTTTCAAGTCAAGACTTCCCAAAGCGCTTTACAGTGTGCTTCACATTTCCCAATAGCGGCCGTGCAGCCATGTAAGGCGCTAACCTGCTTATTGGGGGTATTAGGGGTTCAGTGTCTTACCCAAGGACACTTTGACATGTAACACGGAGGAGCCGGGATTCGAACTGCGATCTCTCGATCCCGAGACGAGTGCTCTACCTCCTGAGCCATTGCCACCCAGGCAACATGATCGTTTAAGATTTAAAAAAACAAACAAACAAGAAACTGTTGTTGGTCGAGGTTTTTGAGTTTTTCCTTGCCCTCATGTAGGTTTTAGATCAGGGGATGGTGTCATAACAGTTTGTGGTTTGCAATAATCTGTGGTCTGTGCAGCCCTTTGAGACTCTTTGTGATTAAGGGCGCCACAAATAAACTTGACTTGAGGTTTTTGAGTTTTCCCTTGCCCTCACGTAGGTTTTAGTTTAGGGGATGTTGTCATAATAGTCTGTAGTTTGCAATAATCTGTGGTCTGTGCAGCCCTTTAAGACTCTTTGTGATTAAGAGCGCCACAAATAAACTTGACTTATCTAAAGTTCTGAGTTTTTAAAACACCGACATCAATATTTTTTCCTTGAACTGTATGTCCTTAAAGGGACAGTGTGTACTATTTAATGCGTCCAAGCGGTAAAAAAGAAAAACTTTCATTCAGGAAAAAAACAATGATTTGATTACAATTATCATACTAATGAGAATTTTTTCGAAAACATATCATTAGTCGAGAAATTTGTATTTCTTTGAGATTTCGTGAAATTAAAGAACTATACAAATAAACATGACTTGACTTGTGGACAGGGTAAGGTAGGGTTACTTTAACTTGATTACTTTCAATTAATTTTGGATTACTCCAATACAAAATATGCTAATGAAAGACAAAAGAAACTAAATATGGATAAAATGAGTAAATTCTGTGCAGGCTCGGGGAATAACGGAATACAATGGAACGGCAAAAATGATGTCGTCAAGCTCTTTGGATTGATTTTCATTTTGTTTCTGTCGCATTTGATGTTCGTTTTGCCGGAGATCAAAGAGATCAAAGCCAGGAGAGAAAGCTTACCATGTGTTGTGAGTCATCATTTGATTCCTATTTAGTTTCTTTTGTCTTTTATTAGCATATTTGGTATTAGAGTCATCCAAAAGTAATTAAAAGTAATCCAGTTAAAGTAACCCTACCTAACCCTGCTTGTGGAATCCCTACAGAAAAGTCACCGCCACGTTTCTCTGGTATCTTGCTGCTACGCTGTGCTCTTGGCACTGGTTTTCATTCGCATCAAACAACACAGTGCCATCTAGTTGTCAAATATTACACACTGGGGTAAAAAAAAATCACTTCTAATTCTTAATCCATGATGGTTTGTCGACACGAGAACAGTAGAGTTCTAGTTAAAGTGACAAATTTTAATCCTTAATCCATGATGGTTTTCCACACAAGAACAGTAGATTTCTAGTTAAAGTGACAAATATCAATTCTTAATCCGTGCTGGTTTGTCCACACAAGAACAGTTGAGTTCTAGTTAAAGTGACAAATTTTAATCCTTAATCCATGATGGTTTGTCTACACGAGAACAGTAGAGTTCTAGTTAAAGTGACAAATTTTAATCCTTAATCCATGATGGTTTGTCTACACGAGAACAGTTGAGTTCTAGTTAAAGTGACAAATTTTAATCCTTAATCCATGATGGTTTGTCTACACGAGAACAGTAGAGTTCTAGTTAAAGTGACAAATTTTAATTCTTAATCCATGATGGTTTTCCACACGAGAACAGTAGAGTTCTAGTTAAAGTGACAAATTTTAATTCTTAATCCGTGATGGTTTGTCCACACGAGAACAGTAGAGTTCTAGTTAAAGTGACAAATATTAATCCTTAATCCATGATGGTTTGTCCACACGAGAACAGTAGAGTTCTAGTTAAAGTGACAAATAATAATCCTTAATCCATGATGGTTTGTCGACACGAGAACAGTAGAGTTCTAGTTAAAGTGACAAATTTTAATTCTTAATCCATGCCGGTTTGTCCACACAAGAACAGTAGAGTTCTAGTTAAAGTGACAAATATTAATCCTTAATCCATGATGGTTTGTCGACACGAGAACAGTAGAGTTCTAGTTAAAGTGACAAATTTTAATTCTTAATCCATGCCGGTTTGTCCACACAAGAACAGTAGAGTTCTAGTTAAAGTGACAAATTTTAATTCTTAATCCATGCCGGTTTGTCCACACAAGAACAGTAGAGTTCTAGTTAAAGTGACAAATATCAATTCTTAATCCGTGCTGGTTTGTCCACACAAGAACAGTTGAGTTCTAGTTAAAGTGACAAATTTTAATCCTTAATCCATGATGGTTTGTCTACACGAGAACAGTTGAGTTCTAGTTAAAGTGACAAATTTTAATCCTTAATCCATGATGGTTTGTCTACACGAGAACAGTAGAGTTCTAGTTAAAGTGACAAATTTTAATTCTTAATCCATGATGGTTTTCCACACGAGAACAGTAGAGTTCTAGTTAAAGTGACAAATTTTAATTCTTAATCCGTGATGGTTTGTCCACACGAGAACAGTAGAGTTCTAGTTAAAGTGACAAATATTAATCCTTAATCCATGATGGTTTGTCCACACGAGAACAGTAGAGTTCTAGTTAAAGTGACAAATAATAATCCTTAATCCATGATGGTTTGTCGACACGAGAACAGTAGAGTTCTAGTTAAAGTGACAAATTTTAATTCTTAATCCATGCCGGTTTGTCCACACAAGAACAGTAGAGTTCTAGTTAAAGTGACAAATATTAATCCTTAATCCATGATGGTTTGTCCACACGAGAACAGTAGAGTTCTAGTTAAAGTGACAAATAATAATCCTTAATCCATGATGGTTTGTCGACACGAGAACAGTAGAGTTCTAGTTAAAGTGACAAATTTTAATTCTTAATCCATGCCGGTTTGTCCACACAAGAACAGTAGAGTTCTAGTTAAAGTGACAAATATCAATTCTTAATCCGTGCTGGTTTGTCCACACAAGAACAGTTGAGTTCTAGTTAAAGTGACAAATTTTAATCCTTAATCCATGATGGTTTGTCTACACGAGAACAGTTGAGTTCTAGTTAAAGTGACAAATTTTAATCCTTAATCCATGATGGTTTGTCTACACGAGAACAGTAGAGTTCTAGTTAAAGTGACAAATTTTAATTCTTAATCCATGATGGTTTTCCACACGAGAACAGTAGAGTTCTAGTTAAAGTGACAAATTTTAATTCTTAATCCGTGATGGTTTGTCCACACGAGAACAGTAGAGTTCTAGTTAAAGTGACAAATATTAATCCTTAATCCATGATGGTTTGTCCACACGAGAACAGTAGAGTTCTAGTTAAAGTGACAAATAATAATCCTTAATCCATGATGGTTTGTCGACACGAGAACAGTAGAGTTCTAGTTAAAGTGACAAATTTTAATTCTTAATCCATGCCGGTTTGTCCACACAAGAACAGTAGAGTTCTAGTTAAAGTGACAAATATTAATCCTTAATCCATGATGGTTTGTCGACACGAGAACAGTAGAGTTCTAGTTAAAGTGACAAATTTTAATTCTTAATCCATGCCGGTTTGTCCACACAAGAACAGTAGAGTTCTAGTTAAAGTGACAAATATTAATCCTTAATCCATGATGGTTTGTCGACACGAGAACAGTAGAGTTCTAGTTAAAGTGACAAATTTTAATTCTTAATCCATGCCGGTTTGTCCACACAAGAACAGTAGAGTTCTAGTTAAAGTGACAAATTTTAATTCTTAATCCATGCCGGTTTGTCCACACAAGAACAGTAGAGTTCTAGTTAAAGTGACAAATATCAATTCTTAATCCGTGCTGGTTTGTCCACACAAGAACAGTTGAGTTCTAGTTAAAGTGACAAATTTTAATCCTTAATCCATGATGGTTTGTCTACACGAGAACAGTTGAGTTCTAGTTAAAGTGACAAATTTTAATCCTTAATCCATGATGGTTTGTCTACACGAGAACAGTAGAGTTCTAGTTAAAGTGACAAATTTTAATTCTTAATCCATGATGGTTTTCCACACGAGAACAGTAGAGTTCTAGTTAAAGTGACAAATTTTAATTCTTAATCCGTGATGGTTTGTCCACACGAGAACAGTAGAGTTCTAGTTAAAGTGACAAATATTAATCCTTAATCCATGATGGTTTGTCCACACGAGAACAGTAGAGTTCTAGTTAAAGTGACAAATAATAATCCTTAATCCATGATGGTTTGTCGACACGAGAACAGTAGAGTTCTAGTTAAAGTGACAAATTTTAATTCTTAATCCATGCCGGTTTGTCCACACAAGAACAGTAGAGTTCTAGTTAAAGTGACAAATATTAATCCTTAATCCATGATGGTTTGTCCACACAAGAACAGTAGAGTTCTAGTTAAAGTGACAAATTTTAATCCTTAATCCATGATGGTTTGTCTACACGAGAACAGTAGAGTTCTAGTTAAAGTGACAAATTTTAATTCTTAATCCATGATGGTTTTCCACACGAGAACAGTAGAGTTCTAGTTAAAGTGACAAATTTTAATTCTTAATCCGTGATGGTTTGTCCACACGAGAACAGTAGAGTTCTAGTTAAAGTGACAAATATTAATCCTTAATCCATGATGGTTTGTCCACACGAGAACAGTAGAGTTCTAGTTAAAGTGACAAATAATAATCCTTAATCCATGATGGTTTGTCGACACGAGAACAGTAGAGTTCTAGTTAAAGTGACAAATTTTAATTCTTAATCCATGCCGGTTTGTCCACACAAGAACAGTAGAGTTCTAGTTAAAGTGACAAATATTAATCCTTAATCCATGATGGTTTGTCCACACAAGAACAGTAGAGTTCTAGTTAAAGTGACAAATTTTAATCCTTAATCCATGATGGTTTGTCTACACGAGAACAGTAGAGTTCTAGTTAAAGTGACAAATTTTAATTCTTAATCCATGATGGTTTTCCACACGAGAACAGTAGAGTTCTAGTTAAAGTGACAAATTTTAATTCTTAATCCGTGATGGTTTGTCCACACGAGAACAGTAGAGTTCTAGTTAAAGTGACAAATATTAATCCTTAATCCATGATGGTTTGTCCACACGAGAACAGTAGAGTTCTAGTTAAAGTGACAAATAATAATCCTTAATCCATGATGGTTTGTCGACACGAGAACAGTAGAGTTCTAGTTAAAGTGACAAATTTTAATTCTTAATCCATGCCGGTTTGTCCACACAAGAACAGTAGAGTTCTAGTTAAAGTGACAAATATTAATCCTTAATCCATGATGGTTTGTCCACACGAGAACAGTAGAGTTCTAGTTAAAGTGACAAATAATAATCCTTAATCCATGATGGTTTGTCGACACGAGAACAGTAGAGTTCTAGTTAAAGTGACAAATTTTAATTCTTAATCCATGCCGGTTTGTCCACACAAGAACAGTAGAGTTCTAGTTAAAGTGACAAATATCAATTCTTAATCCGTGCTGGTTTGTCCACACAAGAACAGTTGAGTTCTAGTTAAAGTGACAAATTTTAATCCTTAATCCATGATGGTTTGTCTACACGAGAACAGTTGAGTTCTAGTTAAAGTGACAAATTTTAATCCTTAATCCATGATGGTTTGTCTACACGAGAACAGTAGAGTTCTAGTTAAAGTGACAAATTTTAATTCTTAATCCATGATGGTTTTCCACACGAGAACAGTAGAGTTCTAGTTAAAGTGACAAATTTTAATTCTTAATCCGTGATGGTTTGTCCACACGAGAACAGTAGAGTTCTAGTTAAAGTGACAAATATTAATCCTTAATCCATGATGGTTTGTCCACACGAGAACAGTAGAGTTCTAGTTAAAGTGACAAATAATAATCCTTAATCCATGATGGTTTGTCGACACGAGAACAGTAGAGTTCTAGTTAAAGTGACAAATTTTAATTCTTAATCCATGCCGGTTTGTCCACACAAGAACAGTAGAGTTCTAGTTAAAGTGACAAATATTAATCCTTAATCCATGATGGTTTGTCGACACGAGAACAGTAGAGTTCTAGTTAAAGTGACAAATTTTAATTCTTAATCCATGCCGGTTTGTCCACACAAGAACAGTAGAGTTCTAGTTAAAGTGACAAATATTAATCCTTAATCCATGATGGTTTGTCGACACGAGAACAGTAGAGTTCTAGTTAAAGTGACAAATTTTAATTCTTAATCCATGCCGGTTTGTCCACACAAGAACAGTAGAGTTCTAGTTAAAGTGACAAATTTTAATTCTTAATCCATGCCGGTTTGTCCACACAAGAACAGTAGAGTTCTAGTTAAAGTGACAAATATCAATTCTTAATCCGTGCTGGTTTGTCCACACAAGAACAGTTGAGTTCTAGTTAAAGTGACAAATTTTAATCCTTAATCCATGATGGTTTGTCTACACGAGAACAGTTGAGTTCTAGTTAAAGTGACAAATTTTAATCCTTAATCCATGATGGTTTGTCTACACGAGAACAGTAGAGTTCTAGTTAAAGTGACAAATTTTAATTCTTAATCCATGATGGTTTTCCACACGAGAACAGTAGAGTTCTAGTTAAAGTGACAAATTTTAATTCTTAATCCGTGATGGTTTGTCCACACGAGAACAGTAGAGTTCTAGTTAAAGTGACAAATATTAATCCTTAATCCATGATGGTTTGTCCACACGAGAACAGTAGAGTTCTAGTTAAAGTGACAAATAATAATCCTTAATCCATGATGGTTTGTCGACACGAGAACAGTAGAGTTCTAGTTAAAGTGACAAATTTTAATTCTTAATCCATGCCGGTTTGTCCACACAAGAACAGTAGAGTTCTAGTTAAAGTGACAAATATTAATCCTTAATCCATGATGGTTTGTCCACACAAGAACAGTAGAGTTCTAGTTAAAGTGACAAATTTTAATCCTTAATCCATGATGGTTTGTCTACACGAGAACAGTAGAGTTCTAGTTAAAGTGACAAATTTTAATTCTTAATCCATGATGGTTTTCCACACGAGAACAGTAGAGTTCTAGTTAAAGTGACAAATTTTAATTCTTAATCCGTGATGGTTTGTCCACACGAGAACAGTAGAGTTCTAGTTAAAGTGACAAATATTAATCCTTAATCCATGATGGTTTGTCCACACGAGAACAGTAGAGTTCTAGTTAAAGTGACAAATAATAATCCTTAATCCATGATGGTTTGTCGACACGAGAACAGTAGAGTTCTAGTTAAAGTGACAAATTTTAATTCTTAATCCATGCCGGTTTGTCCACACAAGAACAGTAGAGTTCTAGTTAAAGTGACAAATATTAATCCTTAATCCATGATGGTTTGTCGACACGAGAACAGTAGAGTTCTAGTTAAAGTGACAAATTTTAATTCTTAATCCATGCCGGTTTGTCCACACAAGAACAGTAGAGTTCTAGTTAAAGTGACAAATTTTAATTCTTAATCCATGCCGGTTTGTCCACACAAGAACAGTAGAGTTCTAGTTAAAGTGACAAATATCAATTCTTAATCCGTGCTGGTTTGTCCACACAAGAACAGTTGAGTTCTAGTTAAAGTGACAAATTTTAATCCTTAATCCATGATGGTTTGTCTACACGAGAACAGTTGAGTTCTAGTTAAAGTGACAAATTTTAATCCTTAATCCATGATGGTTTGTCTACACGAGAACAGTAGAGTTCTAGTTAAAGTGACAAATTTTAATTCTTAATCCATGATGGTTTTCCACACGAGAACAGTAGAGTTCTAGTTAAAGTGACAAATTTTAATTCTTAATCCGTGATGGTTTGTCCACACGAGAACAGTAGAGTTCTAGTTAAAGTGACAAATATTAATCCTTAATCCATGATGGTTTGTCCACACGAGAACAGTAGAGTTCTAGTTAAAGTGACAAATAATAATCCTTAATCCATGATGGTTTGTCGACACGAGAACAGTAGAGTTCTAGTTAAAGTGACAAATTTTAATTCTTAATCCATGCCGGTTTGTCCACACAAGAACAGTAGAGTTCTAGTTAAAGTGACAAATATTAATCCTTAATCCATGATGGTTTGTCGACACGAGAACAGTAGAGTTCTAGTTAAAGTGACAAATTTTAATTCTTAATCCATGCCGGTTTGTCCACACAAGAACAGTAGAGTTCTAGTTAAAGTGACAAATATTAATCCTTAATCCATGATGGTTTGTCGACACGAGAACAGTAGAGTTCTAGTTAAAGTGACAAATTTTAATTCTTAATCCATGCCGGTTTGTCCACACAAGAACAGTAGAGTTCTAGTTAAAGTGACAAATTTTAATTCTTAATCCATGCCGGTTTGTCCACACAAGAACAGTAGAGTTCTAGTTAAAGTGACAAATATCAATTCTTAATCCGTGCTGGTTTGTCCACACAAGAACAGTTGAGTTCTAGTTAAAGTGACAAATTTTAATCCTTAATCCATGATGGTTTGTCTACACGAGAACAGTTGAGTTCTAGTTAAAGTGACAAATTTTAATCCTTAATCCATGATGGTTTGTCTACACGAGAACAGTAGAGTTCTAGTTAAAGTGACAAATTTTAATTCTTAATCCATGATGGTTTTCCACACGAGAACAGTAGAGTTCTAGTTAAAGTGACAAATTTTAATTCTTAATCCGTGATGGTTTGTCCACACGAGAACAGTAGAGTTCTAGTTAAAGTGACAAATATTAATCCTTAATCCATGATGGTTTGTCCACACGAGAACAGTAGAGTTCTAGTTAAAGTGACAAATAATAATCCTTAATCCATGATGGTTTGTCGACACGAGAACAGTAGAGTTCTAGTTAAAGTGACAAATTTTAATTCTTAATCCATGCCGGTTTGTCCACACAAGAACAGTAGAGTTCTAGTTAAAGTGACAAATATTAATCCTTAATCCATGATGGTTTGTCGACACGAGAACAGTAGAGTTCTAGTTAAAGTGACAAATTTTAATTCTTAATCCATGCCGGTTTGTCCACACAAGAACAGTAGAGTTCTAGTTAAAGTGACAAATTTTAATCCTTAATCCATGATGGTTTGTCTACACGAGAACAGTAGAGTTCTAGTTAAAGTGACAAATTTTAATTCTTAATCCATGATGGTTTTCCACACGAGAACAGTAGAGTTCTAGTTAAAGTGACAAATTTTAATTCTTAATCCGTGATGGTTTGTCCACACGAGAACAGTAGAGTTCTAGTTAAAGTGACAAATATTAATCCTTAATCCATGATGGTTTGTCCACACGAGAACAGTAGAGTTCTAGTTAAAGTGACAAATAATAATCCTTAATCCATGATGGTTTGTCGACACGAGAACAGTAGAGTTCTAGTTAAAGTGACAAATTTTAATTCTTAATCCATGCCGGTTTGTCCACACAAGAACAGTAGAGTTCTAGTTAAAGTGACAAATTTTAATCCTTAATCCATGATGGTTTGTCTACACGAGAACAGTAGAGTTCTAGTTAAAGTGACAAATTTTAATTCTTAATCCATGATGGTTTTCCACACGAGAACAGTAGAGTTCTAGTTAAAGTGACAAATTTTAATTCTTAATCCGTGATGGTTTGTCCACACGAGAACAGTAGAGTTCTAGTTAAAGTGACAAATATTAATCCTTAATCCATGATGGTTTGTCCACACGAGAACAGTAGAGTTCTAGTTAAAGTGACAAATAATAATCCTTAATCCATGATGGTTTGTCGACACGAGAACAGTTGAGTTCTAGTTAAAGTGACAAATATTAATCCTTAATCCATGATGGTTTGTCTACATGAGAACAGTTGAGTTCTAGTTAAAGTGACAAATATTAATCCTTAATCCATGATGGTTTGTCTACACGAGAACAGTTGAGTTCTAGTTGAAGTGACAAATATTAATTCTTAATCCGTGCTGGTTTGTCCACACAAGAACAGTTGAGTTCTAGTTAAAGTGACAAATTTTAATCCTTAATCCATGATGGTTTGTCTACACGAGAACAGTTGAGTTCTAGTTAAAGTGACAAATTTTAATCCTTAATCCATGATGGTTTGTCTACACGAGAACAGTAGAGTTCTAGTTAAAGTGACAAATTTTAATTCTTAATCCATGATGGTTTTCCACACGAGAACAGTAGAGTTCTAGTTAAAGTGACAAATTTTAATTCTTAATCCGTGATGGTTTGTCCACACGAGAACAGTAGAGTTCTAGTTAAAGTGACAAATATTAATCCTTAATCCATGATGGTTTGTCCACACGAGAACAGTAGAGTTCTAGTTAAAGTGACAAATAATAATCCTTAATCCATGATGGTTTGTCGACACGAGAACAGTAGAGTTCTAGTTAAAGTGACAAATTTTAATTCTTAATCCATGCCGGTTTGTCCACACAAGAACAGTAGAGTTCTAGTTAAAGTGACAAATATTAATCCTTAATCCATGATGGTTTGTCGACACGAGAACAGTAGAGTTCTAGTTAAAGTGACAAATTTTAATTCTTAATCCATGCCGGTTTGTCCACACAAGAACAGTAGAGTTCTAGTTAAAGTGACAAATTTTAATCCTTAATCCATGATGGTTTGTCTACACGAGAACAGTAGAGTTCTAGTTAAAGTGACAAATTTTAATTCTTAATCCATGATGGTTTTCCACACGAGAACAGTAGAGTTCTAGTTAAAGTGACAAATTTTAATTCTTAATCCGTGATGGTTTGTCCACACGAGAACAGTAGAGTTCTAGTTAAAGTGACAAATATTAATCCTTAATCCATGATGGTTTGTCCACACGAGAACAGTAGAGTTCTAGTTAAAGTGACAAATAATAATCCTTAATCCATGATGGTTTGTCGACACGAGAACAGTAGAGTTCTAGTTAAAGTGACAAATTTTAATTCTTAATCCATGCCGGTTTGTCCACACAAGAACAGTAGAGTTCTAGTTAAAGTGACAAATTTTAATCCTTAATCCATGATGGTTTGTCTACACGAGAACAGTAGAGTTCTAGTTAAAGTGACAAATTTTAATTCTTAATCCATGATGGTTTTCCACACGAGAACAGTAGAGTTCTAGTTAAAGTGACAAATTTTAATTCTTAATCCGTGATGGTTTGTCCACACGAGAACAGTAGAGTTCTAGTTAAAGTGACAAATATTAATCCTTAATCCATGATGGTTTGTCCACACGAGAACAGTAGAGTTCTAGTTAAAGTGACAAATAATAATCCTTAATCCATGATGGTTTGTCGACACGAGAACAGTTGAGTTCTAGTTAAAGTGACAAATATTAATCCTTAATCCATGATGGTTTGTCTACATGAGAACAGTTGAGTTCTAGTTAAAGTGACAAATATTAATCCTTAATCCATGATGGTTTGTCTACACGAGAACAGTTGAGTTCTAGTTGAAGTGACAAATATTAATTCTTAATCCGTGATGGTTTGTCCACACGAGAACAGTAGAGTTCTAGTTAAAGTGACAAATATTAATCCTTAATCCATGATGGTTTGTCCACACGAGAACAGTAGAGTTCTAGTTAAAGTGACAAATAATAATCCTTAATCCATGATGGTTTGTCGACACGAGAACAGTTGAGTTCTAGTTAAAGTGACAAATATTAATCCTTAATCCATGATGGTTTGTCTACATGAGAACAGTTGAGTTCTAGTTAAAGTGACAAATATTAATCCTTAATCCATGATGGTTTGTCTACACGAGAACAGTTGAGTTCTAGTTGAAGTGACAAATATTAATTCTTAATCCGTGATGGTTTGTCCACACGAGAACCGTAGAGTTCTAGTTAAAGTGACAAATTTGTTAGGATTGTATAATTATATTTATCCTACAGTTGACATTTAATATGTTATATGTGTTCTCAGCCATTTTGAAGAGTTCTCAGCCTGTAAGATGCTCTTCAAGGCCATGAGTTGTTTTTGATGTACAGCCTGTCTTTTGTCTCACATACCAATGGATACATCCTGACCTGGCATCCCATAACTCAAGATTGTTCTTCACCAAAGAGCCTGGGAAGAAGGAAGGGAGTTTGCCCAGGACAGAGGTCATCTTTCATCATCGGCTGGAAAGCAGGCCTTCAAAAGAAGACTAATTAACTCTACGTAGCAAAAGTTAGAATACGGTCTCGATTTGTTAGATAGAATCCCCGCCCCTCAGTAAATCGAGACTCATGTATTACAGGGCAAAAACTAAATATTAGGAGGGAGGGTTCGGGGACGTCTTCAGAGCAGAGCGAGCGAGCGAGCGAGGAGGAGATTCTAACAGCTTGGTCTCCGCGGCTCTCATAATGATGATTAATAAAATAACCAATTCTAAATAACCGATTCTCTATGTCTTCTTTTATTTCAGAGCGTTTTATTAAAAATGTTGGGGACTTGAACCTAACAAAATTTTAATTCTTAATCCATGATGGTTTGTCTACACGAGAACCGTAGAGTTCTAGTTAAAGTGACAAATTTTAATCCTTAATCCATGATGGGTTGTCCACACGAGAACCGTAGAGTTCTAGTTAAAGTGACAAATTGTAATCCTTAATCCATGATGGTTTGTCCACACGAGAACAGTAGATTTCTAGTTAAAAAGACAAATCACAAGGAAGGGGGAATAAATAGAAAAAAATGTCTTTATTTGTAAATAGGTAAAAATAAATACAGAAGAACAGCAAAATACCAATCGTTACATTCTCAACAATCTTCGATTTGTTGAAGTTAAACATATGGAAAATTCAAGGGTGTAGTGGACGTAGCGGAGGTGTCCCCAACAATATCGAGCAATCGATGTTTCGTCCCCACCGATATTATGTGATCTCTTGAAAAAACATGCGCTATGTCCCCCCACCAAGACCAAAATGGCAAAACGTATGAAAAAAACCGCATCACCTGTCCACCAGTAAATGACACGTGACGACGTGGCGACGGATCCGAATACGGCCAGGCGTCTTTTTCAGTTGTTGACTTCGAAATCGCGACAGATCCCGCGAACGATTTCGTCCACCATTTCTTCGAGTCCCTCGAAATGTCGGCTGAAGAAGACGTGATCGTCTTTGGGCTGGGACGCCATCGAACGCAGGTCCTCCGTGGGCGCCCAAGCCACGCCCACAGAGAAGATCTTGATGCCTGAGGGTAGGACGACTTCACGTTACAAATTCAAGTAAGTAATTTCAGCAACTTTGCCTTTTTATTACTGCTAACATAAGGCATGTAACTGTGTACGGAATTTGGAACTTCTTTTTGTCGTGTTCAGCACGGTCGCCGTGGCAACCGGCTGGCCCTGCCCCCTGGGCAACAGCTGAAGCAGATCGCCTAATTTGCGCGTTTGCTTCTTAAGGGGGGTTTGGGGTTTTGCGGGTGCTGGCTCATTGCATTTTCTGTCTGCATTTTCCGTTCTGTTTTGCTCTGTCCTGTTTTGTTTGATTCGGAGGAAACCTGTGTTTTCACGTTTTGAGTAAAAGCCTGTTTTTGTTCTGTTTTGTCCCGGAGTTTTGGACGACTTTTATTTTGCTAAATAAAAGTTTTAATCGTCAACGCAAGTGAGTTCTCCCTTCCTGCCGCCTGCCTCCGTTCTGGTCCGGTCCCCTCGTGACACTTTTTACTCGCAGCCGCCATCTCCTGGCTTATATCATCATTGCAGCCTCTGTCCAGCTCCTTATAATGAGTGTGCAAGTATGTGCATTCCTGAGACACGCTCGGATAAAATATTTTTTTATCATTCTCGGGGTTTGGGTTGGTTTTTGGATTGTACTTGAAACACGCCTTTCTAATACCTTTTACTTTTATTCATGCTACACCAGCGATTAGAAACTGTAGGCCAAGGATGAAATCACGAAAAAGGAGTGAAAAGTATGTAAAGTGGACTGAAAAGTAGTGAAAAATAGTAAAACCTATGGAAAAAGTACTGAAAAGTACTGAAAATTAGTAAAAAGTATAGGAAAAGTACTGAAAACTAGTGAAAAGTGGTAAAAATAGTCAAGTGTACTTAGAAGTACTGAGTTACAAGTAAAAAAAAGTAGTGAAAACTTGTTAAAATGTATGAAAGTATGGAAAAGTATTGAATAATAGTGACAAATATGGAAAAAGTACTGAAAAATAGTGAAAAATAGTAAGGAAAAAGTGCTGAAATGTACTAAAAATATGGAAAATGGAATCAATAATAAGTATGGAAAAAGTACTGAAAACCAGTGAAAAGTGGTAAAAATAGTCAAGTGTATGGAAAAAGTACACAAAAGTACTGAACAGTATGAAAATGGGCTGAACAGTATTGAAAAGTACTAGCAAAAAAATAGCAAAAAGTACTGAAAAATAGTGCAAATTATGGAAAAAGCTGTGAAACGTAGTGAAAAGTAGTGAATCAGATCAGGGACCCTCTCCTGCAGCTGGTATACATACATAAAAATAAGAACTATCAGTTTCATTTGGCCCCCAAAATGGGTCTGGAGAGATGTAAAGTAGGCTTAAACGTATTTGCTCAAGGTGTGTATTTCTAATCAGTTGATGTTCCAGTTGGCTGTCTCTTAGTCTTCCTGTCTTTGTTTAAAGGTGTTGGTACTTTAATCAAGGGGGGTGGTCTTTTGTCTTTTGTCTCAACATACCAGTACTTTTCCATGTCTTGTGATTTCAATAAAACACGGAGGCAGACGGGGGTTGAGGGGGAGTGAGTAAGTGTGGACGAGCGAGTTGCAGCTGGTTAAAAACTTAACAAGTCTCTTGCCTGATGTATTTTCTATCATTAGCCAATTTATAGCTCTCCCACACATCAGGGATGGGCACCTCCAGGCTGTACTTGCCCAAGACACACTACCTGAACCGTGAAGTGTGGATCCTTATTACATGCAATAACGTGGCACTCTAAGTCCCGGTACACACCTTGACTCTGCGCCGCCATGGCGGGGCTGCTCACGTCGTCATACGATTGGCCGTCCGTCACAACCACCATGAAGTTGCGCCCCGTGCCCGCCGACCTGTCCCGGGAGAAAAGGTTCTGCGCGGCGAACGTGATAGCGCCCCCTGTGGCAGTGCCGCCGTTCATGTAGCGGATGTTCCTCAGGGTGGACATGACGTCGTCTTTGCTAGCGTGCTCTCCCATACCGAACTCCAACCGCTGGTCGTACGTGAACTGGACGGCGCCTGTAACGACCAACGGTAAAGATCTCGTCGGGTTCACGTGAGCTGCCGGCCTCCGGACAGACGGGGGCGCTCACCCACGCGAGCGCCCATGTCGGAGATATCGAACTTGCTAGCGATCTCGGCTACAAAGTCCAAGACCGTCCTGAAGTTGGGATCGCCGACGCTGGACGAGCCGTCGATCACGAAACCGATGTTAGCCGAGTTGTAACACGTGCGACCTGCGGACCGGGACAAAAACGTGTTGTTGGCGTGTCGGGGTTCGGTTTATGTTTTTTGTTGTCCTACTGCACAAAAGTCCGTCCAGCGAGCAGAGTCTCTGGGCCAACGGTTTGACGTGTTTGGTGGTCCCGAACCAGCTGGGCATCTGGTAGCCGAAGAAACCGTTGTCTCTGCACACAGCCTGAAACCGACATGAAATGTGTAGCGTTTTGGTGCCATTGTCCAATTGGGCGGGGCTTAAAGCGTAATCCCATTACTGTACCTTCCCCTTCCCCTCCATTTTGCTCCTTAGTCTAGCCAAGCATATTCACCTGGCGACGAAGAATGTCCCATTTCTCAGCAAAGCATAGAGGGAGACGGAAGAGCCCACTTTTACAGAGTTAGATCAGGAGCGCCCTAGCTTCTGCCTAGCTACGCCTCCTCAGCATTACTGACTGACTCTAGGACAGGGGTGTCAAACTCATTTTAACTCGGGGGCCATACCATAGAACAAACATTCTGTCGGGGGCCGGACGAGTAGATTAAAGAGAAAGAAAAAGAGAGATAAAGAAATAAGAGAAAGAGGGAGGGAAACAGAGAGAGGGGGGACAAAGAAAGAGAGAGAGGGAGAGAGCGTGAGAAAGAAAAGATAAAAAGTCGTGAGAGAGGGGGAAAAGAAAGGAAGAAAGAAATCCGAAGAGAAATAGAAAGACAGAAGGAGAGAAAAGAGAAAAGAAAGCGCAAAGGGTATGAAGAGAGAAAGAGAAAAGGAAAAAAGGTAGTTAGAGAAAAAGAGGTTAAAAGACACAGAGAGAGAAAGAGACAAAGAGCATCAAAGGAAGAGAAATAGAGAGACACAGGGAGTGAAAGAGACAGAGTGGGAGAAAAGGGGTGGAAATGAGAAAGAGAGAGAAAGAGAGATAGAGAGAGAGAGAAAAGGGGTGGAAAAGAGAAAGAGAGAGAAAGAGAAAGAAAGAGAGAGAGAGAGAAATAAATACAAGTACAGTGTCTTTGTGAGAGGCACCTGGCTTTGGCAACATCAAGTGGACATATTTCAACCTGCAGCTTGTTTTTCTCTTGCGCTTCTCTGAGTGTTGACTCGTGGGCCGAATTCCATCCCTTAGCGGGCCTGATTTGGCCCGCGGGCTCCTGTTTGACACCTGTGCTCTAGGAGCAAAAGCATGTAGCTTTATCTTATTTTGGAGTTAACCTGTCATCTAAAATATCCGATATATTGTGATACCAGGGTTCCTCCATCAATTTAGATTTAAGACTTTTAAGACTTTATTAATTAATCTGAAAAAAAAAATCGCACTTTCCAACATTTTAGACATAAAAAAAACGATAAATAAAACCTGGCAGAAAACTACCTATTTATTCTTTTGCTACATTCATTCATTTATGTATCATAATACATAAAAACACGTTTTTTTTACTAAATCTTTTTAGTTTATACAAATGTAAATATATATAAAAATAAAATATATATATGTTGAAATTTTTAAGACTTTAAAAATTGGATCTAAGACATTTGAATGCCGATAAGGCCTTATTTGAGAATGCTTGACTTGAGCACTAGCGCCCCTAATGGCCACTGCTGTGTACTGCTACGTGTAGCATTAGTTCCGTCGATTCATTTTTTTCCACCCAATAGAAGAGTAAATTATCATATTTAGTAATATAATAACTTAAAAACAAAAATAATGTTATATTCAGTTGGCCTGGCAACTGGGGGCCATTTTGCTTGTATTGAAAAATCATTTTTAGGTCACCAAAGTAAAATGAAATATACTTTAATCACGCTATTACCTTTTAGCTAACAAGCAATACATAAATAAGCCAGTTTACTTGATATTTCTTTAGCCATTTTAAAGACAGGTGGGATTGTAATCCGGTAGCATGTTTTTATGATGTGTTTTGACACATATATTCCTGCAGAGGGCGCTGTGAGACAAAAATAAGCACAGAGGTAGGTGTTGGCTGTGGAGAAGATGAGGAAGAATAAACTAAAGTGAAGCGCAGATATCATCAACCAAATCCAATTTTACTGTTTTGAGTAGGGTTATTTGTCCTAAGCAGGAAGTAGGTTCCAAATTCCCAGTGGAATATCCCCTAGCTCTCACCAAAGAACCAGAGCAAGATAAATAAGTGGAAGGGGAAGTAATGGGATCGAGCCTACATCCCCTGCCTTTACGCCTACCTTCTTAGCGAAGTCCCGATCGCGTACGGCGGGCAACTCGTCGGCCGCCGGTTTGGTGACGGCCACCATGAAGACGTTGACGCCGGCGCGACGAGCGGAGGCGGCGGCCGTTTCAAGGTCGTCCGAAGGCCAACCGTCGACCAGGACGAGCATGACGCGGGGATGACCGCGCCTTGCGCCGCTACGCTGCGTGAACAGCGTCTCCGCCGTGTGCGTGATGGCCTTGCCTGCCGCCACAAAAGAATTTTCCGGAATGAGCCAGCAATTAAAGGGACAGTGATCAGTGTTCCCTCTAAGCTGCGCACATTCTCGGCACACAAAAAAATCTAGCCAGCGCACAAAAATCAGGGCTCAAAATGACTAATTAAGAAGCGACTTAAGTCAAAGTCAGTGCATGAAGGTCAAAATACACGGGTTCCCCTGACGTTGTGTCCTAAATGCGGTATTTTGAAGTCGAGTCGAAGTAGAACGAAGTTGAGTAAAGTTAGTAGAGTTGGTCGAGAACCGGCTACTTCGGCTCGGCTCACTAAAAGGAACCGGCTCTTTCGGGTCCTAAACGGCTCTTCGGGTTGTTTTTGCTTCTTTAATCCCAACATGACCAAATATTATGTAAAACTATGCACAAAATAACTTAAAGGAAGGGGGGAATAGAACAAAAAAGAAAAAAATACCAAAATGAAAAAGTAGTGAAAAGCTGAGAAAAAAAAAACAAAAGGAAGAGAAAAAAAGAAGGAAAAATTCAGAAAAAAGCCAGAAAAAAGGAAAAAAAAGAAATGTAGGAAAAAAGTAAATAGAGAAGAAAAAGAAAAAAGTAACAGCTCGGAAAAAATGAACACAATGAGATTTTTATTAAAAGGAATTTAAAAGAAAAGTAGAAAAAAACACGGGAAAAAATAAGAAAAAGTTTGTGTTGCATTCAAATAATTTCCAATGATATCAAGTGAATCTTGTTGCCAACATTGTACTTCCACTAAAAATGTGATTAAGTACAGTTCTGTATCTTACAACCGACTCAATAAGCCCCCAAAAATGTTAATATTATGCGACAAAATATATCAGGAAATAAAAAGAAATGGATATCTTGTGAAAGAATTGTAAGAAGAAACGGCGTTTGTACATGAGTCAATTCATTCAAAAGAGAAAAATACTTTTGCATTGCCGGAAACTCAGCAAAATGTAACTTGATGTCAACTTTTGAACATGTTTGATCATGAATTATCTTGCCACACTTGGGATTGCCGTTGCTCACTGTTGTTTCAAGCGTTGCTCACCGACTTTGTGTGAACGCTCGGACCGTAAGGAAAATTACAGGGAACATTGACAGTGTTATGATTGATTTTTTTGCTAGCAGACACATGTACCTGTATTGGTTTCCCCTCCCAGGTGTCGGATCTCCTTGATAGCAAACAAAAGCTCTTTGGGTTGCGTGTAATTGGTGAGTAGGAATTCGGTTCTCGGGACATCACTGTACTCCAAAAAATGGACACATATTCATTTTGTACTAGAAATTTTAGCCGTTAGCCTAAATGTTAGCAAAAACGTCCGAGCGGGTTCACGCTACCTGGCTTGGACGATACCCACGTGGGGCCCGTTGACTCCGACCTTTAACATGGACACCAGCTTGGAGACAAAGATCTTCTGCAAATTGAAGCGCCGACGGCCCAAATTGGAGCTGCTGTCCATCACTACTGCAATGTCCATCTGGCAGTCTGGACGGCACAATGGACAAAATGTAAAGGAACAGTACAGGGAGAAATGAACAAAAATGGTTGGGACAGGACAGGTTTAGAGAGGAGAAGACTATAGATGAGAGGGATAAGTGCGGCAAGACGGGACAGGAAGTTAAGAAACAGGAAAGAAAATAGGACACAATTGGACAGGACAGATTAAGACATTAGTGGAAAGGACAGTAACAGATGCACAGGAGAAACAAACAAAAAAAGAAACTAGCACTGGACAGGGGGACATAGGACACAACTGACACATTAGAAAAATAAAGGAGAGGGTGTGATACCAAGTGATGGGGACAAAACGGAAAGGAAGAGGACAGGGCGAAAGTGACAAAAATGGTTAGAACAGGACAGGTTAAGAGAGGAGAGCACTATAGTTGAAATGGATGAGTGGGGCAAGACAGGACAGAAAGTAGGACACAATTGGACAGGACAGATTAAAACATCAATGGAAAGGACAGTAACAGGTGCACAGAAGAACAAGGACAAAAAGGAACTAGCACTGGACAGGGGGAAATAGGACACAACTGACACATTAGAAAAATAAAGGAGAGGGTGTGTTACCAAGTGATGGGGACGAATTGGAAAGGAACAGGACAGGGCGAAATTAACAAAAATGGTTGGGACAGGACAGGTTTAGAGAGGAGAAGATGAGAGATGAAAGGGATGAGTGGGGCAAGACGGGACAGAAAGTGAAGAAACGGGACAGAAAATAGGACACAGTTGGACAGGACAGATTAAAACATCAATGGAAAGAATAGTAACAGGTGCACAAAAGAAACAGGACAAAAAACAAACTAGCACTGGACAGGGTAAAATAGGACACAAAAGACAAACTAGAAAAAGAAAGGAGACAAAATGATGTGACAAAATGGAAAGGAACAGAATAGGGAGAAATAACAAAAATGGTTGGGACAGGACAGGTTTAGAGAGGACAAGACGAGAGATGAGAAGACAAACTAGAAAAAGAAAGGAGAGGGTGTGACACCAAGTGATGGGACAAAACGGAAAGGAACAGGATAGGGTGAGAGTGACAAAAATGGTTGGAACAGGACAGGTTAAGAAAGGAGAAGACTATAGATGAAAGGAATAAGTGGGGCAAGACGGGACAGGAAGTGAAGAAACAGGAAAGAAAATATTTGGACAGGACAGATTAAGACATTAGTGGAAAGGACAGTAACAGTTGCACAGGAGAAACAAACAAAAAAGAAAATAGTACTGGACAGGGTAAAATAGGACACAACAGACAAAGTACAAAAAGAAAGGAGAGGGTGTGACACCAAGTGATGGGGACAAAACGGAAAGGAGGAGGACAGGGCGAAAGTGACAAAAATGGTTAGAACAGGACAGGTTAAGAGAGGAGAGCACTATAGTTGAACAGGTGCACAGAAGAACAAGGACAAAAAGGAACTAGCACTGGACAGGGGGAAATAGGACACAACTGACACATTAGAAAAATAAAGGAGAGGGTGTGTTACCAAGTGATGGGGACGAATTGGAAAGGAACAGGACAGGGCGAAATTAACAAAAATGGTTGGGACAGGACAGGTTTAGAGAGGAGAAGACTATATATGAGAGGGATAAATGCAATGTCCATCTGGCAGTCTGGACAGCACAAAGGAACAGTACAGGGAGAAATTAACAAAAATGGTTGGGACAGGACGGGTTTAGAGAGGAGAAGATGAGAGATGAAAGGGATAAGTGGGGCAAGACGGGACAGAAAGTGAAGAAACAGGACAGAAAATAGGACACAGTTGGACAGGACGGATTAAAACATCAATGGAAAGGATAGTAACGTGTACACAAAAGAAACAGGACAAAAATGAACAAGCACAAGACAGGGTAAAATAGGACACAAAAGACAAACTAGAAAAAGAAAGGAGACAAAATGATGAGACAAAATGGAAAGGAACAGGACAGGGAGAAATTAACAAAAAAGGTTGGGACAGGACAGGTTTAGAGAGGACAAGACGAGAGATGAAAGGGATAAGTGCAACAAGATGGGATAGGAAGTGAAGAAACAGGAGAGAAAATAGGACACAATTGGACAGGACAGATTAAAGCATTATTGGAAAGGACAGTAACAGATGCATAGGAGAAACAAACAAACGAAACTAGAACTGGACAGGGTAAAATAGGACACAAAAGACAAACTAGAAAAAGAAAGGAGGGTGTGATACCAAGTGATGGGACAAAATGGAAAGAAACAGGACAGGGTGAGCGTGACAAAAATGGTTGGAACAGGACAGGTTTAGAGAGGAGAAGACTATAGATGAGAGGGATAAGTGCAGCGAGACGGGACAGGAAGTGAAGAAACAGGGACAGAAAATAGGACACAGTTGGACAGGACAGATTAAAACATCAATGGAAGGGATAGTAACAGGTGCACAAAAGAAACAGGACAAAAAACAAAATAGAACACTAGACAGAGTAAAATAGGACACAACAGACAAAATACAAAAAGAAACGAGCGTGTGTGATACCAAGTGATGGGGACAAAACGGAAAGGAACAGGACAGAGCGAAAGTGACAAAATGGTTGGAACAGGACAGGTTAAGAGAGGAGAGCACTATAGTTGACAGGGAGGAAATGGGGCAAGATGAGACAGGAAGTGAAGAAACAGGACAGAAAATAGGACACAATTGGACAGGACAGTAACAGGTGCACAGAAGAACAAGGACAAAAATCAACTAGCATTGGACAGGGATAATTAGGACACAACTGACACATTAGAAAAGCAAAAGAGATGCAAAAGTAAAGTAAAAAGCAAAAGTGATCGGGACAAAACAGAAAAGAACAGGGAGAAATTTCCAAAAATGGTTGGGACAGGACAAGTTTAAAAAGGAGAAGACTATAGTTGAAATGGATAAGTGGGGCAAGACGGGACAGGAAGTAAAGAAACAGGACAGAAAATAGGACACAAATGAATAGGCCGGATTAAAACATGAATGGAAATGATATTAACAAATGCACAGAAGAACCAGGACAAAAAAAGGACAGGGGAGAAAGCAACCAAAAAGATAAGGATCCAACCGGTGAATGAGGACAGACTGGGACAAGACAATCAGTGAAATTGCTGAAATGTACATGGAAAACAGGATGGGACAGAAAGTGAAGGAACGGGACAGAAAACTGGACACAATTGGACAGAAATGATTAAAACATCACAGAAGGGCCAAAAAGGGTAAAAAAAGGAACTAGCACTGGACAAGGAAAAACAGGACACAACATGCTTAAACAAAAAGGGAAGGACAGGGGACATGCTGGGACTAAATCAAGAGAAACAGGACAGGGGGTAAAAGTGACAAAAAAGTTTCGAGATGAGAGGTTTGGAGAGGTCAAGCGGGGACAGGACAGTTGCCGAATTGGCAGAAGGAGACATGGAAGCGAAGGAAAATGATTGAACGGGACAGATTCAAAAATAAATGGAAAGTATAGGAATAGTTGAGCTAGCATGAATATGTCATGACCAGAAGATGTACTGGCACAGGACAGGTTGAAATTGAACACAGCAGACATCATTGAAAAGGACAGACAGTGTTGCGGCAGGACAATATTAGAGCGGCCATTCTGGGACTAAATATAAAGTTCCAGGACCAGGGGAGAAAGTTACAAAAAGGTTGGGACAGGATAAAAACGGCTGAGATAGGATCGAGGACAAAAACATGAACAGGGCACAGGACAGCGCAGAACAAAAAAGGAACAGGACAAGAATTACCTTTATTCCCTACAGTTTTTGCCGACATCTTCTTGGTGACTTTCTTCGTGGTGGTCTCCGAGTCCCGGATCAGTTCCTGCGGTCCTCGGCCCTTCGGCACTGGGGGACAAAAAATCTGAGACCTCTCCGGCGCCCCCATCAGGCGAATATTTTAGTCTAATACTCACCATTGAGACTGAAGGAGGCGCTCCAGCGCGACAAGTCCTGTGATCGCACCTCATTGGCTACGGACCCGACGTAGCGTTGGCGGCCCGGCAGCCGCTTGACCCTGAACTCGCCGCCGCCGTCTCCCACGATGCCGCTGCACACAAACGCATCACGGCGGGGGATTTGAGGTCACATGACTGACCAGAGAGGCGGGAGGGGGGCGGGGCCCCGCAGGGACTCGCCTAATCCTCGCCGGCCGCATTCCTGAACGGCGCCCTCGACACGAGATGTGCTCGCACGTGTGTGAAACGCTCTCATACACGCACTACTGAAACTCTCATGTACAGTACGCGGCTGTAAAATGATTTGGAAAACTACTGAAATACTCTCTCGTTCTACAGAAAAAAAGCCCGACTGAAACGTACACACACAACTAAAAGAAATTTACATAGTTTTCACTACTGAAATACTCTCACACACACACACAATACTGAAACTCTCATGTACAGTACGTGGCTGTAAAATGATTTGGAAAACTACTGAAATGCTCTCTCATACTACAGAGAAATTCATACTGAAACATACACACACAACTAAAATAAATGTACATACTTTTCACGACTGAAATACTCTCACACACAATACTGAAACTTTCACATGCACGGCTGTAAAATGATTTGGAAAACTACTGAAATGCTTTCTCATACTACAAAAAAAGTCATACTAAAACATGCACACACAACTGAAAAACGTACACACTTTTTACCAGTGGACCGCTCTCACACAAACACTACTGAACTTTCACATGCATGGCTGTAAAATGATTTGGAAAACTACTGAAATGCTCTCTCATACTACAAAAAAAGTCATACTGAAACGTACACACACAACTAAAAGAAATTTACTTAATTTTCACTATTTAAATACTCTCTCACACACACAATACTGAAACTCTCACATGAATGGCAGTAAAATGATTTGGAAAACTACTGAAATGCTCTCTCATACTACAGAAAAAGTCATACTGAAACATACACACACAACTAAAAGAATTGTACATACTTTTCACTACTGAAATACTCTCACACACACACAATACTGAAACTCTCACATGCACGGCTGTAAAATGATTTGGAAAACTACCGAAATACTCTCTCATACTACAGAAAAAGTCATATTGAAACATGCACACACAACTGAAAGAAATGTACATACTCTTCAGTACTGAAATACTCTCATACACACAATACTGATACTCTCATGTACAGTACATGGCTGTAAAATGATTTGGAAAACTACTGAAATGCTCTCTCGTACTACAGAAAAAGTCATACAACAGAAAAAGCCTTAATAATACATGGACACACAACTGAAAATTTTTATTAGTGAAACACAATGCATTACTAAAATTTTCACGAGCACTTTAAAAAGATTAGGAAAACTACTGAAATACTCTCTCATACTACAGAAAAAGCCCTAATGATACATGCATATGCAACTGAAAAATGTACATACTTTTTACTAGTGAAACACTCACACATGCATTACTAATTTTCACGCGCACTTTAAAACGATTTGGAAAACTACTGAAATGCTCCCTCATTCTACAGAAAAAGCACTACTGAAACATACAATAACTGAAAAAAACGTACATTCTTTTCACTACTGAACCGCTCTCACAAAAACACTACTGAACTCTGAAATGCACTGCATTAAAATTATTTTGAAAACGAATGAAACACTGTCATACACGCACTACTGAAACTCCCACATGCACGGCTGTAAAATGATCTGGAAAGTTACTGAAATGCTCTCTCATTCTACAAGAAAAGCCCTACTAAAACACACACACCGCTGAAAAAACGTACATACTTTTCACTACTAAAATGCTCTCACACACAAACTACAGAAACTCTTTAGTGCACGGCTGTAAAATGATTAGAAAATATACTGAAATACTCTCTCATTCTACAGAAAAAAAGCCCGACTGAAACATACACACACAACTCAAAGAAATGTACATACTTTTCACTACTGAAATACTCTCACACATACACACAATACTGAAACTCTCACGTGCATGGCTGTAAAATGATTTGAAAAACTACTGAATTGCTTTCTTATACTACAGAAAAAGCCCTAACGATACATGCACACACAACTGAAAAATGTACAGACTTTTTACTTGTGTAACACTCTCACACATGCATTACTAATATTTTCAGGTGCACTTTAAAATGATTTGGAAAACTACTGAAATGCTCTCTCATTCTACAGAAAAAGCCCCACTGAAACATACACACACAACTAAAAGAAATGTACAGACTTTTCACGACTGAAATACTCTCACACATACACACAATACTGAAACTCTCACATGCGTTGCTGTAAAATGATTAGAAGAAATACTGAAATGCTCTCACATTCTACAGAAAAAGTCCTAGTGAAACATACACACACAACTAAAAGAAATGTACATACTTTTCACGACTGAAATACTCTCACACTTACACACAATACTGAAACTCTCACATAAGTGGCTGTAAATTGATTTGGAAAACTACTGAAATACGCTCTCATACTACAGAAAAGGCCCTTTTGAACCAACATACATGTTCACACACCACAATGAAAAACTCACATCCTTTTCATTACTGCAATACTTTCAACAGGACTGCTTCAACACTCTCTCACGACACACAGCTCATTTGATCGCACAAATAGGATTCTTTACTTTTTGAAAACTCTCACACAAACTGAGATCACTCACTTACTTTGCACTAGTGAAACGCTTTCAATAAGACTGCTGAAACACTCTCACACACGACACAACTAAAATGATCGCTTAAAACCAAAACAATTCTTCACCTAAATACTCTCATGCACTAAAAGGAAATTGTTTCTCAGGTAAAGAGAAACACCTTCACTCATACATAAAAAGCACCCAAAAAATTGCTACTGATTACTCTCACAACAAACGACTAAAAATGAGTTGCATTTTGCAATTGATCTCACATGAATCAGCTCTCACATCGCAGGAGTGTTCCAATAAACTTCTACAATTCTCTCATAAATACTAATAAATTCTTCTCAACATACTACTGAAACATGTTCACGCGATTAAAATTGTTTTGTATAATGCATTAAAAACTATTCTCATTTAATAGTACTAAAACTTGCACTGGCACGTACTTTTTTTTCCTGATACAGTTTAAAAAATACTCTCACGCACAGCCCAGAACATTGTTCTCTCACCTGCACTAATGAAATATTCTCAAAATACTACTTAACCACTCTCATTCATATGCAATACAAATCTTTTGCTATCATACACTGAAAAATACTCTCACACATCGCAACATTGCATACTGACATGCACTACTAATAGTAAAACACTCTCACACATGCACATACTTTTGATGGAATACCCTGGTAAAATGGGCTTATAGTAGAAACAATTCACTCACATGTACTGCTAAAATATTCTTAACATACTACTAAAACCCTCTCACATACTGTATATATCAAAAACATTTTGCTATCATACACAAAAAATACTCTCACACAAAGCAACATAATTGTCTTACCTGTCCTACTGAAATGTTTTCAACATACTACTAAAACACTCTCACACATGCTTGATTTTTTTGGCAGGCACTAACACAACAAAAAAATACTCTCTCACACAGTAGAAATTTTATGTATTCAAGATACTACAAAAACAAGACCACAAATGCAGTTTTTCATGCTCTAATACAATATAAAATACTCTCACACATAGCAACATACTTCACTGACCTCTACTACCATTTTTTAATATACTGAAGTACTAAAACTCAAATTAAATGAGTTTTGCTATCATCCATTTCAAAATACTCACATCATTAGTCATTAACCTCCACTAATGTATTTTTTCAACATACTACTAAAACGCTCTCACACATGAAAAATATTTTAAGTGGGAAGAGGCTCTATTACAATAAAAAATACTCTCACACACAGTATTATTGTTTACTGACCTGCACTACTGAAATGTTTTCAGTATATTTCTAAAACACTCTCATACAATAGTTTACTGATCTCTCCTACTTATTTCTTTCAATATACTACTAAAACTCACATATACTGTACAGGTTTCAAAAGACTATCATCCACTAAAGAAATACTCCCACACATTGTTTACTGACCTGCACTCGAATGTTATTAAACTTCTAAAACACTCTCACACATACACATCATATTTTGTTTTACAGTATACACTGACAAAATGCTCTCACACACAGGAAACAAAAATAATTCACTCACATACACAACTGAAATTTTCCACATACTACTAAAACACTTAAGCAAACATTAATAATTTTTAGGGGGTTTACTGATCTCCTAACAGGAAAGAAAAATCCCTTTCACAGATCTCACACAGACTCTCACACATTTCTCGTGTCAACAGTAATTTACTCACAATGTTGATTTTTTTCAACATACTTGTAAAATACTTTCACATACATTTGTAATCTCCTGGGGGTTTGATGGTGTAATAAATGACATAACAGGAAAGAAAACTCCCTCTCGCAGGTCTCACACACACTCTCACACATTCCCTGTGTGAACAATATTTCACTCACATAAAACATTGAATTTTTCAACATACTACTAAAACACTTGCATGTACATTAGTAATTTTCTGGGGGTTGGTTATTTAATAAGATATTCTCCTAACAGGAAATAAAACTCTCACAAGTCTCACAAACACTCTCACACATTCACTGTGTGACCAATAATTCACTCACATACAACACAGATTTTTTTCAACATACTACTAAAACATTTACACAAACATTAATAATTTTCTGGGTGTTTGGAGATTTAATAAAATATTCTGTTACCAAGTAAGAAAACTCTTTCTCCCAAGTCTCACACATACTCTCACACATTCACCTGTGTGACCAATAAATCACTCACATACAATGCTGAATTTTTCAACATACTACTTAAACGCTTGCATGCACTTAAGTAATTTCCTGGGGGTTTAGTGATTTAATAAAATAGTCTCCTAACAGGAAAGAAAACTCCTTCTCCCAACTCTCACACATACTCTCACACATTCCCCTGGGTGACCAATAAATCTCTCACATATAACGCTGAATTTTTCAACATACTACTTAAACACTTGCATGCACATAAGTAATTTTCTGCGGGTTTAGTGATTTAATAAAATATCTTTCCAACAGGAAATAAAACTCTCACAAGTCCCACACATACTCTCACACATTCCCGTTTGAAACCAATAAATCCCTCACATACAATGCTGAATTTTTCAACAAACTATTGTGTGCACATAAGTAATTTTCTGAAGGTTTAGTGATTTATGAAAATATTATCCTAATAAGAATTAAAACTCCCTCTCACAGGTCTCACACATACTCTCACACATTCCCTTTTGAAACCAATAAATCCCTCACATACAATGCTGAATTTTTCAACAAACTACTTAAACACTTGCATGCACATAAGTAATTTTCTGAAGGTTTAGTGATTTATGAAAATATTATCCTAACAAGAATGAAAACTCCCTCTCAGAGGTCTCACACATACTCTCACACATTCCCCTGTGTGACCAATAATTCACTCACATACAACACAGATTTTTTTCAACATACAATTTAAACACTTGTTTATTAGTAATTTTCTGGGTGTTTAGTGATTTAATAAAATATTCTGTTACCAAGTAAGAAAACTCCCTCTCACAAGTCTCACTCACACAAACTCTCACACATTCCCGTGTGACATTTAACCTGTGCAGCGCGGCACCGCAAATGGAAGACACAGCGGCGTAGACGCGAGTGCCGAAGACGGAAAGCCTTTGCCGCGAGCAATCTGCCGGACAGGACACCAAAACGCCGCCCGCCATCTCCGACGGGTCCAGGTCGGCACCGCGGGTGGCGCAGGTTAGCGCCCGTGATGCTAAATGAGAGCATATTTCAAATATGAGAGCACTCTCTCGACAACCAACTGAAGAGATGAGAGGGACTTACCGGAGATTTCACAAGTCTGCCAGCACATCAGCAAAACAAGACCTGCAGGGGGGGAAAAAACCCAAAGAACTTTTTATGAGAGATAAGTCTACCAGAGCACATTTTTCTTCATCGTACGAAAGTTTGGGGATTGGATTAGTGGTACATGCGAAGGAGACATTGAATGAAATGGTTCAGTCTAGTGTATAGAGGGAATATTTTGAACTACATTTTACAATTAGGGTGTCACACCAACTTAGTAAGTCGCTAAGAAATCCTTTAAATTGGAGCTCATTAAACTATGTAGAATAGAATAGAATATACCTTTATTGTCATTGTTACAACATGGGATATATTGTGACAACGAAATTGGACGTGACACTCCAGTTCCACATTTTACAGTAAGGATATAAGGAAAACAAAGAGATAAAGGAACAAAGAAGATGTTTGTACTGTCCTTTTTGTATAGGCTTTGTTTTCCCCCGGGAGTGTATGAGGGGGTGAGGGACAGACAGAGATGGCCGGATCCAACTAGATGTTTGATCTTACTGTACACACGGTCCAGTGTTTTTTTACCTAATTGCTCAGTCCAAGTATTGAATGGATTTGGGAAGTACAGTCCTTAAACATGAAAACCCAGAAAAAAACTGTAAACAGCCAGCTAACCGCTCAGAGCAATTTGATTGGGTGAGCAGAAGAGGTGGGCAGATCTCTGCACATAGCGGAAGGCACTTCCTTCGATCTCTCGCTCAGTGGAGTCTGCGACGAAGGTTAATATGATGATATCCTTTTCCTTTGCAGTATTTGGGGACATTTTTACAGAAGATCTTTGCTTGCACCTTGTTTTGAAACCATTATTAAGGACAAAAATGACACAATGAGCCTCAACACTCTTAAGTAACTGACGGTGGTATATTTATATCGATATGGAACACAGGTTTTGGTATTATTATGATCATACATTTGATCCAATCATCAAATAGTTTCTAATAACAAATAGGAACTAAAGATATATTTGCAAATTCATTTAACGACAAACTTCTATGCAACCTAACCTCCAAGAATAATGCATTTTTGGGGGGGAACATGTGAGTCTGTTACATGTACACACACTGGGAAGTAGCTAGACAATTATTTTGAAGGGCAAAAATACATCAAACTCGTGATTTCTCTCAGTCTATCATTGCATTGTGGGAAATGTAGTCTTTGTGCAGTCTGCAATCTGCGGCCAGGTCTAATAATGAATTAGGATCAACTCTGGGCCTGTAGAGAATGTTCTCGTGGGCCAGATGAGGCCCGCCGGCCGCGACTTTGACATGTGTGACAAAGGACTCCCAATTATATATGCATTTCTATCAATAACAACATATGATGTTAATAATATGTTATTACTATGTTATTACCAGGGATAAAATAAATCAAAATCAAATCATGTTTATTTGTGACGCCCTTTATAACAAGGAGTCTCAAAGGGCTGCACAGACCACAGATTATTGCAAACTACTTTTTCTCTTCTTCCCTCTCTCTCTTTCTCTTTTCCCCTCTTTTTTCCCTCTTCTCTCTCCTTTCTCCCTTTCTTTGCCTCTTTCTCTCCCTTTTCCATTTTTTCTCTCCCTTTCTCTATTTTTCTCTCTTTTTCTTTCTCTATTTGCGTCTTTTTCTTCTATTCTCACATTCTAATTTTCTCTTCCCTCTCTTTTGCTCTCGCTCGTTTTCTATTTCCCCGTCTCTCTCCCTTTTCTTTTCTTTTTTTTCTTCTCTTTTTCTCAAATTTCTTCTTACTTTTTCTTCCTGTGTCTCGTTTTCTCTCTTTCACGGTTTACTCTTTTTTCTTCCAACTTCCTTTCTCTGTATCTCTCTCTTTTTCTCTGTTTTTCCCCTCTCTCTGTCTCATCTACGAGTCCGGCCCCCAGAGATATAACAGAATTTATTGGAAAAATGTGTAGAGCAGAGGGTCACCAACCTTTTTGGAGGTAAGAGCTACTTTTGTGTTGCTGAATAGCAAAAAGCTCTACCTATTCTAATGTATTCTGAAATATCAATTTATCAAATTATTACCGTGTTATTACAAGGTTGTACTAATTCGAAGTAGGGTTAAATAGGCTCACTCAACCGCTATGAAATCTGATTTTTATAAAAACAATATTTTCATTTTAGCTTTCTTTCAGTGATCAACCTATGAACTGTAATATTCATCCATACCAGTAGGGGGCAGCATACTGTTTTTTTTTTAATTTATTGTACATATATTAATTATCATATAGTATACTATATTTGATTACTTATTGTGATGAAAAACGAATCAAATACATATAATTAAGTAAAATTTTATGTATAATTTTGCTGATTTTAATTCTTATTTTCTTGTTTTAGTACAGAAAAAGTAAAATCATAGAAAATAAACGTGTTTTGTTCCACTGGTGAAAATGTAAGCTTATTTTAATTTAAATTTTCTAATTTTACTTTAGATAAAAAAGAAAGAACACAGTTTAAAAAACAAAACATTTTATTTACTGGTATAAAATGTTTGCTTTTTTAATTAACAAGAAAAATGTGCAAACAAAAAAAAATGGTTCGTTCCACTGGCAGATAATCAAAATATTACAAAAAAACATAACAAAATTAAAAAGTAAAAACATAATAAAATGTTCCTCATTTAAAAAAATATTTTACAAAAAAAATAGAACATAGTAATAATAAATGTTACCTCATTTTGATCATTTCCTTACTAAAAACTAACAGTTTTTAGCACTTTTCTTTAACATGCATCAGTCGAAAACTGTTAAAATATAGTAAAATAAATCTATTTTTGTCCACTGGGAGGTCATTTTTGCTTATTTCGAGTATTGATGTTTTTCTTGAGAAAATAAATTACCAATATACTAAAACTGGGGGAGGGAAAACAGGTTAAAAATAGAGTAAATTTCAAAATAAAGCAATATTATTAACAAAATTATGAATTCACCCAGATTACCTCCTTTACATTGTTAATCTAGGCAACATTTTCTCAAATTTGGCTGAAATAACATTGACAAACCTTACCGCTGAGAAAGAACCGAGACATCAGGGCAGCCTGAAATTTCCTAAAACAAAAACAAATAAACGGACCGTGAACACATCACGCAAACGAGGCGTCACTGAGAGCATTTATATAAATGAAGAGTTGATCCAAGAAGAATGCAAACACACACGAAAATACAAATAAAATGACAAATAACAATAAAAAAAATACTGACCGCTTTTCAGCTTCCCAAAAAATCCAAAAGATGATTGAAATTCTCGAGAGACGAAGAACGAGATGAAGAGGGGTTGTTGACGGGGGCCCTTTAAATAGGATCGCGCGCATGCGCACAAGCGCGCAGACTGGAGCGGAGGCGGCAGGCCTTCGAGGAACTCAAGAACGAACATAAAACGCTCACTTTTTTTTTTAAACTAGATTTTAAAAATATTTTATAATAAAAATACTAAATCATACCCGTAAGCTTGTTTGTATGTGTTATATTGTTTAGGGTTTTATCAGAAAAAGAAAAACACAATTCTGACGTTCTAAACTGCCTCAATTTAGTCAAAATAATCGACAAATGTTCAAACAAGCCACACAGAATACTTATTTCTTAATTTTTGTACAAGAAAATTCACAAAAAAATGAAATTATTAATAGTTAATGCTAGTCAGGTAACGATTAATTAGAGGCCCATTCGCCATTTTCTCTTCAGAGAACGTCGCTAATGACTCCGCCCACTCAAACTATTTTACGTTTTCCATTTACTTTTTACTTTTAAAAATAACTCACTCCTCAAAAAAGTAAAACAATATCTAACGAAAAAAGTGCCTAATTTTTATTAATTAAAAAAAAATGTTGCCGTTCTTTCACATATTGTGAACCCTCGCTATAACGCGGCTCACTTTTCACGGTCACGCCACTTACCTGATTTGCATTCTGATTGGCCAAACAGACTCCCCTTCTTAACCTGTGCATCAATGACTTTTCAGTTTAATATCGTTGTTGTAATTGAAAAAAATGTATACATGGTGCTTTTATTTGTTAAAATAATGCTAGAGGATTTTATACCAATTCTAAAAATTAAAAATCTAATGTATCGATCCACCTAAATCTAATCTAAATAAACTACTTTACAAATCCCAATTTATGTGTTTGTATGTGGCTTATAAGCACTGAAATGACTGAACTGATTTTTCTACAAATGTACACAGTTGTACTTTAGGCCTCTGTGAGTGTCTTTTGCTAGGTTTCATGTTAAGGTAACCCCAATAAATACCAACGGAATCAGTAAACATCTGCTGTCGTGTAGTGTACTTTCGTGAGGTCTCACTCACTCTGGCGGTCAAATAGGTTACTGCAGCTCCCGACCACAGACCAATCCAAACAGCTGAATGGATCAGACTGGCAGCACCTTTTTGCTTGTTATAAAATGTTCACCTTTCACTGATTCTTTTGGAACCTAAAACAGAGTCATCAACACAGCCCAGAAAATTATCAGCTTCCCTCTGCCCCATTTGGAGTACATAATAAAAGATTCCTCTCACCCCGGGGACCACGTCTTTATCCAGGAGGGCCACATCTAATCTTGTTGGAAATGATGTTTATTGCCCGCATTATCGCCAAAACCCCTTCTCGCCATCACCCCTGTCCTTCAGCAACACCACCGGCTACCGATCACCGAAAAAAAAAACCTCCATAAACTTGCCCCTCCCTACCTCTAAGAAGCTCCTTCACATTGCCAGGCCATCCCACACCCTCAGATCTCCCTCCTTCCTCCATACCTGCTGCAAGTGTCAGCTACATAGAGAGCAGAGCTTTCAGCCGATCTGCCCCCCAGCTCTGGAACTCATTGCAACCTGACCTTTCAGAATTCCGCCACCCGATCTGAAAAGCCACCTCGTCAGACCTGTTTATAATAAATTGTCTCACATATCGCTCCTTATTTTTAACTCTATTTTGTTTTGATTTTGTATTGTTTTCTTGTTTATTTCATGGACCGTGGATGTTTTGGAAGGCGCTATGACCTTGTGCCACATTTCAGACTTCAAAGTTATAAAACTGTAATTTCTTGTGGAGAATCAACAGAAAGTGGGACACAATCATGAAGTGGAACAGACTTTATTGGATATTTCAAACTTTTTTAACAAAACAAAACAAAAACAAAAAAAACAAAAAAAAAGTGGGTGTGCAAAATGATTCAGCCCCATTGAGTGACTACTTTGTAGTGCCACCTTTTGCTGCGATTACAGCTGCAAGTCGCTCGCGGTATGTCTCCATCAGTTTTGCACATCGAGAAACTCATATTTTGGCCCATTCCTCCTTGCAAAACAGCTCGAGCTCAGTGAGGTTGGATGGAAAGCGTTTGTGAACAGCAGTTTTCAGTTTTTTGCACAGTTTCTTAATTGGATTGAGGTTTAGACTTTGACTTGGCCATTCTAACACCATTCCATTGGAGTTTTTGCTTTATGTTTTGGGTCATTGTCTTGTTGGAAGACAAATCTCCGTCCCAGTCTCAGGACTTTTGCGGACTCCATCAGGTTTTCTTCCAGGATGGTCCTGCATCTGGCTCCATCCATCTTCCCATCAATTTTAACCATCATCCCTGTCCCTGCTGAAGAAAAGCAGGCCCAAACCATGATGCTGCCACCACCATGTTTGACTGTGGGGATGGTGTGTTGAGGGTAAGAAGCTGTGCTTCTTTTACGCCAAACATAACGTTTTGCATTGTTGCCAAAAAGTTCGATTTTGGTCTCATCTGACCAGAGTACCTTCTTCCTCATTATGGTGTGTCTCCCAGGTGGCTTGTGGCAAACTTTAAACGACACTTTTTATGGATATCTTTAAGAAATGGCCTCCTTCTTGCCAGATTTGTGCAGTATACAACTGATTGTTGTCCTATGGACAGATTCTCCCACCTCAGCTGTAGACCTCTGCAGTTCATCCAGAGTGATCATGGGCCTCTTGGCTGCATCTCTGATTAGTTTTCTCCTTGTATGAGCTGAAAGTTTAGGGGGACGGCCCGATCTTGGTAGATTTGCAATGTTCTGATGATTCTTCCATTTCGATATTATTGCTTGCACAGTGCTTGGGATGTTTAAAGCTTGGGAAATCTTTTGTATCCAATCCAGCTTTAAACTTCTCCACAACAGTATCTCGGACCTGCCTGGTGTGTTCCTCGTTCTTCACGATGCTCTCTGTGCTTTAAACAGACCTCTGACACTATCACAGTGCAGGTGCATTTATACAGAGACTTGATTACACACAGGTGTATTCCATTTATCATCGTTAGTCATTTAGATCAACATTGAATCATTCAGAGATCCTCACTGAACTTCTGGACAGAGTTTACTGCACTGAAAGTAGAGGGGATGAATCATTTTGCACATTAAAAACGTTTAAAATATCCAAATAAAGTGTGTTTCACTTCACGATTGTGTCCCACTTATTGTTGACGCTTCACAAGAAATTACAGTTTTATATTTTTATGTTTGAAGTCTGAAATGTGGCAAAAGGTCAAAGTTCAAGGGGGCCAAAAAGTTTCGCAAGCCACTGTATATTATTATTATTCTATTATCAAGACGATAAAAAGGATTTTATCTCTGAAAAGAGCGTAGCCATCCACAAAACGCTCGCGGCATCAATAAAAGCGAACATTCCGCTCTTTAGCATGACGACATTTTCTTTCCCTTCCCTCATGCGCCCAAATTTCTCATCTGCTTATTGCTAAAAAACAGTTTTGTCCGCAATGACATCATGAAACGAAGCAGGATGTTGTTGCGGACGGACGTTTTTTTCTTCCCGCTGGGCATCCGACCGAGACCGAGCGCAGAAAAATGTCAGTCATGTGGTTCCAGGACGGGAAGCCGAACCCGGCCTTGAGAAATCCGAATCTTGCGACAGACCCCGAATGCCTCGCGGTTGACATGCTAACGCTAGCTTGCGCAGCCCCCCCTTTCGGCTATCGGCACCGCGGGGTCGAGAGGTTCCAATAACAACGAGGCCGACACTGATCCCGGATTAACACTGCCGGGATCCGGCTAGCCGGAGTTGCCGGAGTTGCACTTTCTCACTAAAGTCCCGCAACGTTTTTTGTTTTGTTCCGACTTTAAAAATCAGAACATTTCGGAAACCACGTCGCGACGGATTTGTATCGGAAACAATCTTAGTTCTTTTTAGAAAAAATGCTGCTCAGAAAATTTAATACTATTAATTCAAAAGTGCAGAAAATAATAAAACTTGAAATTAAACTCAATTATAATTTAAAAAAAACATTTAAAAATTAAACACATATAAAAAACACGCCACCCCCCCAAAAAATGAAATGTAAAAATAAACCAAATAAGTTTATGAATTTATAAGATTTTTAAAATAATTCCAAAAATTCAACAAATTCCAATAATAAAATAAAAATCAATTGATTAAAACTGAATAAATGATACCAAATATTTTTTAAATATAATAAACAAAAACGATAGTCATACTATTAATTCAAAAGTACAGAAAAATAATAAAACTTGAATTTAAACTCAATTATAATTTTAAAAAGGCATTTAAAAATTAGATACATTTTAAAAACACCCCCCCCAAAAATGAACTGTAAAAATAAACCAAATAAGTTTATAAATTTTTAAGATTTTTAAAATAATTACAAAAATAAAAATCAATTGATTAAAAACTGAATAAATGATACCAAATATTTTTAAAATATAATAAACAAAAACGATAGTCATACTATTAATTCAAAAGTACAGAAAAATAATAAAACTTGAATTTAAACTCAATTATAATTTTAAAAAAGCATTTAAAAATTCGATACATATAAAAACACCCCCCAAAAAATGAAATGTAAAAATAAACCAAATAAGTTTATAGATTTATAGGATTTTTAAAATAATTACAAAAATTCAACAAATTCCAAAAATGAAATAAAAATCAATACATTCAAAACTGAATAAAAGATACAAAATTTTAAACATAATAAATTAAAATGATGGTCATACTATGAATTCAAAAGTACAGAAAAATAATAAAACTTGAAATTAAACTCAATTCTAATTTTAAAAAAGCATTTCAAAATTAGACACATATAAAAAACACGCCACCCCCCAAAAAAATGAAATGTAAAAATAAACCAAACAAGTTTACAAATTTATAAGGTTTTTAAAATAATTACAAAAATTCAATAAATTCCAAAAAGGAAATAAAAATTCATTAAAAACTGAATTAATGATACAAAATATTTTTAAAATATAATAAACAAAATTGATGGTCATACTATTAATTCAAAAGTACAAAAAAATAATAAAATTTAAAATTAAACTCAAGTATAGTTAAAAGAAAGCATTTAAAAATTAGACACATTTAAAAAAAACTATTTAAAAACACCCCCAAAAAAAATTAAATGTAAAAAATAAACCAAATAAAAGTTAAACAATTTTTTAAAATAATTACAAAGATTCACATTTTTTTCAAATATTAAAAGTCAAGTCATTAAAAACAAATATTTTGAAAATACAATCAACAAAAAAATAATTGTATTACTAGTGATTCAAAAGTACCAAAAATAATAACATTTAAAATGAAATCAAAATAAAATCAAAATATTTTTGAAAGCCTATTTTCATTACGTTCATGTCGCAAAAAAACTAAAATATTTTAAAAACCTTTTAAAGGATTTCTTTTAAATACCTTTTTTTTTTAAACATATTCATTAAATAAGCCTGTTCTTATTGTTGACGTTAATGTTTTACACAAAAACGAAAAATACAAAATATTATGGAAATAATTTTAACGGTTTCTAATTAAGGCATTGGATTTATGTTCGCAACATAATTTTTTACTTTTTTTCACTTTGGAGAAGAAATCTAAGTTTTTGTTGCTGTTTTTTTCTTAAATTATTTTTTCTTTTATTGAAGAGATACTCTAGTACTACTTCTAGTATTTCATGTAAATGGTCTGTGCTTATAAGGCCACGATTGACGTGGATGGATGGTGTAATGCAGGGGTGTCAAACTCATTTTAACTCGGAGGCCACACGATAGAATAAACATTCTGTCGGGGGCCGGACTAGTAGATTAATAAAGAGAAAGAAAAAGAGATAAAGAAATAAGAGAAAGAGAGAGGGAAAGGAAGAGAGAGGGCGGGACAAAGTAAGAGAGAGAGGGAGAGAGCGTGAGAAACGAATGATAAAAAGTCGTGAGAGAGGGGGAAAAGAAAGTGAGAGGAAGAAAGAAATCCAAAGAGAAATAGAAAGACAGAAGGAGAGAAAAGAGAAAAGAAAGCGCGAGGGGTATGAAGAGAGAAAGAGAAGAGAGACAAAGAGCAACAAAGGAAGAGAAAAAGAGAGACACAGAGAGTGAAAGAGACAGAGAGGGAGAAAAGGGGTGGAAAAGAGAGAGACAGAGAGAGACAGAGAGAGAAGGACAGAGAGAGAGCGAGAGAGACAGAGAGAGTGAGAGAGAAAAACAAATACAAGTACAGAGTCTTTGTGAGAGGCACTGGGCTCTGGCAACATCAAGTTGACATATTTCAACCTGCAGCTTGTTTTTCTCTGAGTGTTGTCTCGCGGGCCGGATTCAATCCCTTAACGGGCCTGATCTGGCCCGCGGGCCGCCTGTTTGACACCTGTGGTGTAATGCGTGTACTGCAGGAAAGATGTAGTGGAAGCTAGAGCTCTTGTTGGTGATAGGAATGAGTGGAGAGGTGTTGTAGTAGGATGTTTGGACGCATTCTAAGGAATGGGCAGGGCACCTGTATGATGCAGCGGGGGTAAACCAGCGAAAGCTGTTGAACAGAAGACTGTGTTGTGTCACCCTGACCCGAGTGACATGGCCGCTGTCTTGTGTCCCGTTTCATCTGGAGGGACGAAAGCATGACTTCCTTGGGTACCGAGGTGCTCAACTTGTTTGGGTATTTGGGTTGGCCATGGTCAAATGTTTTTGTATTTTTTGCTACTTTTTCCTTTTTTGTTTTTATGTATGTGTTTGTCTTTCTGTCGATCACCCCTCTCGAGGGATATGACCAGGCTGTATAGATAGCTTATATAGCGCTTTTCAAGACAATGAATACTGTACCTCCCAAAGCGCTTTACAACATGCTTCACACTTACCCATTCAGACACACACTCACACACCGCCGGAGAATCGAACCTGCGACCTCTTGAGCTACAAGTACATAATTCTATCTTATACTTAACAATAATCCGTGATTGTATTGGGGGGAAATTTTATGGACGTTGTCGAAATTCCCAATGGCAGTATTAGTACGTTAGTATTGCTAACTCCTCAAAGTTGAGTACTTCACTTGGACTGTTTTAGAAAAAAAACACAGAAATACTTTAATTTCGTCCTATTTTGGGCTCCCGTCATGCATTAAACTCACAAATAAATGATGTTTTTTTAACTTGCTGTGGCTCAAAATATTTTATTAAGACATGGTAAATAGGCTGGAGGGGGAAAGGGGCGTGGCCTGATTTGGGATGACTGAACAGCCAATCAAAGTCAAGAGTTCCTCACATAATTCAGGAATTAAAAAAAAAAAAAAAAAGTTGGTCAAGGGTTGTGTATGTATTCGTGATGACAAGAAAAAAACATTCATCCAATCACTCGCTCATGCATTCATCCTCTTCCTCTTGCATATCCTCATGTTAAAAGCTTCTTCGGGGTCCATTGGCTCATTTTTGGCCCAACTGGGAGAGCTGCCAAAACACACATAAATAAATTCAAGTTTGGATCAGGCAAGCGTCAAAAAATTTTGGTTTGAATTTAAAAAAATATTGGAAAAGTATAAAATACATAAAGTTAAACAAAATTGAAATGTTCTGCAAGACAAAAAAAATCCAAAACATACTAGTTTTCTTGACACAACTACAATCTCAAATAAAAAATATGACAAAAACTGTAAAGTAAATTATAGTATACTTTTATCCTCAAAAGTACCTTAATGACGCCAAAGGTTATATTTAGGTACTGTTTGTATTCTTGCAGCAATTGGATCTTATTAATTGTAACAATTAATCAAGATGGCCTTCGCTTTGGTGCTGGGAAGTGCGGGGAAGAGCTTTTCTCCCCACCTTCCCTTCTTTTGTGTTACAAAGTTTCACTTTCCTTACTGCTCATTGATTATGGCCAGAAGCCATCTAGCGACCAGCATTATTTGCTTCAATTAAACATGTGATTTCTGTACAGACCAATTAGATTTGTTTAATGTATTCATGTGATCTCGCTTAAGCCAATCAGATGTGTTGTTCTATGCCTGAGTTTTTCAATAAGCGAGTCTCTAGCCATGGAGGGAGTGTGGTTCCTTCCTGAGCCAATCTTGGAAGCACGCGCCTCCCATGGAAAAAAAACATTTTTTGACTCAGAGTGTGTTCTTTTCTTCATCCGAATACAATCTCAAGTTTTAACCTCGACAAAAACTACAATTAAATCCTAAATTTCTATTACTACTATGACAATGATTTACCTTTTAAGGAAGAAAACAGAACAACCATTACAATAATCTGTTGTGCTTTCGTAAGAGGTTTTCTATTTGTTGCATTTGTCACTGAAGCTAGCTTCACACTGCAGAGCTTGATGCTAAATTTGAATAATTTAGGATAAATCCGATGTTTTTGGTGAGATTGTTCACATTTCCAACTAAATGCGATTTGAATGCATTCTCCTGTGACTTCTATCTATCTCCACCATGCGCAGAAGAGGACACGTGACCTCACACGCAATGCGTCCATTGTTTGCGGAAGTACTCATGGATGCTAACGCCGTAGCGTATCCAGCAATTTGAAAGTTATTGTGCTACCCGAGGCTAAACACGGTTATCCCCCCAAATATGAATTCAATCCGAAACCTCACTTTCCCATCAATTGAATACTTTCCGTGTTCTCGTCTGCTATGGTTGTTAACAGGGCCAGACTTGAGTTTCAAGGGGGGTGCACAATTATTATTTTTTTGCACAGCATTGTTTCAAGTGTATTTTAGGGGTGTGTTTTACAATTAGCCTTTTTCATGTAGAGTTTATTCTTGCATTTTGTAGTTTATTTAGGGTTGCACTGAAAAGTCAGTATTTATAATGGACATTTTGTTGTGTCATGCAGGGATTCCCATTTTAAGTTGCTTACTAAGAAAAAGTGGAATGGGTAAAAGTTCACAGCAGAGTAGAAAAAGGTATGATTTATAATTTAGTAAAATACCGTAATCAATTTTTTTTTAAAAAAAGGACTCCTCTTCTCTTTTTTGTTTTTCCCCATCTAGCGTTTTATTTCTATTTTCTCGCTTTTTTTCTTATTTTGGTCTCCCATTTTCTTTTTTATTTAATTTTTCTTTTCTTTTATTTTCTTTTATTCCCAGCTTTCTAATTCTATTATATTGCTTTGTCCTATTTTCTTTTTTTTTCATTCTTATCTTTTTTCTATTTTTCCTTTTATTCTTTTTTTTCCTCGCTTTTTCTTTTTTTCTTGCTTTTTTCTTATTCTTTTTCTCATTTCCCCTTTTCTTTTATTCTTTCGTTTTATTTCTACTCCCGCTTTTTTCTTATTTTGTTCTCCCATTTTCTTTATTTTGTTTTTCTCTTCTTTTGTTTCTTTTTTCCCTAGCTTTCTAATTCTATTTGATTGTTTTTTTTTCAATTTTCTTTTTTTTTCATGTTTGTTTTTTTCTATTTTTCCTTTTCTTTTTTCCGAGCTTTTTCTTTTTAAAACATTTTTTCTTGTTTTTTTCTCGTTTCCCTTTTTCTTTTCATCTTTTCCCATCCAGCTTTTTTCTTTTTCCTTCTCTCTTGTTATTTTTTTTCTTCTTTTGTTTATCTTTTGAGTGTTATTTTTTTTTTTCCAGACTGCCCTCACCACTGCATCCAGATTCCTTCGGGTGGGCAATGTGTCCATGGGTGGACACTGCCCCCCCGTAACGCCCCTGGCTATTGAATTCTACGCCTTCTCCCGCCTCTCGATGAAACGGGGGTCGACATTTAACGCAGAAGTCGCTTTCCGAGAGATCGGATATATATCGGATTTAGGACTATGTACAAAAGTGGCCGGGGTATGGTGTGAAAAAATGGGATTCGTGCTAAAAAAAAAAAAAGAAAAAATCCGATTTTCCTGCCGTGTGAAGCTAGCCTTAGTGAGCTTTCACGTTGCCTTCACCGACCTGCTTGACGAATTGCGAGGCGTTGAAAAGTTCGCTGCAACCGTAGATGATTTTCTTGCCCGCTTTCGACTGAAATAGCCGCGCGCACAAAAACCAACGTTAGAAAATGCCGTGATCATAAAGGGGGGAGAAAACGTACCTTGGTGTAGTCCACCAAGTTCTGGTACTCGATGTAGTTTCCTCCGCCCACCACGAAGACAATGGCCTGAGGAACGGAAGACAACTCGATTACGGTTTAGTCCAGGAAATAAGAAGGAAAAATAATTATCCTTGTATTAAAAAAATGTTTAGTATCATTTAAGTGATTTTTAAAATACATTCATTTTTCTAAAATCTTTTAGAATTTACATGAATTGTTTCTAAAATTCGTCTAACTTTTATTTGGTTTATTTTTAAATGTAATTATTTTTTATGCTTTTATTTTTTTAATGTGTCTAATTTTTAAATGCTTTTAAAAAAAATTAGTTTGATTTTAAATTTGATTATTTTTCTGTACGTTTGAATCAATAGTACTGTATTAATTTGTGTTTATTATATTTTAAAAATATTTTTTTTATCATTTATTCTGTTTTTAATGAATTGTTTTTTCTTTTTTGGTTTAATTTTCTCAGAGGAATTGAAGTTTCAAATGAGTTGAAAAAATAATTTGAAAGTTCAATTACTTCCAAAAAGAATTAAAAACCAAATAAAAGAAAAAACAACCCATTATTTGGTTTATTTATATATTATATATTATTTTATTCTTTTTTGGGGGTGATTTTAAACGTGTAATTTTTAAATGCTTTTTCAAAATTATGATTTAGTTTAATTTTACATTTTACTATTTTTCTGAACTAAATAACTTTTTGTTTATATTTGAAAAATAATTTAAATCATTTATTCCGTTTTTAATGGCTCGATTTTTCTTTTCTTTTAGTTGTTTTTTAATAATTAATTGAATTTCGAAATAATTTTTAATGAAATGAAATGATCTGCATTTTATAGCGCTTTTCAAGTCAATGACTTCCCAAAGCGCTTTACAATGTGCTTCACATTTCCCAATAGCGGCCGTGATCTGTGCAACCATGTAAGCCGCTAACCTGCTTATTGGGGGTAATAGGGGGTTCAATGTCTTACCCAAGGACACTTCGACATGTAACACGGACAAGCCGGGATTCGAACTGGGATCCCTTAATCCTAAAACGATCGCTCTACCTCCTGAGCTCGTTTTAATTTCTATATTTCGTCAACATTTCTTAAATTTTCTTTTTCATTTTTAAAATTGACAAATGCTTGTATTATTTTTTTATTGTTAAAACTAAGAAAAAAACATCCTGTTTTTTTCATTCGTTTTGATTTCCATCTTTTGATTTCCATCTTTTTAAAAGTACTTTTTTTAAAACACATCCAATTAATTTAATTTATTTTACTAAATTAAAAAATATTTTTTTCTTCCTAAAAACACAACTTTATGACTTAAAGGTGGGGTGCGTCGGTTGAGGTGTCCCTAATAAGAATATTCTCTCCATTAAGTATGTGTTACCAATGCCAGACTGAGTTCAAAGAGCCTTTATCATTTTATGCCACTATCTGCTATTATGTTACTTTTAGCACTGTTGTTCTAGGACTCGCAACACATTAGGAAGCAGGAGAGGGGGAAGGTAGGAGAAGAGGGATTTCAATCTCATTCCTATTTATTTTTTGTTAGTGTAGTCTGAAAATGGTAAAAGTAAAAAAAGGCGTGTTTCAAACACAAACCAAACGCCGACCCAAAACCCCAAATAGATGAAAAAAAGAAGAGTTTTTAAGTACTTGAGGAATGAGCCGGCTAAGGCTGCAATATTGACTTTAAGCCAGGAGATGGCGGCAGAGAGTAGCTCAATTTCAAGTCGCCTTTAGATAACGTCGTTCGCTTGTCTTTATCCCAAAATATTTGAGTTATTTTGTTTTTTTTTAACGCATTTTCATAATTGGTCAATGAGGAAATCTTTAATGGCCTTACCTCTTGGAAAGGGTTTTTGTTCCTGGGAATCGAACTAGGGAAGACAAAGAAAACGGTACTGTGACATTGCTCTGACGTCACATTCGGACATAATCGCTTTTGTAATTTTCCGTTGGCTACCTTTCGCTACCGCGTAGCATCTTGGGGTCGAAATAGCGATAATCGTCCGTTTCCTGAAAAACAAAGAAGAGAAAAAATGGACGCACGCCAAAAAGCAAACATTCACCAAGCTATGCTAGCGAAGATTAGCATGAGCGAAGGAAGTCGAGCAGAAATAAAACGCAACCCGCACAGCGGAGGGGATTCTTTTATCCTTTGTCCAGATTCTTCCCCCCTCGTTTCTTTGAATCGTAAAACTTTTATTTGGTGTTTGTGTTATACTTAGTTTTGTGTTCTCCAGGGGTGGGCAAACTACAGCCCACGGGCTGAATGTCAGACTTTTGAATCTGGCCCGCCTAACAAAAGTGGTAAGAATATCTATCTATCCATCTATCCACCCTGGTCATGTCCCTCGAGAGGGATGACCGACAGCAACACATGCAAATAAAACAAAGAAAAGAAAAAAGGAAAAAAGTAGCAAAAAACAAAAAAATTTGACCATGGCCAACCCAAATACCTCAACAAGTTAAGCACCTCGGCACCTAAGTCGGTCATGCTTTCGTCCCTCCAGATGAAACGGGACACAAGAAAGCGGCCATGTCACTCGGATCAGGGTGACACAACACAGTCTTCTGTTCAATAGCTTTCACTGGTTTACCCCTGCGGCATCATACAGGTGCCCTGCCCATCCCTTAGAACATGTCTAAACATCCCACTATCCTTTTACAACACCTCTCCACTCATTCCTATCACCAACAAGAGCTCTAGCTTCCACTACATTTCGCACTCATAAGAAATGGTTGCTTGGTGGGACAAAACCCCTAACCACACAGGTCGTAGGGGAACTAGTCCCTGTGATGTGTTTTGGGCAAGTACAGCCTGGTGGTGCCCATTGCTGTAAAAGAACCAATATTATTTTGCCCTAATTCTGAAAAAATAAAAAATACTACAGACATACTACTAAAACACCACTACAGTAATACTACACATTTACTAGTACACAAATAATAATGTAAAAATACTTCTGCAGTAATACTACAAATTAAATATTACAGATATACTACTGCAAAAGTATTAAAAATACTAATAAACAGCAATAGCTATACTACAAAAATCTGTCAGCACGAATACTACAAAAAACTAATACAGTAATACAACAATACCACTAAATATTTATAACAAAATAAATACTACTACAAAAATACTACAGAAATACTTCTAAGGGATTACTTAAAAAATGCAAATATACCAGTACAGAAATGCTATAATACAAAAATACTGCAACAGAAATACTATAAAATAATATACAAATGTATTAAGATAGAAATACTACAAAAATAAAACTACAATAAAACTAGAATGAAAATATTACAAAAATACAACAGAAATACTACAAAACACTACTGTGGACATATTACAAAAATACTACTGCACATATATTACAAATACTACTAAAATACAACAATAGCTATACTACAAAGATCAATCTGCAGGAATACAGATACACTACCACAGTAATACATCAATACCACTTCAGATTTACAACAAAAGTTCTACTAAAGAAATACTACAGAAATACTACAAAATACTACTGCAGATACACTACAAAAATACAGTAGTATGATAAAAGTACTACAGAAATACAACAAAAATAAGACAGCGAAAGTGCTACAAAAATACAAATACAGTAATACTACAACACTAAATATCAACAACAGGGCCCCAATACTGTATATAATTATTTTGCTTTAATTGAGAGTCTTTTAAAACTAAAATGACGGAAAAAAATCTATTCCAAAACAAATATGAAGAAATATAACATGTCTGCATGTATATTTAATCGTAAATGAAAAAAACGGTCTCCAGGATGGGCCCCTCGGCCATATTTTTCAACCCCAAATTTCCAAATAACCGTCCAGCCTTTGTGTCCACTTACAGCGTGTGACTTCATCTCCATCAGGTTGTCCAAAATTCGAGTTACCGGAAGGTTCTGGAAACAACAAACGAGAACATTTCATTGGATTTTTCCCTTTTATTAGACGTGAAATATTGTCCTGTTTGTAAAGTAGAAGGAGGGGAAAAAAAAGGAAGAAAAAAAGAAGGAGAATGCGGTCTTTGTCCCAACGAGTTGCGCAGGTGTTTTGCTAGCTTAGCGTCACGCCGGACTCACGTGCTGCTTGAGGACCAAGTTTTTGACTCCCTCCATCACCAGCTGAGAACCGCTATTCATCACGCGGGAGAACAGACTTCAGGGGGGCCACGTGCAACCAGGGAAAACAGAGAAAATTGGGTGTGCAAGGTCAGGCCGGTAATCGGGTTCTGTTTTTGGTTTGTTTTATTATGATGGAGGAGGGTCCACGTACCCCATGGGCTTCACTCCACTGTTTCCGTAGTTGGCGGGGGCGGCGGCTATCTTGGTGAAGGCCCTGCGAGACAAAAGGATAATGAAAACGTGTTTAGACCATTTTAACTTCTCTACTATACTTAAATATAAACACGAATGGATTTCAACTTCTTCAAGTGAAGTAACTAAACCAGGGGTCTTAAACTTGCAGGCCCCAAGATGAATGTTTGAGGCCCCCGCCTTAATACGAAAGTTAAAGAGACAGTGTGTACTATTTTCCCGCCAGATGTTGCTGCTATTCAGTCATGGCACCGAAAACGAGTGCTAAAAGCACAACGGAAGAAGACAAAATACGGAGACCAAAACACACCTTTTTACTTTTGAAAAAAAGAAGAAGAAAGAAGGGCAAAAAAGAAAAGATCAAAATGAAAGAAAAAAAAATAGGACAAGTAAATCTTGAGTAAAAAAGGAAGAGAAAAATGAAAAAATAATGAAAGAAAAAAATGAATTTCTTTGTTTTTCTCATTACTTTCCCTTTTCATTTCCTTTTCCCCAGTTCCCTTTTTGCTTTATTTTCCTTTATTTCTTTTTCTTCCCCATTTGTTATTCCATTTAAAAACATATTTTCCCCTTTTTGTCTTCCTTCAATAAAGGTCGGGTCAAAAAAGGGTACTTTTTCCTCACTTTCAGTCTCTGTAGTTTGTGGTCTCCTTGGACCCATTTTTGGTTGCACTACACATGACAGCGACATCTAGTGGACAAATATAAAACACTGTCCCTTTAAGAAGGGCAGAATGTTTTTATTAACTGTGTTTTTGTGGAAAAGACTATTTGGCCCAACCTCACCAGGAGCCAAGCTTCAGCGGCCCCCAACTCAATTAAGTTTGAGGCCTCTGAACTAGACAAAGGCTAATATTAGCACTTCCTGTTAGCACATAACCGCCCTACCTCTGACGGAGTATTTAACGTATCTACAAAAGACTTAAAAGCCAAAATGGAGGCATTAGCTTTTCTAAATTTGACAGAAGAGGTTTTAACTTATCTGCAAAATGGTTGAATTAGCACTAAACAAACACTAGATTAGCACTTCCTGTTTAGCACATTGCTACCGTACCTCTCACCAACTTTTTAAGTTTTCTACAAAATACTTATTTAAGGATCAAAATGAATGAAGTAGCACTACCTGAAGGCTAGCTTTAGTACTTCCTGTTAGCCACATTTCTTCTGAAAAAGGTTTTAACTTATCCAAGAAACACTTAAGGATAAAAATGAATGGATTAGCACGAAACAAAAGTTAGCATTATCATGTTAGCACATAGGCGTCCTTCCTCTGACATAGGTTTTAACTTTTCAAGTCATGTTTATTTATATATCCCTTAATCACAAAAAGTCTCGAAGGCTGCACAGACCACCATAACAGCATTCCCTGATCTGAAACTTACAACGGGGCAAGGAAAAACTCAAAAACCTCAGCTTGAGGAAATTGAAGAAGACTCGAGAAGGGGCTGGAAAATGGATTGGTTCCTTATTGCTTCGATCCTACCTCTCAGATAGGATGCATTGCGCAAGATATACAGTAATATGACCTCTGAGTCTTTTAGTGTTACCTGTGGCGTTCCACAGGGCTTAGTACTTGGTACCCTCCTTTTCAGTATCTATATGCTTCCGGTCGATGATATAATCCACAAGTATAATATTAGTTTCCATTGCAATGCAGATGACTCTCAACCGTATCTGTCAATAAAGGAAAATGCTGCGTTAAGTTGTGGAACTTTTCTACAAAATACAAATGGATGAAACGAAATGAAGGCTAACTTTAGAACGTCCTGTTATCCACCTTTCTTCTGACTGAGGTTTTAACTTATCTAAGAAATACTTATTTGAGGATAAAAATGGATGGCTTTGCACTACAACAAAAGCTAGCATTAGCAAGTTATGTTAGCACATAGCTGCCGGTCCTTTGACGGAGGTTTTAACTTCTGTACAAAATAATTATTCAAAGATCAAATGGATGAATTAGCCCTAAACAAACACTAGCATTAGCACTTCCCGTTTAGCACATTGCCACCATACCGCTAACATACTTTAAGTTATCTGCAAAAATACTTATTTAAGGATCACAATGGAAGAACAATAAACAAACGCTAGCATTAGCACTTCCTATTAGCTCATGACCACCCTTTCACCGATGGAGGTTTTAGCTCATCAACGAAATAGTTTTCAAGGATCAAGATGGACGGATAAGAACTAAACGAAGGCTAACATTAGCACTTCTTGTTAACACGTAGTCGCCTTTACTCTGAGGGAGGTTGTAACTTGTCTAAAAAAAAACTTTTTTAAGGATCGAAATTAAAGGAATAGCACTTTTAAAGCTGTAACTAAACAAAGGCTAGTGTTAGCACTCCCTTTTAGCACGTAGCCGCTACAAAGGTTTTCCAGAAGACGCATTCGGACGGGGTTTAAGCAAGGACGTTCGAGGAAACGGCCGGCACTAAATCTCCTTTCGCTAACCGCCTGAGATCCTCTTCGACACGTTTACGTCGCCAGCCAGCTAGCGCTCTCTCTCGGGAAATGCTAATTTGATTTCCATTCGGCCACCGGTGGACGCTAGCCACGTGGAAGAAACACACGCACGGATCTAATGCACATCGAGTTATGACTCTTTTGAGATTTGAAAATTCTGTTTTTTTTGTAGAGACTTCCAGGAAAGACAAAAAACATTCGGAACCTATGACTACAGAGATGTGCGCGTTTTCTTTTCGGAATGTTTTTTTGTAGCCGATGGCAACCCTGGTTCATTATGTTGTGAACTGAATTTTGGGTCGGAAAAAACGAGCAAAAATCAGCACAAAAACTATAAACATAATTTCTTATGCATGGTTGAGTACCAATACGTTCTATTATGTCGGGCCAATAACCGGTGTTAAAGTGTCGGTACGAAGTCCCCTAGTGGAATTTTGAAGTACTGTAGGATCCCATCGGAAATACTTGATGCTATTCAAATAAATGGAGGCCTGGCACAATGCATTTCCAATGGGAGCCTGCAGTACCCCAAAAATCTACCTGGTGGCCCCAGACATGAAAGGACAACGTGCAATGAGGGCCCTATTCATTTGAAGGGTGCCATGTATTTCTAATTGGAGTTGCAGTAGCCCAGAATTCGATTACGTGACGCTGTAGTTGGCGCCCCCGGGATGTCCATTGACTCCCAAAAGGAGTTGCGGTAGCCCGACACAGCCCGCCGGGGGCATAAAATTTGAGGGGAAATACATGCAAGTGAAAGGGGCGCCCATTTATTCCTATGGAGCAATCCATTACCTATGCCAAAATCCGCAAAAGGTCCCCGGTTCAAGACCGAGTAAAAAACATATGTTGGCCTGTAGAGGGATGGGTGCCACCAGGCTGTACTTGCCCAAGACACACCACAGAAAAAGGTGCCCCAATGGTTAAGGGATCCAACAAAACTCGAAAATGAATACAGTAAACAATACATACAGAAAAAAAAAATGCCTGATTAAATCAAATAAAATTCAAAGTGTAAATAGACTAAATAACGGGTAGGTACTTTAACAGGTCATATTTTTACGTTTCGGTACATAGTAATAAACAAACAAATAAATAAATATAAATAATAATAATAATAATTATAAAATGGCATATTTTGAATAACCAGTACCCCCCCAAAAAAATAATAATTAGAATTAAATAAAATATAGCACTTAACAGTTAAAATAAAAACAAAAAGCAAAAAAAAAAAGTTAAAAAAAATAAACAGTAGGTGAAAATAGTGTAAAGGGTCATAGACGCAATTTCATAAATAATAAAAAATACAGGAAAAAAAACAGGATAATTCTATAACAAACTTATTAAAAATAAATTTAAAAAAAAAAGTAAAAAAAAAAAAGAATAAACAACAAGTAAAATACTTAAACAATCCCATGATAATCCAATTAATTGGTGGTAACGGGTCATATTTTGAAATATCTGTAGACATAATAATAATAAAATGAATAGTAAGTAAATTACATAAATATAAAATAAAAATTATATATAAAAACAAATGACTGAAATACTATTTTTCTGTGGTGTGAAAATAGAAGGTGTCAACTCAAATTTGCAGGTAATTATCGCCATATACCAGGGGTTGGGAACCTATATATCGGAAGCCATATTTGACTCTTAAAATGGAACCTGCACAAATACCTGATATTCAATTACTTGTGTATATAAAAACACACTTTTGACCACAGTTACAAGTCAAAGACCCTGTTTTGGCTGTAAATCGCTAAAATATCCTTGAAATGTAAGCTCAAACAAATTATGTTCATTATTGAGACGCTGTATGATGAAAAGCCATTTCAAATTTTTAAACACCCGGAGCCATTTGATTGGGTGAGCGGTAGGAATAGGCGGAGCTATACAAAGGACACAGATATATACAGACAGGACGCACATACTCCTCCTCGCCAAGCGCAATCTGCACTGAAGGTAAATATGTTGGTATCATTTGCAGTATTTGGTGACATTTTTACAGAAAGAACTTTGCTCGCACCTCGTTTAATAATCATTATTTAGGACAAAAATGACAGCCTCAACACTCTCAAGTTACTGCCGGAGGGAGACACATTTTAAGTGGTATATTTCTATTCATATGGGACACGGGCTATGGCATTATTATTTAATAGATTTGATCAAACATCACACAGTAAAATAAAATGGGCTGGAAAATTAGCTTTTGTCTGGAGAGTGGGTTTGGCAGTTTTGTTGAATTTTGTTTTGAAATATATGGCGCGGCTCAATCTCTCTCAAAAAAAAAAAAAAAGGAGATCGAAATATTTTTGCTTTTATGGCTCTTTGGGTCAAAAAGCTTCCTGACCCCTGCCACATACTGTTATAGAGTTTAAATGACCCTATTTTAATTTAATTGCCCTTTATGTATAAAGGATGATGAATAAACCACATTAGCCTTTGCACAAGTGAGTTCTTACAGCCATTGTTTTGTGTCCAGAATATTCTGTAATAAAACCTTAAAATACTTGTGGGTTGAAATGGTGAATTTATTTTACATAACATGAGCCTCTGACATAATTGTCTGTTATCTTGCTGATATGGTTACCCAAAAGACACAAAAAGGCTAGGCAATATAGTAAAAAGGTACGTCTTGATCACACAGACTCTTCGTTGTTTGTATTCTTCCTTGAGTACTTTTTAAAAAATATATATTTTGCAGAGGCAAAATCCACTGAAAACAGGCCCTCGACTAACTTTCAGGTCCCAACCCACCAGTTGAGAACCACTGCTCTAGAAGGAGTATCTATACCAGTTTTGGGTACGGACGAATACCAGGTTCAGGTATCAGCATCAACACCACAACAATCAGAATGAGTTCTGATGTTAAAAATATGAAAAACAGGGCATGGTGATACTGACACCTCAATACTCTTTTTTTACAAACTACTTATGAAAAGCAACACAAACGGATAGTAAGAACTTCAAAACTGAAATAACCGTCATAAAAAGTGCACACACAGGCCGACTCACTTCCACTGTTTGATGTAGGAGAGGGGAGACAGGTCGCAGCCGGCGTCCCGCAGAGCCGTTTGATACTGCTCCAAGTCCGACTGCAGGCACAGAACAAAGACGCAAAGTTCTGCTCTTCACATTTGCATACTTGGAACCGCGGGGGAAACAAAAAAAAGAGGAAAACAAGAAGGAGGCTAGAAAACATTCCGCCGCGATGAGCAAAAGGTTTGGACGTCGGGGGACGAGATTTACGGGTCGCTTCTCTGGCCGCCGGCCCCGGACGAGCCTGCTGGCGTCATCAGAACCGCTTGCCCGGATTGTGCAAAGGCCACAAAAACGCCAGACGTGGACATTACCTCAGAAGGAGGCTGCTGGGCCGTGATGTAGAAAATAAGGAAGAGTCGCATCTTGTCTTCTGCCGTCCCCGCTGACAAAGAAACAAAACAGCAGATCAAAAAAAGGTTCTTTGAGGTTACACGTGTGCATCATCACGTGTACCGTCCGGGTCGCTGATAATGTCCAGGAGGGATTTGTCCAGCGTCGACTTGCTCATCAGTTTTTCTTCATACTCAAAGTAGACGTCCAGTTTTCGACTCTAGAAAAACCCATTGATAAGATGATTTTATGTTCATGATATATTAGTCAAAATCAGTGTTACACTTGTTGATCATCAAATGCTTGCAGTAAAGAAATGCTTTGCATTCCTATACAGTACTTAGAACGGCAAGGTTGTTCTATTTTGATTATTGAATGCTTGCAATTGAGAAATTATATTTCTAAACAGTATTTATGATGTCAAGGTTGTTCTATTTTAAGAATGAATGCTTGCAATGAAAAAAATCCTTTGCAATCAGAGCTAGTACTTATTACACCCAGGTTTTTCCATTTTGATCATTGAATAATTGCAATAAAGAAATGCTTTGCAATCATAGCCTGTACTTATTACGCACAGGTTGCTCCATTTTGAATATTGAAGGCTTGCAATAAAGAAATGCTTATAATTCCGAGGTTGTTCTATTTTGATCATTGAATGCTTGCAATTGAGAAATGCTTTGCATTCCTAGACAGTACTTACAACAGCAAGGTTGTTCTATTTTGATCGTTGAATGCTTGCAATAAAGAAATGATTTGCATCCCTAGACAATACTTATAATTCCCAGGTTGTTCAATTTTGATGATTGAATGCTTGAAATTAAGAAATGCTTTAAATTCCTAGACAGTACTCATGATGTCAAGGTTGTTCTATTTTAATAATGAATGCTTGCAATGAAAAAAAACGCTACTTTGTGATCATCAAATGCTTTCAAAAAGGAAATTCTGTGAAATTCTTACAATGTCCAGGTTTTTCTATTTCAATCATTGAATGCTTGGAATGAAAAAATGCTTTGCATTCCCAGACGTACTTATGATACAATGGTTGTACTATTTTAATAATTGAACGCTTGCAATGAAAAAAATGCTTTGCATTTTGTTGAGGATTAGCTTTCCTTTCTACAAGTTTTCTTTTAAATGTTATGAGACAAAAGGTGGGTAAAAATAAGAGCTGGAGATAAGAGGTACCTTTTAATGTGTTATTACAGAATATTCTGGACACAAATGAGCTACACAGCAATGACTGTAAGAACTCACTTGTGCAAAGGCTAATGTGGTTTATTATCATTCTTATACATAAGTAGATTTTAAATCTATCAAACAGTGAAAAATGAAAAAGTAAAGTTCCCCTACAGTTTAATAGAGCGCTTTCCTATTGACACTAGCTTCATCATCCTTGGGAAAATATTGCTCAATCCGCTCAACATTTGCCAGAGGAAATCAATTATATTTGATTAAACAAAATCAAACACATACATGTTTCGACACGGAGCACAACATGAGTTGCAACAGCCCTTACGCAAAATGCCACGCATATTTCATGTGAAAGTTAACAAGTTACAAACTAATCTATTGTGCATAACTCGATTCATGACACCATTTGATGTGGAAAACTATGAAAATTTGCACACGTTTGTACCTTGATGTGGTCCAGTACCGCCGTGGCCACGTTGGTGTGCAAATCGATCAGACGTTTCTTTTCCAGGAGCTCGGGTAGAGAACTGTACAACACGGGGACAACAGATCAAACATTTTTGCGTGTTACATACATGGATATGACTTTTAGAGGCGGGGCTTTGTGCCGTGAAAAATAGCTATGTTAAGAATAACGACAGCAGCTCCTTCCCCACTATTTTAAAGCACCCTTTTGAAACCATTACAGCCTTGTTCTGAATTCACAAGCCCAGAATATTCTGTTTGTTTTATTGGCTGGAATGCTCTGCCCACTGAGATTCCATCTGCAACTTGAGTGGAACTGTTTAACTCTAGGCTAAAAACACACTTCTATTCTATAGCTTATGAATGACCTAGATTTCATGTTGACAATATCTATGTTTGCTCGTGCTGCATCCATTGCAGCCTGTTCATCCTGGAAGGGGGATGACCTTATCAGGGTCCCTTCATTTTTCTCATGTTGAGGTTTTGAGTTTTTCCTTGTCCTCATGTAGGTTTTAGATCAGGGGATGGTGAGACTCCTTGTGAATAAGGGCGTTCCAAATACACTTGACTCCTTTCACATGTGCTTGTAAAATAAAAAAAAAGTTACATATTCAGAGTTATTTTAGCATTACATATAAAATTAAACGAATAGGAATAACAAAAAAACTTAATCTTTATTAATTCAGATTACCCCTTGTTAATACATAAAAAGGAAAGGCATGGTCATACATTAAAGTAAAGAATAACAGATACATCAGATTTACTTGTTGTGTCATCATTTGTTTAAGTACATTGCCCCCTGGTGGCCAAGATGCAAAGAAGGCCCACCATTGTCTCACAGCAAAAACAAAACTAAGTTTCAATCAGCTAAAATTTCACTATATAGTGTAAAAATGGATGCTTTTATAATTTAAAGGAATAATAGATTTAAAAAAAATCATATTGTGCATAATATTACATTATTATTGGTAAAATACCAACTAAAGGGACCCATCAAAACCTCATTTTTCTTAATTTTTTTTTAAATTCTTTTGTTTATTTCCCTAGCTTTTTAATTCTTTTTTAATTTAGTTTTTCTCATTTTTTTCTTTCATTATCTTTTGTATTTTTTCCCTCTTATTTTAACATTTTTGTCCTTTTCGCCCACATTTCTAAATCATTATGTGCATATTGACTTTGGTGAGCTACTTCGGCTATATATTTTCCCAGTATCTTGTTTCAGAGTGATCTCTGTGATGGGTCTTTTTTTAAATGAAACTTAATTCCAAGTGTTAATTGTCATATGCACAGTAAAGTTGCGAGCGAAAAAGAAAATAGAAACTAAGGAATGTTTGGCATTTCTTGAATCAGGGATGCTGCTGGAAAAGTGAATTTCCCTTCGGGGATGAATAAAGTATCTATCTATCTATCTATCTATATTGTTACATGTTTGGTAATATAGATTCAAGCATGAAAACAACCTGAAGAGCCGTTAGGGAGCCGAGCTGACAAAAGCCGACTCTCTAAGATGAGTCGGAATTTCCATCTCTACAACTGACCATTCACTTTCTAGTGGATTAAAGTAAACTCCAGTCAAATACGTCACCGAAGTGTTTCCGACGCATAGGTCAAATTGCGTTTTTCCTCGACCCCCCCCCCCCCCCGCACACTTGAAGAATGTGGCGACCGAGCGGCAAAAATATCAGGTGTGCTTAAGCTAGCGATTTCCCCGATCTTAGTTTGATGCGGCAGGGGTAAACCAGTGAAAGCTGTCTGGCCCTGCTGTTGGCCAGAAGAGTGTGTTGTGTCACTCTGACCCGAGTGACATGGCCGCTTTCTTGTGTACTGTTTAATCTGGAGGGACGAAAGCATGACCAACTTAGGTGTCGAGGTGCTTAACTTGCTTGGGTGTTTGGGCATTTGGGTTGGCCATGGTCCCCAAAAAATTGTGTGTGTTTTTTGCTACAATTTCCCTTTTTTTTTAAAATTTCTTTATTTTTGTATGTGTTTGTCTTGCTGTCCGTCACCCCTCTCGAGGGATATGACAAGGGTAGAGAGATGGATAGATATAAATAGAGAGATAGAGAGAGATAGATATAGATAAATAGAGAAAGATATAGATAGACAGATGGATATAGATAGATAGATAGATAGAAATAGACAGAGACAGACAGACACAGACAGATAGATAGATGGTTTGTGATATTTTTCTTTTGTAAACTAATGCTCTAGTTAGCGTTTGCTTTTTGGGATCTCAAAAGTGATTGTGACTGAGTTACCTAACGGCAGAGGTGAGCTTGGCAGTGTTGTCGGACAGCATGCTGATGGCGCCCTCGTCCTCGCCCTCCAAACCCTGCGCACATAGAAAAGTCAGCAGCCGGCCCACCGATGACCTTTTTCTCGCTTTTGTTCCTCACCATGATGCTTTTCAGACGTTTGACCTCGTCCTCCTGCGCTCGGTAGGCGTCCAGCTCCTCCTGAACCGACTCGGCCACTTCTGGGAAAGGACTAAGGGGCAGAGATGGGCTCAGAAATGCAAATACCGATTTTTCCAGACAGAGTTGCTCTGGATTATAAATGGCACCAGCCAAAAATTGCATAATTAAGAAGGGAAAAACATATACAGAGGAACCTCGGTTTTGGAACGCCTCTCAGTTCGAACAAATCGGAGTCCGACCAAAAATTTCTAAAAATTCTTGCTTCGTTGTTCGGTCAAAAAAAATCGGAGTTCGAACGCCGGTAATGCGCGAGTGCGTAGGCTAGGGTGCGATGCGGAGCGGCGTACGGGTGTAGATCGCTCTTTTCGTGACCAACTGTTATCGCGTGCGGACGTGCTTTGTTTTGCTTTCGCTTTTAATATAGGTGTACGAAGTGTTTTAGCCCCTAATTATTCCTCCGAAGAAAGTCAGTGCAAGCAGCAAAGTTGCTACAGGTAAAAAAAGAAAAGTAGTGCGTACAACTATTGCATTTAAAAAAGAAATAATAGCAAAATATGAAGGAGGTGGAGTGTCTGATCTTGCTAGGGAATACCCCACCGTCCACCTGCGCCTTCTGCTGACCACCACAAAGTTAAGAAATCCTATTCATAATTATTTTCTTAATCCTTTTTTTAATTTTTACACGTTCATGTTAGCGTAATCTTTCGTATGGAAGATTACGATAACGCGAGCGTACGATTAGCCTGGGTTAGCTTTAAGTTTATGTTGAACATTCAGGGTGTTGGAACGGAGCCCAACATTGAGGGTGTTGGAACGGAGCCCCCTTTCCAATGAACCGCTCACCGCTTGTTGTGGAGACCCGGGTGCTAAATGACTTGTAAACGACCTGATTTTTTTATTTTGACACGTTCATGTTAGCGTAATCTTTCGTACGGAAGATTACACTAACGCGAACGTACGATTAGCCTGGGTTAGCTTTATGTTTACGTTAAACATTCAAGGTAAACATTCAGGGTGTTGGAACGGATTAAAACGATTTACATTATTTTTAATGGGAAAAATGATTTCGGTGACCGAACAAATTGGTTTTCGAACAGGGTTCTGGAACGGATGATGGTCGAGAACCGAGGTTCCAATGTATAGGTAGCACCTGAGGTATAAGTCACATTTTTGGGGGAATATTATTTGACAAAATCCAACACTAAAAACACACATGTCATCTTTAATGGCAATTTGAAATAAAAATAGAATAAAGAACAACAGGCTGAATGACTGAAACGCCTGGTAATATCATTCACAACGTAACATATTAAGAGTTATTTAGATCACTCTAGCATAAAGAATATGCATACCATACTGTCATTTTCACTGCAAATCACAACATATTCATCCTATGTGTTACTTTTAAACAACTCCCCCAACTCAGGAGGTAGACGATGCACCGCTTCCTCTTCCACGTTGTTTACGTCAGACTCATCGTCACCTCTGCTTTTCGCCAGTCCCTTTCTTGCTAACTCCAAACATTGTTTCTGATGCTGGATTACAGTTTTTGTCTGCGTATTTCTCTATTTGCGGCGAATAATTTACAAAATAAGATTTTCTTTTCAGGGCCATTTTTGTTCAGCTGTTCTCAGGTGTTTTATAAATTACTGTCAAAGTTGAAGTGATCAACTCAGCCCAAGGGACACAGTCTTGCAGTTTATTGCAAAAATAACATATTAAATAATGAGATAATGTGTTAATATTTCATACATAAGTTTAAGTGTGCAGCTAACAAATGAAACAATGTAATAATGTCTTAATAATTTCACATATAAATTGCACCAAAGTGTAAGACAAACTATAAAAAAAACTGCGATTTATAATCCAGAAATTACGGTAAGATGCTGGAGGTCTCGGCTCGCTTACCTGCCCTTGTGCCGCTGCCAGAATTTGTCGACAGCAGTCAGATCGTACGTCCGCCGGCTCTTCTTTTTGGGTCTTGCGCCGGCGGGGGACGCTTGGGCCCCCGCACCCTCCTCCAGCATCACCCTGTTGAGGTGAAAGTCCTGGCAGATGGATGAACAAAAAGTGTGATGTGTTCATTTTTTAACATAGCTAAGGTATTCTACCACTGTTTTTATTTTCGTGGGGGTGCTGGAGCCCATCCCAGCTATCTTCAGGCAGTTTTAGGATATGCAGTGCTTAAAAATGGATGGATGGTTTTATTTTAAAGGTATGATAATGCCCGTCAACTATAATACGCGCAAATTGTCGGCTAAGTGCCACAACATGTCAGTATTCCCAAATGAGTTGAAATCAATAATTATTCCAGCCAGTTGATTGGCAGCTCACCATGACATCGTGGATGAGCGCCTGATAGGTCCAGCTGTGGTGAAGGGGCGTGGCCATGTCCATGTTGCGGTCAGCAAGGACGAAAAGCGGCCTTTGGAAGCTGTGTGGGCGACAACGATAAGCACGACATATCACAGGTGCTGTCGCTAGGTTAAAGGTATTCCCAAAGTGATTATAAAAAAAATAATGAAAGAAATAAAATAAAAATTAAAAATCGGCGCAGAGCTGTGTAGAGTTCCCCCCCACAACTATACAAATAAGTAGAAAAATATTTTACACGCCAGGGTATTAGAGAAAATACGATCTCAAAGCTGACCCATCTGGCTTGTCTTGAAGAGCTGCCATGTCATTGAAGGAATAAAACAACTTAAAGTTGAATCCCATTAACGCAACACGTGAGGCCACCTCCTAAACAGAGAGAATTTGTAATGAATGGCGATTGCATACCGCTCATTTCTGAATTTAGGTCAGTGATTGTGGCTTTTTGTTTCTGTTTTTGCCGCTGTTGGTACAATTTTGTCCAGCTAGCGCACCGTTAGCGTCGGGACTGAGAAGGCCTTTCCCGTTTTGTATGCTCGCGGTTGGGGCTCGTTGGCAGCTCACAGTGTGGTATTTGGCCACCTAGCCTGGCATTAGCGTCAGTTTTGCCACGTCCCTTGGTTTGTCGTTGTAGCCATTGCCGCATTTCGTTGTTGGTTACCAGTTAGCCTGGCTGCCCACTGTGTTTTTGTTCTGCCAGCCTCACGTTTTTCCGCCAAAGCTGCGGCTGATTTTCATTGATCAGTCCTGGATGTCTAGCATTAAACGTTTGCAGCTGGTTAAGAAATCCAGCAGCTAGACTTTTGACTAAGACCAAAAAGTTTGAGCATATTACTCCTGTATTGGCCAACGTGCACCAGCTCCCAGTCCACTTAAGATGGGACTTTAAGGTTCTCTTATTAACATATAAATGTTTGCATGGACTTGCACCCTCTTATCTCTCTGATTTGATTTCCCCCTATGTTCCTGCACGGAGTCTGCGCTCAGAAAATGCCGGTCTACTGGTGACTCAGAGAGCCAAGAAGTCTGCAGGCTTGAGAGCGTTCTCCATCCGGGCCCCGGTGCTATGGAATGCCCTGCCTCTGGAGATAAGATCTGCAACCTCAATGGAAGTTTTTAAATCAAGGCTTAAGACACACTTCTATTCCAAAGCTTATGATTGATGCCCACCTCATATTCTGTATTGTCCTGTCTTTTACTGACTGCCTGCCTAGTGGTGATACAAAGGAGAAGGACGATTTGAGATGAGTCAGCGGACCAGCGTTTGACCTGAAGCATGTGAACGCCTGCATGGACCAGCTGGCAGAGATGGGAAGTTGTGTCGTGGCCGTCATAGACTTTCTGGACTAGTTTACAGGCTGGGGGCGTCGCTGCTGTCATGCACTTTCCGGACAAATTTTCAACATGTGTTTACCATGTTTGTGTACTGTAATGCTAAATGGAATACACCCTGATCATCCTGAAAGGAGGATTACCACTTGTGAGGTCCCTTCTCAGGGTTTCTCTTTTTCCTCACGCTGAGGTTTTGAGTTGTTCCTTGCCCGCATGTTGGTTTAAGATCAGGTAATTGTGTCATTGTAATCCTGTGCAGTCCTTTGAGACATTTTTGTGATTAAGGGCTATATAAGTAAATTTGACTTGACTTGGTTATACCTCCATTGGCAGCTCTGTTTTATTTGCCACTTAGCCCTTTTTGTACCATTACTGCATCAACCTGCAACACAACACCTATGCATTCTCCACAAAAACCTACCCTAACTTTGCTTAAAACACCAGTTACATTTTTGACTGTTTAACAAGTAAAAAAAATATGGTGACTGGCTCACTAGGAAGCCACTGTTCCTCGAATGACATCACAGCTCAGATGGCAAAGACAAGACATACTGTCTTCAAAATGCCTCTTCTTAAAAAACAATTGAAATATGCTGAGGAAATATATAAAGACTTCATGCAAAAACCATAACAACAACTATTTCCTCACATTTTGAATGTTTAAGGATTTGGGAATAGCTTTAACGCCTTAGTTTACCTGAACTGCCCGGCAGCCATGTTGTCTCCCGTGAACAAACTGTTCCTGGCGTCGCGGAGATTTTCTCGCAGTTTCTTGTCCAGTTTCTGCAATTCACAGCAGGCATGGGATAAGACACACGAGGGGAGACACTCCCGAGGACGTGGTGGCGCTCCACTCACCACAGCGACCATCTCAGCCGCGTTTCCACGAGGGCAGCGGATGATCGGCACGGCACCTTCGTGATTTCACGCAGCGTTAATGGGAAAAAAAATCAAAAGAGACGCCCGCTAGCAAAGACCAGTTTCGGGACTAAAGCTTTACAAAGGAATGTGTTCCAGAACGCGATTCCTTACTCTGTAACAAGTACTGTGATTCATTATTAACCTCATTTTTCAACTGAACTGTTACAACATGGAGCGTTACTCAGCTAATTATTAAAAGCAGATTAGTATTTACAACGCCCCCTGGTGGCGAACTGATCCTACCCTATTTACAATCTCTAATTCAATTCAATCCTCTTTCTGCAGCAACTTTATCTGAGGGCTGGGCATGTTTATATTTACCTACAAAACACAAATGAACACAGTTACGGTGGCGCCGTCGCAGTTACAGAATATGATAACACAGAATTTCTCCTCATGTAGATATTCTCCCTACCTAATATACTCACATCTTATTGTAGGATGAACGTGGGTGTAAACGCCAAAGGAATTGAGGAGAAAAAGACACGCTTGTTTACACAGGAAATTCCAAAGTTTTGTTTTGGGACAGCTGGGCGGTTGCGAAACGGACAGAAAGTTGGCTGGGTCAAGACGTCTTCTCCAACTATGTTCGGGGAAATCACGTAATTTTGGAGAATCGAAAGAGGACGCACCACTCCGGGAAAAACAACACGTGATATTTCTGAAGTGAAATTTCTGAACGGAGGGGATAAAAGCTGATGTCTCTGAGAGACGAATGATAAAACGCGGTGTCAACTCTTGTAACAAAATAAATGATTTTCTCCCTTTCTGACATATTGCCTGCGTGTATTTTGGGGCGACGCCCATATATGTTCTTCACCGAAATAATTGGCGCCCAACGTGGGGCTTTTCCCACACACACATTCGCAAACAGAGAAAGAATACTATAATACCGAAATGAGGGGTTCAATTAATATGCGCATATTGGGTTGTGTGTGTCACCAGTAGTGAATAGAAGGCAAGGAATGGGGATGGGGCATGGCTTATACAGGAAAAACCAAATCGATCGAGCAAAAGTGAGCACAGAATTTATGGTAAATTGAGCCGAATTTTGGTCTTATTTGTGAAAATATTTTTTGCAATACACCATGCCAAAAAAAACCCCAAACGTCTTGGACAATACCTACAAACGGAGAAGGAAATCTGGGTGTGCTTGCACAAGCCAAGAAATGTTCAAAGGGTTCACTGCTTCCACAGGTTTGTGTACACGTTTTATTTTATTATGTGGTTATTTTACATCAGTTTTATCTCCAATGCGAGTAACTACAGTAATTCATATCCACTTTCAGAGTAATGTGCTACTTTTGGGTGTCAGCCGTCATGGGGGTAAAATAATTAATTTAAATAAAGTGCATAATAACTAACAATTTTTGTTTTTTTAGTAATAAACCAACCCTGGCAGGGACTCACCAAGCGTGACGAAGAAGCAGAAAAGACTGTCCACGATGGTGTCCATAATGGCTTCCATGTCAGTGTCCCGCATGTCCCCTCTGTTGATGGCTTTCGCACAACAAAATGGACGTCAGGTTTAAAGAACTCTGGGATATGTAGTGACCTCCGACCCACCTACCCACCCAAAAAAAAAAAACCCTCACCGTGGTAAGAAATCATCTCTTTATTTTGATGGCACAGGATGAACATGTCGTCCTCCAAGGTGATGAAGTTCAGGTACTGGTCGTACACCTGAATCGCAATTAAAAAATGCAATTCAGATGATTGCGAGATTGGATAAGACTCTTGGGATACGGTAGTTGCACCTTTTCACTGTAGGATGTTTTTTTACACCCAAAGTTACAGCATTTTACCCACTATCCCACATCAACTACCATGTTACGTCTCTAAAATACCTGTATGCTATTGGTCGACATCATAAAAAATGGTACTCTGCTATTGGTTTGCTTAATGGCCTCATAAAAATGCCAATATGCTATTGACTGAACTACCTCCCATAATGTCTTACCCTCTCTTTATTCAGTTTAGAACCTCATGTGCTTTGTAAGGACTTTGTGATTAAGTGACCCAATAATGTTATTTTTCATACTATATTTGTCCGCTATGGGTCCAAGGCTTGTGGGATGCTAAAGGGAGAAGCAAAAACATAATAACCTTGGAAACGAAGAGGGCACACGAATTGCTACTTTCGCTAAGTTTCAAACTGCTACCATTGTGTTGATGGTTCAGCTATCACAAACCCCGGACAAACAGACTGAATGATAGCTTCTTCCCCAAAGCTATCAACACCATAAAAGCCCCAGTTTGGAAACAGTTTTTAAGTGCAATGTCCCTGTTCTAAGCGCAATATCCCGGTATCGTGCATTATTTCTGTTATGTAGTTTTTACTTTAGATGCTCTGGACTTTATTCTAAAACAGTTATGCCAAAGAAGTATTTTATTTGCAAAATAAGTATTTTATTGTAGAAAAGTTCTCACTTTATGTATTTTTGTGCTGTTAAAGGTTTTACATTGTACGGTTTACTTCTTTACACTTGACTTATTTTCCACAACCTCGTGTAATGGAAGATTGGTTACATTTACTTTCAAAGTTTTATATGTGATATTCCGGTTATGTACTGTACAGCTTTTACTTTAGATGCTCTTGACTTAGTTCTAAAACAGTTATACAGAAGAACTATTTTATTGAAGAAAAGTACTTTATTTTTGTACTAATAAAGGATATAAATTCTACTGTTTACTTATTTTAATAACTTTGTGCAATGAAAGATAATTCAGTTGTCACGTTGACTGTTAAGTTTTAAGAGAAATATCCAGTTTCAAGTGCAATATCCCAGTTCTGTATAATTTCAGATGTAAATACTTCACATTAGATGGGAACATTATAGATAGATTTTTTTATCTTCATGTGTTTTATATTGTGTATTATTTTGCCAACTGCAGTGCCACCGTAATTTCGTTGTAAAAATACACTGATAATATGAGTGATTGTGATTAAAATCTGTCTCATTTTAATCCGCCGTCGCCATCTCCTCCCCCACTCTGCATCCACCACCAACTCCACTAAACCACCTAAAGTCACACCAGAGGTAAATAGAATTTAATTTTTCCTTTACAAGTCTATTTATTTAAAATGTTATTCAACAATATATTACACATAAGTAGTACTCACAATTCGCTTTTTTAATATATATTTTATCAGAGTACCGGGGTTTTGGAACATATTTGCTAATTACAATAGGTTTATATTCCCCGCTATACTGCACTTGCCCTCTGCCATCTCCACCTCAGAACTGATTCATCTTGTATACCAAAGATCTACTGAATTGGTTAAGGTTACGTGAACAGTACATTCACCCGGAAACACCCTAAATGCTATCGAAAGATAACCATAACAACCTTGGTGATTTGGCTGACGGCATTGGAGGCTAAAGCGGCGCTAGCGATGTCCTCCAGTTTGCTCCGACTGATGGCTGAGATGAAGTTGAGGTAGTAAGACTCGTAGAGTTGGTTCCTCAGGTCCTTAACACACAAATACACAAGATGAAGCGATTGTACAAATAGGATGACTAGTCCAAAGTGTGGAGCACCTGGCACATCCTGTCGATGTTTTCCTCCGAGGGCATGACAAAGTAGATGGCCGGAACATCCGGAATGGGATCTCGGTCGGAGTGGAGCAGCCTGAACGCTCAAATGCAGCAACAAGTTAGATAGAAAATGGTTTGTGTGCGTGAGGGTGTGTGTGTGTATGAGAGAGTTTCTTACAGGTGCAAAGTGATGCCCATGTCTCGGAGCTCTTTGACAGACAGCAGGGGCGAGATGATGTCCTGACCGAAGCGGTCATAAATCAGCACCTAAGAAGCAAAAAACCCACAAAACTTTCAAAGAGAATCCTTCTTCTTCTTTGAGTTTAACAGTGGTTGGCATCCATCACTTTGGTGCATTACCGACCCGATCGTTATGGATTTTTGTATCAAATTCTTTTAACATGTCCTCACACCTTTTTTATTACCAAATTCAAGCATTTTAAGGACTTTCAAAGCCAAATTTCGAATTTCTCCAGTACCAATAAAAGAAGAAATCAGGTGTGAATCATTCATTTTGCAGAGCTGCCATTGTATCTGCGATTTAAATTTTAAATCTTGCTTGTGTTTTAATGACGTTTCATCGAAGAATGCCATACAAACTAATGCCAGCTGCCATTGATCAAAAGGGAAGAAGAAAGGCAATTGCAAAGCGGAACCCCGGGAGCAGTGTCGACATCGCTTTTAAGCAGACTTGAGAAACATGGCAAACATTTCAAGCATATACAAGTACTTCACTCAAAATTTCAAGCACTTTTCAATCCTTGAAAACGCAATATTAAAATATAGGTATTTTCAAGGACTTCAAGCACCCGTACAAACATCTGTGTCCTGTGCTTCTCAAACATTGTATAAGTATCCTTTGTTGAGGCCTATTACTGAAGTCCAACAATCCTATCGGTGCCAATTTCTTTATTCCTTCTTCATCTGCATTCTATTATTAAATGGTCCACTAATTCATACTCCTGACAGTCTTCACACAATCCAGTGCTGTGTTTCCCCATCAGTTTGAATGCCTTCTAAAACCCGAGCTTCTTGTTTGATGTCCATTTATGTCCACGCTTGTGGACGCCAGGTCTTAAGAGGTTAATCCAATCCTTAGTCTTGTAATCCATCCATCCATTATCTGCACCGCTTATCCTCAGCAGGGTCGCGGGGGTGCTGGAGCCCATCCCAGATATCTTTGGGCAGTGGGTAGGGGACACCCTGAACTGGTTGCCAGCCAGTTGCAGCGCACACAGAGACAGACAACTCACTCGCTTATTCACACCTAGGGACAATTTGGAGTGGGCAATTAACCTGACATGCATGTTTTTGGAATGTGGGAGGAACCCGGAGTGCCCGGAGAAAACCCACGCAAGCACGGGGAGAACATGCAAACTCCACACAGGAGGTTCGATCTCATGACCTCAGAACTGTGCCGCACACACGCTAACCACTGCGCCGCCGTGCTGCCCTAGTCTTGTATAATAGTCTCCACTATTCTGTTTTTTGCCATCAACCATTGCTGTCCTACCGTTTTGTTGAATTTTCTACAGGTGTCCTCCTCTGCTCTCTCTGTCCCATATGCTCTGTCATTTCTTCCCTTAATTCAGGGGTGTCAAAGAGGCAGCCCGCGGGCCGGATCAGGCCCGCTAAGGGATTGAATCCGGCCCGCGAGACAACGCTGAGGGAAGTGCAAGAGAAAAAAGAGCTGCAGGTTGAAATATGTCCACTTGATGGTGCCAAAGCCAGGTGCCTCTGACAAAGACGCTGTACTTGTATTTCTCTCTCTCTCTATATATATATATATGTATCACTCTCTATGTATCAATCTCTCCATGTCTGTCTCTCTCTTCCTAACTTTTTCTCTCTCTCTCTCTGTCTCACTCTTTCACGCTATGTCTTTCCTTTTCTCTTTCTTTGTTCCTCTTTGTCTCATCCTGTGTCTTTTTACATTCTTTTACTCTCTCTTCCTTTTATTCCTCTTCTCTCTCTCTCTCCCACTCTCCTGCTTTTCTGTTCTCTCTTTCCCTCCTTCTCTCCCCCCCCCTTCCCTCTTTCTATGTCTTTGGATTTATTTATTTCTATCTCTTTCTTTCCCCCTCTCTCACTATTTCTCTTTTTATCTCTTGTTCTCACATTCACTCTCGTTCTCTCTTTCTCCCTTTCATTCTTTCTTTGTCCCACTCTCTCCCTTTTCCTCCCTCTTTCTCTTATTTTTTTATCTCTCTTTTTCTTTCTCTTTAATCTACTAGTCCGGCCCCCGAGAGAATGTTCTATCATGTGGCCCCCGAGTTAAAATGAGTTTGACACCCCTGCCTTAATTACACATTTAGTTTCTGTTATACTTGCATTTCAACCCTATTACAACTCAATATTTTTTACCAACTTGTCTGCTCTCTCATTCCCTTGCACCTCTACATGTGCTTAAACCCCAACAGAATGGGACCTGTCAAATAGAACCCTGTAGAACGTTGAGTTTGTTTACCTTCCATACTGGCTCGGAAGTGGCGTTCTTCGCAGGAGGAGTGTTAAAATTCAACATGCGCCTCAAAGCCACTAAACAACAAGAAAAAAATACAAAATGGGACTCGTATTATTACATTTAAACACAGTTTTTGTTTCATGGAAGTTTTCACGATATGCAAAATTTGAAACTGAAACGTCCATTGAGCATCCGCTAAGGAGAAGGCGATTTGACATCAAAAAAGGTCAAACACTCGTTTGAATTTCACTTCCATCCAAAGTAAAACTTTAAAATTTATAATGGAAATTGTGCCAGACGAATAAAATACTTTAAAAAGAAGAGTTAAAAGGGACAAACCTGTCTGCTTGTCGCGTACCGACGACGCCATCTTGGATGTTGTGGACAGGCGATGACGTGTCAGCACAAAGAAGTAAAACATGAGCGAAGATGCGTCACTCCAACTATCTATGCCGAAAAGTTCCCTAGATGTTATAATGGGGAGGTGTCACTTCGCTGCTTTTTATGGACTGATGTTTGACGAGGAATTTTGAAGCTTTTTAAAGGGACAGAGTGTAATATCTAGTGCCTCCTAGTCGAACAAATAACCCTTGTAACCGCGGTGTACCTGTCCCACCAAAGATCCACATTCACGCTGGACTGGATGATAACGTTTTTATTACAGTTTCTGCAGATGAAATGAGTCACAACATTAGCTTCTCTGCTGGCTTTGATCTCGTTGGCAGCTCGTTCTGTAGACTGCCCAAAGCATATAAAAGTGCTGGAGCCCATCCCAGCAATCATCGGGCAGTGGGCAGGGGACACCCTGAACTGGTTGCCAGCCAATCGCAGGGCACACGGGGACAGACAACTCACTCGCTCATTCATACGTAGGGACAATTCGGACCGGCCAATTCACCTGAAATGCATGTTTTTGGAATGTGGGAGGAAACCGGAGTGCCCGGAGGAAACCCACGAAAGCACGGGGAGAATATACAAACTCCGCACAGGAAGTCTGGAGCTGGATTTGAACCCACGCAGGAGGTTCCCAAGACATGAACTGTGCCGCACATGCACTGCGCCACCGTGCTGCCCACATACCAAGGTGTGTTTATGCTTAAATCAATATAGGAAACAAGAGACAAGATTATATGAACTATAATAGATTCTGAAAAATAATATATATTACAACCCTTGTGAGGTTAAGCGGCAGAGAAAATGGATGGAATTCATAATACAAAGCATAACATAAAATTAGCCAAATAAGAAAGAGATGTTTATGCTGGGATGCCACGTCTAATCTCCCTGCAAACAATGGTAACTACGTTTTATCAATAACCATAAAGACCAGTTTAATTCTAATACAAATAGGTAAAAAGTTGTAATAGGTTAACAAAGCATCGTTAATCAAGAGAATCACTCTTAAATCCACAACACGAATGAAAAAGTCTGCCGATACCAAATTTTCTCCAAAATTGAGAGAGAATCCATTCACACAGAATGTCAGAAAAGGATTTATTTTGAAAATATGTTTAGGTCAACAGCTACAAAGTGCTTGACTATTGAACATGCAAACATCCAAAAAGACCGACATGGAAAGAGAATACAAACAACAACACATCAAAATAAATTGATTGAAGGGAAAAACAATAATATACGAGAGAAAATAGAAAGTATATACAGTGGATAGAACAGTTATGAAAGATCCAGCATTATAGTAGAGTGCTCAGAGCCTTCGCTCGGAAAAGTGAGCCCAAGAGCCAAGAAGAAATCCGTAGGTTCGAGAGAATTCTCTTTTCAGGCCCTGGTGCAGTGGAATGCTCTCCCCTCCGAGATTCTAAAGCTTCTGAATGACCTATATTTCTTTTTGCTGATATCACAAAAGTTGTGGGTTCAACATTCACAATTTGTAATCATGAAAAAGGTCTTAAAGCAAGATTTGCCGTATTTTTCTCCTAATTACCCTAAACCCATTTTTTTTCCACCCGGCACAATAATTTTTCTAACCTGATAAAGAAAGGATCACATTATATTACATCACTCAAAATAAAGACATTGTGACTACTTTACTCCGACAAATTATGTGAGCGACTGTTAGTTGCCACAAGATAGCAACAAATGGCTACTTTTTCTTTTCTTATGTAGCTAATTTATTCAAATTTGTATTTGTATTGAAGCCCTACCCAGCCCGAGCCTGGCAAAATATTTTGATTAGAGGTGCCGAGACTAAAGCAAACACGAATATTTATTTTTTATTTGTGAGGACTCGGGAGGAGGAAAGCTTCTCTGTCACCGATTTGGATTTTTATTTGTGGAGGATCAGCGTGATAAACTCCTGCCCCCGCAGCGCTGAGAGCCCCAATCCTCCACAAAGAAATAGAAACTAACAATAACATGTGCAAAATAATAAAAAAAAACAGATAATAAAATCACAGAGAGAGAAGCCCGGCCCGAACCCGAACGTAATGATTGACGTTTTAGGCCGACCTGAATTTCGAGTCGAGGTTTAAGTCATAACCTCTACTGGGAAGTTGCCGTGTTGTCTTGAGCACCAAAACAACCCCCAAATCATTTTTTGTGCTGTAATTTTTGAGGAAAAAAAATATTTTATGCGTCACCGCAGCTGCGCAACCTCAGCAGGCAGGCGGTAGGCGTGGTGGCTGATGGCCTGCTCCATGGCGCTTTTGAAGACTTCGTAGGAGGAGGTGACAGGCAGGAGCAGGCGGTTCTCGTCTGGTTTACTCTGTGGGAAGAAAGCCGCTTCCCCCCAGGGTTCCTCGTCTTTGGGGTGGAGGAAGGAAATGGACGGTGTCGGCAACAAGCCGGTGGCAGGGAGCATGGCCATCCCGGTAGCGAAGAAGAGGAGGTCTTGCATGGAGACGGAGCTGAGGCCAGCTGGCAAAAAAAGACAAGGAGAAGAAGAAATGATCTTTGTGTTCCTAATCTAGTCTTCCCCAACCTTTGTCTGAGCAAAATGAAAAACCTCAAGGCACACTCTCTGTCGAAAATGTTTAAAAATAATTTCCCGGCACTTACTTAGAATAATATTTATTCGGGTTTAAAATTGGTTTGCGGTTGACTGGATCACCCAATAGGTGGGGCTGACGATCCAACATTAGAAATAGTCCGAAAGAGACTCTTAGTCTCTAGTATTTATCACGAAGGAAGCAATTCTCAGAATATATTGTACTATGAATTTCTCCTCAAGTAGATATTCTCCCTACCTAATATATTCACATCTAAACCATATTTACAACTATAAAATATATAGATAGTTTTAAATGATTAATTTTGAAGTTCATGGATATTGATACTGATTAATCAAACCAAAGGAAAAAATACAGACACACAAATAATACAACGGGGTTTGATTCTAAACAAACTATGATTTATTTACACCGTTTTAGGTTTTTTCTTTTACCCAAATTGACAGTACAGTGGTACCTCTTTATCCGAACACGAGAATTTTGCGACACAAGTATTTTCTCCTAAAAAAAATCAACCACACTTTACGCAGGAAAACCCATTTCACAAGCAGTACCAGAGGCTACTGCTAGAGACCGCTAGAGACGTCTCACCGCCAGTATCAACTCGTCTAATTTGTGCATGCAAACTACGACAGGAAAAAAAGTAATAAATTGCCCTGTAAGAAAATTAAGTATACCTTTAGTTAAAGGGACAGTAACTCGTAAGAGGATGCGTTTTACAGCTATTTACATTTCAATTTGATGATTTTGGGAGGTCGGGAATGGGCCAAATGGTTTTGGATCATTTCAAATCAGTTTATGTACATTTTTCCAGGTGTTTATGTAAGTTTTTGTGTTCTTACGTACGTTTTTTGGCATATTGATGTACATTTAGTGTTTCCGTCCGTTTTTGTGAGTGTTTATGTATGTTTTTCTGTGCGTTTAAGTACATTTTTTCTGGTGTTTATGTACGTTTTTACGTACGTTTCTGTGCTCTTACGTACATTTTTGGGTGTGTTGACATACATTTTGTGTTTACGTCCGATTTTGTGAGTGTTCATCTCCTTTTTTGTGAGTTTTTACGTACGTTTTTCTGTGCGTTTACATATGTTTTTCTGTGTTTGTTTTTACGTACGTTTGTTTTGACATTTTTGTGTTATTATGAAGGTTTTTGTATGTAATCACGTACATTTTACGTGTTTACATACGTTTGTGTGTGTATTCACTGATGTTTTATGTGTTTACGCACACTTTTTGTGTTTACTTATGTTTTTGCGTCTGTAAGTACATTTAGTCCGAGTTTATGTACTTGCTGATTGCAATATTATATTGTTTACAGTTCATTTTTGTTGCATTTCAAGTGTAGGCTAAATCCGCTGCTAAACATTACAAGGTTCTGGAACACAACTACAAGTCTGTCCTCTATTGGCTCTGTCCTCTAAGCCTATTTACAACAAAGACAGTTAAAACATCTTCTTTGTTCCTTTATCTCTTTGTTTCCTTATCCTCACTGTAAAATGTGGGACTGGAGTCGTCCAATTTCGTTGTCACAATATATCCCATGTTGTAACAATGACAATAAAGGCATATTCTATTCTATTCAACTGATTCAAATAGTGCTCAGATAATTTCAAATTCTTTTATATACCACATTTTTTTAAAAAGTAACTGTAATACTTACTTTGCCTAGTAATTAGTTACTTTTACAATATAGTGATGCAGTTACTAACACAGTAACTTTTATGAAGAAGTACTGAGTAACAACTTACTTTTTTAAAGTAATGTGCCCAACACTGCACACTAGACAAAGGCTTACGGCACACAGGTTAAAAAAAACTGTCCTTGTCAACTGCAACGACAGCTCGAGCTCACCTTGGCAGTCAGAAAGGAAGCGTCTCCAGAACGCAATGGCGTCCGTTTCCCTGCCTGCCTTTTGTTTGTCAGATGACAGCTTGACCATGAAGAGCGCATCCAACTTCGGCGCTGAAAGCCCGCCGGCTTCCGCCTTGCAGAAAACGTCTACGAACGGCGATGGAAATAGCTGCACCTGTAGCCAACAACAAACCATCAAAGCCGTCAATCCAGGATTTGTACACTGTTTCAGGGCCAAATTCAAGCACTTTTGAGGACTTTCAAAGCCAGTATTTACATTTTTCAAATAACACTAATCTGGTGTAAATTATCTCATCTCATCTCATTAGCTGCACCGCTTATCCTCAGTAGGGTCGCGGGGGTGCTGGAGCCTATCCCAGCAATCATCGGGCAGTGGGCAGGGGACACCCTGAACTGGTTGCCAGCTAATCGCAGGGCACACAGGGACAGTCAACTCGCTCGCTCATTCACACTTAGGGACAATTTGGACCGGCTAATCCACCTGAAATGCATTTCTTTAGAATGTGGGAGGAAACCGGAGTGCCCAGAGGAAACCCACGCAAGCACGGGGAGAACATACAAACTCCGCACAGTAAGTCCGGTAGCTGGATTTGAACCCACGCAGGAGGTTCCCAAGACCTTAGAACTGTGCCGCACACGCGCTAACCACTGCGCCGCCGTAAATTATGTATTTTGCAATTTTCATATGAGATTTTGAATCTTGCGTGTGCATTTATAAATATAGATGCATTTATATAGCTCTTTTCAAGTCAATGAAGACCTCCCAACGCGCTTTACAATGTGCTTCACACTAAACCATTGACATACACTTACATACCGATAGCAGCATCAGCCATGCAAGGCAACTACCTGCTTATCAGGGGCATTGAGGATTCAGTGTCTTACCAAGGACACTTAGACATATAACACAGAGGAGCCAGGAATCGAACCTGCGACCTCTTTATCCCAAGGCAAGCGCTTTCCCTCCTGTGATTCCTTACCTGTTTAAAGACTCCCAGCGTCTGCAGACCTCTGCGGAACCTGCGCAGCGGCAGCTGCATCCTAGTGATGAGCGTGAAGCCGACCAGGTCGTCCACCAGGTTGTCCCTCTTGTCCAGGCTCCTGATTGGTCGTTTGCAGCCCGCCGCCTCCAAAAAGTCCTCGCATGCTGCCATGGCTTTGCTTAGCTCCACCAGAGACTCGGCTTCTGCGATCTGAAATGGACCAGGGAGACATGAGTGATCTATAAACTACACTTACATGAGGGGTGACCAACATTTTTGAGGCAGAGAGGTACCTTTTAATAACGATTGGATATGGTTTTCTAAAAAGTTACTGTAATCAATTGTCAAAAGGGAATACAAAGCAAAAATGTTTCCAGGCTACATAAATGAACCACATTAGATAGGCTCAGTCACATCGACTGAACTAAGGTCTTGGGCTTATCATAAAGATGTTGCGTGACTGTATAAAGGTGATTCTGATTGGAGTATAGATAACAATGATAAGAAGATGTGATTCCTACTTTCACATCCCCCAAAACTACTGGGGAACCACGTTGGTGACCCCTGATTCCGATTATTATATTTAATTAATATGAGAATGCATAACATAAAAAATTAGGAATAACTGCAGGAGAAAACAATTACCCCAATCAATTTACCTCCAAGATGTGCGCACTGAGCGGCGTGCCCGGTGTCAAGTGTGTCACGCCGAGTGGGCTGTTGGCTGGAAAGTTGAAGAGACACTGGTAGAGCGCCGGCGAGAAGAAACCCAATGCCGGGCCGCCGTGCACTAGCGACAGAGCCAGCAGGCAGCCCACGTCGAAGTATAAGTCGCCGCGAAGAGCTACAAAGAAAAAAACCGTGACCTGAACTTTGATAGCATGATGATACTGGATAATAGGTTTTGAACTGCAAAAGTGAGTAACGAAATGAATTGAAGGTTTAATACTCCTTTTGATGGACAAAATCAGGCACTCTTTAGGACTTCCAAAGGCAATGATTCAATTTCCACAGTACCATTAAAATAAGAAATCCAGTGTGCATCAAGTATTTTGCAGATCTACAAATGTATCTGTGATTTACATATGCAAATTTAAATCTTGCATGTGCCTTTATCAAGACATGATTCTTAGATCTTGAGTCTATCTATCTTGATCATATCCCTCAAGAGGGGTGACCGACATCCAGGGTTGGGTAGGGTTACTTTAACTTGATTACTTTCAATGACTTTTGGATGACTCCAATACCAAATATGCTAATAAAAGACAAAAGAAACTAAATATGAATCAAATGATGACTCACAACACGTGGTAAGCTTTCTCTCCTGGCTTTGATCTCTTTGATCTCCGGCAAAACGAACATAAAATGCGACAGAAACAAAATGAAAATAAATCCAACATCATTTTTGCCGTTCCATGTATTCCGTTACTCCCCAAGCCTGCACAAAATGGAGTCATTTTATTCATATCTAGTTTCTTTTGTCTTTTATTAGCATATTTGGTATTGGAGTAATCCAAAAGTAATTGAAAGTAATCCAGTTAAAGTAACCCTACCCAACCCTGCCGACAGCAAGACAACAACAAAGAAAGTAAAAAAGGGAAAAATAGCAAAAAACACACACAAAATTTTTGAGACCATGGCCAACCCAAAGGACCAAATACCCTAACAAATTATGCACCTCGGCACCCAAGTTGGCCATGCTTTCAGGGACACAAGAAAGCGGCCATGTCACTCGGGTCAGGATGACACAACACACTCTTCTGTTCAACAGCTTTCACTGGTTTACCCCTGCCGCATCATACAGGTGCCCTGCCCATCCCTTAGAACACGTCCATACATCCCACTATGCTTTAAAAACACCTCTCTACTCATTCCTATTCCAACAGATTTTGAGTAAATCACAAATATAATGTGGAAGTGAACTGTAAGTGTGTAAATATTTTTGAGACAAATCTCTCCCCATGACGGTAATATGTGGCTTATATTTTAGTTGCATTTTACCACTGGGGAATGCTACCTTAGTTTTTCAATACATGTACATAATTGATACGTAATCCTACACATTTCATAGTGCCCTGTTTAGTTGTAGCATCCACCTCTCCTCTTAGGCACAACCTGTAGGGGGCGATGATGCTTCATAGGAAAACGCCATACAAACTAATCTCAGCTGCCGTTATCCAGAGGGAAGAAATGCAAGGGCAAAGCGTAGCCACCAGAGAGCAGTTTCGGACTCATTTTTAAGTCGACTTGTTGGGGAGAATGGCAACAATTTCAAGCATTTACAAGCCCTTTCACCAAGAATTCAAGCACTTTTTAATCCTTGAAAACACACCATCAAAATCCAAGCATTTACAAGGATTTCAAGGACCTGTACGAGCCCTGAAGCGTGAGGTGATTAAAAATATCACCCAAATATCATAAAATATTTTCAAAAATACATTTTAAATGATTAAAAGTTTTGTGCAAAAAAGTAATACTTCACCAAGTAAAACATTTTATATAGAGTAGCATTCTATTGAACGACGAGCAAAATTTAATTATACGGGTGTGTAATAAAATGTCTGAGCAGCAAGAATATAAAAAAAGGGATCTCACAAAAAAAATCGTACTGCTGTGGAACCTTTCATTCAGTAAAGTAATAAATTAAAATTCCAACAAAAACTGAATCATCGTTCACAGATGCCGTAACCACTATGGTTGTAAGGTCACCACTTCCTGTGGTGTGTCTTGGGAAAGTACAGCCCACACGCCGACATCCCTCTCCAGGCTGATTTCTGGATATGGGTTGACTCCCCCACATAAAACAGATAGCACTTGTTTCCGTGGTTACCAATAGCAGGAGACGCATCCTGATCCGACTTAGATACAGACCCTTCATCATCTGGTTGCCGTTGTATTTCAGTGAAGAGGATCATTCCGTTTTTTAGAGATTCCATATTGAATTTCTTGTTGAAGGATTTTTTATTTCATTTAATTGACGATAAAGGATTTTTTACAATCAAATAAAAATTACATTTAAATACAAAAGATATTCACTGGCTGAGCTGTGGGGCGAGGTCATTGTAGCTTAGACAAGAATGATGTTTACAGAAAAACAACAAGAACGGGGACAAGGGCTGACGCGGGAAAAGGAGACATTGTTTGGAAAAGTGTTCTGACTAGCTTTCTTGCTGTGAGTTTTTTAGACTTGGCGGTGCCTTTCAGCGAGGAGGAGGTGAAGCTGGCACCTGACCCGCCTTCGTGACGCACAGGTCAGACAAGGTGGGGGCCACATGGGGAGTTCCAGGCCCGCCCATGGGGGAGGAGCCAATGCCCCAGCGTCAGAAAAAGACGGGAGAGATCAGAGTAGCAAAGAGACGAGAGATGGGAGATCGTGAGAGGGAGGCTCGACGAAGACTAATTAGACTAATTTGACAATAATTTGACTAAATTCGATGGAATTCACTTAGTTAAATACCGTATTTTCCGCACTATAAGGCGCACCTAAAGGCCTTTATTTTTTTCAAAAGCTGACCATGCGCCTTATAATACAGTGCGCCTTATATATGGATCAATATTAATTCGCAAAGTCTTGCAACTAAGGCAAGCATCCGCCGACTAGATTTTCCCCCGAAAGCGAAGTAGTCCGCGGTGTATGCTGGGATTTATTTACCGGCGTTTCATTGGCTAACCAATGTGTCAATCATCATTTGAATCGATCACTATTGGCTAAAATCATTCGGAGGTAAAGGGGGCGGATCCTTTTTATCATTTACAGGCTGGCATTGGCTTAAATGGCAAAACAAAGCCTGCAATTGGCCGAAAAAGATGAATGCGTATAGCACGTGGCTGACGGCATACAGAAAGCATTTTTTTTACTATTTTGTATTTGTAAATATTTTATTCTCCTGGATTTACTAAACTCACAGATATAAGAGGACCACGGCTGCACATTATTATGAACACAATGACTTCGGTGAGCTACTCTGGCTATATATATTATCCCTTTATCTTGTTTCAGACTGAACTCGATGTTTCTGGGATAAGCGGTGCAGATAATGGATGGAATGGAGTGTCTATTTTTAAATTAAACTCAATTCCAAGTGTTTATTGTCATATATACAGTATAGTTGCGAGCGAAAAGGAAAATAGAAACTAAAGAATGGTTGGCATTTCTTGAATCCCAAGACTTTAACCTTCCGAATGATGGAACGATGCATTTGAGTGACATCGTACGGACACCGCATCCGCACGTGTTCTTGACACGTATTTGCGTCTTTGCAAGCTTTCGGAATGTTAAGGGGGTAATAAGTTGGACTGAACTATCTGACTGTTTTGTCCACGTTCCCATTGTAGCGCCTTATAATCCGGTGCGTCTTATGTATGTCAAAAATAGGACCAAAAACTATTTTTTCGGGGTGCGCCCTATAACCCGGTGCGCCTTATAGTACGGAAAATACGGTACTTTAAGAAAATAAATCTGCCCCTGTGTATCTTGTCAATATTGTTCCCTAAATTAAGAAACGAGCTTGCATTGTTAGGAAAATTAAGTTTGTGTTTGGTTAATGGAGTCAGATAACTAATTCGAACAATTTGATAAACGAGACATTTTGTAATATAGTTTTTTTCCCTAATAATGTGTAGAAATTCTTCCATTTTTTTTCCTATGCACATACTGAGACAGCTGACCATACCTTGCGAGTCCAGCGAGATGTTTTTGCATCCTGGCGGTCCTTCAAAGACATTCAACTGCTCGATCTGCTCCGTCAACAGTGCGAAGAACCTCTGCGTGGCCGCGTGTCCGTCCACAGCGATGTTCTGAAACGACTCCCGGCGCTCCTCCACGAACCTGCACCGGGACGACGACATTAAAGAACCCGGCTCCACTCCATTCGCCCCCATTGGAGCCGTCACCAATGTTCCCTCTAATTTTCCAGGGGTCTGAGCGTTCACACAAAGTCGGTGAGCAACACTTGAAACAACAGTGAGCAACAGCAATCCCAAGTGTGGCAACTAATCCATTATCAAACATGTCCAAAACTTGACATCAAGTTCCATTTTGCTGAGTTTCTGGCAATGCTAAATGATTTTTCTCTTTTGAATTGACTCATGTACTATTGCAAAGGTTGTACGGCCGACAAATGTCGTTTGTTCTTACAATTCTTTCACAAGATATCCATTTCTTTTTATTTCCTGATATATTTTGTCGCATAATATTAACATTTTTGGGGAATTATTTAGTCGGTTGTAAGATACAGAACTGTACTTAATCACATTTTTTAGTGGAAGTACAATGTTGGCAACAAGGTTCACTCGATATCATTGGAAATTATTTGAATGCAACACAAACTTTTTCTGCAGCATGGCGGCACAGTGGTTAGCGCTTGTGCGGCACAGTTCATGTCATGGGAACCTGTCGTGGGTTCAAATCCAGCTCCGGACATCCTGTGCGGAGTTTGTATGTTCTCCCCGTGCTTGCGTGGGTTTCCTCCGGGCACTCCGGTTTCCTCCCACATTCCAAAGACATGCATTTCAGGTGGATTGGCCGGTCCAAATTGTCCCTAGGTGTGAATAAGTGAGCGAGTTGTCTGTCCCTGTGTGCCCTGCGATTGGCTGGCAACCGGTTCAGGGTGTCCCCTGCCCACTGCCCGGAGATGGCTGGGATGGGCTCCAGCCCCACCGCGACCCTAATGAGGATAAGCGGTACGGCTAATGAGATGAGACAAACTTTTTCTTCTTTTTTCCGTGTTTTTTTCTACTTTCTTTTTTAATTCCTTTAAAAAAAAATCTCATTTTGTTTATTTTTTCAGAGCTGTTACTTTTTTCTTTTTGTTCTCTATCTACTTCTTTCTTTTCTTTTTTTCTGTCTTTTTTCTAAATTTTTCCTTCTTTTTTTTCTCTTCCTTTTGTTTATTTTTTTCTGTCTTTTTTCTAAATTTTTCCTTCTTTTTTTCTCTTCCTTTTGTTTCTTTTTTTCTCAGCTTTTCACTACTTTTTCATTTTGGTATTTTTTTTCTTTTTTGTTCTATTCCCCCCTTCCTTTAAGTCATTTTGCGCATAATTTTACATAATATTTGGTCATGTTGGGATTAAAGAAGCAAAAACAACCCGAAAGAGCCGGTTCCTTTTAGTGAGCCGAGCCGAAGAAGCCGGTTCTCGACAAACTCAACTAACTTTACTCAACTTCGTTCTCCTTTGACTCGACTTCAAAATTCCGCATTTAGGACACAATTTCAGGGGAACCCGTGTATTTTGACCTTCATGCACTGTAACTTTGACTTAAGTCGCTTCTTAATTAGTAATTTTGAGCCCTGATTTTTGTGCGCCGGCTAGATTTTTTTGTGCGCTGAGAATGTGCGAGCAGTGCGCAATAGCGCACGCGCGCAGCTTAGAGGGAACACTGGCCGTCACCCACCTGATCGCCAACCGCCGCGAAGGGTCAAAGTCAGGATTCTTGACTAAGTCCAAGGCGGCCTCCAGGGCCCTCTCCCCGACCACCTCCACTTGGATCTCGTCTTGCCCGAACGGCACCAAGGCTCGCAGGAGCTCCTCTGGGGACATTAGAGATGTTTTTTTGCAGGTGACAGGCGAGGACGCCGGATGGAGACGACGCTTGGACGTCAGGCTCTTCCTCGGTGTCACCTGAGGAGACGCCACCAGGGAGGCTGGTGGACCCAAAAAGATTATTCTGGTATTCAATTGTCGTGTGATTAATCAAAAGTTCTTTGAAGCTCAATAATCTAATATAACAATGTCATAGAAAACCCTCATAGTTTTCTTTTCAATATTTGATACAATAAGAAACAAAACATTTAATTTTTTATCATTGAAGTAATAATATTCAGTGTTGGTTTTCAGTTTAATTTGGAAACTTTTTATTTGAGATATTCCAATATATTTGTGAGTGAACAACTATATAATTGATTTTGATCAGTTTCGATATGAAATAATAATAATTTTGAATAAATTGCATAGTCAATTACCTACGATGTATGCCGATGGAGATTTTTCGTTTTCCGGAGTTCCGTTTAGTGGAGTGGATGACGTCACACGCTAAGCCGGGAATCGGAGAGGAGGTTAGCTCCGGTAGCTACCGGTTGCTCCAGGTAGCTCTACTTTAGCGTCTGAGATGCTAGACGTGAGCCACGTTTCCGTAAAACACAGAAAACTGCACTCCCTGTACGCTTTGATGTTTTTCACCAGCACAGCCAATTGGTCGGTCTTATTTGGTAAAGAGTTCACATTTACCATGATTACGGACTGTACAGAAGACTTATAACGCCGCTAGCTGCTTAGCCTTAGCAGCGGCACTGCATCCACGATAGGGCCCCCTCGTCACGCCGGCGCGAGAATTCTTCAGGGCGAGGAGTTCATTCCTCGGATAAACGCATTTTTGTGTGTTAAAACCCATAACCATAGGATAGAAAGTAATCCAAAGTGTATAGACGGCACCAAAGACTTATAAAAAAAACCTACTTTTCCTGACCCAACCGTAATACAGTAGTGGGTTCAAGAAAACCGTACTCATTACGGCAAAACCGTAGTACTTGGCAGGTATGCAAATCAGTGTTTCTGGCACAGTGAGTCAAGTGTCGGCACTCCCACAGCCACTACTAAGCTTACTGCCGTATATATGGAGCATCGGGTTATAAGGTCCACTTTCAAATTTAGGACCAAATTGGGCTTTTTAGGTGTTCCCTTTAGCCTGAAAATACGTTTTTTTTCCCTTTTGATCACCTTTTCCATCCGTGGACACCACACATTCAGGACAGACCCAGTCGTCGGTGTCCAGCTTAAGTCCCGAGCACTTCCTGTGCGTCCCACGGGATCCACACAGGAGGCATCGGATCACCTCGAACCACCTGAGCACAGCAGAAACAGGATGAGAGAAAGGTCGGGATTTAGGCGAGAGAGGCTGGCAAGCATCAGCGTGGCAACGGGTGTCAAATTGCGCTCACCCCGTCTTGGCAGAATGCGTTCGTCCTTTGTTGCAGAAGCAGGAGTTGGCATCGCAGTGCTTGTAGACTTCCAGGAGATCGGCGTAAGCGTTGGCCTCCAATTCCCATGATGCATCTCTGCATAATAAACAATAATGAATTCACATCACATCGTTCATTCTTAATGCATCTTATTTCTATGGATCATATAGATTTACAGACAGGTAAAAAAAAGACGTCACATTTGCTTAAAAAATAAGACTGAAAAAAAAAGTCACTGGAGCCACTCTACAATATTCGGACGTTTTTCAACCTTTTTTGAGCCAAGGCATGTTTTATTTACATTGGAAAAATTTTGCGGCACACCACTTACCAAAAATGTTATAAAATGACACTGAACAGTATGTTTAATCACACTGCAATTTATAATAACCCCAGTTTTTACAGCACAGACACTTGACAGTGACATAATATTTGTAGAAAATGACTCATAAATGTTTTCTTAAATTTCAAATTTTAAAAAGTGACATTGGATAATTTCTCACGGCACACTAGTGTGTTGTGGCACAGTGGTTGAAAATGACTACTACAAAACCAGTGTATTAACTCAGTAGCAGTAATGTTTGCCGTTTTATATATCACTCTTTTAAATTTTACTACACTTATTTCCGTAGTAAAATTAGAAAAAAAAATACTCCTTGAAACGAGTACCTGAAAAAAGTAAACAATATGGAAGATTATTTGTTTTTTATTTTAAGATTAATTTCATTAACAGAAAAAAACTATTTTAAACGAGATAAATCATCAAATATCTACCAAACCAGAAAAAACATTTTATTTTTTTTGTTTAAACAAGTAAATTATTATAATAATTGAATAATAATTAAAAGTATACATTCTTCTTTTACTTACCCCGTTTTAAGGATAACAAGACTTTTTAATTTTTTCTTATTTTCTAGGGGAAAAAAAGGACACTTCAAAATATAGATACCCAAAACGTTTAGCAAAACAAGAAAAACTAAACATAAAATACAAAAACATGTTTGCAAAATAAGAAAAATAATAGTTATTGCAAAAAACATGTTGCTAAATAAGAAAAGTAAAACTTGAAATATGAAAACACCTTTGCCAAAAGAGTAAAAATTTGAGGGGTTAGGGGAATAAACTGTACACAATTAATAATGCCTTCTACATTGATGGACTATTTTAGAATTGGAAAAGTCTGACTGCATTTGAATGCACCTTGCCAAACACTGTCAGAATAATAGTTAATTAGCATCCTAGATCCAGCACGGCGGCGCAGTGGTTAGCGCGTGTGCGGCACAGTTCTGAGGTCATGAGATCGAACCTCCTGTGTGGAGTTTGCATGTTCTCCCCGTGCTGGTGTGGGTTTCCTCCGGGCACTCCAGTTTCCTCCCACATTCCAAAAACATGCATTTTACGGTAATTGGCCGGTCTAAATTGTGCCTAGGTGCGAATGAGCAAGTGAATTGTCTGTCCCTGTGTGCCCTGCGACTGTCTGGCAACCAGAAGATGGCTGGGATGGGCTCCAGCACCCCCGCGACCCTACTGAGGATAAGCGGTGGAGATAATGGATGGATGGATAGCGACCTAGATAAGCATTGAACATGATTTTGGGATGTTGTTTCGAGCCGTCATTGAGAGGGCGAGTCAAGAAACGATGGTTATTAATACGGATTAATGATTAGACACTGAACCAATCATTAAAACTTTTACTACCATGCAACCATTTGGACATTTACAGGTAAACTTAGTCTGTTTTGTGTTTTGTACCTCTCCGGGATGCAGATTCCCATGCGCAGCATCTCCTGCTGGTACTCGTCCTTGTTGTTACACAACGTGCATCGAAAGTAATGGAGGCCGGCACTGTGTGCTTGCCGCTGTCGAAAACAAACAGAAGATGTCACCCAGGTGCAAAATATAGTGCTACCTCCTCACTTGTTCCAGGATCATGCTCATAGCCCGAATTGTTCGTAATATTATCCTGGTATGAAATAATTAAAAAACGAATTGGTCTGTGTGACGGTAACCCGAAGTGCAGTGGTCCATGATTCAATTTCAGCTACCGACCTCCCCCGTGCGGAGTTTGCATGTTCTCTCCGTGCCTGCCTGTGGATTCCAGGCACTCAGGTTTCCTCCCAAATTCCCAAATCATGCATGGCAGGTCAAGAGAGCAGTGACGGAGATCGCATACCTCTCAACTCAAACCTTTGCTGTCACAGTCTTGTTTCACGGAAAGACTGAGGAGATCATTTCGTCATCATGCCATGAGGCTCTTTAACTCCACCCGGGGGAGTAAAATCCCCATTAAACCACACCCCCACATTGCATATCACCGTATTTTTATTACAGTGTGTATTTTATGTAGCATTATCTAAATACTCTATATCAACACATTACATTGGGTATTTATGTATTATATTACTTTGTTATTGTTTTGTTTTCAACACCGCGATGCTGCTGGAAGTGTGAATTTCCCTACGGGGATGAATAAAGTATCTATCTATCTATCTATCTTTCTATCTTCCTCGTATTTTATACGCTTGTGATCATTTCAAAATGTATACGACATATAACAATTTTTGCACGGGAAATTGAAAATAAATATTTTTGCCCGTTTAGGTTCTAATCCGGATCATTTCTCGGTCACGGGTAGCAGATGTCGACGTCATTGTAGATTGCTCCAATTTTTGCAGTATTCTAAATAGTCTGTCTTGCTGTGAGAAAGTTATAATACTAAACAAAAACAAATAAAAAGCAATAAATTTCATTTTATGAGTAGCAACATTTTTACCCCCCAAAAAAAAAAAAAATCAAAATTAGGGCGGCATGGTTAGCGCGTCCGGTCATGGGTTCACATCCAGCTACCAGCCTTCCTGTGCGGAGTTGGCATGTTCTCCCCGAGCTTGCGTGTGTTTCCCTCGGGCACTCCGGTTTCCCCCCACCTTCCAAAACTTGCATTTTCAGTTTAATTGGCCCGTCCAAATTGTCCCTAGGTGGGAATGAACAAGTGAATGGTTGTCTCTTTGTGCCCTGCTACTGACTGGCAACCAGTTCAGGCTGTCCCCTGTCCACTGCCTGAAGATGGCTGGAATGGGCTCCAGCACCCCCGCGACCCTACTGAGGATAAGCGGTGCAGATAATGGATGGATGGATGGATGTTCAAAATGTTGTCAACAAATTTGTTTTGGTGTTAAATCTTTGAATATAAAACATTCCCAATGTGTAAATGACATATAATAGATAATCTGCTCATTGTGTCAACTTAAACATGTTATCCTTATTATTTTCTTGTTACTTTTTTCTCAACTTATATTGTTATTTTTTTCTCTGCATTTCTGCAGCACTTTATGATCCCTTGACAACTTGAAAAATGTGTAGCGTTTGACCGTTTCATTCTAATTTAGAATGGAATAGAATAGGATAGAATATACCTTTATTGTTATTGTTACAAAATGGGATATATTGTGACAACGAAATTGGACGACTCCAGTTCCACATTTTACAGTGAGGATAAGGAAACAAAGAGATAAAGGAACAAAGAACATGTTTTAACTGTCTTTGTTGTAAATAGGCTTTGTTTCCTCCGGAGGGGGGGGCGGGGGGTTTAGGTATGTGGGGAGGGGGGGGGACAAACAGAGATGGGGGATCCAACAGGATGTTTGATCTTACTGTACACACGGTCAAGTGTTTTATTCCCTTATCGCTCAGTCCACGTATTGAATGGATTTGGGAAGTACAGTCCATAAACATGCCCGATTAAAGTCGCCGGTGACGATAAAAGCTCCGTTGGGGTGTGCAAGCTGCTGTTTATTGATAGCAGCAGGCAGGAGATTTAGCGCTATGCTAACGTTAGCATCTGGTGAAACGTTAGCAATGATGCAAAGTTTTATGAAAAATGGTCTTGATTTAACTAACGTGCTTAGCGGCTCATAAAATGTGTGACACAACAACTTAATGATGAAATGAGTCGCCAACGTTTTTTATCGATTGGTTGTTGCAGCCCCACCGTACACTTAAAATCAAAGTTACTGTAATTTGATGCTAGTGGTGAGCGGTCACTAAGTGGTGAGGGGTATCCAGCAGTCTCTAGCGTTAGTCTCTGGGACTGCCCGTGACTTGGATTTTCCAAGTTAAACTTTACAAAATTCTCGTGTTTGGAGGCGTAGTAAAAAATAAATAAATAAAGGTGCCAGTTGCAATTAAAACTAGACAGAGGAGTGGAATGTCACCTGCACACAGTCTCTGTGAAACCAGCTAGCATGGCAAGACGGACACTTGAGGATGTTGTAGGACAGCTCGCCATCAATGGCCTCCAAGCACACGGAGCACGATTGGGGCAGGCTCAGGTTGGAACTCAAAGATGCAGACTGAGATGGAGCGTGATCCTGACAGTAAGACCTGCACAAGATGTATAGTGAGCAGGTTTTGCCCCACCCGCCTGCTGTGTCGTGACTCAAAACTCACGGGTAGTTTTCCGTAAACTGATAAACGAAACCGTAGCTGCGTCCGCACGGGTAGTGAACCTTTTTCCGGCAAGATGGCACGTAGCAGCCCACGCAAGCTCCTTTCTTCTTACACATGGAGCAGGTCTGAAAAATCGAAAAAAAGAAACATTAATAGGGGGAGGGAGATACTGGAAATTTTCACGGTAGGTTCGATCCAAGTGGTAGTATCGATCTGATACTTTTTGCTTGGAGATGTCCATCCATCCATCCATTTTCAGCACAACTTATCCTCAGTAGGGCCGCAGGGGCGCTGGAGCCCATCCCAGCTATCTTCGGGCAGTGGGCAGGGGACACCCTGAACTGGTTGCCAGCCAGTCACAGGGCACACAGAGACATAAAACCATCCATTCGCTCATCCACACCTAGGCACAATTTGGACCGGCCAATTAACCTGACATGCATGTTTTCGGAATGTGGGAGGAAACCGGAGTGCTCGGAGGAAAGCCACGCAAGCACGGGGAGAACATGCAAACTCCACACAGGAGGTTCGATCTCAGGCCCTCAGAACTGTGCTCCACAAGCGCTAACCACTGCGCTGCCCCACTTGGAAATGTCATGATCATTGAAAAATTTTGGATGTATTTTGAAAGAGGCCTTACTTATACCATTTTCACGCTAAACTAACAAAAACTGCAATGCATAAAGCCCATCTCCAACCTCCACCTTTCATTCTACCTAATGTGTTGCATGGCCAGAACAGCTATATAAAATAAGATAAAAGCAGTTAAGTGCGGGGGAAAAAATAAAAATAAAGACTCTCTGACACAATTGGGCATTGTTAACACATACTTAATAAAGACAATATTATATTTTGAATATTTTAAGGACACCAGAAACGACATACCCCACCTTTAAAAAACAGAATCGGAAACTTTGACAGTATAAAAATAAATAAAAATATTTCTATTACAACTGTTTCAGAATCAAAGCCAAGCCCCAACCTAAAATATCGGCAATGTAACCAAAATACAAATACTGTCTAACAATGTAAACTACAGAACTAAAATACTGTCCTTTGCAAAATATTTTGAAAATAAGCTTAATGCAAATGAAGTGCCAATTGGCTCTTGCAATAGTAACAATATGTTTGCATTTTTGGTTTCAACTCATTGCTCTCTGCAAAATGAGCTTTATTCTTGCGTTTATGTAAATTTGTGGTGTTGCCACAGGAGCAAACCACTCTACCATACAAATATCACTCGGCAATGCTTTTCGTTTGCCTTCTCACTGGCTCAATAAAGAAGCAATTTTTAGCATCTGATTGGGGTGGATGAATAGTTTTGGCCTTCTCTTCAGCCTGGCAGACAAGTGGCAGCAGCAGACAAGGTAGGGACCGGTTCTATAAGTGTTCCTGTCAGTCACACACTTAAGCATGGAGTTCGAGAGCAGTCGAGGGCGCTGAGTACCGTATTTTCCGCACTATAAGGCGCACCTAAAAGTCTTAATTTTTTTCAAAAGCTGACCAAGCGTCTTAGAATACAGTGCGCCTTATATATGGCTCAATATTAAATTTGCAAGGTCTCACAACTTACGCAACTGCCGCTGACTCGATTTTCCCCAAAACGTGTAGTAGTCCGCGGTGTATGCTGGGATTTATATACCGGCGTTTCATTGGCTAACCAATGTGTCAATCATCATTTGATCGCTATTGGCTAAAGTTATTCGGAGCCTCGGATTGGCTAGAGGGCCGAAACAAACCCTGCAATTGGCCGAAAAAGATGTGTCAATCATCCGTTAAATCGATCGCTATGGGCTAAAATTATTCGGAGCCTCGAATACGCTAGAGGGCCAAAACAAACCCTGCAGTTGGCCGAAAAAGATGACTGAATAGCAAGCTTGCTAAACTTCGCCATAAAGAAACATGTTTCATTAGTCTGTATTTGTAAATATTTGACTCTCCTGGATTTACTACACTCACGGTTGTAAAAAGACCATGATTGCGTATCATTATTGAACGTGAGAACTTAGGTGAGCTATGCGGCTTTATATTTTCCCGGTATCTTGTTTTAGAACGATCTTGACGTTGCTGTGATGAGTTGAGTGAATTAAACTCAATTCTAAGTGTTTATTGTCATGTGCACAGTAAAGTAGCGAGCGAAAAAGAAAATAGAAAGCAAGGAATGGTTGGCATTTCTTGAATTCCAAGACTTTAACCGAATGATTTTTGAAATGACGCATTTAAGTGACATCGTACGGACACCGCATCCGCACATGTCTCCGACACGTATTTGTTTCTTTGCAAGCTTTGGGAATGTTAAGGGGGTAATAAGTTGGACTGAATCATCTGACTGTTTTGTCGACGTTCCCATTGTAGCGCCTTATAATCCGGTGCGCCTTATGTATGGAAGATACAGGACCAAAAACTATTCTTTGGGGGTGCGCCCTATAACCCGGTGCGCCCTATAGTGCGGAAAATACGGTAACAGAAGGGCTGTGCTATCTCAATAGAAAAGTGGCGCTTTGAGGAAATTGCTGAAGGACTGAAGTATCGATCTAGTCTAAGCACTTGCTTACTATTGATAATATCGATATTTGGATCGATCGGCTCACCCCACCACGAAAAACTGAACCCACCAGTCGACTGGAGCGGCGAACTTCTTGCTGGATGTCTTTAACCAGGAACCCTAACACACCTTCGCTCTCGTCGCCTCGTTGGTAAATGCCGCTCGAAGTCAACTAGAGGGGGAATAGAAAATTCTAAGTTCTCTCATTCCTAATAAAGACAACAACACTGCAACGGAATGCTCACCAGGCAGAAGTAGTGGACGGAAAATTTGCTCTCATGCAGGGTAATTTTGTTTCCAAACAAGGCGGGGTCATCTTCTCGACTTTTGCACAGAGCGCAACCTGAGGGAGAAAATTTGGATAAATTGTTGCCTCAGCCCTCGATAAATCGGACGCTCAATCGAAAGATTTTACAAAAGTTTGCCTTCGCTTTTGACCTCATTGGAGCCTTCGCCCACTACATAAAGGCAGAAGAATTTGTTCTTCAGCAGGTTCTTGATTGCAATAAGACTGGTCTTTTTTTTTAGAAGAATATACAAGCCAATACATTTATAAGAAAGGAGGAAAGCAAGATGGCAGCAACAACAAATCGATCAAATCAATTATTGAAAGCACTGGCAACTACCGTAAATTCCGGACTATAAGCCGCTACTTTTTCCCCAAACTTTCAACCCTGCGGCTTATTCAGTGACGCGGCCAATTTATGTAAGTTTTCTAACGGCCGCCAGCGGCGCTCGGGTACAAAAGGTAAGATTTAGACCTGCGCGGAGGAAGACTGCAACTTCTTGGCTTGACTAGCGGCGAGAAAACTTTCACTAAAGCTGGCCGCATGCGAAAGGCAACTTTTTCACAAGTCTGCTAGTGGATCCTGACAGCCTGGGGCAGCATCAAAAAATCCACCATCACCAACGGGTTCAGAAAAGCCGGTCTGCTGCGTGACGAAGAGGAGGGCACAGAATCAGGAGTGGATGGGAGCGTGGGACGACGTCTCTATGACAAAGTTTCTAAGCAACACTGAGAAAGACGACTTTGATGGCTTCAGTTCTAAGGAGGAAGATGAGGACGGTTTACCGTGATTTTTACAAGTACGGTATGTTTTTTTAACAGACCCGTTTACTGTATTGCGAGCGTGTTGCTACCATTAACTGCCCGGATGAAAGTTATATTATTATTATTATTAAAGCTTTGAAAACTCTCTCGGTGTACAGTCTTTCTTTGTAAATATGTGTAACTATAATCTTTATAATATGTATTTGCAACTGTATATTTTTGTAATGCATTTATTTGTATTTATTTTGGACACTTATTCTGATATGTTTTGGACGGGCGAATTAAAAAGAAGGGGCGTAACAAACGCGGGCTGACGGGAAGTGGGGACCGGTAAAGGTGAGTGTTTGTGGACACGGAGGACAATAGTGGATATATATTTTTCCCACCCTTACCTTTGGAAATATACACTTTTTTCTTTGGATTACTTTCAACGGGACCCGGACTCTGCCAGTCCGCATCAAACTTTAAGTACCGATATCATTTTCCGTTCAATTAGCCGGCTGTGATTTTTGGAATGTGTACTTAAAATGAAGGATATTGTGGTACTACAACCATGTCCCTCCAAGGTTTTTTAAGTGGGAGAAATAGCAAAATAGCAGGGTGTTGAAAAACTTATTTTTTTCACTGTGTATCCAAGTTAAAGAATCCTGCAAGTTTTCTATTCTATATTAATACTTACATTGAAGCTCTTCTTGCAAGCTCTTTGCTTTCTTCTTCATGTTTGAAGAAAAAAACAAGTCTGCTGCTGAGGAAAACTGTCAAAAAAAAAATGCAAAAAAGTATATTATAAGTACAGTCCAAATGCCCGGTGGCGATTGATATATCACTGAAATAAATTTAGACTTGTAGATTACATATGTAAATAAATAAAAACTAATGCGCTGTCAAACAAACGTAAACAATGGTGAAAAAACATGGCACACATTTATAGTTTTATGAAATACAATTCACATAGATAAATAAAAAGTAAACAATTTAAATCGCAACACGGTGGCGCAGTGGTAAGCGTGTGTGCGGCACAGTTCTGAGGTCAGAAGATCGAACCTCCTGTGCGGAGTTTGCGTGTTCTTCCTGTGCTTGCTTGGGTTTCCTCCCACATGCATGTCAGGTTATTTGGCCGGTCCAAATTGTCCCTAGGTGTGAATGAGCGAGCAAATTGTCTGTCCTGCGTGTCCTGCGACTGGCTGGCAACCAGTTCAGGGTGTCCTCTGCCCGGAGATGGCTGGGATGGGCTCCAGCACCCCCGCGACCCTACTGAGGATAAGCGGTGCAGATAATGGATGGATGGAAATACAATGCACGTAGATAAGTAAACACTTTAAATCAAGTAAAACCTTAAACAGGTCAAGTGTAAAGTTAAGAAATTGCGATATTAAAGAAAATACGTATTTAAAAAACCTTACGTTTCCATTTACGGATACATTAAAGGCTCGCCTCTTTCTTTAGCTACATACATTTACAACCGTGGCAAAAATGACGCTCTCCGGACTCAAACCTAGACTAAAACATCCTCAAATAAAGTTTAAATGGACTTACTTTAAATATCAGGTCAAAATTTGGATTATTTTAATTCATTTTTGAACACTTTTGATGTCTTTTCGCCTCATGCCTTGTTTTGCTTCTTTTCCAGTCCAGTACTTTTTAAATTTCGCTCTTTCACAATAAAACTATGTCATTTCCGCTTCCGCTGTTACACGTTTCTTTTACCTCGGGAGCGCAAGAAATTAAGTGAATGTAGTGCGTGTGTGTTGAATTTTCGCTTTTAAAAGTATTTTACGTCAATAATCCTCTTTATTGTGCCAGTGAGAAGACTTATATACGCGTACATGTTTTCGTTCATTGATGTTGTATTTTAATGTGAAAAAACAAAAGCTCCCCCTTTCGAGTTCCCGTTTCATCTTGAGTCATTTAAAAAACGATGAATTTCAGTTTCAGAACGTGCACAAAGTAGCTCCAAATGAAAATTGTGTAAAAAAATAAATAACGTGAAAAGCAAATACTGTACCACATAACAAATCCGAAATTGTATTGGGCATGTTAAGCACAAGATGTCATGTTCACTCAAAATCTCCCTAATAGAAATGCTACGTTTGAGAGGGGGATAACGGAAAAATCCGAATTTCAAGTCAAGTCGTTTTTATTTGTGACGCCCTTAATCACAAAGAGTCTCAAAGGGCTGCACAGGTTAATGTACAGACTATTATTTCAGACTATTATGACGCCATCCCCTGATCTGAAACCAACATGAGGGCAAGGAAAAACTCAAAAACCTCAACATGAGGAAAATGAAGAAACATTGAGAAGCACTGGATATTGCAATTACAAAAAATACAGAGATATTGTCAACAAAAAATATAGGTTATTCATATGCTATAGAGTAGAAGTGTGTTTTAAGCTTGGATTTAAACATTTCTACTGAGGTTGCAGATCGGATCTCAGGGGGAAGAGCATTCCACAGCACCGGGCCCGGATGGAGAACGCTCTCGAACCTGAGGATTTCTTTTTGGCTCTTGGGATCACCAGCAGACCGGCACTTTCAGAACGAAGGCTCCGGACATAGGGGGGAATTAAATCTGAAAGATATGAGGGAGCAAGTCCATGTATGATTTTGTATGATACCATGAGAACCTTGAAATCACATCTTAGGCTAACAGGGAGCCAATGCAGGTTAGCTAAAATCGGGGTCATGTGATCAAACTTTCTTGTCTCAGTTAAAAGCCTCGCTGCAGCATTTTGCACTAGCTGAAGACTCTTGATTTTGGACTTCGGGAGACCGGAGAGTAGGGCATTACAGTAATCGAGACGGTAGGTAACAAATGCATGAATTATAATCTCCGCATCCGACTGAGACAGCATAGGGCGAATTTTAGCAATATTGCAAAGATGGAAAAAAGCTGTTCAAGTAATATTCTCAACTTGTGTTTGGAAGGACAGATCGGGGTCAAATATGACACCTACATTTTTGACTGAGTCACTCTGGGTTATATTATATTTGTGAATGTTCAGAGCAGTTTTTGAAAACAAGTCAAGGCATTTAGATGGACCAATCACTGACATTTCGGTCTTTTCCACAATTTAGTGTGGCAGATTCCCCGAACAGTAGATATGGTTGAGTGTCATCTGCGTAGCAATGGAAACTGATATTATACTTGCAAATATTATCACCTAATGGAAGCACGTAAATGCTGAAAAGAAGGGGGCCAAGTACTGAACCCTGCGGAACACCACAGGTAACACGAAAGGGCTCAGATGTCATTTCGCCATATTTAACACAGCGCGTAGATTTTCATTCCCGAAATGTTAAATGTAGTCATATAAATTACAGTACGAAAAACACACCACAAAACTACTCTGAAATGGTTATGACATTTGGGGAATTTAACCACTATTGACTCAAAATTGTCACGGGAACGGACCAGATCAGAGGCAGGAAGCAGGAAGGGAGAACTCATTCGTGTTAACGATCCGTGCTTTTATTTAGCAAAATAAAAGTTGTCCAACACTCAGGGACAAAACAATAACAGGCTTACAGGCAAACAGGAACTAAGACTAGGGATACTCACAAAACAGGCTTTTACTCAAAACGTGCAAACACAGGTTTCCTCCGAATCAAGTCAAGTCAAGTCAAGTCATTTTATTTGTATAGCCCTTAATCACAATAAGTCTCTAAGGGCTTCACAGATTAGTACACTATGTTACACAGACTATTTTTCGGCCGACAAGAAGAGTAGGTTATTATTCATATGCAATGGAGTAGAAGTGAGTTTTAAGTTTAGATTTAAACATTTCCACTGAGGTTGCAGATCGGATATCAGGGGGAAGAGCATTCCACAGCACCGGTGCCCGAATGGAGAACGCTCTCGAACCAGCAGAACACTTCTTTGCTCTCAGGATCACCAGAAGACCGGCACTCTCAGATCGTAGGCTTCGGACCGGGACATAGGGGCAGATCAGATCTGAAAGATAAGAGGGAGCAAGTCCATGTATGATTTTGTACAATACTAAGAGAACCTTGAAGTCACATCTTTGGCTAACTGGGAGCCAGTGCAAGTTAGCCAAAATCGGTGTTATGTGATCGTACTTTTTTGTCCTAGTTAAAAGCCTCGCTGCGGCATTTTGTACTAGCTGAAGAGACTTGATTCTGGACTTCGGGAGAGCGGAGAGTAGTGCATTACAGTAATCGAGACGGGAGGTAACAAATGCATGAATTATAGTTTCCGCATCAGACTGAGACAGTAATGAACGGATTTTGGCAATGTTACGAAGATGGAAGAAAGCGGTTCTAGTAATTTTCTTTACATGCATCTCAAAGGTTAGATCAGGGTCAAATATGACACCTAAATTTTTAACTGAGTCACTCTGTGTGATGTGACATTTGTCAATGTTCACAGCAGTTTTTTGAGAATAAGTCACGGCATTTAGATGGACCAATGACTAACATTTCGGTCTTTTCAGAGTTAAGACGCAAGAAATTGAGTGACATCCACTCTTTTATCTCAGTGAGGCAGGCCTCCAAATTTCCACAGTTTAGTGTGGAAGATTCCTCCAACGGAAGATAGAGTTGAGTGTCGTCTGCGTAGCAGTGGAAGCTGATATTGTACTTGCGAATAATGTCACCTAATGGAAGCATGTAAATGTTGAAAAGAAGGGGGCCAAGCACTGAACCCTGCGGAACACCGCAGGTAACATTAAAGGGCTCAGATGTCATTTCACCATAATTAACACAGTGCGTCCTATCTGAAAGGTAGGATCTGAACCACGAGAGGACGTTCCTGAGAGACCAATCCATTTTTCCAACCGTTCTAGTAGGATATTGTGGTGCACTGTGTCAAAAGCAGCACTAAGATCCAGCAGCAGCAAAAGTGATGAAGCGCCAGAATCCATTGACATTAGGAGATCATTTGTTACCTTGATCACTGTCTCAGTAGAGTGGTTAGCCCTGAATCCTGATTGCATGGATTCAAAAAGGTTATTCTCGGATATGAAAGCATTCAGCTGCTGTGCCACTACTTTTTCGAGTACTTTAGAGAGGAAAGGTAGGTTTGACACAGGTCTGTAATTACTTAATATTTCTGGATCAAGGTTGGGTCGTTTCAGTGTGGGTTTAATAACGGCGGACTTAAAAGCTGCTGGAACTACACCTGAGGAGAGTGATATGTTTATAATATTTAGAACTGAAGGTCCAAGGACGCCAAAAAGACTTTTAATAAGTTAACCTGGGAGCGGGTCGAACTGGCAAGTTGTCGGTTTGGCCGCATTTACCACCTGTTTGAGATCATCAAGTGACAGTTCACTAAAACCGGCCATTTTCCCAAGGCAGCCACCCTGTCGTGCATCTGTAAATTTCAGTCCTTTAATATGTGTGGTATTAATAATTTCTTTAGCAATTTCTTCCTGTATGCATTGAATCTTCTTAGTAAAGAAGACCATTAAGTCCTGAGCAGAGTGTGTCGAACTGTCTGCGATAGTCTGTTGCCTTGTAAGCGATGCTACAGTGTCAAAAAGGGCTTTGGGGTTGTTCTTTTGAGACGCAATCACCTTCGAAAGGTAGGCCGATTTTGCAGAGGCAAGGGCCGCTTTATACTTTAACAAGCTGTCACACCAGGTTTGATGGAAAACCTCAAGCTTGGTAGCGCGCCATTTTCTTTCCAATTTCCTGCATTCTTGTTTAAGGGTTCTAGTTTCATCAGTAAACCAAGGCGTGCGTCTTTTAGGACGTGATTTTAGTTTTATGGGCGCTATTGAATCCAGCACACTAGTCAGGGTGGTATTGAACTCATTCATGAGTGAGTCAATCGAGCCATTGTATGTAGGAAAGGACGCAACTGCTCCAGGAAGGAGTTCAAAGAGCTCAGAAACTGTGCCAGTGCTTATATTGCGTCCGCTAAATACTTCAGCTTTTTTAACACTACTCTTAGCTAGCACCTCAAATGTCACTAAATAATGATCCGAGATAACGGTAGTACACGGTAACACCATAATGTTTGAGGTTAAAACTCCTCGAGTCAGAATCAAGTCTAGCGTGTTCCCATTTTTATGGGTTGGCAAATCAACCAGTTGATTAAAGCCAAATGCATCAATTAGAGACCTAAACGCAATAGTAAGTGAATTGAGTGGGGAGTTCATATGAATGTTAAAGTCTCCCATAATTATAATTTTGTCTGCATAGGTTACTTGTTCAGACAAAAGTTCAGCAAATTCGTCTAAGAAAGTTGTGTATGGCCCAGGTGCACGATAGATAGTTATTACATAAATTGACAATAGAGGACCGCATCACAAGAGCCTCAAACGCCTTGTAATTATTAGAGGTACGTGGATTAAATTTGAGCGATTTTTCAGAAATTAGCGCAACACCACCACCCCTTTTCAACGTGCGTGCTATATGGCTACTCTCGTAGTCTGGGGGAGAAGCATCATTTAGCGGTAAGTACTCATCCGGGCGTAACCAGGTTTCACACAGACCCATACAGTTAAGTTTATAATCACGAATAATGTTATCAACAAGTAAAGCTTTTGGAGCAAGCGATCTAATATTTAACAGACCAAATTTCAGCTTTGCTGAATCATTTGACTTAGCTGAACTCTTTGTAGTCTTTGTCGAAATCTTCAAAAGCTGCCGCTCTTGTGGCTTTTCGTGTGGGTTGTCCGGCGAGGGATGAATGGTGGAATTAGTTACATCCTCGCGTCCTTCCTCGCGTCCATCTTGCTGCTTAGACTTCGCACGCTTCACACATCTACCTGCACGGCAACCACGCTTCTGTTTTCTGTCCTCACGGCGCCGTTGACGTCGTTTATTAAGCGGAATAGCCGTCCACAAGGATGCCGGGTCTCTTTGAAGTTCGCTCGGTATAACATAGGCGGTATAAAAAGTGCCCGAAAAGTCGAAATTTAGACGCCCACCCAACCGAATAAGTTCGTCCCTACTGTAAGTATTTTTGGCCACACATGTGTCCAAAAGTGAAAGCAAAAAAGACAAGAGAACGGCAATAAATAGAAGATTAGCTGGAGAACGAGCCGCAAGCATGTATCCATGCGCCGCCATGTTGGATTCAGACAAATAAGAACAATAATGAGTATAAAAACGGGTACAATTTACCTGCAAATGAAATGTGTCACAACACGTGATTAGCTTCTCTGCTGGCTTTGATCTCTTTGATCTCTACAAGGGGGATTAACATTTTAGCACAACAGAAACAAAACGAAAATAAATCCAAACAGCTTGACAACATCAATCACATTACTCTCCATGTTGAGAGATTTGTCAGCTGTAGTTTTAATGTTTAAAATTAACTTTCTGGTCGCATGTCAAAAGCCAAAACAAACCCTACCCCATACCAGCAGGTGGCACTGTCGGACTCATCATTGCAGGACACTTACCAAAAACTATACACATATTTCAGCAGGAATTTCAATAAACAAAAGTTATTATTACACCCATTACATCTATAAAAGTGTTATTCCACGTATTTGATCTTTAAGGTAAATTTCATTCACAAGTGAGTGACGAATGCTCACGCAATTTGTGTCATGTACGCGTCACGCCTGTTTATCCTATAGGGGGCGCACGGCGATCTTTGAACAACCACCATCAACTACGAATATTATAAAAACTACAAAGTCAAACGTCCTTAATCCTTGAAACTGCGTCACCGACGTGGCAGTCATAAAAACGGGCATGATGCAACACACAACACCCCGTTTGTTTATTTTAAGCCCGCCGTGATGGAAACGGGAGTGGGAGGTCCTCTCAATAGGATCTTTGCCCCTCCAGCAGGTAGACGCGCGTGTCCGCGCGTCGGCAGGACAATCACACAGAGGCGGCACTGTTCGCGCGTGCACGCGCGCCCGCGTCCACAGGTTAGTGATGGCGATTACGGCTCTTTTTAGAGGACCGGCACTTTGGGCTTGGCTCACCTAAAAGAGCCGATTCTTTCGGCTCCCAAAAGTCTTATTTTAATGACATATTAATAATAATAATAATTTCCTTGTATTGTCATTCTGTGTAACAATGTACACAGAACGAAATGTCGATTGCACCTGACCCGTTGTAGCGAGCCGATGCAGATACCAATAATAATGATAATCAAACATTATCCGCCATATATATATATATATATATATATATATATATATATATATATATATATATATATATATATGACTCCATTCTAAGAGGATGAGAGAAAGAGGGAAAGAGAAGCATAGAGAAATATATGGAACAGAATAACATAAAGAAAAAAAGAGAAAGAGATGGAGAAAAAGATGGAGGGAAAGAGAGAATGGGAGAGGGAGAAAGAGAGAGACGCAAAGAGAGAAAAGAGAAAGAGAGAGAAAGCGGATCAAAAAGAGAAAGATAGACATGAAGAGATAAAGAGAGAGAAATACAGAAAAAATGTAAAGAGAGACAGCAGGAGAAAAATAGAGAGACAAAGAGAGGGAGGGAAGGGAGAGAGAACATGAGAGTGGGAAAAAAAAGTAATGGATAAAGAGAAGGAAAGCAAGAGAAAGAGTGAGAAAAATAAAGAAAGGGAAAGGAGAGATGGAGAAATAGATGGAAAGAGAGAAAGGGAGAAAAACAGAAAAAAGAAACATGGTGTAGGAGAGAAAGACTGGGAAACAGAGAGAGATCAATTTGATGAAGACAGAAAAAAAAACAAGAAGTACACAAAAAGAGAAAGAGCGATGGATAGAGTGAGAGAAAGAAAAAGAGAGGGAAATAAAGGTAGAGGGAGAGAGAGAAAGAGAGAAATAGTGATATAAAGGGAGAAACAGAAAGCAAAGAGAGAGAGAGTGTGAGAGGGAGGAGAGAAATAGTGAGAGAGAAAAATAATGATAGGAGAGTGAGTACGTGAAAGAGAGAGAGAGAGAGATTGAGAGAGAGAGTAAGAGAAATAGAATGTGAGACTGTGAAAAACAGAAACAGAGAGAGAAAAATAATGACAGAAATAAAACAAAAAGAGTTAGGAGAGCTGCAGAATTAGATGGAGAGAGAGAGAAAAAAAGTATTAAAGAAAAAAAGAAGAGGGAAGAGAAAAATGGAGATAAAGACAGAGAAAATACGAGATGGATGAAGAGAGTGAAAGAAAAAGAGAGGGGGCGAAAGGGAGAGGGAGGGAGAGATAAAGAGACTTACAGAATCAGAAAGAGAGATAGAGGAAGTGAGAAATAGTAAGAGAGAAAAATAATGAAAGGGTGTGCGAGAGAGAGAGAGAGGGAGGAGAGAAATAGTGAGAGAGAAAAAATAATGATAGGAGAGTGAGTACGTGAAAGAGAGAGATAGAGAGAGATTGAGATAGAGAGAGTAAGAGAAAAAAATGTGAGACTGTGAAAAAGAGAAACACAGAGAGAGAGAGAGAGAAAAAGAATGACAGAAATAAAACAAAGAAAGAGTTAGGAGAGCTGCAGAAATAGACAGAGAGAGAGAAACAAAGTAAGAAAGAAAGAAAAAAAGGAAGAGGGAAGAGAGAAATAGAGACAAAGACAGAGAAAATACAAGATGGATGAAGAGAGAGAAAGAAAAAGAGAGGGGACGAAAGGGAGAGGGAGGGAGAGATAGAGACTTACAGAATCAGAAAGAGAGATAGAGGAAGTAAGAAATAGTAAGAGAGAAAAATAATGAAAGGGTGAAAGAGAGATAGAGATAGAGAGAGAGAGAAATAATGAGAGAGAAAAATATTGATAGGTGAGTGAGTATGTGAAAGAGAGAGAGAGAGTAAGAGAAAGAGAATGTGAGACTGTGGAAAAGAGAAACAGAGAGAGAGAAAGAAAGAGAGTGACAGAAAAAAAAATAAAGAAAGAGTAAGGAAAACTGCAGAAAGAGATGGAGAAAAAGAGTAAGAAAGAAAGAAAAAAGAAAAGGAAGAGGGAAGAGAGGTATAGAGACTGAGAAAGAGCGATCACTAGAGATAAAGACAGAGAAAAGACAAGATAGATGAAGAGAGAGAGAAAGAAAAAGAGAGTGAACAAAAGGGAGAGGGAGGGAGAGAGAATCCGAATCAGAAAGAGAGATAGAGAAAGTGAGAAATGGTAAGAAAGAAAAATAATGAAAGGGTGTTTGAGAGAGAGAGAGGCAGGAGAGAAATAGTGAGAGAGAAAAATTATGATAGGAGAGTAAGTATGTGAAATAGAGAGATAGAGAGAGACTGAGAGAGAGAGAATGTGAGAGTGTGAAAAACAAACTGAGAAAAAGAAAAAGAGAGGGAGGGAGAGAGAATCTGAATCAGAAAGAGAGATAGAGAAAGTGAGAAATAGTAAGAGAGAAAAATAATGAGAGAGAGAGAGAGAGAGTGAGAGAAGAGCGAGTTTCCCGAAAGGAAACCGGCTCTTTATCGCCACTCCCGTCGTTCACTCCAAAGAGCCGGCCCATACAGCCATTCCGCACACAAACCACCCCTCTCTTACAGGTGGCCCAGTCCCTCCAACGCGTCCTCCTCCTGCAAACGAGAAGCGAAAAGAAGCAAAGAGGAAGCGAAACTTCTCTCGCTCCCTCAAGCGGCTCTCGCGTCCTTCTCGTCGCGCTCTCCCTGCTCGCCGCGCCGGTGATGTTCAGCTGGGTGAAGCAGGAGCAGGGCGGCCGCAACAAGGAAGGAGAAATGTACCAAACCGTCACCGAAGGGCTGCAAAGCCTTTACAGTAAGAAGTTGCTCCCGTTGGAGGAGACTTACCTCTTCCATGACTTCCACTCTCCCGCTCTGGAGCCTGCGGACTTCCAGAGCAAACCCATGGTGCTGCTGGTGGGACAATACTCCACCGGGAAGACCACCTTCATCAGGTGAGTTGCACCCGAAGCCCCATTTGAGCTAGATTTCTAGATTCACCATTTAAGCCTCATGCAAAAAAAAATCTGGTGGACTTCCGCAAATCTGAGTCGAAATGCAAAATGGCACCGAAAGGCGCGCCTCGTCAAATGCGCAATCGATGAAAAATGGACCCAAAAAAATTAAATAAACCTAAAATCAAATATAAATTGAAATCCTGTATTTTAAACATGACCAGGTTGTACAGTGTTCATTTTAGCTGTGAAAAGTGATGGGTCCCGGGGACTCGCATGCTCAAAAATCTATGGGTCCCAACAGAGATCTATTGTTTCTGTTATACTAAAAGTACTAAAAGTAGTCTAGTCTAGTCCCCCTGGCCATTAGACTGTTAAATGGTCAATCTAACATATAGTTAACTTAAATCTAAACGGCTGCTAATCTGACTTTTGCACTACTGGCAGTTTTTTTTATAGCTTGCCACTCCTTGCACATTGCTCTCTGCACTATTGTAATTACAGCGTTATTGTTACAGTGTTAATGTTACTGTGTACCTGACTTGTTAACCTGACTGCCCATTTTGCGCATCTGGTTAGCTACTCTTCTTGCACTATCGGCACTATGGTAAAATACTATACGTAGCCAAAATACAATACAACATTATTTATATCTGTACATTCAAGGAAACTGTGGGGGTCAGATGCATCGACATTTCGTTCTGTATACACGTGTACTAGAATGACAATAAAGTAGATCTGAATCTGAATCTGAATCTGAAAATGTTAATTCCCCTTGTAGAGATTAAAGCCAGCAGAGAAGCTAATAATTATCACAGGGGGCAGCACGGCGGCGCAGTGGTTAGCGCATGTGCGGCACAGTTCATGTCTTGGGAACCTCCTACGTGGGTTCAAATCCAGCTCCAGACTTCCTGTGCGGAGTTTGTATGTTCTCCCCGTGCTTGCGTGGGTTTCCTCCCACTTTCCAAAAACATACATTTCAGGTGAATTGGCCGGTCAAAATTGTCCCTAGGTGTGAATGAGTGAGTTGTCTGTCCCCGTGTGCCCTGCGATTGGCTGGCAACCAGTTCAGGGTGTCCCCTGCCCACTGCCCGATGATTGCTGGGATGGGCTCCAGCATCCCCGCGACCCTACTGAGGATAAGCGGTGTAGCTGATGAGATGAGATGAGATATTCATTCAGTTTTAATCATCGCAGTTTATTGGTAATACAAATCAGTTATCGCTTCAAGATTTTTCAGTTCACAACAATATAATAATAATAATAATAATAATTTCCTTGTATTGTCATTCTGTGTAACAATGTACACAGAACGAAATGTCGATTGCACCTGACCCGTTGTAGCGAGCCGATGCAGCCGCAGCCAACAGAGGGCGCCGCCGACCACTTTTCAAGTCTTAGGAATGACTCGGCCGGGGCGCGAACCACCGACCTCCCAGTATTGTACATTATACAAAATATCTCATCTCATCTCATCAGCTACACCGCTTATCCTCAGTAGGATCGCGGGGGTGCCGGAGCCCATCCCAGCAATTATCGGGCAGTGGGCAGGGGACACCCTGAACTGGTTGCCAGCCAATGGCAGGGCACACGGGGACAGACAACTCACTCATTCACACCAAGGGACAATTTGGACCGGCCAATTCACCTGAAATGCATGTTTTTGGAATGTGGGAGGAAACCGGAGTGCCCGGAGGAAACCCACGCAAGCACGGGGAGAACATACAAACTCCGCACAGGAAGTCTGGAGCTGGATATGAATAAAATGACTACATTTTGTGCAGGCTTGGGGAGTAACGGAACACATGGAACGGCAAAAATGATGTTGGCAAGCTGTACCACGTGTTGTGAGTCATCATTTGATTCCTATTTAGTTTCTTTTGTCTTTTATTAGCATGTTTGGTATTGGAGTAATCCAAACGTCATTGAAAGTAATCCAGTTAAAGTAACCCTACCCAACCCTGCATGTAGCATGCAGCCAATAGCCTTTAAGCTTCATTTCCGCATCTGTAACTATTAGAGCTTAGATCGGGCCTAAAAAAATCCAGCCCGAACCCGACCGAGTAACGTGTTTTGCGGGACGGAGTCCGAAGAAAACTTGAAATGTCCTATTTTATTCGTGAGGACTCGAGAGGAGGAAGTGATTTGTGATCACAAATTCAAACTAAGTGGCCTTGATAGCATGGTGTCATGATGACTGATTTGGATCCTCTGTGCCCAGGGTTGGGTAGGGTTACTTTAACTGGATTACTTTCAATGACTTTTGGATTACTCCAATACCAAATATACTAATAAAAGACAAAAGAAACTAAAAAGGAATAAAATGACTTAATTTTGTGCAGGCTTGGGGAGTAACGAAATACATGGAACGGCAAAAATGATGTAGTTTCTTTTGTCTCTTATTAGCATATTTGGTATTAGTGTAATCCAAAAGTGATTCAAAGTAATCCAGTTAAAGTAACCCTACCCAACCCTGCATGTAAATAAACGATTTAATACCTAAGCATACAACCTAAGTGCAATTTATTTATTCTTTTATTTCAAAATAAATGTTTTATTTTGTTGTGTATTTTGTCGTTTGATTTGTCGTTTATTTTCCTCCTTATTCTGCAGTGTCAGTTATTTTGTTGTGTATGGTGTTGTGTGTATCGTAGTGTATGTGGTCATTTGATTGGTAGTGTATTTTATTGTATATTTTGTCGTGTATTTTGTCGAGTATTTTGTTTGTCTTGTAGTTTGGCTTGAATTTTGTCATTTAGTGTGTTTTGTACGTTGTCATTTTTGTTGTGGTTTATCGTGTCGTATACGGTATATTATCGTTTATTGTGTTGTGTATGGTGTCGAGTATATTGCAGTGTATTTGGTTATTTTTTTGGTAGTGTATTTTTTTGTGTATTTTGTCGTGTATCTTGTCGGGTATTTTGTTTGTCGTGTCGTGTAGTTTGGTGTGTATTTTGTCCTTTTTGTTGTTTATCGTGTCGTATACAGTATCATTGTCGTTTATTTTGTTGTTTATCGTGTCGTATACAGTATCATTGTTGTTTATTTTGTTGTGTATGGTGTTGTGTATATCGCAGTGTATTTGGTCATTTGTTTTGTAGTGTATTTTATTGTTGATTTTGTCGTGTATCTTGTCTAGTATTTTGTTTGTCTTGTAGTTTGGCGTATATTTTGTCATTTAGTGTGTTTTGTATGTTGTCATTTTTTGTTGTGGTGTAACGTGTCGTATACAGTATATTATCGTTTATTTTGTTGTGTATGGTGTTGTGTATATCACAGTGTATTTGGTCATTTGTTTTGTAGTCTATTTTATTGTGTATTTTGTCATGTATATTGTCGAGTATTTTGTTTGTCGTGTTGTGTAGTTTGGCTTGTATGTTGTCATTCTTGTTGTGGTTTATCGTGTCGTATACAGTATATTGTCGTTTGTTCTGTTGTGTATGGTGTCGTGTATATCGCAGAGTATTTGGTCATTTGTTTTGTAGTGTATTTTATTGTTGGTTTTGTCATGTATCTTGTAGAGTATTTTGTTTATTGTGTCGTGTAGTTTGGCGTGTATTTTGTCATTTAGTGTGTTTTGTACGTTGTCATTTTTTTGTGGTTTATCGTGTCGTATACAATATATTGACGTTTATTTTGTTGTGTATAGTGTTGTGTATATCGCAGTGTATTTGGTCATTTGTTTTGCTGTGTATTTTATTGATTTTGTTGTGTATCTTGTCGAGTATTTTGTCTGTCGTGTAGTTTGGCGTGTATTTTGTCATTTAGTGTGTTTTGTACGTTGTCGTTTTTGTTGTTGTTTATCGTGTCGTATACAGTATCATTGTCGTTTATTTTGTTGTGTATGGTGTTGTGTATATCGCAGTGTATTTGGTCATTTGTTTTGTTGTGTACTTTGTTGTTGATTTTGTTGTGTATCTTGTCGAGTATTTTGTTTGTCGTGTCGTGTAGTTTGGCGTGCATGTTATTTCTTTTGTGGTTTATTGTGTCGTATACAGTATATTGTCGTTTATTTTGTTGTGTATTGTGTTGTGTATATCGCAGTGTATATGGTCATTTGTTTTGTTTTGTATTTGGTCATGCATTTGTTGTCTAGTTCGTCATGTATTTGTCGTGTATCTTGTCATTTGTTTTCTAATTATTAGGTCCCGTGCATCGTCATCTATTTCGTCGTTTAGTTTGTTTTTTATCGTGTTGTGTATTTAGGCGTTTATTGTGTATTTTGTAGTCAATTTTCTTGCTTATTTCGTCCTGGATTTCTTTTCATGTATTCAGTCGTTTATTTCGCTGTTTAGTTTGTCGTGTATTGCTTGTTTTTGTGGTTTATTTTGTCTTTTATCTTATCATGCATTCAATCGTGTATTTTTTAGTGCATTTTGTCACAAGAAAATGTTATTCGAATGAGGAGGGGGCCCAGTGGCCTCAGCTTTTCACTTTTTGGTTATCAGTAAAGAACAGCATTAGCTTAGCCAGTTGGACCCTCCCCCTCGTTCGAATACTATTTCCTTGTGACAAAACGCAGAATAAATATTAAGAATAAAGGACGAAAATAATCACATGTATGAATAAAGTACATTTATATCCATTATCTACATAGGTATTATGTTATGTATGTTTACATTCATGTATACGGCAGGTATTATTTATAAATGTATTCCTACAGATATTAGAATTGGTCCTCAATAGAAATCGACCTCCGAATTTCAATATCAAAAATGATAAGGTTGCGCAAGATGCTTTTGGGGGAGTCATGTGACCAGGGCTATTTGCTCAAGTCCATCTTCATCTCACAGCTGTGAAAACATTTTGAAATATTTGTCAGCGCACGTGCACGTTTTCTTCATTTTTTTTCTACAACGCTCAACCTTGGAGACCTTCAAGTGTCACTTTTTTCCCTTTCTGCAATGACGGACGGTTTATGAACCCCCGGAGCTAAAAACCCCCATTGTCCGCGCTTCCTTAATGTCATGTGTGCTATTGACACACACACGCCTCCCTCCCTCACGTAAGGGTAGGAGTTTTTTTTGTTTTTTTTAAAATGACATTTGTTCGTCCTTTATATGTTATTTGTTAGGTTTTAGTGGCGGACCCATGTGAGGGAAACAGGAGCTGGGACGCAGTCGTGCTCAAAATATGGGATAGTATTTGATAACAAAACCAGGAACGAAGTATCAAACAAACCAGAGGGCACAAAACAGATAACATGACCAAACCTGAGAAAAAAAATGACAAGGGACAAAGTAACAAACAAACAAGGGGGCACAAAACAGATAACATAGATAGATAGATAGATAGATAGATAGATACTTTGTTCATCCCCGAAGGGAATGTCCAAACCTGAGAGAAAGAATCACAAGGGACAAAGTAACAAACAAACAAGGGGACACAAAACAGATAACATATCCAAACCTGAGAGAAAGAATGACAAGGGACGAAGTAACAAACAAACAAGTGGGAACAAAGCAGATAACATGTCCAAACCTGAGAGAAAGAATGACACGGAACAACATAACAAACAAACAAAGGGGCACAAAGCAGATAACATGTCCAAACCTGAGAGAAAGAATGACAAGGAACAACATAGCAAACAAACAAGGGGGCACAAAGCAGATAACATTGTCCAAACCAGAGAGAAAGAATCACAAGGGACGAAGTAACAAACCAACAAGGGGGCACAAAACAGATAACATATCCAAACCTGAGAGAAAAAATGACAAGGGACAAAGTAACAAACAAACAAGGGGGCACAAAACAGATAACATGTCCAAACCTGAGAGAAAGAATGACATGGGACAAAGTAACAAACAAACGAGGAAGCATAAAACAGATCGCATGTCCAAACCCGAGAGAAAGAACGACAAGGGACAAAGTTACAAACAAACAAGTGTGTACTATGTGCATATAATTACTCTAAAAATAAAAATAAATCATACAACTTAGCATATTCATTTGTTACTTTTGTACAAACACTCAGTATAATTTTCTTTCTCAAGAAGTTATTTATCCAATTTATGGCCAGATTTGCAGACACATTTTTTTTTGTTTTTTTTGTTGGAGTACTCTCACTAGGTTATTAATTAGTATTAAGTGGTTTTATGTGCTTACTCTCAGATTGAGAAAAAAATCTACCAGATACACGACAAAATAAACAATAAAATACACAGCAAAACAAATGACCAAATACACTGCGATATACACAACACAATACACAACAAAACAACATGTTTATTTATTTTGTCGTGTATCTGGTCGAGTATGTTGTTTATCGTGTTATGTAGTATGGCCTGTATTTTGTCATTTAGTGTGTTTTGTATGTATTCATTTTTCTTGTTTATCATGTCGTATATATTGTCGTTTATTTTGTTGTGTATTGTGTTGTGTATATCGTAGTGTATTTGGTCATTTGTTTTGTTGTGTATTTTATTATTTATTTTGTTGTGTATCTGGTCGAGTATTTTGTTTATCGTTTTGTGTAGTATGGCGTGTATTTTGTCATTTAGTGTGTTTTTTATGTAGTGGTTTATCGTGTCGTATACAGTATATTGACGTTTATTTTGTTGTGTATGGTGTTGTGTATATCGTAGTGTATTTGGTCATTTGTTTTGCTGTGTATTTTATTGTTTATTTTGTCGTGTATCTGGTCGAGTATTTTGTTTATCGTGTCGTGTTGTATGTCGTGCATTTTGTCATTTAGTGCGTTTTTTATATTGTGGTTTATCGTGTCGTATACAGTATATTGATCTTTATTTTGTTGTGTATGGTGTTGTGTATATCGTAGTGTATTTGGTCATTTGTTTTGTTGTGTATTTTATTGTTTATTTTGTCGCATACGTGGTCGAGTATTTTGTTTATTGTGTTGTGTAGTATGGCGTGTATTTTGTCATTTAGTGTGTTTTGTATGTATTCATTTTTCTTGTTTATCATGTCGTATATATTGTCGTTTATTTTGTCGTGTATTGTGTTGTGTATATCGCAGTGTATTTGGTCATTTGTTTTACTGTGTATTTTATTGTTTATTTTGCCGTGTATCTGGTCGAGTATTTTGTTCATCTTGTCGTGTTGTATGGCGTGCATTTTGTCATTTAGTGTGTTTTTTATGTTGTGGTTTATCGTGTCGTATACAGTATTTTGACGTTTATTTTGTCGTGTATGGTGTTGTGTATATCGTAGTGTATTTGGTCATTGGTTTTGTTGTGTATTTTATTGTTTATTTTGTCGCATACGTGGTCGAGTATTTTGTTTATTGTGTTGTGTAGTATGGCGTGTATTTTGTCATTTAGTGTGTTTTGTATGTATTCATTTTTCTTGTTTATCATGTCGTATATATTGTCGTTTATTTTGTTGTGTATTGTGTTGTGTATATCGCAGTGTATTTGGTCATTTGTTTTGCTGTGTATTTTATTGTTTATTTTGTTGTGTATCTGGTCGAGTATTTTGTTTATCGTGTCGTGTTGTATGTCGTGCATTTTGTCATTTAGTGTGTTTTTTATATTGTGGTTTATCGTGTCGTATACGGTATATTGACGTTTATTTTGTTGTGTATGGTGTTGTGTATATCGTAGTGTATTTGGTCATTTGTTTTGCTGTGTATTTAATTGTTTATTTTGTCGTGTATCTGGTCGAGTATTTTATCGTGTCGTGTTGTATGGCGTGCATTTTGTCATTTAGTGTGTTTTTTATGTTGTGGTTTGTCGTGTCGTATACAGTATATTGACGTTTATTTTGTCGTGTATGGTGTTGTGTATATCGTAGTGTATTTGGTCATTTGTTTTGTTGTGTATTACGCCGACTAAGCGCAGAAATACCAATCTGTGTGTGACATTATTGGCCACGCAATCTGCCGATCTAAGCTAGCATTGCAAGCCTCGGAGAAATATGAGCCGCTTTTGTTATTGTGCAGCAGCTAGCGTGTGTGCGCAACACCAAGGAGGCCCCACCCTGCTCCGTGGAATGCCGTGAATCATGGGAAACTGGGAGGATTACACAGAAATATGCGAACGGGACCCTGCATGTCCACGTCATTGACGCCTTTTGACAGGTCATGTGACCTGCAGGCTTCTCCTTCAGTTTAGTATTAGCATGTTAGCTAGCAGGTAGCTCATCTGTTGGCTGGTTTCCAGTTGCAAAAATAAGAAAATCCGTCCGAGTTAAGAGTTCCATTCGTTTCCTGACTCGATTTATTGTGAATTCACGTGGGTCTCATCTGGTTTTTGGTGGCCACCCTGCTCATCAGTGCGGTATTGATTCCAGTCACTCTTTGCAGAGGAGAAAGAATATATGACACTGTGTGCTGGCTTGGTGAATAACCAAATACACTGCGATATACACAACACCATACACAACAAAATAAATGTCAATATACTGCATACAACACGATAAACCACAACATAAAAAACACACTAATGACAAAATTTACGCCATACAACACGACACGATAAACAAAATACTCGACCAGATACACGACAAAATAAACAATAAAATACACAGCAAAACAAATGACCAAATAAACTGCGATATACACAACACAATACACGACAAAATAAACGACAATATATACGACATGATAAACAAGAAAAATGAATACATATAAAACACACTAAATGACAAAATACACGCCAAACTACACAACACCATAAACAAAATACTCGACAAGATACATGACAAAATAAACAATAAAATGCACAGCAAAACAAATGACTAAATACACTACGATATACACAACACCATACACAACAAAATAAACGTCAATATACTTTATACGACACGATAAACCACAACATAAAAAACACACTAAATGACAAAATGCACGCCATACAACACGACCCGATAAACAAAATACTCGACCAAATACACGACAAAGTAAACAATAAAATACACAGCAAAACAAATGACCAAATAAACTGCGATATACACAACACAATACACACCAAAATAAACGACAATATATACGACATGATAAACATGAAAAATGAATACATATAAAACACACTAAATGACAAAATACACGCCAAACTACACAACACGATAAACAAAATACTCGACCAGATACACGACAAAATAAACAATAAAATAAAAAGCAAAACAAATGACTAATTACACTACGATATACACAACACCATACGCAACAAAATAAACGTCAATATACTGTATACGACACAATAAACCACAAAAGAAATAACATGCATGCCAAACTACACGACACGACAAACAAAATACTCGACAAGATACACAACAAAATCAACAACAAAGTACACAACAAAACAAATGACTAAATACACGACGATATACACAACACCATACGCAACAAAATAAACGTCAATATACTGTATACGACACGATAAACCACAACATAAAAAACACACTAAATAAAAAAATGCACGCCATACGACACGATAAACAAAATACTCGACCAGATACACGACTAAACAATAAAATACACAGCAAAACAAATGACCAAATACACTGCGATATACACAACACCATACACAACAAAATAAACAACAATATACTTTATTCGACACGATAAACCACAAATGGTAAAATGGTAAATGCGCTACATGTATATAGCGCTTTTCAACTCAATGTGCATGATTTAGTGCCTCCTAGTGGTAAGAAAAACCTCACTCTTTTTAAAAAAAATATTGATTTAAACAATTGGCACAAATACAAGAACTTTTTCTAAATACTTATACGTCAAGACCTGAGTCTCACCTCTGGGGGGCTGACATGATTGGATGCCGATTTGCTGCTACGGGTTACCCCCCCCAGAACCCAAACCCTTGCGAAAAGGCTGGCCGAAAAAAAATGAGTGGAAAAATTGTGCTTATTGATCAATTAGAATTTCTGTAGTTTGTATTCTTCCTCGCGGTTTGTAGCACTCGTTTTCGGTTCCACTTCAGAATAAAGCTACATCTAGCGGTTAAAATATTACAATGATCGCGGGTCGCGGGAAGCAGGTCGCTCTGAATATGCAAGTGGGAAAACGAGGTCGGAAACGAGACGTGGTCAGGATCAAAAACGGGTCGAAGCCGGGCGGACAGACGGGAGCAAAAAACAGGTGGGAGTCAGGGTCTAAAAAGGCTTGCCTAGTGTAAACTGAGGTTCGCAGACGGACTGACAAACGGGGATTGACAGGACAGGGTTTAAATGGTAGGGAAGCCAATCCGTCAACAAGCTGCAGCCGGCGCCACATGGGCGGGGCCAATTGGGCGCCATGGCAACCGTGACAATGCTAGAACCCGGGTAAGCAAAAAACGGCACTATAAAAATGGGAAATAAAAATCCGGTACTACTAATATAAATTCCGTGTTTGTTTTTGTCCCCGGTTTCCCTTCCTGCGTAATGTATTTGAGGATAATTGGATAGGCCGCGCAGTGGTTAGCACTTGTGCGGCACAGTTCATGTCATGGGAACCTGTCGTGGGTTCAAATCCAGTTCCAGACTTCCTGTGCGGAGTTTGTATGTTCTCCCCGTGCTTGCGTGGGTTTCCTCCGGGCACTCCGGTTTCCTCCCACATTCCAAAGACATGCATATCACGTGAATTGGCCGGTCCAAATTGTCCATAGGTGTGAATGAGAGGATGAGTTGTCTGTCCCTGTGTGCCCTGCAATTGCCTGGCAACCAGTTCAGGGTGTCCCCTGCCCACTGCCCGGAGATGGCTGGGATGGGCTCCAGCCCCCCCGCGACCCTAATGAGGATAAGCGGTACGGCTAATGAGATGAGATGGGAGATGGATAGGCCTAAATGATTTGCCCACTTCTTTTGCTAGAACCTTACAGATGGGTCATCAACACAGCCCAGAAAATAATCGGCTTCTCTCTGCCCAGTATGGAAAACCTTGCGGATGGCTTTCTTGAGGACTCCTTCACCCCGGGCCACCAACTCTTTAGACCTCTGGCAGATGCTACAAATCCTTTAAAACAAGGACTAATAGGGACAGAGACATTTTCCTCCGCAGGGCCATCACCACCCTAAACAAACACACAAAACCGTGAAAAATTATTTAATCTGTATGGAATTTTTTTTATCCAGATTTATATTTTTCTCTTATTTTGGCGTACCGTTGCTGCTAAAAGCCCTTGTACTATTTTCATGGACTATTTTTTGATGCACTTACATATTATGCTAGAAGTACTATCTTGTATCTACTGTATTCCCTATCTATCCTATTTTTTACATGTTTCCTTCATAGATATATATACTTTATAGATCTCTTACTTGATAAATCTGTATAAGTCTTTTATTACGTATAACCTGGAGTGCCATGCCCGATCTCGCTGAACACAATGTAAACAACATTGTTATCAATGACAATTCTCATTAGCATTAGCATTAAACTAACAGGGTTTTCATCACCTTCAGGAGGTTTTACACGTTTCTATATTTTCAATGGGACTCACTGGTGTCTTTGTGGGGCAGGTATCTTCTGGAGCAGGACTTCCCGGGCATGCGGATCGGACCCGAGCCCACCACGGACGGTTTCATCGCGGTGATGTACGGCGATAGCGAGGGCGTGGTACCCGGGAACGCCTTGGTGGTGGACCCCAAGAAGCCCTTCAGGAAGCTCAACGCCTTCGGGAACTCTTTCCTGAACAGGTAAGTCGGTGCCGATACTGAAATACAAGTAATCCTCAATCATCTGGTCCATGAAGTGTTGGTAGATGCCTTCATATTCATTGGCTTGTGCAATCTTGAGAGCTTGCTTAGCCGAGACACTCCATATCCATAAAGTCCCTGGGCTTCAAACCACTCAAAGATCTCCTTTTTCATTTCTAGTTACAGTCCTTTTCTTCTTTTTTTCCGGGCTTGGTGTATTGCAAAAGTAATTTTACAACTAAAAAGACCAAAATTCAGGACACTTTTAGCTCAGGAGGTAGAGCGCTTGTCTTGGGATCAAGAGGTCGCGGGTTCGATTCCCGGCTCCTCTGTGTCATATGTCGAAGTGTCCTTGGGCAAGACACTGAATCCCTAATGCCCCCAATAAGCAGGTAAGCGCCTTGCGTGACTTCCTATTCCTATTGGTGTGTGAGTGTGTGTGTGTGTGTGAATGGGTAAGTGTGAAGCACATTGTAAAGCGCTTTGGGAGGTCTTCATTGACTTGAAAAGCGCTATATAAATGCAGACCATTTACCATTTAATCCCTTAGTTATCGCGGTTAACGGGGAACAGAACCCCGCGAAGTAGCATAACGCCTTCATTAAAGATTCAAAGGGTCAAATTTAACCCAAGATAACGTCCGTACCGACTCAAGAGTATACGAGCGTCAAAAAAACATCTACAAATCTACAAATAAAACACATAATTGTAGTTGAATTAACTAATTAACTGTGACCATGTCAGACAGATGAAGCTAAATGCATCTGTACTCTTCTGGTTTGCAGTATTTAGTGACATTTTTACAAAAGGACTCTGCTTGCACCTTGTTTTCTAACCAATATTCACACACATGAGTTGAACTTGCCTGTGTATTTTCTGTACAGCTCTTTGAGACTTCTTGTGATTAAGGGTTTTACAAATAAACATGACTGGACAGGTATTTATTGTCACTATACAATAGTGCAACAAAATAAGTGTAAGAGAGTGATTTAGAAAGCGGCCGGCTCGACTGCACGTTAGCATTCGGTATCCTTGGATTGAGCTAGGTCTCCGCAATGATTAAAATACAACCGTCCTGAATGTATCAGTTTTTCATGAGTTGTAGCTCCAGGTCATCCTTCCATGGGTAATGGATTTGGCGTTGGTAAGATACAGACGCCACAAGGGTAGCTTGTGAGAATAGCTTAGCCGTAGCAGTAGGCCAGACATGCAGTTTTGCTTTTGCTTTCTGTCACACTAGCCCACACCCCCACCCGATAACAACCCACGGAGCACCGGCTTATGATCAGCATTTCTTTGCGCTCTTTCCTCAGACTCCGATTTAATTGATGATTTTTTTTTCAATGGAACGAACCGCTAAAAGCTAGCTGTCGCCGTTGGACCCATTGGCTTGTGCACCCCCCCTGCTCTTTGTCCGACAGTATACAGCCCATCACAGACACGTGCACAGATATGGTCAAACTTGCCCAACAAACACACAGCCCTCTACCCCTGTGATAGCATTTGCTGTGTGCTGTCTGCTGCAGAACTCAATGCGCAATACGTTGATATCAATGACAATAAAAACAAGTCGATTCAAAATCCGTAAAGCAGTGAAGTAACGAGGGATTACCGTATCTCGTCAATTTTGTCATTCCGCGAAAAGTGTTGATGACATCATCAACGTGCGTCTTCTCTTTCCACCCTTTTAAATAGAGGACAGGTTAAATTTCCAGGAATATTTGTCCCGAGGAAGCTTGGGGCGTTCCTTCCGCCATCTTGTGCCACTTGAGGCTCCCCCCTTCTCTACAATGAGCCATTGTAGTTATTGTTTCCAAGGGGAAGTGTTTGTGCGTCACACATGGCGGCGCTTTTGTTTTTTCCCCGCCACTTGCTCGAAGTTCGATTTATGGCCGAACGTGCCGATTTATGACCAGCTATATCACACAAATAAGATGTTTAAAAAAATCATGCTTTGTGATTTCTGGATTTTTCTTTTTAGTTTATCTCTTTAACAGTGAACATACACCTAGGATGAAAATTTCAAACCCCTCCATGATTTCCAAATGGGATAAATAGCAAAATAGCAGGTTGTTCAAATACTTATTTTCTTAACTAATAGATATATACAGTGGAACCTCGGTTTTCGAACGCCTCTCAGTTCGTACAAATCGGTGTCCGACCAAAAATTTCGAGAAATTCTTGTGAGTTCGAACGCCGGTAATGCGTGAGTGCGTACGCTAGGGTGCCATGCTGAGCGGCGTACGGGTGTTTTAGCCCCTTATTATGCCTCCGAAGAAAGTCAGTGCAAGCAGCAAAGTTGCTACAGGTGAAAAAAGAAAAGTAGTGCGTACAACTATTGTATTTAAGAAAGAAATAATGGCCAAATATGAAGGAGGTGTGCGAGCGCCTTCTGCTGACCACCACAAAGGTAAGAAATCCTATTCATAAGATTACGATAACGTTGGCTTTAAGTTTACGTTAAACATTCAGGGTGTTGGAACGGAGCCCAACATTGAGGGTGTTGGAACGGAGCCCCCTTTCCAATGAACCGCTCACCACTTGTTGTGGAGACCCGGGTGCTAAATGACTTGTAAACCTGATTTTTTTATTTTTACACGTTCGTGTTAGCGTAATCTTTCGTACAGAAGATTACGATAACGCGGACGTACGATTAGCCCGGGTTAGCTTTATGTTTCCGTTAAACATTCAAGGTAAACATTCAGGGCACAGCAGCGCCTGTACTTCCTGCGGAGGATGAGGAGAGCCCACCTGCCCCCACCCTCCCTCATCACATTCTACAGGGGCACCATAGAGAGTATCCTGACCAGCTGTATCTCTGTGTGGTGTGGAGGCTGCAGCGCTACCGACTGGGGTAGTGTGAGGAGGGTAACGAGGACAGCAGAGAAAATAATCGGGACTACACTTCCCTCCATTCAGGACATTGGCCAGAAGCGCTGCCTATCCCATGCTAAGAACATTATCGGGGACCCCTCTCACCCCCATCATGGACTGTTCACTCTGCTAGCCTCTGGGAAGAGGTACTGCAGTGTGCGGTGCAGGACCACCAGGTTCCGCAGTAGTCTAGTCCCCCTGGCCATTAGACTGTTAAATGGTCAATCTAACATATAGTTAACCTAAATCTTAACGGCTGCTAATCTGACTTTTTGCACTACTGGCAGTTCTTTATAGCTTGCCACTCCTTGCACATTTGCTCTCTGCACTATTGTACTTACAGCGTTACTGTTACAGTGTTAATGTTACTGTTTACCTGACTTGTTAACCTGAATGCCCATTTTGCACATCTGGTTAGCTACTCCTCTTGCACTATCGGCACTATGGTATGGTAAAATACTATACGTAGCCATAATACAATACAACTTTTACTTATATCTGTACATTCGAGGAAACTGTGCGGGTCAGATGTATCGACATTTCGTTCTGTATACACGTGTACTAGAATGACAATAAAGTAGATCTGAATCTGAATCTGAATCTGAAGGGTGTTGGAACGGATTAAAACGATTTACATTATTTTTAATGGGAAAAATGATTTCGGTGATCGAACAAATCGGTTTTCGAACAGGGTTCTGGAACGAATTATGGTTGAGAACCGAGGTTCCACTGTATATAATATATATATATATATATATATATATATATATATATATAAATATAGTATATTATGCTGTAAACAATTTACCTTGTTTCACCAACATATAAAGTTTAATTCAATTGACTATTGATTCAACTCACTAAATAATTGGTATAAACTATGCTAAAACTATGATGAAAATGTTTTTAATTTCATATGTATTAGAACCTAAGTTTTTTTTAATATCTACAAGAAAATATTAGTAAAATGAATTCATATTAACAAATAGGTCTTAAAAACGCGTTTTACAAACGGAATGTATTTTTAAAAATTTGATTACAAAAATATGTTACTACTCAAACAGTACATGACCAGTTTTGATGATTTTCAAAATACAGGGAGTGCAGAATTATTAGGCTAATGAGTATTTTGACCACATCATCCTCTTTATGCATGTTGTCTTACTCCAAGCTGTATAGGCTCGAAAGCCTACTACCAATTAAGCATATCAGGTGATGTGCATCTCTGTAATGAGAAGGGGTGTGGTCTAATGACATCAACACCCTATATCAGGTGTGCATAATTATTAGGCAACTTCCTTTCCTTTGGCAAAATGGGTCAGAAGAGGGACTTGACAGGCTCTGAAAAGTCAAAAATAGTGAGATATCTTGCAGAGGGATGCAGCACTCTTAAAATTGCCAAGCTTCTGAAGCGTGATCATCGAACAATCAAGCGTTACATTCAAAATAGTCAACAGGGTCGCAAGAAGCGTGTAGAAAAACCAAGGCGCAAAATAACTGCCCGTGAACTGAGAAAAGTCAAGCGTACAGCTGCCAAGATGCCACTTGCCACCAGTTTTGCCATATTTCAGAGCTGCAACATCACTGGAGTGCCCAAAAGCACAAGGTGTGCAATACTCAGAGACATGGCCAAGGTAAGAAAGGCTGAAAAACGACCACCACTGAACAAGACACACAAGCTGAAACGTCAAGACTGGGCCAAGAAAAATCTCAAGACGGATTTTTCTAAGGTTTTATGGACTGATGAAATGAGAGTGAGTCTTGATGGGCCAGATGGATGGGCCCGTGGCTGGATCGGTAAAGGGCAGAGAGCTCCAGTCCGCCTCAGACGCCAGCAAGGTGGAGGTGTTGTACTGGTATGGGCTGGTATCATCAAAGATGAGCTTGTGGGGCCTTTTCGGGTTGAGGATGGACTCAAGCTCAACTCCCAGTCCTACTGCCAGTTTCTGGAAGACACCTTCTTCAAGCAGTGGTACAGGAAGAAGTCCGCATCCTTCAAGAAAACATGATTTTCATGCAGGACAACGCTCCATCACACGCATCCAAGTACTCCACAGCGTGGCTGGCAAGAAAGGGTCTAAAAGAAGAAAAACTAATGACATGGCCTCCTTGTTCACCTGATCTGAACCCCATAGAGAACCTGTGGTCCCTCATCAAATGTGAGATTTACAAGGAGGGAAAACAGTACACCTCTCTGAACAGTGTCTGGGAGGCTGTGGTTGCTGCTGCACGCAATGTTGATCGTGAACAGATCAAAGCACTGACAGAATCCATGGATGGCAGGCTTTTGAGTGTCCTTGCAAAGAAAGGTCATATTGGTCACTGATTTGTTTTTGTTTTGTTTTTGAATGTCAGAAATGTATATTTGTGAATGTTGAGCTGTTATATTGGTTTCCCTGATGAAAATAAATAATTGAAATGGGTATACATTTGTTTTTTGTTAAGTTGCCTAATAATTATGCACAGTAATAGTCACCTGCACACACAGATATCCTCCTAAAATAGCTAAAACTAAAAAAGCCCCACTCCAACTTCCAAAATATTCAGCTTTGATATTAATGAGACTTTTGGGTTCATTAAGAACATGGTTGTTGTTCAATAATAAAATTAATCCTCAAAAATACAACTTGCCTAATAATTCTGCACTCCCTGTAAAATAATTGAATAGACGTAATTTTGTTTCATACAGATCAAATTTTTAAGATGTTTTAGGAATAAAACACAGTGCCAACTCAAGTGCTAATGCTAAAGCTAACAACAGTTTCATTGCTTTATTTGCCACCTAACAAGTTTCTAGGTCATTTCTATCAAAAGGTATGATTTTTCCAAATGAATGCCAACTAAATGCGCTCTGCCGCCACTAGAGGCAGTGTTGGGTTGTTATAGCGTGGTGATTTGGTTGAGGTGTAAAACTTCATTGACTCAACTGGAAGAATAAAACAGTTCAATGCTAAACTTAAATATTTTTTTTTACCTATTTGTGAAATATTGTCTTTCGAAAAGATCCCTTGTCATCAGTGATTATAATATGCAGGGTAGGTTTATAACAGGGGTGTCAAACTCATTTTAACTCAGGGGCCACATGATAGAACAAACATTCTGTCGGGGGCCGGACTAGTAGATTAAAGAGAAAGAAAAAGAGAGATAAAGAAATAAGAGAAAGAGGAAGGGAAAAGGAGAGAGGGCGGGACAAAGAAAGAAAAAGAGAGAGCGCGTGAGAAACAAAAGACACAAAAAGTCGAGAGAGGGGGGGAAAAAAAGGAGGGGAAGAAAGAAATCCAAAGAGAAATAGAAAGACAGAAGGAGAGAAAAGAGAAAAGAGAGCGCAATGGGTAGGAAGAGAGAAAGAGAAAAGAGAGAAAAGGAAGTTAGAGCAAAAGAAGTTAAAAAGACACAGAGAGAGAAAGAGACAAAGAGGAACAAAGGAAGAGAAAAAGAGACACAGAGAGTAAAAGAGATAGAGAGTGGGAGAAAAGGGGTGGAAAAGAGAGAGAGAGAAAAAAGAAATACAAGCACAGTGTCTTTGTTCGAGGCACCTGGCTTTGACAACATCAAGTTGACATAGTTCAACCTGCAGCTCGTTTTTCTCTTGCGCTTCTTTGAGTGTTGTCTCGCGGGCCGGATTCAATCCCTCAGCGGGCCTGATATGGCCCGCGGGCCGCCTGTTGGACACCTGTGGTTCATAATGTAGGCTGAATGATAAAACATAATACTGAAATACAAAGTTAAACAAACTGATATTGATATCCCTGGTCTAAGGTTCTGATTACCGTAAATTCCGGACTATAGAGCGCACCTGATTATAAGCCGCACCCACCACATTTTAAGAGGTTAACCGCCTTTGTACTTACACAAGCCGCACCTGTATATAAGCCGCATGCGCCCACATTAAAACATGTAACACAATCACAAAATTAACTCAAACCCGACTTTGAGTCCCGCGATTGTAACTGAATATAAAGTACACAGTCCTAAAACCACAGCCGGCAAATGAACGGAAAATGATACCGGTACTTAAGGTTTGAGTCCGGGTCCCGTTGAAAATGATCCAAGGAAAAAAAATGTATATTTCCAAAGGGAAGGGTGGGAAAAATATATATCCACTATTGTCTGCTGCGTCCACAAACATCTCTCACCTTTACTCCACTTCCCGTCAGCCCCAGTTGTTTTCGCCCCTTGTTTTTGATTCGCCTGTGGAAAACATATCAGAATAAGTCTCTAAAATAAATCCATTACAAAAATATACAGTTGCAAATACATATTATACATGGTTACACATATTTACAAAGAAAGACGGTACACCGAGAGAGTTTTCAAAGCTTTAATAATAATATTATAACTTTCATCCCAAACCGTGCCTGTGAAGGGTAGCAAAACGCTACTAGAAACACGCTCGCAACGCAGTAAACGAGCCTGTTGAAAAAAAACGTACATGTAGAAATCACGGTAAACTGTACTCATCTTCCTCCTTATCAAAGTCGTCTTCCCTCAATATGGGAAAGAGACTTTGTCATATAGTCGTCGTCCCACGCTCCCATAATCAAAAACACGCTAGCAACACGCTCGCAAAGTGAAGTTTACGTGCCGTAGCTCTGTTTCCTTCTTTATCAGGCTGCTCGATTGCGTTTAACTTGAAAGCTGCGTCATGTGCCTTTCTTTTTGCGATTTGCATGATGAGGATATGTCTACGCTAATTTAATTTGTGCACAAGCTAAGAAGTTGCAGTCTTCCTCGGCGCATATTTTCCACCGGTCTAAATCTTACCTTTTGTACTCGAGCGCCGCTGGCGGCTGTTAGAATAATGACATAAATTGGCCGCATCACTGAATAAGCCGCAGGGTTGGACATTTGGGAAAAAAGTAGCGGCTTATAGTCTGGAATTTACGGTATCTTAATAATCAGAAGACAGCAGACGGCACAGAGCAAATGCTATCACAGGGGTAGAGGGCTGCAGAAGTATTTAAAGCTTATATTCAACCACATCAAGCACACACCTTGTAATGCTAACCTAGCATAGGCATGAGTGCTTAACCAGCCAATCAAACCTAGCTAACCAATCTCCAATTCACACTGTATAACTACGCCTAGCTTGATTTCATGACAGGCTAATAAAGCGATGCTAGCAAACCTCATTGATGGGCTTGTGTGCGCAGGTTTATCTGCTCTCAGATGCCCAATCAGGTTCTTCAGAGCATCAGCATCATCGACACGCCAGGGATCCTTTCCGGGGAAAAGCAGCGAATCAGCAGAGGTAAGTGACATTTTTTGGACATGGCGGCTTGCGACACAAAGAAACTACCTTGAGTATAATGCTGGTTCACAGTCAGAGTTGGGTAGGGTTACTTTAACTGCATTACTTTCAATTACTTTTGGATTACTCCAATACCAAATATGCTAATAAAAGACAACTGCAGGATCCGCCATCTCCTCCCCTACCATGCATCCACCCGCTACTCCACTCAACCGGCTCAAGTAACAATACACCAAAGGTCCATAGTCTTTCCGTGCTTATTGATGATTTATTTACCGTATTTTCCGCACTATAAGGCGCTCCGGGTTATAGGGCGCACCCCGAAAAAATAGTTTTTGGTCCTATTTTTGACATACATAAGACGCACCGGATTATAAGGCGCTACAATGGGAACGTCGACAAAACAGTCAGATAGTTCAGTCCAACTTATTACCCCCTTAACATTCCGAAAGCTTGCAAAGAAGCAAATACGTGTCGTAGACACGTGCGGATGCGGTGTCCGTACGATGTCACTCAAATGCATCGTTCCAAATATCATTCGGAAGGTTAAAGTCTTGGGATTCAAGAAATGCCAACCATTCCTTAGTTTCTATTTTCTTTTTCGCTCGCAACTTTACTGTGCATATGACAATGAACACTTGGAATTAAGTTTAATTTAAAAAAAGACTCATCACAGAAACATCGATATCACTTTGAAACAAGATACAGGGAAAATATATAGCCGGAGTAGCTCACCGAAGTCATTGTGTTCAATAATAATGTGCAACCATGGTCCTCTTATATCCGTGAGTGTAGTAAATCCAGGAGAGTAAAATATTTACAAATACAGTACAGAAAAGTAAAATACTGTTTTCTCTATGCCGTCAACCCAACGTGCTATTCACATTCATCTTTTTCGGCCAATTGCAGGCTTTGTTTCGCCCCTTTAGCCTATGCCAGTCTGTAAATGATAAAAAGGATCCGCCCTCTTTACCTCCGAATAACTTTAGCCAATAGTGATGGATTCAAATGATGATTGACTCATTGGTTAGCCAATGAAACGCCGGTATATAAATCCCAGCATACACCGCGGACTACTTTGCGTTCGGGGGAAAATCTAGTCGGCGGCTGCTTTCATTAGTTGCAAGACTTTGCGACTTAATATTGATCCATATATAAGGTGCACTGTATTATAAGGTGCATGGTCAGCTTTAAAAAAAAAAAAAAATTAAGACTTTTAGGTGCGCCTTATAGTGCGGAAAATACGGTACTTTGAGTATGATGCTGGTTCACAGTCAGGGTTGGGTAGGGTTACTTTAACTGGATTACTTTCAATGACTTTTGGATTACTCCAATACCAAATATGCTAAAAAAAGACAAAAGAAACTAAATATGAATAAAACGATGACTCACAACACGTGGTAAGCTTTCTCTCCTGGCTTTGATCTCCGGCAAAACGAACATAAATTGCGACAAAAACAAAATGAAAATAAATCCAAACAGCTTGCCGACATCATTTTTGGCGTTCCATGTATTCCCTTACTCCCCAAGCCTGCACAAAATTGAGTCATTTTATTCATATATCGTTTCTTTTGTCTTTTATTAGCATATTTGGTATTGGAGTAATCCAAAATTAATTGAAAGTAATCCAGTCAAAGTAACCCTACCCAACCCTGATTAAAACTTTGTAGCAGAAAGTGACTAATGATGATTGGGAGCACTTGGACAGGGGAGGGCAGAGGGAGGCTGGGAAATGCTGCCATCTCTTGGAGAAGGGGGAGGCATTGCAGGTGCTGAACCATGAAAGGTGTGAAACTGAGATTTTGGCTTTGTGTAATGCCAATGAACAATCGTTTTCTGGCAATGGGTTGCTGTAAACTGACATGAATGCCACCGTTCCGCCTTAACAATGCACGCGCAGCTTGGCTATGACCCACTTGTCAGAGGTAGGGCGCGTAGGAGGCGATGACGCTTCGCACGACAATGCCATACAAACAAAAACCGGCTGCCGTTCATCACGGGGAAAGAAAAAAATGCGCCGGCGAACCAAGGCCACCAGAGAGCAGCGTCGGCATGATTTTTACGCAGACGCGATTTATTTTTCTTTGTGCGAAAAATGTTACAGGGGCAGCACGGCAGCTGAGTGGTTAGCGCGTCTGAGGTCATGGGTTCAAATCCACCTACCAGCCTTCTGATGCAGAGTTTGCATGTTCTCCCTGTGCTTGCGTGGGTTTTTTCCTCCAGGCCTTCCAGTTTCCTCCCACATTCAAAAGACATGCATTATAAATTAGTTGGCCGGTTCAAATTGTCCCTAGGTGGGAATGAGCGAGTGAGGTGTCTGTATCTGTGTGCCCTGCGACTGGTTGGCAACCGGTTCAGGAAGTCCCCTGCCCACTGCCTGTAGATAGCTGGTATGGGCTTCGCCACCCTACTACGGTGCAGATAATGGATGAATGATTAGGGCAGCGGAGAAGGCCTTGCAGACCCTCACAGCCCACCACTGCCATTTTGCGATTTTTATCAGGAGTACAGGGGTTCAGAATTAGCTACGCAATGCCATTTACTATACCCTGCGATATGGCGATTTCACACTGCCACCCCCACCTCATAGCAGATTAAGATAGATAGATGGATAGATCGATCCATGGATAGATCGATAGATAGGCAGATAGATAGATAGGTCCATGGATAGATAGATAAATCCATAGATAGATAGATAGATCGATAGATCCATTGATAGAATGTAGATATAGATAGTTCCATCGATAGAATGTAGATATAGATAGAGCCATCAATAGATATAGATAGATCCATCGATAGATATAGATAGATACAGATAGATCCATTGATAGATAGATAGATAGATAGATAGAAACATGGATATCGATAAAAACACAGATATAGATAGAAACATGGATACAGATAGATCGAAAGATAGCTAGCAAGATAGATAAATAGATCCATGGATAGATAGATGGATCCATCGATAGAATGTAGATATAGATAGATCCATCAATATATATAGATTTAGATGGATTCATCGATAGATAGATAGATATAGACAGACAGATCCATCGATGGATATATAGATGGATAGATAGATAATTTATTCATCCCTGTAGGGAAATTCACACTTCCAGCAGTGTTGTATTGAGAAATAAAATAAAGATATAGAATACAAAAATACCCAATATAACGTTTTGCTATATAGTACCGTATTTTCCGCACCATAGGGCGCACCGGGTTATAGGGCGCACCCCCAAAAAATCGTTTTTGGTCCTATATCTTCCATAGATAAGGCGCACCGGATTATAAGGCGCTACAATGGGAACGTCGACAAAACAGTCAGATGATTCAGTCAAACTGATTACCCCCTTAACATTCCCAAAGCTTGCAAAGAAGCAAATACGTGTAGTAGACACGTGCGGATGCGGTGTCCGTACGATGTCACTTAAATGCGTCATTTCAAATATCATTCGGAAGGTTGAAGTCTTGGGATTCAAGAAATGCCAACCATTCCTTAGTTTCTATTTTCTTTTTCGCTCGCAACTTTACTGTGCATATGACAATAAACGCTTGGAATTGAGTTTAATTCACTCAACTCATCACAGCAACATCAAGATCATTCTAAAACAAGATACCGGGAAAATCTAAAGCCGCATAGCTCACCTAAGTTCTCACGTGCAATAATGATGGTCTTCTTACAACCGTGAGTGAAGTAAATCCAGGAGAGTAAAATATTTACAAATACAGACTAATGAAACATATTTCTTTATGGCGTACTGTAGCAAACTTGCTACGCCATTGCTAAACTCGGCCGATTGAAGGGTTTGTTTTGGGCATCTAGCCAATCCGAGGCTCCGAATAACTTCAGCCAATAGTGATCGATTCAAATGATGATTGACACATTGGTTAGCCAATGAAACGCCGGTATATAAATCCCAGCATACACCGCGGACTACTCCACGTTCGGGGTTAAATCGAGTCGGCGGCCGTTGAGTAAGTTGCGAGACCTTGCGAATTTAATATTGAGCCATATATAAGGCGCACTGTGTTATAAGGCGCATGGTCAGCTTTTAAAAAAATTAAGACTTTTAGGTGCGCCTTATAGTGCGGAAAATACGGTATTTAACGTTGGGGTTCTACTCTACATAGTTCCCTTCCATATGCTCTCAGTTCCAAAGGGGTAATCGAGTCCAAACGGACGGCTCGTTATTCTTGATGACATCACCGTTTAAAGGACGGGTGGAGTCATGGGGAAAGGGGGGGGGGGTCTCTTTCGAGGCGGCCCTGTTTCCCTCATCTGGAAACATTTGGCAGCTCTATTACTCTCACACACACGCTAAAGTCACAGTGTGTGTATTATTTATAATAAATGAAAAAAATAACCAAACATAGAGGAGCCTTTCATAATTTCCGGAACATCCCTCTCGTGACTCAAATCGCCCGACTCCAAAAAAAACAATTCTTGACATTCGACTCTCTGCAAACTCCGCCCTTGCATCCTATTGGCGCCAGGATGCGTTTCCATAGCGACGATGCAGACGTTGCTCTTTGGTAGTGTTAGCAAAGTGAACACGGTTTTGTTTTGCAACATATATATATATATATATATATATATATATATATATATATATATATAGATAGATATACATGGATAGGTAGAGAGAAATATACATGGATAGATGGATAGATAGATCCATAGATAGAAAGATAGATAGATCCATGGATAGATAGATATATATGGATAGGTAGATAGATAGATGGATAGATCCATGGATAGATCCATAGATAGATAGATCCATGGATAGATAGATCCATAGATAGATAGATCCATAGATAGATAGATCCATGGATAGATAGATCCAAAGATAGAGGGATAGATAGATAGATGGATAGATCCATGGATAGATATATATGGATAGGTAGATATATATGGATAGGTAGATATATATGGATAGGTAGATAGATAGATGGATAGATCCATAGATAGATAGATAGATAGATAGATAGATAGATAGATAGATAGATAGATAGATCCATGGATAGATCCATAGATAGATAGATAGATCCATGGATAGATAGATCCATGGATAGATAGATAGATAGATAGATCCATAGATAGAGGGATAGATAGATAGATATATATGGATAGGTAGATAGATAGATGGATAGATCCATGGATAGATAGATGGATGGATCCATGGATAGATCCATAGATAGATAGATCCATGGATAGGTAGATAGATAGATAGATAGATCCATGGATAGATCCATAGATAGATAGATAGATAGATAGATCCATGGATAGGTAGATAGATGGATAGATCCATGGATAGATAGATGGATGGATCCATGGATAGATCCATAGATAGATAGATAGATGCATGGATAGATAGATAGATAGATAGATAGATCCATGGAGAGAGATAGATAGATCCATGGATAGATGGATAGATCCATAGATAGATAGATAGATGGATAGATCCATAGATGGATAGATAGATAGATCCATAGATAGATAGATAGATCCATGGATAGATAGATAGATAGATAGATAGATCCATGGATAGATAGATAGATAGATGGATAGATCCATAGATGGATAGATAGATAGATCCATAGATAGATAGATAGATCCATGGATAGATAGATAGATAGATAGATAGATAGATAGATCCATGGATAGATAGATAGATAGATAGATAGATAAATAGATAGATGGATAGATAGATGGATAGATCCATGGATAGATAGATAGATAGATCCATAGATAGATAGATAGATAGATAGATTATCTATCTATCCATCTATCTATCTATCCTTGGATCTATCTATCTATCTATCCATGGATCTATCCATCTATCCATCCATCTATCCATGGATCTATCCATCTATCTATCTATCATCTATTCATGGATCTATCTATCTATCCATGGATCTATGGATGGATAGATAGATAGATAGATAGATAGCTAGATAGATAGCTAGATAGATAGATAGATAGGATGTGTTTCCATAGCGACGATGCAGACGTTGCTCTTTGGTAGTGTTAGCAAAGTTATCACGGTTTTGTTTCGCAACACACAGTAAAGAGGAAGCAAGACTTGTCGGACGGACAAAAATTTCCTGGAAAAGAGGAAATGGAACTGGCGACACGGCATCCTGTCATCGACACACTCGAAGCCGCGAATGGAAACTGACACCAGAGGGCGTCGTCTTTGTCACATGTCCTTAATTTATTGATGAAGAAGAGACATTCAAACAAAGGCCGGGGCGGACAAATCTGTTTGCGCTAACCTGACCCCGCCCAAACACAAGTACGGGAACTTTACATCCTGGTCTTGAAATGTTTACATCTGCGGGAAGCTGGGGTTTAAATTTAGTTAAGGGGCAGCAAAAGAGGCGTTACGGGGAAAATATAGGGGACCGTTTAGATGTGTTTAAAGGATGTACTGGAGGAACAGATTGAGGGACAAGTGGATTATTTAAGGGACGTATGAAGACAATGGTCAGGGGGACAATATAAGCAAGAGTGAAGTGATTAGGGGACAGGTCAAGGAATTATTTAGGATAATATGAAGGTGTTTTTAGGACAATAAAAGGTACCATTGTTTTTCGGGCTGTGTGAAAGAGTAGTTGTGGGGGGTTACCTCGTGTGCTTCTCGAGGTTTCGTCATTTTCCTCATGCTGGGGTTTTTGAGTTTTTCCTTGCCCTCATGTAGGTTTTAGATCAGGGGATGGTGTCATAGTAGTCTGTGCAGCCATTTGAGACTCCTTGTGATTAAGGGTGTCACAAATAAACATGACTTGAGAGAGTAAAATATTTGGAGGACCAACATTATTAGGAATTATTAGGGAAATGTGTTAAAAAGTTTGAGGGAGGTGTTATGGGGATGATATAGAGGTAAGTTTGGAGGTGTTTAAAGGATGTAATGGAGGAACAGATTGAGGGACAAGTGAATTATTTAAGGGATGTATGAAGAAAATGTTCAGTGGGACAATATAAGCAAGAGTGAAGTGATTAGGGGACAGGTCAAGGGATTCTTTTAGGATAATATGAAGGTGTTTTTAGGACAATAAAAGGTACCACTGTTTTTTGGGTTATGGGGAGGATATAGAGGACAGTTTGGAGGTGTTTAAGGGACATAAGGGAGGTTTTTATGGGTACAGATCGTGGGGCACGTGAATTTTCTAACCTATTTTGACCTGGCGTACACATGCGTTTACATCAATGCGCATCGAACAAGAGCCCAGGTTTCAAGAGGTTAAGGGATATGTGAACAAATTGTTCAGGGGGACAATATAAGCGATGAAGGAAGTGGTTAGGGGACAAGTGAAAGAGATGTTCAAGGAGATCTTCTGGGGGATAAAGTGAGGCGTGTGAGAGAGGTAATTTGGGGACAATTTGTCGGTGACAGAGTAATCGCAGGGGACAAAGTAAGAACTGTGGTGAAGGTGTTAAGGGGACATTTAAAGAGAAAATCCCTTGTTAAGGTTATGCAAAATAAGGTTTCAGGTGGACTAAGTGAGGTGTGCTAGGGATTTGTTTAAAGGTGTTCATAGGAACAAAGTAAGGGGTGTGGTGGAAGAGTTAGGGGACAAAAAATTGAAGTGTTTAAGTGACATGAAGGACATTTTCATGGGTTTATTTTGAGGCACCAGGAATTGTTTAAGGGATATGTGAACAAACTATGAGGTAGGTGTTTAGGGAACAGGTCAAGAAGTTTTTTATGATTATGTGAACGAGATCTTCTGGGGGATAAAGTGAGAGGTGTGGGAGAAGTCGTTTGGGGACATTTGAAGGTACATGTAACTCAGTTTCAGGTCACATGATAGAGTAGGTGTGGGGGAGAGAAATATTCCGGGGGAATGACATCATTAGGAATTGTCAGGAAAAATTGGTATAGAACGCTAAGGAGGTGGTATGGGAACAGTATAGGACAGTTTGAAGGTGTTTGAAAGGTGGTTTTCATGATGCTATTCGATATATATATCTATAGTGGGAGTGGAGGATGCTATAGTATACATGTTACACCGATCCCTCTCTCACCTGGATAGGGCGAAGGGGGCTGTGAGGATTACATTTTTGGACTTCTCCAGTGCCTTCAATACCATACAGCCTCTGCTACTGAGTAGGAAACTGACAGAGATGGGAGTTAGCTCACACCTTGTAGAATGGATTACTGACTACCTGACAGGCAGACCCCAGTATGTGAAACAGGGGGGCTGTACATCGGACACTGTGGTTAGCAGCACAGGATCTCCGCAGGGGACCGTTCTCTCCGTTCCTATTCACTCTATATACGTCGGACTTTAAGTACAACTCTGAGTCCTGCCATGTGCAAAAGTTTGCCGACGACACTGCGATCGTGGGATGTATCAGAAACGGGCAGGAGGAGGAGTACAGGACATTGATTCAGGACTTTGTCCGATGGAGCGACGCAAACCACCTGCACCTAAACACCACCAAGACCAGAGAGATGGTGGTGGACTTCAGGAGAACCAGAACTCACCCGGTTCCTGTAACCATCAAGGGAGAATGTGTAGAATTTGTCCAGACCTACAAATACCTGGGTGTGCAGCTGGACAACAAACTGGACTGGACTGCCAACACAGAAGCTCTATGTAGGAAAGGGCAAAGCCGACTTTACTTCCTCAGAAGGCTGGCCTCCTTCAACATCTGCAAAAAGCTCCTGAAAATATTCTATGAGACAGTAGTGGCAAGCGCCCTCTTCTATGCGGCAGCGTGTTGGGGAGGCAGCGTCAAGAAGAAGGATGCCTCTCGTCTCAATAAACTGGCTAGTAAAGCGAGCTCTGTTGTGGGCAAAGAGCTGGACAGCCTAACAACAGGAGCTGAGAGACGAGCACTGAAAAAGCTGAGGTCAATCATGGACAATCCATCGCATCCACTACACAGCATTATCTCCAGACAGAAGAGCAGTTTCAGCGACAGACTGCTGTCACTGTCTTGTACTACGGACAGACTGAAGAGATCTTTTCTTCCTCATGCCATGAGGCTCTTTAACTCCACCCGGCAGAGTAAAGGCCCACATTAAACCACACCACCTACATTGGATATTACCGAATCTTACTGCAATATGTATTCTGTGTAGCACTATTTAGTTACTCTATATAACACGCTACAGTGGGCATTTGCACGTCACACTGGGTATTTGTATATTGTATTCTTTTGGCTTTTTTATTGTACTGTTCTCAGCTCAGGGATGCTGCTGGAAATGTGAATTTCCCTTCGGGGATGAATAAAGTATCTATCTATCTATCTATCTATCTATCTATCTATAAGGAAACCGGCTCTTTTGGGTCCTAAACGGCTCTTCAGGTTGTTTTTGCTTCTTTAATCCCAACATGACCAAATATGATGTAAAACTATGCACAAAATGACTTAAAAGAAGGGGGGAATAGAACAAAAAAGAAAATAATACCAAAATGAAAAAGTAGTGAAAAGCTGGGGGAAAAAAAAGAAACAAAAGGAAGAGAAAAAAGAAGGAAAAATTTAGAAAAAAGCCAAAAAGAAAAGAAAAGAAAGAAACGTAGGAAAAAAGTAAATGGAGAACAAAAAGAAAAAAGTAACAGCTCGGAAAAAATAAACATAATGATACTTTTTTTAAAGGAATTTAAAAAAAGTAAAAAAAAAAAACATGGAAAAAAGAAGAAAAAGTTTGTGTTGCATTCAAATAATTTCCAATTGTATCAAGTGAATCTTCTTGCCAACATTGTACTTCCACTAAAAAATGTGATTAAGTACAGTTCTGTATCTTACAACAAACTAAATAAGCCCCCAAAAATGTTAATATTATGCGACAAAATATATCAGGAAATAAAAAGAAATGGATATCTTGCGAAAGAATTGTAAGAACAATGTAGGTCGTAAGACCGTTGCAATAGTACATGAGTCAATTCATTCAAAAGAGAAAAATCATTTTGCAGTGCCGGAAACTCAGCAAAATGTAACTTGATGTCAAGTTTTGGACATGTTTGCTAATGATTTAGTTGCCACACTTGGGATTATGGTTGCTCACTGTTGTTTCAAGGGTTGCTCAACGACTTTTTGTGAACGCTCAGACCCGTAAGGAAAATTACAGGGAACATTGTCTGCAACACAACCATTGTACTGTACCAAAAAACGTTTTCTTGTTCTTTGCAGGTTACGACTTTGCTGAAGTTTTGCGTTGGTTTGGAGAGCGAGTCGACAGAATCATCCTCCTGTTCGACGCCCACAAACTGGACATCTCGGACGAGTTTTCAGAGGCCATCCGAGCCCTCAAGGGACAGGACGACAAGATCAGGGTTGTCCTCAACAAAGCCGACCAGGTCCATCCTTACCCCCCTGGCGCACACCTTTCCCACAATTGCTCACTTCGCCCTTCTGTGTTGCAGGTGGACACGCAGCAGCTGATGCGTGTGTATGGCGCCCTCATGTGGTCGCTGGGTAAAGTGATTAACACCCCAGAAGTGGTGCGGGTTTATCTGGGCTCCTTTTGGGCCAAGCCCCTTCAGAACACTGAGAACAGGTTCGTTCTCAATTGGCGTGTTTATCAGGTGAGCAGTCTGAACATTGACATCTACATTTCGCACTTAGACGTCTTTTTGAGGCGGAGTCTCAGGACCTCTTCCGGGACATCCAGAGTCTTCCCAGGAATGCGGCGCTCCGGAAACTCAATGACCTTATCAAGAGGGCGAGGTTAGCCAAGGTGAGAAGCAAAGTAGGACAATTTAAGACTTCATTTCAAGGTTTTCAGAGAGTTCTAGGCACTGCTCGCACATTCTCAGCGCACAAGAAAATCGAGCCAGCGCACAAAAATCAGGGCTCAAAATTGCTAATTAAGAAGCGACTTAAGTCAAAGTTACAGTGCATGAAGGTCAAAATACACGGGTTCCCCTGACGTGTCCTAAATGCTGTATTTTGAAGTCGAGTCGAAGTAGAACGAAGTTGAGTAAATTTAGTAGAGTTTGACGAGAACCGGCTTCTTCGGCTCGGCTCGGCTCAGTAAAAGAAACGGGCTCTTTGGGGTCCTAAACGGCTCTTCGAGTTGTTTTTGCTTCATTAATCCCAACATGACCAAATATTATGTAAAATGATGCACAAAATGACTTAAAGGAAGGGGGAATAGAAAAAAAAAGAAAGAAAAAAACAAAATGAAAAAGTAGTGAAAAGCTGAGAAAAAAAGAAACAAAAGGGAGAGGAAAAAAAGAAGGAAAAATTTAGAAAAAAGCCAGAAAAAAAAGAAAAGAAAGAAACCTTTAACCCGGAGGAGCCGGGAATCGAACGCTCTACCCCCGAGCTTGACCCAACATTCCCGCTTGTGGAGTTTGTTTCTGGGCTTTGGAAATTCGCTAAACCTTTTGGAATGCGCACGACTCCAGTTCCTAAGATCTAGACTTCAGTCTGACCGTTGGCGTCTCGCAATATCTCAGAGAAAACAAACCTTTGTCGGGTTATCAGCTCGTCCCTGCTCTCCGTCTCTCCGCGGGAGGACGGCTGGCAGCATTTTCCGTTTCTATTCGCGTCTCGAGCGATCGGGCCCTTCCTTCCTCCTTCCCTCCGCGTGCCAGGAACGCATTCCAGCCTTCGGTTAATCCTGGCCCGGCGCCGCCCGGTCGCGTCCTCCCCCGCGGCCGGGAGATGAACTACGACCCGGTGCCGGTCGGTTTCACTTCCCGTGTTCTTCTTCAGGTCCACGCTTACATCATCAGTTACCTGAAGAAGGAGATGCCGTCCTTGTTCGGGCGAGAGAAGAAGAAGGAGGAGCTCATCGTGAGGCTGCCGGAGATCTACGCCATCCTGCAGAGGGAGCACCACATCAGTCCGGGGGACTTCCCCAATGTCACCAAGATGCAGGTGTGGGGCGATCGTGGTTCTCTTTATTTGTGGGATGAAAATGGTGAAAGTAAGAAAAGGACTTCTTCCATTTACAGTTCAAATGCCCAAAACCCCAAAAAGATGAAAAGAGAGGAATTTATCAGAGTACATTTAAGAATTTCACATACTTGACAGCGCGAGAAATGGACCTGCAATGATGATTTCAGCCAGAAGATGGCGTCAGCGAGTAGAATATTTTCTAAGTTACATACACAACCTAAATATATATAAATTAAAAAGTTATTCCAGACACAGTAGACCCCAGGGATACGACATAAATCTGATCGGTAGGGATCCCAAAGTGAAATTGCCATAAATCTATGAAAACCCGAGGGCCGAGGGCCAATTACGACCCGCAGGTCGACAGTTTAAGGCCCCAGCCTCCATATGAAAGTCTAAAGGGACAGTGTGTATTATTAAGCGGATCCTGGTGGGGAAAGTATAGTTCATTAAAAAATGATTGTAGGCCATCTTGCTCCCACAGGAACCCCCCAAAAAACAAAAAGTGTGTTTTTCCCTTTCTTTTTTTGTCAGGACCAGAACGGAAACAGGACCCAATTGCGTAACGTTTACCACAAGTTTTATTGAAAGAGAGAGGAAGGGCTGCACCCGCGGTTCGGTGTTTGCTGGACGCGGGAAGCAAGTCGCTCTCGTATTGTAATCCGAATACGGAAGTGGATCTTCTGTAGAGAGCAATAGCGGTGTAGGGAATGGAAAAACTGGTCGGTAGCCGGGACTGGGAGAGCAAAGCGTGGTTGGGGTCAGAAATGAATGGTAAGCCAGGATGAGAGAGTAGACGTAGTCGGGATTAAAAAAATGGGTCGTAAACCGGGACGGGAGAGCAGATGTGGTCGAGATCAAAACAGGTCGTAGCCGAAGACAAACGGGAGCAAGAACAGGACAGGCGGGAGTCAGAGTCGAAAGAGGCTTGACGTTGTATAAACAGAGGTTCGCAGACGGACTGACAACAGGGGATATACAAGACTGGGTTTGAATAGGAGCAGGGAGCCAATCAGAGCCTGCAGCGATTGGCGCCAAATGAACGGGCATATGGTGATTCACATCGGTAATCATGACATTTTTCCTTGTTTTTGCCTGGCTTTTTACTTCTCTTTTTTCTTTTTTTTCCTTTATTTTTCTTTTTTTTGGTCTTTTTTCCTTTTTACCTTTTCCCATCTTATTTTATTGTACCCTTTTTGTCACACACAGGTGTTGGGAACCTATGGCTCTTTCTATGAGTACCTGTGGCTCAGAGACAAATTTAAATGCATGCAAATTTTCTCTATCCCGTTCAAAACCTGAGCTAATAACAATGTTCAGATACACGCAAAGCCAAACCAAGACTGAAAGCAGTACTTTGCAAAATATATAGGGCTCGTTTTTCACTCCAAAGTGTCACCAAAAAAAAACAAAACAAAAAAAAAAACCTCGTTTTGGCTGTAAAACGCTACAAAATCCTTTATACAAAAGCTCACTATATATTCTGTGTTCAGTGTTTAGATACCTTATGATGAATCCACAGAACAAACTGTAAATACGCCAAAACACCGGAAAGAGAACTTAAAGTGATTTGATTGGGTGAGTGGGAGGGATGGGTGGAGCTATGCAAAAAGTGCAAGCACTCCCTCCCATCTCTCGCCCTACTCAGTCTGCGCCAAAGGTAATCACATCAGGCTCCCCGTTTGCAGAATGTTGTGACGTTTTTACAAAATAACTGCTTACATCTGGTTTTGAAACCAATATGTATGAAAAAAAGGGTCAAAATGAGTTTAACCGATCTTGAGTCATTGCAAGAAAGAGACAAGTTTAAAGTGGTATGTTTGTTGATTTTTGGGACACGGTGTCACGAAACGGAGCCGGAAACAGGGAAAAAGCACCCATTCGCGTCGACGTACTCACAATTCATTGGGGGAAGGATGAGGAGGGTGCGCACACTCGATCCCGGGATCGATGGTCGCGGAGTGGATTAGAAATCCTAACAAAAGACAAGTTGTTCAAAACAAACAAACGGATCAGACCAAAAACAAAACAGGATCAAATACGGGCAGATTCACAGAACTAGGCATTTAACAGGTTTTAACAGAAGTCTCACAGAGTTTAACCAGGTTTAACAAACATTCCAGCAACGCACAGTACAAAGGAGCGCGCTTAAGTACTCCAAGAGCAATCAGTCCAATGCGTCTCAGCCGGTGTCAAGGGGCGGGGCCAGCTGGGCGCCATGACAACCGTGCAGGACATGACACACGGACTCTGGCATTATTCTCTTTTCATATTTTTTATCAAATCATCAAAACTAAATGTGCTGAAGACTAACCTTTTTTTCTGGGGCGCGGGTTTAGCAATTTAGTAAATTTGGCTCATAATATATGGTGTGGCTCTTTCCCAAAATAAAATTAATATACCGTAAATCCTAGACTATAAGCCGCTACTTTTTTCCCTAACTTTCAACCCTGCGGCTTATTCAGTCATGCGGCCAATTTATGTCATTTTTCTAACGGCCGCTAGCGGCGCTCGAGTGTTGCTACCATTAACTGCCCTGTCAAAGCTATATTATTATTATTAAAGCTTTGAAAACTCTTTCGGTGTACCGTCTTTCTTTGTAAATATGTGTAACCCATGTATAATATGTATTTGCAAAAGTATATTTTTGTAATGTATTTATTTGTATTTATTTTAGACACTTATTCTGATATGTTTTGCACGGGTGAACGAAAAATGAGGGGCGGAACAAACGCGGGGTGCCTAGTTTAAGTGGGGACCGCTAAAGGTGAGGGACAGACAAGGAAAGAAGAGGGGGTAAAAAGTTGGTTTAAGAAAAAGGAGTTGCGTGAGTAAATGTGTTCATCTGATATATTTTTCCCACCCTTACCTTTGGAAATATACACTTTTTTTCCTTGGATTACTTTCAACGGGACCCGGACTCTGCAGGTCTGCATCAAACCTTAAGTACCGGTATCATTTTCCGGTTATTTTGCCGGCTGTGATTTTTGAACTGTGGACTTTAATGAAGGACATTTAGTTTCAATCGCGGGACTTGAAGTCGGGTTTGGGTTATTTTGTGTTTGTGAGACATGTTTAAATGTGGGCGTATGCGGCTTATATACAGGTGCGGCTTGTGTATGTACAAAATCGGTTTTCCTCTTAAAATGTGGTGGGTGCGGCTTATAACCAGGTGCGCTCTATAGTCCGGAATTTACGGTGTTTTGCTTTTACGGCTCTTTAAATCAAAACGGTTCCCGACCCCGGATTTAACGGTTTTTCATTTGGTCTCTCGTCCCTTCCAGGACATGCTGCAGCACTACGACTTCAGCAAGTTCCCGTCTCTAAAAATGAAACTGATCGAGTCGGTGGACAAGATGCTGGCGTCTAAAATCGCCGGTCTGATGTCGATGATCCGCGAGGAGGAATCAAAGGCGCCCCCCGCCATGGTATCGGGGGGCGCCTTCGAGGGCTCCCAGGACGGGCCCTTCGGCCGCGGCTACGGCGAAGGCATCAGCGCCGGGGCCGACGCCGAGGAATGGATCGTGAACCGGGACAAGCACCGCTACGACGAGATCTTCTACACGCTCATGCCCGTTAACGGCAAGATCAGCGGCGTCAACGCCAAGAAGGAGATGATGAACTCGCGCTTACCCAACACGGTTTTGGGCAAAATCTGGAAGTTGTCCGACTGCGACCAGGACGGGAGCCTGGACGACCAAGAGTTTGCCCTTGCTCAGCATCTCATCAAGGTCAAACTGGAAGGTTACGAGTTGCCCACCGAGCTGCCCCCGCACTTGGTGCCCCCTGCCCACCGCAAACATCCCGACGCCGAGGCCATGTACAACCACAACGAGGACTAGACCGAGAAATATCACGTGGATTCCCTATTCTAAGAGGCAGTTGAATGAAATTTTAGGAGGACATGAGAAGATCTCAGGAGATGGAGACCTACCTAGCCTATATTGCTGAAAATCTACCTTATTTACCAATTTTCGAGCCAAAGTCACATCCCATCAGTCAAAACAACACTGTGGTTAACTTATGCAGTACAGTAGACCCCAAGAATACCACATTCTCTTCTTAAGTGGGAAATGCAAGGTGAAATAACTGTATAGTGGGAGATGTGAAACTTCCAGTACCTCAGAAAAAAATGTTAAAATGAATACAAAACATGTGTAGTATACGCTTACACGATTAAAAAACATGACAAATAAATACGTAATTACATTTTATCTTCCTTTGGTGTGACGTGAACTGAGCTGGTTGAGTGGGGTAACGGGTGGATGCGGAGAAGGGGGAGAAAGCGACGATGGATTCCAGTCAAGTCAAGTCACATTTATTTAAATAGCCCTTAATCACAAAAATGTCTCAAAGGACTGCACAGGATTACAATTACAGAATTGCACAATTGCCTGATCTTAAACCAGCATGCGGGCAAGGAACAACTCAAAAACCTCAGTGTGAGGGAAAAAAGAGAAACCACACATGTGGTAATCCCCCTTCCAGGATTGACCAGGGTGAATTACAATTAGCATTACTGTACACAGAATAGTAAACACTAGGTAAGATGTTGAAGATGTCCGGGAAGAGCATGACACCAACGACGGTTCCCCTGATCTAAAACCTACATGAGGGCAAGGAAAATCTCAAAATCTCAACCGGGGCCCGAATGGAGAACGCTGTTGAACCTGCGATTTCTTCTTGGCTCTTGGGATCACTAGTATACCAGCATTTTCAGAGCGAAGGCTCCGGACCAGAACATAGGGGGAAATTAAATCTGAAGAGATGAGGGAGCAAGTCCATGCATGATTTTGAACCTTAAAATCACATCTTAAGTTAACAGGGAGCCAATGCAGTTTAGCTAAAATCGGGGTCATGTGATTGGATTCAAAATGAAAGTTCCACTTGTGGGGATTGTCGTGCCCTCAGAAGATTTCCTTGCTTTAATCGCCTCCAAATTGAGTAATAGTCCCGATTGTCCATTGGTTTCAGCCGTACAACACGGTAGCAATATCATATTCCCTCATTGTGTTTTTTTCATAATCGGTTTCTACGGTTAGCATATTTTGCTTCTCCCTTTGTCATTACTGTACCCTTGGACCCATAGCTACAAAAATACAGTATTGCATCGCCGGCTCGCAAAATCTTTGTGAATTACATGAGATTCTGACCTGAATGAAAAGCCAGAAAGGCATTGTGGGAGGTAGTTCAGCCAATAGCATATCTCTATTTTCACGATGTGTGACGCAAACTAATAGCAGACCAACATTTTAAAGACGTCGACCAGGATCTTAGTAAGTCATTAAACGCACAAAAGTTTGAATTTTATGTTTCTTGGCTCGTGAATGGATTGTATAACGGGGGGAATGCTGTAAAGAGGGGTCGAAAAAACATCTTTTTTTGCAACTTTGGGGGAAAACATAAGGTAAGGATGCCATATCCCGGGGGTCTATCGTACATTGTGAGGTTTAAACATTCCCAGCTGCCCTAAATCTGTTATCTACAATCAAGAACATTTTGTCTTTCGGACCAAAAAAGAAGATTTTGTTAGCCAAAATTAGCTTTAACCCGTCTTTTCTGACGACTGCGAAATATTCCTGTTCATACCATACGTTTAAGTTCCTCTCTTTAACCCTGGATAAAACCACGAAAATAAACAAAATAGTAGTCAAGTCATGTTTATTTGTGCCGCCCTTAAACATAAGGAGTCTCAAAAGGCTGCACAGACCACAGATTATTGCAAACTACAGATTATTATGACACCATCCCCTGATCTAAAACCTACATGCGAGCAAGGGAGAACCTAAAAACCTCAAGTCAAGTTATGTTTATTTGTGACGTTCTTGATCACAAGGAGTCTCAAAGGGCTGCACAGACCACAGATTATTGCAAACTACAGACTATTATGACACTATCCCCTGATCTAAAACCTACATGAGGGCAAGGAAAAACTCAAAAACCTCAAGTCAAGTCAAGGTATGTTTATTTGTGACGTCCTTAATCCCAAGGAGTCTCAAAGGGCTGCACAAACCACATATTATTGCAAACTACAGACTATTATGACACTATCCCCTGATCTAACACCTACATGAGGGCTAGGGAGAACCTAAAAATCTCAAGTCAAGTTATGTTTATTTGTGACGCTCTTTATCACAAGGAGTCTCAAAGGGCTGCACAGACCACAGATTATTGCAAACTACCGATTATTATTACACCATCCCCTGATCTAAAACCTAAATGAGGGCAAGGGAGAACCTAAAAACCTCAAGTCAAGTCAAGTTATGTTTATTTGTGACGTTCTTTATCACAAGGAGTCTCAAAGGGCTGCACAGACTTTGTATTATTGCAAACTACAGACTATTATGACACTATCCCCTGATCTAACACCTACACGAGGGCAAGGAAAAACTCAAAAACCTTAAGTCAAGTCAAGTTGTTTATTTGTGACGTTCTTTATCACAAGGAGTCTCAAAGAGCTGCACAGACCACATATTATTGCAAACTACAGACTACTATGACACCATCCCCTGATCTAAAACCTAAATGAGGGCAAGGGAGAACCTAAAAACCTCAAGTCAAGTCAAGTTATGTTTATTTGTGACGTTCTTTATCACAAGGAGTCTCAAAGGGCTGCACAGACTTTGTATTATTGCAAACTACAGACTATTATGACACTATCCCCTGATCTAACACCTACACGAGGGCAAGGAAAAACTCAAAAACCTTAAGTCAAGTCAAGTTGTTTATTTGTGACGTTCTTTATCACAAGGAGTCTCAAAGAGCTGCACAGACCACATATTATTGCAAACTACAGACTACTATGACACCATCCCCTGATCTAAAACCTACACGAGGGCAAGGAAAAACTCAAAATCTCAACCGGGGCCCGAATGGAGAACGCTGTTGAACCAGCATTTTCAGAGCGAAGGCTCCGGACCAGAAAATAGGGGGAAATTAAATCTGAAGAGATGAGGGAGCAAGTCCATGCATGATTTTGTATACTCCCAACAGAACCTTAAAATCACATCTTAAGTTAACGGGGAGCCAATGCATATTAGCTAAAATCGGGGTCATGTGATCAAACTTTCTTGTCTTAGTTAAAAGCCTCGCTGCAGTATTTTGTACCAGCTGCAGGCTCTTGTTGTTGGACTCTGGGAGACCAGAGAGTAGGGCATTAAGGTAAGACAGGAGGTAACAAACGCATGAATTATAATCTCCGCATCGGACTGGGACAGCATGGGACGAATTTTAGCAATGTGGCGAAGAAGATAAACAGCTGTTCTAGTAATATAACGTGTGTTCGGAAGGACAGATCGGGGTCAAATATGACACCTAAATTTTGGACCGAGTCAATATTCAGAGTAGTTTTTGAGAACAAGTCACAGCATTTAGATGGACCAATCACATTTTGGTCTTTTCAGAGTTAAGGCGCAAGAAATGGAGTGACATTCATCTTTTTATCTCAGTGAGGCAGGCTTCCAAATTTCCACAGTTTAGTGGGGTAGTTTCCTCCATCGGAAGATATAGTAGTAGTATTCAGTAAGTACAACTTATTTGTAGTCTTTGTGCTCAGGCAAATACTTATTTGTAATGTAGTAAAAGAATTCATGATCAAATATTTCATTGGGTTGTGAAACGGGTATAACTAGCACTGGAATGAAGCAGTTTTTATCAAGAATATTCTGCGCACAATTGAGGAACAAAGTTGTTTGATTCGCATATACATAGTTCAAATGGCCGATAATCACTTTTGTACTAGGAGACAAAAACGATACTTTAGAGGTAGTCAAAAACTCCCGACTTTACATGGCCCCTCTTCGAGGTTTTTTCATTTCCTCGTGCTGAGGTTTTGAGTTTACTCTTGCCCTCATGTAGGTTTTAGATCAGGGGATGGTGTGTTAATAGTCTGTGGTCTGTGCAGCTCTTTGAGACGCCTTGTGATTAAGGGCGTCACAACTAAACATGACTTGAATCCGCACGGGCAGCACGGCGGCGTAGTGGTTAGCGCATGTGCGGCACAGTTCAAGTCATGGGAACCTCCTGCGTGGGTTCAAATCCAGCTCCAGACTTCCTATGCGGAGTTTGTATGTTCTCCCCGTGCTTGCGTGGGTTTCCTCCGGGCACTCCGGTTTCCTCCCACATTCCAAAAATATGCATGTCAGGTGAATTGGCTGGTCCAAATTGTCCCTAGGTGTGAATGAGCGAGTGAGTTGTCTGTCCCCGTGTGCCCTGCGATTGGCTGGCAACCAGTTCAGGGTGTCCCCTGCCCACTGCCTGATGATTGCTGGGATGGGCTCCATCACCCCCGCGACCCTACTGAGGATAAGCGGTGCAGCTAATGAGACAACTAAACATGACTTGACATGACTTGAATCATGCGCGGTCCCTTCTCAAGGTTTCTTCATTTTCCTCATGCTGAGGTTTTTGAGTTTTTCCTTGTCCTAATGTAGGTTTTAGATCAGGGGATGGTGTCATAATAATCGTTGGTCTATGACTCCCTTTGAGACTCCTTGTGATTAAGGGCATCACAACTAAACATGACTTTACATGACTTGAATCATGTGCGGTCCCTTCTCAAGGTTTCTTCATTTTCTTCATGTTGAGGTTTTTGAGTTTTCCCTTGCCCTCATGTCGGTTTTAGATCAGGGGATGGTGTCATAATAGTCTGTGACGCCCTTTGAGGCTCCTTGTGATTAAGGGTGTCACAACTAAACATGACTTGAATCATGTGCGGTCCCTTCTTAAGGTTTCTTCATTTTCTTCATGTTGAGGTTTTTGAGTTTTCCCTTGCCCTCATGTTGGTTTTAGATCAGGGGATGGTGTCATAATAGTCTGTGGTCTGTGACGCCCTTTGAGTCTCCTTCTGATTAAGGGTGTCACAACTAAACATGACTTGACATGACTTGAATCATGCGCGGTCCCTTCTCAAGGTTTCTTCATTTTATTCATGCTGAGGTTTTTGAGTTTTTCCTTACCCTCATGTCGGTTTTAGATCAGGGGATGGCGTCATAATAGTCTGTGCAGCTCTTTGAGACTTCTTGTGATGAAGGGCGTCACAACTAAGCATGACTTGAAATGACTTGAATCATGTGCGGTCCCTTCTCAAGGTTTCTTCATGCTGAGGTTTTTGAGTTTTTCCTTGCCCTCATGTAGGTTTTAGATCAGGGGATAGTGTCATAATAGTCTGTGGTTTGCAATAGTCTGTGCAGCTCTTTGAGACTCCTTGTGATTACTTGAATCATGTGCGGTCCCGTCTCAAGGTTTCTTCATTTTCTTCATGCTGAGGTTTTTGAGTTTTTCCTTACCCTCATGTAGGTTTTAGACCAGGGGATGGTGTCATAATAGTCTGTGGTCTGTGACGCCCTTTGAGGCTCCTTGTGATTAAGGGTGTCACAACTAAACATGACTTGACATGACTTGAATCATGTGCGGTCCCTTCTCAAGGTTTCTTCATTTTCTTCATGTTGAGGTTTTTGAGTTTTCCCTTGCCCTCATGTCGGTTTTAGATCAGGGGATGGTGTCATAATAATCGTTGGTCTATGACTCCCTTTGAGACTCCTTGTGATTAAGGGCATCACAACTAAACATGACCTTACATGACTTGAATGCAACACTACCATTTATGAGACAATAAGCTGGTTTACAAACCAGTTTTTGGTAGTTTGGCTATTTCCTCATAATGCTCAAAGTATAGACAAAAACCAGAAGGTAAACATTTGAAATGTGACATGAACCTTTGAGGTAATCCCAAATTCTTAAACATGCAAAATGTGAGAAAATAGGACCGTATTTACACGCCGTTTAAGCGCTCATTAAAGTCTCTCATGCAGCGCGGGGGCCTTAGGGTTGGGCGCCCCCTGAGGTAACAGGTTCGAGTCCTGGCCGAGTCAAGACTGACGTTTTTGGGTGGAATCCTATTTTTTTAGAGTGATGGTTCACATTTCCAACTAAATGTGACTTCTATGCGTCTCTTATTTGATTGCCATCACACCCTGCTTATGAGAAACAGGATGCGCTATGTCACATGCAATGCTTTGTTAACGGAAGCACTCATGGATGCTCACGCCGTAGCGTATCCAGCAATTTGAAAGTTACTGTGCTACCGGAGGCTGAAGAGAGTTGTCCCCCAAATATGAATTAAATCCAAAACCTCACTTTCCCTCCACTGAATGGTTTCCGTGTTTTTGTCCGCCATGGTGTGTTGATTTCATGGAAACCGGGCAAGGTTTGCAAGTTGGAGGAAGCTAAAAACCAACTCCGATACGTTTTTATCATGTGCTTTACTTTGTAATACCTAAATCAACCGCAACTAAACTTATTTTGCTTCTGCTGTATTTTTAAAAACACACTTGTATGCTTGAAACAAAAAAATGGTTCAATTCTGAAATAAACTCAACTACGGAGACAGGCACCATTTCACACAGTGTGCCCTATCCGTGTGGTCTGCTTTTCAAGTCAATGAAGACCTCCCAAAGTACTTTACAATGTGCTTCACACTGAAGGATTTTATACATTTTACTATAAAGGATTTTATACAATTTACAGTTATTCAATGCAATGAAGATTTTCACAGAGAAGGCTTAAGTTCAATGACAGGTCACGTTGTTCCGAATGCGAATGTTTTGTTTAGTTCTGTTTATAACAGGACTCTGACGGAGAAGGCCAGGTCCTGATTTGATAAACGCTCGGGGTCCTGACATCGAGGCGAGGTGGTGGAGCCGCGGAGCCCACGTAGGGGGCTTTTCCTGACACGCCCATGGGAGGAGCCGGGGCGCCGGCTTGCGGAAAAAGGCGTGGGCCGGGAGAACTTCAGAAGATCGAGGGAGTACGAGAGAGAAGGCTCGACGAAGACTCGAGCGACACTAATTCGGCTAATTCGATGGAGTTCACTTAGTTAAATTAATTAAGAAATTAAATTTGCCCCCGTGTGGAAATGCCGGTCTCTTCTCCGTCTTTTCACAAAAAGAAACAAGCACGCATTGTTTGGACAGAATGTTTGTTGTGTTTGGTTAATGGAGTTAGATAACTAATTCGAACAATTTGGTAAACGCTACATTTTAACGTTTAATTCCTAACAATTTATCCATTTTTAATAGTTTATTTCCTAACAACACTTACCCATTCACACACACACACTCACACAACAGTAGGGAGTCAGCCATGCAAGGCGCCTACCTGCTTATAAACAAATTGCACTGAGAAATTCTATTGGTGGTGGTATGGGGGGGCACTGTAAAGTATATCCAGTTTTTTTGTCACGCTGGGTACACGCATCACAAAACATGTAGTCTCCATTATCATCCTCCTCATAACGTCAGTAGGAATATAATTGAGTCTATTTTGGCAGAAAAGTCCTTTTCTTGCTAGGAGTATTCTTTTGTTTATCTTTCGTCGAATCTTTCGCTTCAACACGCGTGTTTTCCTTGCCATCGCTGTCTTCTGAAGAATTTCTCCGCCGTTTTTTCGTGCCGGAATTATTGCCGTTGTTACCACTTTCTGTATTATGTTTCGACTTATTACCGACACTGAATAAATGACCATTTTTTTGTTGATTTGCACCTAATACCAACTGTTTTTTCGGAGGCATACTTCTCTTTCACTCGACAACCGCCAAAACAATGACGTCATCTCGAAGAACGAGATCTCGTTTGCCGAGATCGGCGAGAGACCAAAACAACAATGGCGGATCTGCCTGACGAAAAGTTTGGAGTGCGGTAAATCTTTGTCAAAAAAAAAAAAAAAAGGAATCGGGTAATAATGACAATTTGGTGTCAAAAAAGAACAGAACACTGCCACTGTAAGCCTAGGTGTGAACTGCACAGCCCGCCCCTTCATTTTAGCATAACAGGAAGTTGTGTAACACAAACAGGAAGTATGGCGGAAGTGGCCCCTCGCCGAATGACCCCTGACCGCTTCGACTCAACTTCCCGTCGGGTTCATCGGGAAACGTTCCTCGTTTCATTTTGAAAGGAAATGTCAAAACACGTCAACGTAATGGTCAACATATTCCAGGGTTAGCGTTAGCTTCCTGGCTAGCTTGGGCTCTCCTCCAAAAGAGAACTGAAACAATTAAATTGCCCTATGAACTCTCATAGAAACCTGTATTGCATAAAGGCGACCCCCTAAAACTACTTACTAAAAATTCTAAATATCAATAAAACGTCTACTAAAACATCAATAATGATATAATTATGCATTTAATAAGGATTAATATAACACTTAACTGGACTATTTTACCCAAGGGCATCATACTCACTTTAACTCGGGAGCCACTCAATAGAACAAATACTCTCTCGGGGGCCGGACTAGTAGATTAGAGAGAAAGAAAGAGAAGGAGAGAAAAAGAGAGAGGGTGGGAAAAAGATAGAGAGAAAGGGAGAGAGAAGAGAGAAAGAGAGAGAACGTGAGAACTAAAAGCGATAAAAGGATAGATAGTGAGAGAGGGGGAAAGAAAGAAAGAAATCCAAAGAAAAATAGAAAGAGCAAAGGAAAAAAAGAGAAGAGAAAGGGAGAAGTGGAGAAGGAGAGAAGGGAAAAGTAAGAGAGGGAAAAGAGAGAAAAGGAAAAAAGGAAGAAAGAGCAAAAGAAGATAAAAAACACAGCGAGAAAGAGACAAAGAGGAACAAAGAAAGAGAAAAAGAGACAGAGAGTAAAAGATAGACAGAGTGAAAGAAAAAGGGAGGAAGAGAGAGAGAGAGTTAAAAGAGATAAAATAGAAATAGTGAGAGAGGGAAAGAAAGAAATCTGAAGATAAAAGGAAAGGGAGAAGGAGAAAAACGAGAGAAGGGGAAAGCAAGAGAGAGCGAACAAGAAAGAAAAGAAAAAAAGGAAGAGAGAGCAAAAGAAGGTAAAAAGACAGAGAGATGGAGAGAGAGAGAATGTAAAAAACAAGAGATATAATGGAAATAGTGAGAGAGGGAAAGAAAGAAATCTAAAGAGAAATATAAAAAGAGAAGGAGAGAAAATAGGGAAGGGGAAAGCAAGAGAGAGAGAGAGAGAGAGAGAGAGAGAGAGAAAAGGAAAAAACAAGAGAGCAAAAGAAGGTGAAAAGACACAGAGAGAGAAAGAGACAAAGAGGAACAAAGACAGAGAAAAAGGGAGGAAGAGAGAGTGAGAGAGAGATAGAAAAAAAAAAGAAAAGGTTTCTTCATTTTCCGCATGGTTAGGTTTTTCAATTTTTCCATGCCCTCATGTAGGTTTTAAATCAGGGGATGGTGCAATAGTTTTTTTCCATTACCTCATGTTGAGGTTTTGAGTTTTTCCTTGCCCTCATGTAGGTTTTAGATCAGGGAATGGTGTCATAACAGTTTGTAGTCTGTACAGCCTTTTGAGACTCTTTGTGATGAAGGGCGTCACAAATAAACACGACTTTATACTTGCCTGTTCTCGCTCATCTGAACAATCCAATCTAAAATACTGCTCTGCTGCCATCTTGTGGCAAGTATTTAAGAAAATTGTACAATGTGAATTGCAGTGAGATTTTTTTCGTGAAATGACATATTTTAACATTGTTTTCGCCAAACCTAACAATATAACAAAACCAAAAACTATTTACCCGTTTTTGACCAAATACTGTCATAGTAAAAGTATAAACATGTATTTTTATTACATTTTATCACTGAGCAAGGCGTTCATTTGAATTAACGTGTTTTGATTTATTTAAAAAAAAAAGTACAATATTAGCTAATATTATCATTTAACTATGATAATAATCACCGTCTTAAAAATATATTATATGTACTATTTGTAATTATTTCAAATTAAACATTAAAATGATTAAAAATGATTGCTTCTTCGTATCAGGCGAAGTAATTTAGCTATACTGTAATGTATCTTCTGACCACAAGATGTCAGTGTTGCTCTTTGACAAAAGCGCCCGATTGCCAGATAATATACAGTAGTGTATTTTCGGAGAGTTGTCATATTCGCATTAAAATAAATTAAAATTATTTTTTGGGTATAATCCAAAACATAATCCAAGTATTTTTTGCTCAAATATAGATGTCGCTGTAATGTGTAGTGCAAATAAAAACGAGTTCAAAGAAGAATACAAAGTACAGAGACTGAAAGTGAGAAAAAAAAGCACTGTCTCCTCATATTTTTCTCAAAGAAAGACAAAAAGAAGAGAACATGGTTTTTTTTAAAGGAATCAATAATAGGGAAGAAGAAATAAGATTAAGAGATAATAAAAAAGGAAAACATAAATAATAAGAAAAAGAGGTAAAAAAAGGAAAATGGAGAAAAAGAAAGAGAAAAAAGGAAACTGAATAAAAAGAAAAGTAGGGGGAAAGAAGGTATAAAAAAGGGAAATTTTTGAGGTTTTTAGTGTATTTTCCTCATAATAGAAAAACATAATCTACCTAATAGTTCAGGTGAAAATATGGAAGTGGATAACATTTGTATATGTAGTTATATAATGCTGAATTTTGTTCATAATTTCGAACTTTTTTAACGACAAAAATAATCATGAGTTTTTTTTGTCCGCTTTTTGGCCACTGGGAGGCGCTGTCGGCTTACTTTTCAGAACAGTGTTTTTCAAATAGTATGCCGTGAGACCACATCAAGGATACCGCAGGAAATTTCCTATTTTGTCTTTGCAAAAAGGAATGACTCTTTTCAGTGTCATTGCATTCCGCCAGGTAACAAATCCATGTCAGTAGGTGGCAGCAGATTGCTATATTTTTCTTCATATAATATTAGTTATTTCCTTATGGGGCAGGACAGAGATATATTCATATTAGGACGACTAATAATTCACTGTATTTGGTCCATTTAAGGGTATTCGTTTTCTTGAAGGGGTACAGTCATTGCTGTCGCAGCAGAGCGTGAGAGAGAGCGCGAGAGAGAGAGAGAGAGAGAGAGAGAGAGAGTGAGAGAGCGAGAGAACGTGAGAAACAAAAGAGATAAAAAGAGAACTAGTAAGAGAGGGGGGAAAAAGAGAGAAGAAGAAAATAGAGAGAAGGGGAGAAAGAGAGAAAAGGAAAAAAAGAAGAGAGAGCAAAAGAAGGTAAAAAGACACAGAGAGTAAAAGACAAAGGGGGACAAAGTAAGAGAAAAAGAGAGACACAGAGAGTGAAAGAGAGAGAGAGAGAGAGAGAGAGAGAGAGATTGAGGGAAAAGGGGAGGAAGAGAGAGAGAGAAAGAGAGAACGTGAGAAACAAAAGAGAAATAGTAAGAGAGGGGGAAAGAAAGAGGGGGAAAGAAAGAAATCCAAAGATAAAATAGAAAGAGAGATGGGAAGAAAAGAGAAGAAGAGAAAGAGAGAAGGGGAGAAAGAGAGAAAAGGAAAAAAGGAAGAGAGAGCAAAAGAAGGTAAAAAGACACAGAGAGAAAGAGACAAAGTGGGACAAAGAAAGAGAAAAGGAGACAGAGAGTGAAAGAGACAGAGAGCTTGAGAGAAAAAGGGAGAAAGAGAAAGATGGAGACACAGAGAGAGAGAGAACGTAAGAAACAAAAGAGATAAAAACAGAAATAGTAAGAGAGGGGGAAAGAGAGAAAGAAAGAAATCCAAATTAAAAAAAGAAAGAGAGAAGGAAAGAAAAGAGAAGAGAAAGAGAGAAGGGGAGAAAGAGAGAAGGGGAGAAAGAGAGAAAAGGAAAAAAGGAAGAGAGAGCAGACGAAGGTAAATAGACACAGAGAGAAAGAGACAAAGAGGGACAAAGAAAGAGAAAGAGAGAGACACAGAGAGTGAAAGAGGGAGAGAGAGAGAACGTGAGAAACAAAAGAGAGATAGTAAGAGAGGGGGGAAGAAAGAGAGAGAAAGAAAGAAATCCAAAGAAAAAAGGAAAGAGAGAAGGAAAGAAAAGAGAAAAAGAGAAAGAGAGAAGGGGAGAAAGAGTGAAAAGGAAGAGAGAGCAAAAGAAGGTGAAAAGACAGAGAAAGAGACAAAGAGGGACAAAGAAAGAGAAAGAGAGAGACACAGAGAGTGAAAGAGGGAGAGAGAGAGAACGTGAGAAACAAAAGAGAGATAGTAAGAGAGGGGGGAAGAAAGAGAGAGAAAGAAAGAAATCCAAAGAAAAAAGGAAAGAGAGAAGGAAAGAAAAGAGAAGAAGAGAAAGAGAGAAGGGGAGAAAGAGTGAAAAGGAAGAGAGAGCAAAAGAAGGTGAAAAGACAGAGAAAGAGACAAAGAGGGACAAAGAAAGAGAAAAAGAGATACATATAGTGAAAGAGAGAGAGAGAGAGCAAGAGATTGAGAGAAAAAGGGAGGAAAGGGGAGAGAGAGAGAGAGAGAGATGTTGGCGTTGGCAACATCAAATGGACATGAGGTTTTGAGTTTTTCCTTGCCCTCATGTAGGATTTAGATCAGGGGATGGTGTCATAATGACCTGCTTACAGCGCCCAGTTCGAGTACTAACCAGGCCTGCGATTGGGTGTCCTATGGACGTGAAATTAATATATTTAATAAAACATTTTTTATGACGTCTTCCGAGCATGCACTGAAAAAGACGAAGAGGAAAATCTAATCAATAAATAACTAATAATGATAATAAAATCAACATAAAATTGTACATTTTAGATTTTAATGTCTTATTTTCAAAACAAATAAACAAAATAGTTTGAACTAAGTCAAAAATATTAGATTTTCGCTCGTTTAATTATTATCTTTAGTACAAATTCAAAATTGTAGCAACTTTATTAACCCAACAAAAACAAATCCGGATTATTTGATCAAAAAAATGTACATTAAAAAACATTTATAAACTGGCGAACATCAGCAAGAAATATGTTTTTAGCCACTCGGGGGCGCTGTTGTCTTACTTTTTAGATCAACCTGCTTTGTTTATTTTCTATTTTAATGTTTACACGAGCGTGATTCGAGTTTTTCTTCTTATGATACTTTCGTAAACATGGAAATACACAAAAGTATATATTATAAAATCCGGACACTCCAAAAAAATCTATTACATAAAAGATGAATGTAAAAGCTTAAAGGGACAGTGTATAAAACATAGAGCGTCCTATTTCATCCAGTTAAATAAAAAAAAACATTGATTTGAATACTAAGCAAAAAATATATGAATTATACTACCAATGTTAATGTATAGAAAAGAAATCATAGGTTAAGAATCCCTACCTAGAGGTCACCGCCATGTTTGTGTGGCATCTTGCTGCTGCGCTGTGCTCTGTGGCACTGGTTTCCCTTCGCATTAGACAACACTGTCATCCAGGGGTCAAATATTACACACTGGGCCTTTAAAAGGGAAAGTGTGTATGACTTAGCGCCACCTGGAGGGGAAAAACTTTGATTATTAGAAAGAAAACAATATTTACGTAATGATCTGCCATTTTGCTGCTACGGGTACCCGAATATGCTAAAAACATTACAAAAAGCTAGCCAGCATTTTTTAACAGAAAACTGGTGCTCTATGCTCACTTTAAGTCTGCGTAGTTTGTATTCTTCCTTGTGCTTTTTAACACTCGTTTTCTGTGGCAGTCCACAATACAGCGGCTTCTAGTGGTCAAATCACACACACTGTCCCTTTAAAGGTTATACAAATGGAATGAATTAACTGAGACTCAATGCAAGATGGACTAATGAAAAAAAAGCTGGAGCATTAAAGGGACAGTGTGTCATCGTTAATGCCACCTAGTGGTAAAAAAAAATTCATTCAGTGAAAAATAATATATTGATTTAAATACTAGGCAAAAAAAATACTATACCAATGTTTTTTTAATAAAAAAAAAAATCATAGATTGAGAAATTTGTATTTCTTTTACACAGTAAAATCTATACTTAGTAGTCGCCCCCATGTTTGTCTGGCATCTTGCTGCGTAGTGATCATTTGGCACTGGTTTTTCTTTGCATTACACAACAGTGCCCTCTAGTGGTCACATTTTACACACTGGGGCTTTGAAACATAATACGTATAGTAGACGAGAAACCACACTAATAAAAAAAAAAGGATAAACACTGAAAACAAAGCATCGACTTAACAAGTTAAAGAGACAGTGTGTAATATTTGACCACTAGATGGCGCTGCGTTGAGGAGTGAAACAAAAACGATTGCAAAAAAAGCATGAAGAAAATACAAACTACGGAGACACAAAGTGACTAAAATGCACAGTTTTTCCTTCTTATTTTGTTTGCACAGCCTTTCGCAAGTGAAAGACAAAAAAGAAAGGAAAAGAAAGGAAAAGAAAAGAAAATAGGGAAAAATACAAAGTGAAAGAAACAGGAAAAAAAGAGATGAAAAGGGGACAATGAGAAAGGTGAAAAGGGGAGAAAAAAACAAAGAAAATAAGAAAGATTGAAATAGAAAACGAAAAAATAAAAGAAGAAAAGTAACAAGAAAAGAAACCAGAAACAAGTGAGGGCAAAAAGAATAAAAGAAAGAAGGGAAATAGAAAAAGATAAGAAAAACAAAAAGTGTAAAGAAAGAGGAAAAATGAAAGAAAACACAAAAAAGAAAAGAAGAAAAAAGGGAAAAATACAAAGTGAAAGAAACGGGAAAAAGGAGAAGAAAAGGGGACAATGAGAAAGGTGAAAAAGGAATAAGAAAAACAAAGAAAAGAAGAAAGATCGAAATAGAAAATGAAAAAATAAAAAATAGAAAAATGGGAAAATTGAAGAAAAAATAAGAAAAGTTACAAGAAAAGAAACTAGAAACAAGTAAGGGCAAATAGAATAAAAGAAAGTAGGGAAATAGAAAAAAATAAGAAAAACAAAGAAAAGAAGAAAGATCGAAATAGAAAACAAAAAAGGAAAAAGAAAAATTGAAATTTAAAGAAAAAAGAAGAAACGTAAAAAGAAAAGAAACTAGAAACAAGTAAGGGCAAAAAGAATAAAAGAAAGATGAGAAGTAGAAAAAAAGGAAAAACAAAAAGTGTAAAGAAAGAAGAAAAAAGAAAGAAAACACAAAAAAGAAAAGAAGAAAAAAGGGAAAAATACAAAGTGAAAGAAACGGGAAAAAGGAGAAAAAAAGCAACAAGAAAAACAAAGAAAAGAAGAAAGATTGAAATAGAAAACGAAAAAAGAAAAGAAAGAAAAATAGAGAATCAAAGGAAAAAAAGAAGTAAAGTAACAAGAAAAGAAACTAGAAACAAGTAAGGGCAAAAAGAATAAAAGAAAGATGATAAATAGAAAAAAATAAGAAAAACAAAAAGTGGTAAGAAAGAAGAAAAAAACAAAGAAAAAAAAGAAAAAAAAAAAAAGAAGAAGAAAAAAGACATTTATTTTTGTTTTATGAGGTGTACACAAGATGTCTGACAAATATTTCAGCTCCCTATGGATGATCCTCATCTTATGTTGAATAAATACAAATCCCTCCCCCCACAAGTCTTTATATGACAGTTTTTCTTAAATAAATCATGTTTTTTTTCTTACCACTAGGAGGCGCTAAAGAACACACACCGTCCCCTTAAATCCTTCCCTTGTTAAATTCCTCGAAAATATCCCAGGAACCCGAGGAACTGATCGACAGGAACCTCCTCACGTGTGAGAACATAATGAGGAACATCCTGCTGAGGTTCAAAGGTCATCCTCAGAAAACCTTCACATTTGTTGTTATCGTCGGGGTCTGTTGCCGTGGCGACCGGTTTTTCCTCCAGTTTCTAACGGGGTACACGTCTGCAGGGACGCTTTCATGATGAGGGGATTACGCTGAAATGCACAGGATGTTTAATAACCCAAGCAGGAAGTGGTCACCCTGATTAAAATCAGGCCAATAAATACAAATTCCCATTAATTATAATCACGGGGGATAATGGATCTCTTCGAAGCGTAAAACATGTTTTCACAAACAATGGAAAAAAATACTTTTTTTTAATGTTTGACAGTAAACAGGGGTAGGCAAACTACGGCCCGCGGGCAAAATGCGGCCCGTCGGGTTTTTTCATCCGGCCCGCAAAAATGGTCAAAATAAAATGACAATATATATACAGTACACAAAGTACAACTGATAAAAAAATATATATTTCGGGTGCCAACTTTGCTCTCGTCCCTTTTGGTGTCTACAACAAAATACTCCAAAATTTAGAGATTTTGTGTTTTAAAACACAGACCTCGTATATCATTTTCATTCAGAAAAAAGTACAATAGAAGTACTACAAAAATACTACTACAGTAATACTATCAAAAATACTACTACTAGAGAAATATCAGTGCCAGAATACAAAAAAAATCTACATTAATACAAAAAAATACTTCCGTAATACTACAAAAATACTCAAAGAAATACAAAAAAATACTCCAAAATTACTACAAAACTAAATATCAGATTTTGAGTTTAAAAACACGGACCTCCTATATGATTTTCATTCTGAAAAAGAGTACAATAGAAGTACTACAAAAATACTACTACAGTAATACTATCAAAAATACTACTACTAGAGAAATATCAGTGCCAGAATACAAAAAAATCTACATTAATACAAAAAAATACTTCAGTAATACTACAAAAATACTCATAAAGAAATACAACAAAAATACTACAAAATTACTACAAAACTAAATCTAAGATTTAGTGTTTAAAAACACCGACCTCCTATATGATTTTCATTCTGAAAAGAGTACAATAGAAGTACTACAAAAATACTACTACAGTAATACTATCAAAGATAATACTTCTAGAGAAATATCAGTGCCAGAATAGAAAAAAATCTACAGTAATACAAAAAAATACTACAGTAATACTACAAAAATACTTCAGTAATACTACAAAAATCTACAGAAATACTACAAAAATACGACCAATATAATACAGAAATGTTGCTGTGGAAATGGTACAAAAATACTACTGCAGAAATACACAGAAAAATACTATTGCAGAAATACTACAAAAATAAAACTACAGTAATACTACGAACACACAGAAATATTACATACTACTATGGAACTACTTCAAAAATACTACTGCAGAAATACTACAAAAAACTACTACAGTAAGAATACAGAAATACTACAAAACCTAATACTATAAATATAAAACCACAGTCATACTAAAATACAAAAAACACTACCACAGAAATAGTACGACTATAAAAATACTACAGATATACTGTATTACATAAAAAAATGACAGAAAATTTACGATGGAAATACTACAATACTAGAGAAATCCTACCAAGGAAATACCACAAAAATGTACAAAAATAAAATAACATTAATAGTACAAAAATACTACAGAAATAGTACAACTATAAAAATACTACAGATATAGTGTATTACATAAAAAATGACAGAAAATTTACTACGGAAATACTACAATACTAGAGAAACCCTACTAAGGAAATACCACAAACATGTGCAAAAATAAAACTACATCAATAGTACAAAAATACTACAGAAATAGTACGACTATAAAAATACTAAAGATATACTGTATTACATAAAAAAATGACAGAAAATTAACTTTGGAAATACTACAATACTAGAGAAACCCTACTAAGGAAATACCACAAAAATGTACAAAAATAAAACTACATCAATAGTACAAAAATACTACAGAAATAGTACAATTATAAAAATACTACAGATATAGTGTATTACATAAAAAATGACAGAAAATTTATTATGGAAAATACTACAATACTAGAGAAACCCTACTAAGGAAATACCACAAACATGTACAAAAATAAAACTACATTAATAGTACAAAAATACTACAGAAATAGTACGACAATAAAAATACTACAGACATAGTGTATTTCATAAAAAAATGAAAATTTATTATGGAAAATACTACAATACTAGAGAAATCCTACTAAGGAAATACCACAAAAATGTACAAAAATAAAACTACATCAATAGTACAAAAATACTACAGAAATAGTACGACAATAAAAATACTACAGACATAGTGTATTTCATAAAAAAATGAAAATTTATTATGGAAAATACTACAATACTAGAGAAATCCTACTAAGGAAATACCACAAAAATGTACAAAAATAAAACTACATCAATAGTACAAAAATACTACAGAAATAGTACGACTATAAAAATACTAAAGATATACTGTATTACATAAAAAATGACAGAAAATTAACTTTGGAAATACTACAATACTAGAGAAATCCTACAAAGGAAATACCTCAAAAATGTACAAAAATTAAACTACATTAATAGTACAAAAATACTACAGAAATAGTACGACTATAAAAATACTACAGATATAGTGTATTACATAAAAAAATGAAAGAAAATTTACTATGGAAATACTACAATACTAGAGAAACTCTACTAAGGAAATACCACAAACATGTACAAAAATAAAACGACATCAATAGTACAAAAATACTACAGAAATAGTACGACTATAAAAATACTACAGATATAGTGTATTTCATAAAAAAATGACAATTTACTATGGAAAATACTACAATGCTAGAGAAATCCTACTAAGGCAATACCACAAAAATGTACAAAAATAAAACTACATTAATAGTACAAAAATACTACAGAAATAGTACGACTATAAAAATACTACAGATATAGTGTATTACATAAAAATGACTGAAAATTTACTACGGAAATACTACAATACTAGAGAAACCCTACTAAGGAAATACCACAAACATGTACAAAAATAAAACTACAGTAATACTACAAAAATACTACAGAAATAGTACGACTATAAAAATACAACAGATATAGTGTATTACATAAAAATGACTGAAAATTTACTACGGAAATACTACAATACTAGAGAAACCCTACTAAGGAAATACCACAAACATGTACAAATATAAAACTACAGTAATAGTACAAAAATATTAGAGAAATACAACAAAAGTATATGACAAAATACTAAAAAAATACAACTACAGTAGTACAACAAAAGTAAATATCATATAAAGTGGTTAAAAAAGGGACTAATACATTAATTTTCCAATCTATTTCAAAACAAATATAAAAATAATAACATGTAGAAGTCTGAATGTATACTTATTGATTAATGAAAGAACTAGAATGGGCCCCTAGACCCATTTCTGAACCCAATGCGGCCCCCGACTCCAAACACTTGCCCACCCCTGGCATTACATATCTTAACAATTTCTTTATTTTAACATTTGAGTAAATGCAGCTTTACACCTGAACCAATTCACCACAAACTTCACAAACAAGGCGAGCATAGAAATATACTTGCCTCCGTTGTCGTACTGCTTCGGAATAAATTAAAAATAGGAAAAAAAATATCAGTGAACAGGTAAAAAACTTCAGATGGTACTACAAGGGTGGATAAGAAAATACTGCACAATATTGTCTTTAACATGAAACTATACGGCAGCTCTTTTATACGTTTACTGCCCTCTAGTGGAGGAAAAGAGCATTTGGTTTGTATTTATTAAAAAAAAATCATTAAATCATCGGATTAAATCATCCAAGGGGCCGGACCCGGCTCGTGGGCCGTATGTTTCTCATTCTTCTTCTTGCTTTTCACGTATTGGTCTTTAAAAACGTTTTTGTATTCGTACTCACCTAAAAACAGATATTTTTATTTTAGAATCTTTTTTTTTATTTGAATAGATTTTTCCAAACATATGATATTGTCATTTAAAGGGGCAGTGTGTCATATTTCGTGACTCCTAGTGGTACAAAAAAAAATAATCTTAACACATTTATATATAAAAAAAAATAATAAAAAAAATCATATATTGATTCGAATAATTAAAAAAAATAATTAAGTATCACACCAATGTAAAAGTATTCACAGGTCGCTGCTACGTTTGTCTGGCAGCTTGCTGCTCTATCAACTAGTTTTAGTTCTACAACACAGTGCCATCTAGTGGTCGCATATTACACAACGTACCTTTAAGAGTAAAACAATTTTTTTGTGTTTTATGGAAATTTAGAGTTTGTACTTTTTAGATGATTTCAAAGAAAAGTACTTGGATAAAAACTATTTTTTTACATTCAATAAATAAAATGAAATAAAAGTATAAATAAATGTTCTATTATCGAACTTCAGGTAGACAAATTTCCGTTTCCACAAATTCCGTTTGTTATCATTTTATTTCTTTTTATTTTAATTTTATTTATTTTTAAAAACATTTTTGCTTTATATACGATTTAAAGAAACAGCTCATATTAATTTCTTATATTTACTTATATATTTTTTTGTAATCTGATGAATTTTGAATATTGGAGTGCCATGTCTAATCTCATCTTAACGACAATTAAGACGATTCGATTCAATACCGCGAACGCATTTTTGTATTTTAATGAAAAGTATTTCAATAAAATATAGCGGATTCTGTGAGCATTTTTTTCTTGATTCGATGAATAAATAAATAAGAGTAGATCATAAAATACATGAATAAAGTTACTCTTGAGTAAATACTTAAAACCTTTTTGTTTTGCTTTAATTATAAAGAAGTTGTTTTAATTCATCCCCGCTTCTTTTTTTAATTAAAACACACATTTAACTATATTTCTATTAATAACAATTTATAACAATCGGGTTAATTACCGCTGTTTAAAATCGCGCATGTTTGCGCATGCGCGCCTGTGTGTTGAGGAAAGTAGGGCTGTACGATACTGGGATTACGGTATCGAGCCGATACCGATGCAATACTGATACTTTTTCCCGAAAATGTCATGATCATTGAATAAATGAACCCTCCCTGCCCTTGAATTAGTCCACAATTACGATTAAAAAAATAAAATAATAATATAAAAAAAAATAATAAAGCACTTCACTGTTTTTATTTAGATAATAGTACAATTTAATTTGGTTATCATCTATCCATAAGTGTCGTAGCAGTAGCTGCTGAAGTTTGGGTTAATAGAGATAATTCTCCACGTGACCAGCATCTTGCCCCAAAAAGGTGACTCAGCACTTTTGGTTTTGTTGACTCAGCATTTTCCCTAGACATTCTACTCTTCTAGATCAGAATGACATTGAATATCAACACCGTAATTTACAGGCAGATGAAACAGGACACAAGAAAGCGGCCATGTCACTCTGATCAGGGTGATACAACACACTCTTCAACAGCAGGGCCCGACAGCTTTCACTGGTTTACCCCTGCCGCATCATACAAGTGCCCTGCCCATCCCTTAGAACGCGTTCAAACATCCCACTACCCTTTTTACAACACCTCTCCACTCATTCCTATCACCAACAAAAGTAAGTTACCCTAGATGTGAAAAAAATGTATTTATTTATTTATTATTGATTTATTCTGTGGTTTGTGCAGCCATGTGAGACTTCCTGTGATTTCGGATGTCACAAATAAATATGACTTAATTTTTATTAATAACTACATAAAAACTTTTAACAGTATAAAAAATACACATATTTTTTTTCTATTATAACTCTTTCAGAACAAAAGTCTAGACGTGTAATAAAAATCAAAATATATCAAAGTCAAAATATCTTCCTTCGCACAATATTTAGAAAATTAACTCACTCGTACAAATAAAGTACAGTTCTAATACAATTACATCGAATTTAACAGTTATAATGCATATAATCTTAAGACCCTCTAAAAACAGTATCATAGCGATAATTGTGATAACACCCCAGTGTCGATACCGCAGGAGAGATATCAACATTATAAAAGACTCTTCTCACTCCAGCCACCACCTCTTGGACCTGTCACCCTCTTATAGGTGCTACAGGTCCCTTAAAACAAAGATCAGAGACCGTTTCTTCCCCAGGGCCATCACCCCCCTAAACAAGCACGCAAAACAAGTGACTTATTTTGTTATTTGTTGTTGCTGCTAAATGTTATTGTTCTACTTTTCATTGGACTATTATGATAACTCAGGCCATTCTTTAAGCGCTATTTAGTGAATATTTTATTTTACTCTTTAAAGGGACAGTGTGTAATATTAAAAAAAATACTCTTTATTCAGTAAAAATAACCCCAAAAGATTGATTTGTCTGATAGGAAACATTATCCATAAACTATCACACCAATGTGAATTTCTATAAGTATTAAAAGTCGACATATTTAATTTATTTTACATAATAATAATAATAATAATTTCCTTTGTATTGTCATTCTTTGTAACAATGTACACAGAACGAAATGTCGATACACCTGACCCGTTGTAGCGAGCCGATGCAGCCGCAGCCAACAGAGGGCGCCGCCATTTTACCAATGTTATAAGTCTTAGGTATATGAGGCGTCTTGCTGTTACGCTGTGCTCGTTTGGTCCTGCTTTTCGTTCGCAAGTGCCATTTAGTAGTCCAATATTACAACAATGTACCTTTAAAGTCGATATCGCGTCTTTAACCTGGAGTGCCAAGTCTGATCTCGTTGCATACAACGTTTCACAACTTCGATATCAGCGACCTGAAGAAACCACGACTTAAAGACTAGCTCGGTATCGACGATATTGACATTTGCATCGATCCGCTTTTAGCGAAAAGGGTGCGTTTGTTTTCAAGCCACTTTAAGAAATGACAAACCGCAATTTTCGATGCGGGGTTTCTTTGCACACGCAAAAAAAAAACCCCGCAGAAAATTGCTGCGGTGACGTCACAGGCCGATCGAGCGTTATAATGGCCGCACCCGAACCGGACCTCAACCGAAGCTCCCCCCCCCCTCTTTATTTTCGCAGACGCGTCGAAAACCTCCAAAACACTTGGCCTCGTCGCGCTCCTGCGAGGAGGGAACTTCTTCTTCGCGTGCGCGGCAGTTTGCAAAAGCCGCGCGACGATTGGCTGCGCGCTGCAGCTTCCCCCGCGCTGATTGGTCGCCGAAGCAGGAAGCGCCAGCCAATGTATTGTGCCGCCGCAGCTCGCTAATTAATTGCTGCTATCTGTCTCTCATCCGTGTGTATGTGTGCGCGCGCGCCAGTGTGTTTTTCCTTTTTTTCTCCCCAAAGCGAACATGAAATAGTTTGTTGGGCTACACTTTCCTTCTCCTTCTATCCATCCATCTCCCCCCCTCCTCTCCTTCCTCCCTTTCCCGTCCTGTCGATCGTCTCGGCGGCACACTTCCGACTCCGTTCGGTGATGTTGGACATGGGCGAACGCAAAGAACTCAAAATGATCCCCAAGTCGTCCTTCACCATCCACAGCTTGGTGCCCGAGGCCGTGCAGAGCGACAACCACAACCACCAACACCTGCACAACAACAACCACCACCACCACCATCATCATCATCACCACCACGTCCAGAACCAGAACCATCATCTCCACCAGAACCGAGGGGACGACGCGGAGGTCAAACCGCAGCAGGACGCGGGGAAATCGGACGCTAAGAGCGACCCGCCGGGGGTTGAAGCTTCGGGCGGGCAGGCGGCCCCCGAGGCGGCTTCGGCAGCGGTGGACAAACCCGAAGATAAAAAAGAAGGGAAAGACGAGGGGAAAGAGACCGAGAAGAAAGGAGGGAAATTCGAGAAACCTCCGTTTTCTTACAACGCGCTCATCATGATGGCGATCCGCCAAAGCCCCGAAAAGCGCTTGACGCTTAACGGCATCTACGAGTTCATCATGAAGAACTTCCCCTACTACCGCGAGAACAAGCAAGGCTGGCAAAACTCCATCCGCCATAACCTCAGTCTCAACAAGTGCTTCGTGAAAGTGCCCCGACATTACGACGATCCGGGCAAGGGCAACTACTGGATGCTGGACCCCAGCAGCGACGACGTCTTCATCGGCGGCACCACCGGCAAACTCCGCCGGCGCTCCACCACCTCGCGGGCCAAGCTGGCCTTCAAGCGGGGGGCGCGCCTCACCTCCGGCCTCACTTTCATGGAGCGGGCCGGCTCGCTTTACTGGCCCATGTCGCCCTTCCTGTCCCTGCACCACCCGAGAGCGGGCACCGCGGTGGGGTATAACGCGGCGGCGGCTGCGGCGGCGGCGGCTGCCGCGGCGGCCTACCCGGCCCACCCCATGTCGTACGGGAGCATGCTGGGGCAGAACGTGCACGCCGCCGGGCATCCGTTCCCCCCGCCGTCGAGCATGGAGCGCCTGGTAGGAGGGGAGCTCCCGTACGCCACGCATCATTTAACGGCGGCGGCGTTGGCGGCGTCCGCGGTGCCCTGCGGCCTCTCCGTGCCGTGCTCCGGCACGACGTACTCGCTTAACCCGTGTTCCGTCAACCTTCTCGCGGGACAAACCAGCTACTTTTTCCCGCACGTCCCGGTGAGCACCGCGGGCGGAGGCGGCAGCGGTGGAGGTGGCCAGGTCGTCCGGGCCCCCACCTCCGCTTCCCCGCAGGCCGCTTCGTGTGACTCTCTGAGGGCGCCCATGGGCGGCTCTCTCCCGGCCTTCTCCACCGGACTTTCCGCCGGCCTATCTGACTATTTCACGCACCAGAACCAAGCCTCCACCCCGAACCCGCTCATCCACTAACGGTGAAAACTCGGCAACTGTAAGTGGAACATTTAAAAAGAAAAAAAGAATAAAAAAAAAAAAGAATTTAAAATCTAGAACGAGAAAAATAAACTCAAACAAAAAAAAAGAACAACCGGGAAAGACTCCAGGTATTTTTTAATATTATTATTAATATTATTGTTATTCTTAATATTATTCTTCGTGATCTGGATTTACGTGTGCGTGGGGGGGAAGTGTGTGTCTGTGTGTATATACTGCGTCGACTAGAATGTTAGTTATTTTTATTTTATTTTTAATTTTCCTTAGTCAACATTTACACTTGAAAATGTTTCAGTATTAAACGTGATTTTTATTTTATTTTCCTGACTGAAGAAATGTAAAACAAGTCGACTGACTCGCACGAAGCTATTTTTTTTTCCTTTTTCTCGTTTTCTTTTCTTTTATTTTGCGGTGTCCGCTCGTCTTCTGAATCCCAAAAATATTCTGCTGCTCGTCTTTTGAATGTTTCCCTCTTCTTTTATTTTCTTCTCGTGTCGCTTTGACCTCAAAACAAACAAAAAAAAACAAACGAACGAAGACGAGGAAATGTTGCAATTTACGAAATAAAGATAGCTGAAATTGATGAGGTTTTCTGTCTATTTTTGTTTATTTTCGGATGGGCGGGCGCGTGCTTTTGTCAACAAATAAACAATGCGCGTTCACGTCGAATATACAGGTTAGCGGCACGGCCTTCCGATTTTGTGGGTCAAAACGTGCACGCGCTTTATTCATGCATGTTCGCGTATTTTTGAAAGGAATAAAAGGACAATGAACAATAGACTAACGCGTGAAGACAATTCAATGTTTGGTTTATTTGTTTTATTGTCCATGACGGACTTTTATTTCTTTAATTCAAAAAAGAATGTTCTTATTTTGATTTTTCTTATTTGCTTAAATTCATCTTGCTATTGATGTTAACATAGTTTGTTCTGATATTGAAAATAAAAAAATCCAATAGATTAGTCACTTCTCCTGGAATTATTCTACAGTCATTTTATAATTGTCTCACATGTATGATGGATTAATTTAATCAATAATTATTTAATACGAATTAATTCTCGTATTGAAATCTGGGCGCTGTTGTTTTTTGTTTAATATTTCCAGATTGTTAAATGATTATTTTTCACAAACAAAAGGAATAAAATACGACAATCGTGCAGCTATCTATGTGACGCGTCATTTGGATAATAATGACAAACAATTAACGAAAGTAAAAACAGATAAACTCAAACGAACTAATTAACGTTGGGAAATTAGCGCGATATTTTGATTCACTCATTTTGCTTTCTGTAATAATTTGGTTGTCGCAATATGTTCAACTCATTTTGTAACAATGATAATAAAGGTATATTCTATTCTATTCTAAAATAATTCACGAAAGAAAACAAAAACAAATGATGTTTCAAATCGTTTCTCAAGATGATATTTTTTCAATATCATACCTATTTTCATATTTGGTCAAAAGAAATTCCTTTTGAGGGGAAAAATATATGAACTCTTTCAATATTCTCATTTATATTATTTGACGTACAGTCAAAATATTTGAAGCGTATTTTTGATATGCCAGCAAGAAGACGATTTCAAAATTTCAATTCCTCTTGTAACACAATTTGAATCAGTTCAAGATGAAAAACGAAATAAAAATATAACATATTCCTCTACATAAAAGATACATAATTGTGAACATAATTATTTTTTTTTCCGAACCTAACAAGGTAAAAATATACAGATGTATTTTCTTTCGTAAAATGGAATAATTAAATGTGTGTGTATGCGCGTGCCCGTTGTGACATGGAGCTCAACAAAAAACGATCAGAACATGTTATCGTGAGATGTTTGTGTTTTTTTTTCCCCAGTTTATCAACATTTTGAGCAGACATCCATATGAATAATAAAATAGAGTGAATTTAAATTAAGACTATTCTAGATTATATTTAAGTCGGATTTTACAAATGTAAATAAAAATAAAAACGGAGATGCGTCTTTTTCACATGATAACGTTTGCAAGAAATATGAATTCAAAGCAATATTTGAATTGCTTTTCATTTATTTCGATTTTAAGAAAAAAATATGTTGGAATATCAGTCATTGATTGACAATATCAATCGCAGTGCTTTGTTATCGAAACTTATTATACCTTGAGTTGCATTTCAGTGTCTAAAAAGAGCGATATCAATAAAATTTGGATTTTGAGGCAAAATAAACTGAAAATTTTATTCTACACAACCTGAAATTAAAATAAAATCGGATGTTTTCATTTTTATCGTTTTATTTTCCGAACACAACGCAGTCGTTATTGATCATCTTCAACCCCTTGTAATCTAATTGATGGATTAACTCCGAATTTATGTGTACATGAAATCTTTAATGTAACAACAATTCCGCGTTAATCGACACTGCATGCTATTTAATCGAATTAATTACATTTTCATCATATGTATTACCTCGGGTATGTAGTCTCTTTCCCGTTAACTCATTCTTATTCGTTCCCCCCGATTTTTATGTTTAAGACATTCGAGTAAATAAATAAATACACTCCGAAAAACGGGAGGAACCCAATATTTGGGTCAAATTGATCCTAATTTTATTCTTACATAATGACCCAAATCTTTGGGTTATTCTAAACAAAACCACCCGGATTGTTTAAAATAAAAATGAACTAGTTTCGCTTTTTATATTATTTTAAACAAAATAATACGTGTGCTATTTTTTAACAGAATTATCTCGTATACAAAAAAATGGCGTTATTAGATTTGTGTGGGTGTATTTTACTGTGTTGGTCCATTGGGTTATTTTTACCCAACTGTTTTTGGAGTGTAAATAAATAAAGAAATAAATTAGCTCTGAAATACGTGATGTACATGAACACAACATCAGTAACATTATACACCCTCTCCCATTGTTTAGGTTATTTTTTTACCCAACTGTTTTTTTTTAGAGTGTAAATAAATAAACACATAAATGAACTCTTAAATACATCTCCCGATGCACCTGAACGCATCATCAATAATGTTCTTTGGTGTTTCGAGTCTCACAATATTATACACCCTCACCCATTGTTTTGGTTATTGTTTTTAAGTGTAAATAAAGAAATAAATCAATAAATAAGCCAAATATTTTAAGAGTGCAGGTGTTTTCACAATTTTGAGGGTTCAATCTCAGGGTTCAAAGGTCGGGTCCTGGACTTCCTGGGTTCTTGCTGACTGGGAAACTTTCTGCTCACTTTTTTTAAAATTCAGAATTATTTTATTTCTAATCTATTCTTCATCATTATCATCAAGATATTCACGAATTTTTAACCTATTGTTTTTTGTCTACTCGAGAGAAGCGATCGTTATTATTTTTATCATTTCCCACGACTGGATTGAGTTAAAATTAGAATGAGCTTTATTATTTTTTCGAACATTATAAAATAAAAACAGGACAAAAAAGAGAGCAAGTTTTTGACTTGTGTGGCCGCTCTTTCGTTATTTTTGTCCTAAATGAACGGCACTTGCCTGACCGTGATCCATTATCCCCATTATTAACGACGACGTAGGTAAATATTGCTTATAACAACATCAGAAGTGTCAGGATAAACATGGAATCAAAGAGGTAAAAATGGATGTTAAGATCAATGGGAAATTATTTATATGGTAGCGCTTTTCGAATGGCCTAAATTAAGAATAGATCAGAAATCCATTTTGCATTTTACAATAGTGCGATGATATTAACCTCAACAAATTTCAAAACATTTATTTTTTATTCATGAATTGTCGTTGACTTTCTTGTTTCTAAGTCAAATCTATATTTCTAAATGGTATTTTTCCCCTTCCCCCCCCGAATCGAAATAAGTGACAATTGGTTGAATTTTATAAGAAATTATCACGTTTTATTCTACTTTATTACACATTATGGACATTTTGTCCAAAGAGATCACAGATTGGAATTAAATTGACTTCACCGTCACAAATTCTGCGGCGTATAAATAAAAATTGGCATTGCGCGTGACGTCACTATAACAAGAACGGAGCAGCAAGTGAAACAAACAAAAATCATGAGAGAAATCCACATTTTTAGGCATCCTATGAAATTCAAGCCGAAATTTTTATTTTTCAAATAAAGTCATGCATATACGCGATCCTACATTTTTTTTTTTCAATTTAACGAAAGAAAAAGGTGGCAAACGTCAGAAAATGTGCGGGGCGAAAAAAAAATACGTGAGCAAAACCTGATTTGGATATTTAATACACGCAATTAATTTCACGCGAGTGGAAAGTCCCGTTTTGCATTAAAAACGCGGATAAAGTGAGCGTTGGAGCCGTTTTGTTCATATTTAGTGTGCGAACTGACATTCAGTCACAATAAAAAGGGGAATAAATGAGAGCTAATTAAAGATGGAAAAAGGAACTAACCAGATCGCGGATGATTTCTTGGTTGGTATTGATGAATGTGGAATTTTCACAAATGTAGGTTACTAGGGCTCACAATTTAGTTTTCTGTTTTTTTTTTGGTATGTTTATATATTTTTAGAATATTCATTTAATGTAACTAATGTAAGTAATACATATCGTAAATTATATTATTATATTATTGAAATCGGGTTTTGGGTGAAATAGAACACATGGTGCACAAAAAGTCATGAAAGAAAAATATATATTTTTTTAAAAATTTACGCAGTGGAGGTCCAAAATATTAAGACAGAATGATACAAATAATTTAAAAGAAAACACATAATAATAATGATTCAATAAAAAGGATAATATGGATGCAAAATGTTAGCTTTTTAGCTGTTATGCTAACAAAAAATAGATACATTTCCAAGTATGTAAAAAAATAAATAGAAGTTTCTCGGAATTTAAAATAAATACAGCCTAGTATTTTTTTTATCCAATCTAATCTTTTCTTCCATGCTGCTGAAACGTTTATTTTGTATTTCATTTTTATATATTTCAAACCAAAGGGAAAAATATATATATATATATTTTTTTATAGTTCCCACTTGAGTTTGTATCACGTGGTGAGTTGGTTCAGGAGTAAAACTGCAAGTGTTGAAATAAACCGTTTAACACATACAATGCCAGAAATAAAATACTTTTTTTCCCTAAAATGTCTGAATACATTTATTATGCTTAAAAAACGCTTTACCCGTGATCAGGGTTGAGTAGGGTTACATTAACTTGATTACTTTCAATGACTTTTTGGATTACTCCAATACCAAATAGGCTAATAAAAGACAAAAGAAACTAAATAGGAATCAAATGATGACTCACAACACGTGGCAAGCTTTCTCTCCTGGCTTTGATCTCTTTGATTTCCGGCAAAACGAACATCAAATGCCACAGAAACAAAATGAAAATCAAATCAAACGGCTTGCCAACATCATTTTTTCCGTTCCATGTATTTCGTTACTCCCCAAGCCTGCTCAAAATTTAGTCATTTGATTCATATTTAGTTTATTTTGTCTTTTATTAGCATATTTGGCATAGGAGTAATCCAAAAGTAATTGAAAGTAATCCAGTTAAAGTAACCCTACCCAACCCTGCCCGTGATTATAATATATAGTGTATAGGTGATGAATAAAGCATAATATTGGAAAACTACAGTCAGTTAAACAATTGATGTTTATATTAAATGAACTTCTAACTCCTGCCCTAGAACCTCACTAAATATGACATCTCCGATTTAACAAATATTACAATAAAAGACGCTAAAAAGGCTTTCCTTTTTGAGCCACCATGCTAACGAAAGAAGCTAGCGAAATCGCTAAAGACGAAGGTTGCCAGGTTGCGAAAAAATATGCAAGTTAGGCTGGATGATAACAAATATATTTGCTAGCTTAAATCAGAGGTGGGTAAACTTGAAGATCGTGGGCAGCATTGGGTTCGAATATTTAGCTCGAGGTTGATTGATATATCTAATTTCTTTGTATAAGTCTTAAAATTAAATATTTCTGTAATACATTAAGAAAAAGGACCTATGTTCATGAAGGCACCATTTCATCAAATTGGGTTTGAAACCAATAAATGTTAAATATTCATATATAGAAATTCAAATAGAAAATGGATATAATATCCCCCTTTACGTGCTAAATTTGATCATTGACATTGAAAACTCAAAGCAAGTGTTTTTGAGAGGTGTTTTTGATCTCATGGAGTTTAATAAATATGTTGATGAGTTTAATGAAGAAATAGTAGAAAAAAAAATGAAGGCAATGAAAAATATAACTTTGAAGGAACACGAAGGATGACATTTTTTGCATATATGTAATCATTATTTTTTTATTATTTTCATTTTGGCAGACCGGGTTAAAACACTTATGTGGCCCCCGGGCCGTAGCTTGACCACCACTGGCCATAATGCTAAAATAGAAATGGCATCAAAGAGAGAGGTCAAGCTGGATTAAAAAAAAAAATTGTTAGTGATGCTGACAACAAATGCCATCAAAGAAGCAAATCAGAATGGATGCAAAAAAAAAAGGTTTGTGTAAGTTTTGATGGTAGCAAAAAATGCCATCAAAGAGGCAAGTCGGACTGGATGCAAAAAAAAGTATGTGTTAACCTTGTTGTTAATAGAAATGTCATCAAAGAAGCAAATCAGGCTGGACACACAAAAAAAGTTTGTGTTAGTTTTGATGACAACAAAAATACCATCAAAGAGGCAAATCAGAATGGACGCAAACAGAAGGTATGTGTTAAGCTTGTTGTTAACAAAAATGCCATCAAAGAAGCAAATCAGATTGGATGCAAAAAAAAAAGGTTTGTGTTAGTTTTGATGGTAGCAAAAAATGACGTCAAAGAGGGAAGTCGGACTGGATGCAAAAGAGGATGTGTGTTAACCTTGTTGTTGATAAAAATTGATACCATCAAAGAGGCAAATCAGAATGGACGCGAACAGAAGGTATGTGTTAAGCTTGTTGTTAACAAAAATGCCATCAAAGAACCAAATCAGAATGGATGCAAAAAAAAAGGTTTGTGTTAGTTTTGATGGTAGCAAAAAAGCCATCAAAGAGGAAAGTCGGACTGGATGCAAAAGAGGACGTGTGTTAACCTTGTTGTTGATAAAAATACCATCAAAGAGGCAAATCAGACTGGATGCAAAAAAGGTATGTGTTAACATTATTGTCGACAGAAATGTCATCAAAGAAGCAAATCAGGCTGAACGCAAAAAAAAAATTGTTTGTGTTAGTTTTGATGATAACAGAAATGCCATCAAAGAGGCAAGTCGGAATGGATGCAAAAAAAAGTATGTGTTAACCTTGTTGTTAATAGAAATGTCATCAAAGAAGCAAATCAGGCTGGACACACAAAAAAAGTTTGTGTTAGTTTTGATGACAACAAAAATACCATCAAAGAGGCAAATCAGAATGGACGCAAACAGAAGGTATGTGTTAAGCTTGTCGTTAACAAAAATGCCATCAAAGAAGCAAATCAGATTGGATGCAAAAAAAAAAGTTTGTGTTAGTTTTGATGGTAGCAAAAATGACGTCAAAGAGGGAAGTCGGACTGGATGCAAAAGAGGATGTGTGTTAACCTTGTTGTTGATAAAAATACCATCAAAGAGGCAAGTCGGAATGGACGCGAACAGAAGGTATGTGTTAACCTTGTGGTTAACAAAAATGCCATCAAAGAAGCAAATCAGAATGGATGCAAAAAAAAAGGTTTGTGTTAGTTTTGATGGGAGCAAAAAATGCCATCAAAGAGGCATGTCAAACTGGATGAAAAAAAAAGGTTTGTGTTAGTTTTGATGGTAACAAAAATACCATCAAAGAGACAAGTCGGACTGGATACAAAAAAAGGTTTGCGTTAGTTTGATAACAAGAAGGCCATCAAAGAGGCAAGTCGGACTGGATGCAAAAAAGGGCATGTGTTAACCTTGTTGTTAACAAAAATGCCATCAAAGAAGCAAGTTGGGCTGTATATGTATTAGCTTTGATGCAAAAAAAAATCATAAAGTCAAACTGGACACTAAAACATATTTATTAGTTCTGATGCTAAGAATAGAGGCTAGGATATATAAAGGTATGTGTTAACTTTGATGCTTACACAAATGCCATCAAAGAGGTGAGACAGGCTGGTACCAAAATATTTGTGTTAGCTATGTTGCTTATAAAAATACCATCAAAGAGGTAAGCCAGGCTGGATATATAAAGGTATGTGTTAACTTTGATGCTTACACAAATGCCATCAAAGAGGTGAGACAGGCTGGTACCAAAATATTTGTGTTAGCTTTGATCCTTGTAAAAATGGCATCAAAGAGGTGCGACAGGCTGTTAGACACAGAATCCCCGAAAAAAAACCCAAAGTAACTCTTTGGTGCTATAAATAAACTGTAAAACGCTCATAAAAATATCAGCAGTCTCTATGGAAAATTCCCATATAGAATGATTTGGCACCTTTTCGTGTGTTATCTATGATTCCTGAGCTCAACATCATTTATAAGCTTTTGAATAGAAATGTGTTTTAAGCCTGGATTTAAACACAACCACTGAGGTTGCAGATCAAATTTCATACCACTGCACCAGAGCCCGAATGGAGAACGCCATCGATTTCTTCTTGGCTCTTGGGATTTTCCGAGCAAAGGTTCTGAGCAAAACATAAAAGTGCGGCTCGCGGGCCTGTTCAGGCTCGCCGACAAATTAATTCTGGCCCATGAGACGAGGCTGAGAGAAGCTCAGGAGAAAAAAAAGGTCAAATTAATAAACCCTGGTGCGACTGTCAAAGCAACTATAGCTGTATTTTTTTCTCTGTTTCTCTCTCTCTCTCTGTTTCTTTCTCTCTTTCTCTTTTTTCATCGGTCTTTTTCTCCCTCTCTCTCTTTGTCTCTATTTTAATCTTTCTTTCTCTTCTCTTTTTTCCTCTTTCTCCATTTTCTCTCTTTCTCCCGCAGTTTCTCATACTGTCTTTCTTTCTCTTCCTCTATTCCTGTGTCTCTTTTCTCGCTTTGTCTCTATTTCAGTCTTTCTTTCTCTTCCTCTCTTCTTGCGTCTCTTTTCTCTCTACCTATTTCTTTCTTGCTCTTTCTCTCTTTTTCTCCATTTCTATTCTCTCTTTCTCTTTTTCGCTCTTGTTTTTCTCTCTCTTGTTCTCTTTTTTTCTTCTTTCTTTCTATCCTCGCTTTCTACAAGTCTTTCTTTCTCTTCCTCTCTTCTTGTGTCTCTTTTCTCTCTTTTTCTCTACCTATTTCTTTCTTGCCCTTTCTCTCTTTTTCTCCATTTCTCTTCTCTCATTTGCACTTTCTCTTTTTCTCTCTTGTTTCTCTCTCTCTCTTGTTCTCCTTTTTCTTCTTTCTTTCTATCCTCGCTTTCTACATGTCTTTCTTTCTCTTCCTCTCTTCTTGCATCCCTTTTCTCTTTTTTTCTCTACCTATTTCTTTCTTTCTCTCTCCTTTTCTCCATTTTTCTTCTCTCATTCTCACTTTCTCTTTTTCCGTCTTGTTTTTCTCTCTCTTGTTCTCCTTTTTCTTCTTTCTTTCTATCCTCGCTTTCTACATGTCTTTCTTTCTCTTCCTCTCTTCTTGTGTCTCTTTTCTCTCTTTTTCTCTACCTATTTCTTTCTTGCTCTTTCTCTCTCTTTTTCTCCATTTCTCTTTTCTCTTTCTCACTGTCTTTTTCTGTCTTGTTTTTCTCTCTTCTTCTCCTTTTTCTTCTTTCTTTCTATCCTTGCTTTCTACATGTCTTTCTTTCTCTTCCTCTCTTTTGTGTCTCTTTTCTCTCTTTTTCTCTACCTATTTCTTTCTTGCTCTTTCTCTCTTTTTCTCTTCTCTCTTTCGCACTTTCTCTTTCTTGTTCTCCTTTTTCTTCTTTCTTTCTATCCTAGCTTTCTACATGTCTTTCTTTCTCTTCCTCTCTTCTTGTGTCTCTTTTCTCTCTTTTTCTCTACCCATTTATTTCTTGCTCTTTCTCTCTTTTTCTCCATTTCTCTTCTCTCTTTCGCACTTTCTCTTTCTTGTTCTCCTTTTTCTTCTTTCTTTCTATCCTCACCTTCTACATGTCTTTCTTTCTCTTCCTCTCTTCTTGTGTCTCTTTCTCTCATTTTCTCCATTTCTCTTCTCTCTTTCGCACTTTCTCTTTTTCTCTCTCTTGTTTTTCTCTCTCTTGTTTTCCTTTTTCTTCTATCTTTCTTTCTCTTCCTCTCTTCTTGTGTCTCTTTTTCTCTACCTATTTCTTTCTTGCTCTTTCTCTTTTTCTCCATTTCTCTTCTCTCTTTGGCACTCTTTTTCTCTCTTGTTTTTCTCTCTCCTGTTCTCCTTTTTCTTCTCTCTTTCTATCCTCGCTTTCCATATGTCTTTCTTTCTCTCTTTCTGTCTCTTTCTTTCTCGCTTCCTCCCCTCCCTTTTTTGTCTCTTTCACACATTCTTTTTCATATCTTTCTTTTTCTGTATTTCGTTCTATTTCTCTTTCAGGCTGAAAACATCCTAGGTGAAAAACAAGCAGGTTTCAGGGAGGGATTTAGCACCACAGAACAGATTTTTATTGCAATCCGCTTCATGGACCATCATGAGGAAGTCCTAGTTCAGACCATTGAAGAACCGTATGCCGATACCAACGGTGAAGTACCATTGGAGAATGGTTTGAAACCTCTCTCCAACTCCTGGAGAGAAACATGTCTGAAGCTCTGGAGCGACATGAAGGTACGGTCAGTATTGGGGGACCCAATATCCCTAACCTCTGTTTTGCTGAAGACCAACAGGAACTTAAAGATCTGATCAATCGCCTGGATGAGGCATCAACCAGGTATGGGATGGAAAACAGCACAGTAAAGACCAACTATCTCCAAGGTATCACCAGGAACGTCACCATCAACCACAGAGAGCTAGAACCTGTCACCGAATTTTAACATCTTGAAGCTAACAGAGGAGGGGTCAGAACCAGAAAGCCTCTGGGAAGCCCTCTTCTGAAGTCCTTTAGCTCTCTCCTATTCACCATCTTCTCCCTGCATATTGGCGTGCCGACTCCTCCCATGGGCATGCCAAGGAAAATCCTTCAATAGCTCAAACCACAGTCGCGCTTGCCAGACTTGAACCCATCTGGAGTGACAAGAACCGAGAAGTGGTTACCTCCATCTCCCTCAACGTTTGTGAGACATGGACTCTACCAGGAAAACTGGAAAGGCTTTTGGAGATGCAATGCTACAGGTAACTTCTAGGGCATTAGCTACTTAGCCCATGTGATAAAACGAAATGGTGCAACACCATCAGAAGGAACATTGGAGCCTACCAAGAACTGTTGTGAACTGTGGGCAGATGGAAACTTCTGTGGTATGGTCATGTCCTTTCCCTCTTTGTATCTTCCTTTGTTCCTTTCCTTTCTTCTCCTTTCTCTCTTTTCACCTTCCTTTGTTCCTTTCCTGTCCTTTCCTTCTTTGTACCTTCATTTGTTCCTTTCCTTTTCTTCTTTGTACCTTCATTTGTTCATTTCCTCCTTTTCTCCCTCTTTGCAACTTCATTTGTTCCTTTCCTTTCATCCCTTTCCCTCTTTGTACCTTCATTTGTACCTTTCCTTTGCATTCCTTTCCCTCTTTGCACCTTCATTTGTTCTTTCCTTCCCTCCCTTTCCCTCTCTGTACCTTCATTTGTTCCTTTCCTTTTCTCTCATTTCCTTCTTTGCACCTTCCTTTGTTCGTTCCCTTTCCCTCTTTGTACCTTCATTTGTTCATTTCCTTTCTTCTCTTTTCCCTCTTTTCACCTTCCCCTCTTTGTACCTTCATTTGTTCCTTTCCGCCCTTTCCCTCTTTGTACCTTCATTTGCTCCTTTACTTTCTTCTCCTTTCTCTCTTTGTACCTTAATTTGTTCCTTTCCTTTTCTTTCCTTTCCCTCTTTGTACCTTCATTTGTTCCTTTCCTCCCTTTCCCTCTTTGTACCTTTCCTTTGGTTTCCTTTCCTCCCTTTCCCTCTTTGTACCTTCATTTGTTCCTCTCCTTCCCCTCTTTGTACCTTCATTTGTTCATTTCCTTTCTTCTCTTTTCCCTCTTTTCACCTTCCTTTGTTCCTCTCCTTTCCTTTTTGTACCTTCATTTGTTCCTTTCCACCCTTTCCCTTTTTGTACCTTCATTTGTACCTTTCCTTTGCATTCCTTTCCTCCCTTTACCTCTTGGTACCTTCATTTGCTCCTTTCCTTTCTTCTCCTTTCTCTCTTTGTACCTTGATTTGTTCCTTTCCTCCCTTTCCCTTCTGGAAACTTCTGTGGTATGTTCACGTCACAAGATCATCAGGACAGGACAGGATTATTTCCCAGGGCACAGTCCAAGAGGGGCAGAAGAAGAACTGGTCCGACAACATTAAGGAATGGACTGGTTCCAACGTTGCCAGGACCCAAGAACAGACCAGAGACCGGCAACAGTGGAGAAAGCTGTCCAGAGTTGCGTCCTCACTGGTACCCTGAATTCCCAGGCAATTAAGGATCTGTGAACCGTGATGTTTTTTTTGAACCTTTTTGGGTTACCGACACCTGTACTACCAAAATAAAGTGTAAAAATAAAAAAGTAAAAAATAAAATAACATAAAAGTAAAAAACAAAATAAAAGTAAAAAAATAAAAGTATAATATTAAATTTATTAATGTATAATACAAATTTCGAATACTTTTAAGAAAAAGCGCCTTAGACGGAATAAACACAGTAATAAAATAGAATAGAATATACCTTTATTGTCATTGTTACAAAATGGGTCGAACATATTGTGACAACAAAATTGGACGTGGCACTCCAGTTTCACGTTTAACAGTCAGAATAAAAGAAAACAAAGAAGAGGTTATAATTTACACAATATAAAGGAACAAAGAAGATAAAGGTGATAAGATAAGTGACTCCATTTTGTGTTTTGCTTGTAAAAAAAAAAAAAAAATCGGTTACAGGAAGTTCCTGCGCGGAGAGCGCTTGCGCAACCAGTCGACGGGTCGTGAAAAATGTTTTTAATGAGTTAGCAAAAAGCAGCTGTCAGGTTAAACAAACTCAACTAATCCTTTTGTCCGAAATAGCGCCGCCGCCGCCCGCCTTTCAAAAGCTGCCCCCTCCTTCTACTTTGACTCCTCCTTCCTCCATCCCTCCCTTCCTTCCTTCCTCCTCCTCCCTGTCTTCCTCCAATTAGCAGACACAACAATATTTTCTCCAACTTACTCTCATGTTGACTCGCGGGCTGCACAAAAGTCGACGCGCTCCGCCGACTTCCTTCAGCGCCGCCTTCCATTTAGCCGTTAGCATCCGTGCCGCCTCCTCTTTTTACTCATTGTCACCCCGCTTCTCTTCTATTTTCTTTCTCCTTCAATCGTTCCTACTATTCGATTTTCTTTCCCAATCTTTCGTCTTGTTCTACCCTATCACTCGTCACGTTTTTCTCCCCGCCCCTTTTTATTTGCGATAAACTTACTCGTTTTTATCCTTTGACTTTTGTGATTAATAATTAGCATAAACGGCTACCAATTTAGATTAAATTACAAGTCATCGTGTTGTTACTATTATTGTTATTGTTATAGCCAGGGTTGGGTAGGGTTACTTTAACTGGATTACTTTCATTGTGAGTCATCAATAAAATGATGACTCACAACACGTGGTAAGCTTTCTCTCCTGGCTTTGATCTCTTTGATCTCCGGCAAAACGAACATCAAATGCGACGGAAACAAAATGAAAATCAATCCAAACAGCTTGCCAACATCATTTTTGCCGTTCCATGTGTTCCGTTACTCCCCAAGCCTGCACAAAATGGAGTCATTTTATTCATATTTAGTTTCTTTTGTCTTTTATTAGCATATTTGGTGTTGGAGTAATCCAAAAGTACTTGAAAGTAATTAAGTTAAAGTAACCCTACCCAACCCTGAATATAATTGAGTCCATTTTGTCAGAAAAGTCCTTTTCTTGCTAGGAGTACTCTTTTGTTTATTATGTTTCGTCGAAATGTTGGCTTCAACACACGTGTTTTCCTTTCCTCCGCGATCTTCCGAAGAATTTCTCCGCCGTTTCTTCGTGCCGGAATTATTGCCGTTGTTATCACTTTCTGCGTTACGTTTTGACTTATTACTGACACTGAAGAAATTACTGATTTTGTGTTGATTTTCACCTAATACTAACCGTCTTGCTCGACATGAATGAGGTTTATTATTAAAAAAACTTCAAAAATGAAGTAGCTTTGATGTTCACATAGAAGGAAAAAATACATGCAAATATAATGAAGTAGAATAATACATTTTCCTCATTTAAATTATGAATTCATTTTCTGCATTAAATTATTGTTGGTAATATACTAATTAAAAGGGATCTCCACAAACCTGTCTTTTTTCATTTTCTCCTTTTATACTTCCTTTTTTTCTTAACTTATCTATACAACATAATAATTCGTAAAATAATGCATCAAAGCAAGTGAGCCGTTTGAGAGCCGGCTCTCTTGAATGAGTTGAGCCGAAAAAGCCGGTTCTCTAAAAAGAGACGGACTTTCACTACACAACTCGAACTCGTTTGACTTGATTGATTTGCCGTTTCGTGATAGATGTATTCCGGATGGTACCCATAATTGACAAATTTGCTTTCAAATCAACGTGCGTCCCCGGGACGCAACTTTTTTGACACCAAATTGTCATTATTACCCGATGACTTTTTTTAAACATAGGTTTACCGCACTCCAAACATTTCGTCAGGCAGATCCGCCATTGTTGTTTTGGTCTCGCGGTTCGAGTTTTCGTCCGCACGCCGATCTCGAGTTCGAGTTGTGTAGTGAAAGTCCGTCTCTTTTTAGAGAACCAGCTTTACCTTCATTTGTTCCGTTCCTCTCCTTTCCCTCCGTGCACCTTAGTTTGTCCCTTTCCTTTCCCTCTTTGTACCTTCATTTGTTCCCTTCCTCCCTTTCCCTCTTTGTACCTTTATATTTGTACCTTTCCTTTTTCCTTTCCTCCCCTCCCCTTCCGTCTTTGTACCTTCATTTGTCTCTTTCCTTTCCCTCTTTGTACCTTCATTTGTTCCTATCCTTTCCCTCTTTGCACCTTCATTTGTTCCTTTCCTTTCCCTCGTTGTACCTTCATTTGTCTCTTTCCTTTCCTCTCCTTTCCCTCTTTGCACCTTCATTTGTTCCTTTACTTTCCCTCGTTGTACCTTCATTTGTCTCTTTCCTTTCCTCTCCTTTCCCTCTTTGTACCTTCATTTGTTCCTTTCCTCCCCTTCCCTCTTTGTACCTTTCCTTTGCTCTCCTTTCCTCTCCTTCCCTCGTACCTTCATTTGTCTCTTTCCTTTCCTCTCCTTTCTCTTTGTACCTTCATTTGTTCCTTTCCTCCCTTTCCCTCTTTGTACCTTAATTTGTACCTTTCATTTCCTTTGCTTTCTTTTATTTCTAATGATACTTTTCCTTCTCAGCCTTTATGGGAATGTTTTAAACTGTTTTGAATACATTTTCTGTTTTTTCATTTTTTCGTTTGTTGTTCCCTCTGTTTTTTTGTGTGTTGCTGTAGTATTGTTATCTAAATTTACAGAATATTTTAAGTTGAAATGCAGATTTTTTTTTTATTAACACTTGTTACAATGCACTTTTTTGTTCACCGTGCCATTATAATAATTTAGGAGTATTCATAGTAGACATTTTTGCTTATTTTTCCTGACAACTTTTATCGTTTTTCCCTCTTTAAAGTCTTAAGTGTTTACCCATGGAGTGCCATGTCTAATCTCATCGCACAATGTGGTTATCAAGGACAATAAAGACGATTCAATTCAACTTATTTCCCTCGACGGTAACCTGAGTTTTATCAGGATTGAAAGTGATATTTCCTCACTCATATTTAAAGCTATTGTTCCGCCCTCATTGACAGTGAACGGAGTAGACGAGAAAAAAAAGGGGCAGGGGCTGATCCCATTTGAAGGGGACGAGGGACAATGGTGGGGTCCACTCGGCTTTGTGGCCCCTCAGCATGTCGGGGTCCTCAGAATGGAAACGGCTTGTCCAGATAGGAAGTGTAAAGTCCTTCTTGTCTCTTTCCTTTGATGCCCTAACGAGGGTCTCGAACTTTGACCCGGGAACCGAGATTTGGGCAGGGGCAAAAAGAAAAAAAAAAAAAAAAGCTCATGGTCACATCTTCACGTGGTTTTCACACCTGTGGGAACTTTTTTTTAAGTTAATGCTGCCATTTAATTTAATGTAAAGGAAAAATTAAATTGGATTCACTTTTGGTGTGACGTGATTTGAGGTGGTACAGTGGAGTCGTGGATGGATGCAAAGGGGTGGAGGAAGAAAACCTGGTTTTAAATCTGTCATGGCCATAGGAGACTTGCTGAATAATTGGTCAGTGGTAGTATTTCTTTATTATAGTATCACTGTAGGAATATTCTTTTAGTATTTCTGTAGTATTTCTTTTCTTTTCAGAGTTAAAGCAAAATACTACATCAAGTCTGTGTTTTTTAGCACTCAATGTAATAATTTGTTTTGTAGTAATTTTGTAGTATTTCTGTAAGATTATTATTGTAGTAGACACACAAAGGGACACTGTGTTCAATGATTGGTTTAGAATGTTTGTAGCCGATGTCAATGACAGGACTGCTATGCTAGCTAATATGTTAGCCACTTAGCTATTTCAAGTCTTTGCAGATTATCATAATAATACTTATCATTATCTTTTCCCCTGTTTTTTTCTCCTTTTTTAAAAAAAATCCTTCTTAAAAAAACATCATTGTGTTCATATTTTCCTAGCTGTTACTTTTTTCTTGCTTTTTTTATCTCTATTACCTTTTTTCCCCTTTATTTGCTTCTTTTTTTTTCTTTCCTGCTCTTTTTTTTTCTCTTTTTCTCTCCTTTTGTTTTGTTTTTTTCTCAGCTTTTCACTACTTTTTCATTTTGGCATTTTTTTCTTTTTTGTTCTATTTCCCCCTTTCCTTTAAGTCATTTTGTGCACAATTTTACATAATATTTGGTCATGTAAGGATTAAAGAACCAAAAACAACCTGAAAAGCCGTTTGGGACCCGAAAGAGCCGGTTCTTTTAAGTGGACAGAGCTGAAGAAGCCGGTTCTCGAAAAACTCTACTGACTTTACTCAACTTCGTTCTACTTCTACATTGATTTCTAAATAACACATTTAGAACACAGCGTCAGGGGAACCCGTGTATTTTTACCTCCATGCACTGTAATTTTGACTTAATTCGCTTCTTAATTAGCAATTTCGAGCCCTGATTTTTGTGAGCCGGCTAGATTTTCTTGTGCGTGGAAAAGCTTTGGGCAATTGCGCATACACGCAGCTTAGAGGGAACAGTGGCAGTATGTGAAGCAGATAACTCTAAAGAGGCGAGTCCTAAGAGGTGTGTTTCGAGTCTGTATTAGGTGGACAGGGTGGCGAAACTCAAAGTCAGGTGGAAATGAGTTCCAGAGCTGGGGGGCAGAGCGGCTGAAAGCTCTGCTCCCCATGGAGCTGAGACAGGTACCTGGTACAGTAAGATAGAGGGGGGATTTGTAGAGCTCGACCACTTCTCAGTTTATAAAATGAAACGAATGTATACAACTTTCAGCAGCGAAGGAAACTCGAACACCATTTTCCTTCTTCAACTCAATTGTTGCCATTGTTTTCCAGTTCTTCCCCTAATCACCTCCAATATAAATATCTTTGGCACCCATTGTTATGGGGAGTGTTATGAAATAAATATTAAAATGTATCGTTTACCAAATTGTTCGAATTAGTTATCTGACTCCATTAACCAAACACAACCTACATTCACCTAACAATGCATGCTCATTTCTTGATGGAAAAGATGAACAAGAGACCGGCATTTCCACTTGGGGGCAGAACTAATTTCTTAAAGAAAGTGAACTCCATCGAATATGGCCGAATTAGCCGAATTAGTGTCGCTCGAGTCTCTGTCAAGCCTCCTCAGACTTTCTTCCATCGGCCCACGTTTTTCCGCAAGCTGGTGTACTGGCTCCTCCCATGGGCGTGCCAGGGAAGCCCCCACGAGGGCTCCACCCGATGTTTGGAATGGTCAAAACATCCCGAGCGTCAGGGCCCCTCTGCGTCGGGAAGTGCTGATTATCTTATCAGTCTTACGTCAGCTTATTTGCCCTGAACTTTCACTGCTCATTGAACTTAAGCCTACTCGGTGAAAATCTTCATTGCACTCAATAAATGTAACTTGTATTCAATCGTATAAAATCTTTTACAGTAATCCCTTGGGTTTCGCGGTTAATGGGGACCAAGACCACCTGCGAAAACTGAAAATCCGCGAAGTAGCGGCGCCCCTTCAAAAATGCTTAAAAAAACGTAAACAGGTATACAGTATACCCCCCTGTATACAGTGCATCGTATAGAATACGGGTAGAGAGAGAGAGAGAGTGAAATTCACGTTATAACAAAAAAAAACAACAACTGTAAAATATGTAACGCTACCGGTTACATATTGAAAATAAAAACAGTGAAAATGTGATATTTGATGAGTGTTTGTGAAGCGTTTTGGGAAACAACAGTTAAAAAATGGTCTGTGTTCATTTTAATAAAAGTGAAAAAGCTACATTCTGACAATAACAACATACTTTAGCTAGCGGCATCGAACGGCTTTTACCACAAATACACGAAACCACACACAATTAGCCGTGTTTAGGTAGTACAAACAACCGCTCGCTTTTGGTATCATAAAGTCAAACTTGAGATGAAATGTGACAGAAGAGAATATATTTACGTCGCGTCGCAGAGTTCCTCCTTGATAAACTGAGCGCCACATAAGAAGGGGGTGAGGTGGGGGGAGTTGAAGGACAAGGGGGTGAGCAAAGCGGTAACTCACCATGACTAAGCATTGATAGATCGATAGATAGATACTTTATTCATCCCCGAAGGGAAATTCACTTCCAGCAGCATCCCCGAGCTGAGAACAGTACAATAATAAAGCAAAAAGAATACAATATACAAATACCCAGTGTGACGTGCAAATGCCCACTGTAGCGTGTTATATAGAATAACTAAATAGTGCTACACAGAATACATATTGCAGTAAGATTCGGTAATATGCAATGTAGGTGGTGTGGTTTAATGTGGGCTTTTACTCTGCCGGGTAGAGTTAAAGAGCCTCATGGCATGAGGAAGAAAAGATCTCTTCAGTCTGTCCGTAGTACAAGACAGTGACGGCAGTCTGTCGCTGAAACTGCTCTTCTGTCTGGAGATAATGCCGTGTAGTGGATGCGATGGATTGTCCATGATCGATTGTGTCAGGGCCTCCCCCTCCCCTTCACAATATGAGTGTCCACACCGTGTCCTCACTTGACATAAACTCGCGCTCAATGGCGTCAAATCAATAAATGCTTTTATTGAGAAGGTATATTTTTTAGACCCGGGAAGCTCTGAACCCGCAAAAGTGGAACCGCGAACTAGTGAGGTTCCACTGTATAGTCTCATCTCTCATTAGGGTCGCGGGGGGGCTGGAGCCCATCCCAGCCATCTCCGGGCAGTAGGCAGGGGACACCCTGAACCGGTTGCCAGCCAATCGCAGGGCACACAGGGACAGACAACTCGTTCGCTTATTCACACCTAGGGACAATTTGGACCGGCCAATTCACCTGAAGTGTGCCCGGAGGAAACCCACGCAAGCACGGGGAGAACATACAAACTCCGCACAGGAAGTCTGGAGCTGGATTTGAACCCACGACAGGTTCCCATGACATGAACTGTGCCGCACAAGCGCTAACCACTGCGCCGCTGTGCTGCCCCACTGTATAGTCAAATGTATAAAATCCTTCAGGAGGAAAAGGAAATAAAACCAACCAACTCACAATAAAACGAGAAGTGTTCCCTCTCAAACACACTTATCGCCATCTACTTTAGAGGAGTGTAATCGACCCTCCGTTTTTTTTCCCGAGAAACACCGTATCAGCGAGTGCAATGCATCGTCCGACAAAAAAAACCCCCCGCTCTTATTGTTTTTGTTTATTTTTCCGCGTTTGTTTGTACTGTAACAAAAGCAGCACCCCGCCTCTCCTGAAGCATCATGGGAAACACACACAAAAGACGGACGCACAACAATACACGAGAAGGCGAGCTCGCAATGTGTGTTTGTGGCGGCGTGTGAAAATTCACACGGTGGCACAAACAACAGTGGCAAGATATAATATGGCGTTGAGGGTATTGAGGGTGGGGATGTGTGATTTAGGGGGAGTGGGAAAAAGCGCCGCCGCCTCTGGTGGATTCGATCATCAAGCGCACACACACGATTATTAGCATTAGTAGGTACAGCTGGGACTTCAAAAGTCGACACCACCTGCCCTTGTGTCTGTCTCACACTGATTAACACACAAACACTCATCAGTGTCTCGCACACCCACTCAACACGCTAAGCATATTCCAGGCGGATTTTTTTTTTTTTTTTGTAAAAAAAAAAACACCAAAAACTCCTGACATTTACGACAGGGATTTCATGCTAGCTAATTTGTTAACTCGCTACATCTTTGAGATACTGTTTTCCGCGCATTGCTACCCTTTTTTAGCGAAAAGCCTGCTAGCTAGTGTATTGTGCGCAGAAAAATAACCTTACCGAGTAAATTTTAACCCTACCCCATTAAATATATATTCCATTCTAGAGAGTGTTAAATGAACACTTAACTTAGAGTTAAACTTAAAGTTAATTTTACTCTAATAAGTTATTATTTTACATGCTACACGATTAGGATGCTAAGTATGAATGACGAATAGGTAAGATAAGCAGGTGAGATGCTGGCTATCTTGCTAATTAACATGCTACGTAGCTAACTGGCTAGCAACCTAACAGGACTAGGTTACTAACAACATCTGGCTAGCAACCTGACAGGACTAGGTTACTAACAATATCAGTGTCTAGATCAGGGGTGTCAAACTCATTTTAACTCAGGGGCCACACGATAGAACAAACATTCTCTCGGGGGCCGGACTAGTAGATTAAGAGAAGAGAAGAGAAGAGAAGAGAAGAGAACAGAAGAGAAGAGAAGAGAAAGAAAGAGAAAGAAAGAGAAAAAGAAAGAAGAGAAAGAAATAAGAGAATGAAAAGAAAGAGAAAGAAAGAGAAAGAAATACGAGAAATAAAAGAAAGAAGAGGAAGTAGATAATGAAAGAAGAGAATGAAAGAAGAGAAAAAAAGAAGAGAAGAAAAATAAAGAAGAGAAAGCAAGAAGAGAAAGAAAGAAGGGAAAGAAAGAAGAGAAAGAAAGAAAAGAAAGAAGAGAAAAAAAAGAAGAGAAAGAAAGAAAGAAGAGAAAGAAGAGAAAGAAAAAAAAAGAGAGAGAGAGAGAGAGAGAGAGGAATAAATAAAAGTACAGTGCCTTTGTGAGAGGCACCTGCCTTTGGCAACATCATGTTTGGTTGATTTCAACCTGCAGCTTGTTTTTCCTCTTGCGCTTCTCTGAGTGTTGTCTCGCGGGCCGGATTCAATCCCTTAGCGGGCCTGATCCGGCCCGCGGGCCGCCTGTTTGACACCTGTGGTCTAGATGATATCAATACCCCAAGGAGATACAATGCTAAGTGATGAAATAGCTAACAATGTACATTTTCAAATTGTTATCATGCTACATTGCCAATAGACCAAATAATGTGTTAACGCTTAAGGTGGCTAAGCAGATGAGATGCATTGTATATTGCTAATATGCTAGGTGGATAACTAGCATGCTACATCACTAAGTGGCTGTCCCAATTAGGTTACTAACAATATAAATACTTACATTATTAAATACTTAAGTTACATCGCTAATGGAAAGCATGTTACATGGCCAACTCCTAACCACTGACCACTCCAAGCATCCCAATCCAATCTTCTATCGGTCCAGCAATTCCGGGCTATTTTGCTTGTCAGTTAAAAAAATAATCACCAATTATATTTATAATCGATACGTTTGTTTGGATACTTTCACGATTAAAAATGAAATAAAAAGTTTGAAAAACTATCTTTTATAATAGAAAACTAATTCAATTCAGCCAATTTTTCTGATATGTTCCGGGTCCAAAAGTAAAATAATAATAATATTAATGCATTATATTCATAAAACACTTAATTGCACGTTTAGAATTATTATTTTTTTCCTGTTTTAAAAATTATATTCCATTGACGCCTCAGAGGACAATTTCATACAAACTAATTCCAGCTGCCGTTATTCAGGCGGGAAAAGGAAATGCAATGGCAAAGCAAGGCTTACAGCAGGGGTGTCAAACTCAATTTAACCCGGGGGCCACACGAGAGAACAAACATTCTCTCGGGGGCCGGAACAGTAGATTAGAGAGAACGAAAAAGGAGAAAAAGAAATAAGAGAAAGAGAGGGAGAGAATAGTAGAGAGGGTGGGACAAAGAAGGAGAGAAAGGGAGAAAGAGAGAGAAAAGAAAGAGAGAGCGAGCGTGAGAAACAAAATAGATAAAAAGAGAAATAGTGAGAGAGGGGTAAGAAAGAGAGAGAGAGAACAAAATCTAAAGAGAAATAGAAAGAGACAAGGAGAGAAAAGAGAAGGAGAGAAAGAGAGAAGGGGAAAGCAAGAGAGATATAGGAAGAGTGAAATAAGGTAAAAATACAGAGACAAAGAGGAACAAAGAAAGAGAAAAAGAGAGACGGGGCTAGTGAAAGAGAGAGAGATAAAGAGTGGAAGGAAGATTGAGAGAGAGAGAGAGAAAGAGAGATACAAGTACAGCGTTTGTGAGAGGCACCTGGCTTTGGCAACATTAATTGGATATATTTCAACCTGCAGCTCATTTTTCTCTTGCACTTCTCCGAGCGTTGACTCGCGAGCCGGATTTAGTCCCTTAGCGGGCCTGATCCGGCCCGCGGGCCGCCCGTTTGACACCCCTGGCTTACAGTGAGTCGTGTCGGCCCTCCCCTTAAACCCTTAAGTGGGTCAAAAATGACCCTGTTTTTATTCTTCAAAATATTAAAAAAATATATACCGCAAATTCCGGACTATAAGGCGCACCTGATTATAAGCCGCACCCCCCACACTTCGGACCCCGTTGGTATTCTTCAAAATATTAAAAAAATATATACCGTAAATTCCGGACTATAAGGCGCACCTGATTATAAGCCGCACCCCCCACACTTCGGACCCCGTTGGTATTCTTCAAAATATTAAAAAAATATATACCGTAAATTCCGGACTATAAGGCGCACCCGATTATAAGCCGCACCCCCCACACTTCGGACCCCGTTGGTATTCTTCAAAATATTAAAAAAATATATACCGTAAATTCCGGACTATAAGGCGCACCTGATTATAAGCCGCACCCCCCACACTTCGGAAGGAAAACCGATTTATCACATACACAAGCCGCACCGGTATATTAGCCGCATGCACCCACATTAAGAATAGGAATCCATTTGAACTGAACAACTTTATTGGGGGGACATTGTGTAAATATGGTGTTTCCCTATCACATATCCAATATCAATCATTTTGTATCATTCCTCTAAGCCACAGGTGTCATAGAGGCGGCCCGCGGGCCAGGTCAGGCCCGCTAAGGGAGTGAATCCGGCCCGCCAGACAACACTCAGAGAAGTGCAAGAGAAAAACAAACTGCAGGTTGAAAGATGTCAACTTGATGTTGCCAAAGCCAGGTTCCTCCCACAAAGACACTGTACTTGTATTTATTTCTCTCTCTCTCTCGCTCCCCCCCCCACCCCTTTTCTCCCACTCTCTGTGTCTGTCTCTTTCACTCTGTCTCTCTTTTTCTCTTCCTTTGTTCCTCTGTTTCTCTCCCTGTGTCTTTTTAACTTCTTTTGCTCTAACTTCCTTTTTTCCTTTTCTCTCTTTTCTCTTTCTCTCTTCCTACTCTTCGCGCTTTCTTTTCTCTTTTCTCTCCTTCTGTCTTTCTATTTCTCTTTGGAGTTCTGTCCTGCCTCTCCCTTTCTTTTCACCCTCTCTCACGACTTTTTATCTCTTTTGTTTCTTACGCTCTCCCTTACTCTCTTTTTCTTTCTTTGTCCCGCCCTCTCTCCTTTTCCCTTGCTTTCTCTTTTATTCATCTCTCTTTTTCTTTCCCTTTAATCTACTAGTCTGGCCCCTGACAGGTTGTTTTTTCTATCGTGTGGCCCCCGAGTGAAAATGAGTTTGACACCCCTGCTCTAAGCCATTAGGCTGATACGCTTGTTTTCAACGAAGGGGCCGAGTCAATGCCCTGATCTCACCATCACATGCCGTAACAGTCAGAATCCATAGCCGACTGATTAAATGAAAAATGATACCGGTGCTTATCATTTAATGCAGACCTGCAACATCCGAGTACCCGTTGAAAGCAAGCCAAGGAAAAAAAACTGTATATTTCCAAAGGTAAGGGTAGGAAAAATATATATGCACCTTTGGCTGCCGTGTCCACAAACACTCACCTTTACTGGTCTCTACTTCCCATAATGCCCCGCGTGTGTTACGCCCCTTCTTTTTACTTGGTCAGTGCAAGACTTATAATAAGTGTCCAAAATAAATATATGACAAAAATATACAGTTGCAAATACATATCATACATGGTTACACATATTTCCAAAGAAAGACGGTACACCGAGAGAGTTTTCAAAGCTTTTATAATAATAATATAACTTTCATCCTAAACCGTGCCTGTGAAGGGTAGCAAAACGCTACTAGCAACACGCTCGCAGGACTCAAAGCGTAACCGTTAAATAAAGCCATGCCGCAATTATAAAATTCACGGCAAGCCGTCCTCGTCTTCTCGTCATTATTGATGGAAAATTACTCAAATAAGCCGCTTCGCTGAATAAGCCGCAGGTCTGAACATTTGGGAAAAAAGTAGCGGCTTATAGTCCGGAATTTACGGTATATAAAATTGTCATATTCCAGGTATTCCTCATAAAACCTCATCCAAATATCAAGCCCTTTTCAACTCTTGAAAACACAACATTAAAATTCAAGCATTTTCAAGTATTTGAAGCACTTGTACCAACCCTGACTATTGAGACAACCCTTTGTCTTAACCCTACCTGCACTA